>NC_134798.1:40925394-41047894 GCF_046742065.1 Oratosquilla oratoria
CCCTCTCTCTTACATCATCAACCTCCATCTCCTCCTCCTCCTCCCCATGCTCTCCTCCACATTCTACCTCCATTTCTCCATTTCGGTCTTCTTCACCTTCCCTTTCCTCTCCCTTTAATTCGTAGACTCTCTTTGCGAACATCTATCGTCATCTCTTCTCTTGACATACCCGAACCATCTTATCAAGGCTCTTATCTCCTTCATATTTCCTCAGCTTTTCTTGTCTGTCTTATTCAGGTTCAAATGAATCCAGATTGAAATACACGTGCAAGTGCATATATATATATATACATATATATATATATATTTATATATACATACATATATATACATATATATATACATATATTAAAACTTAAACCCACTCTCGGAGAAAGATAAGCTGAGATACAGAGTAAAACCGTATATTTCGACCACTGACTGTGGTCCTCTTCAGCAGTTACAATTATAGGGTACATAGACAAGAGGTTATATACAGAGGAGGAAAGAGCATTGGGGGACTCAGTAAGGCTCAGGTCACTTGCTCCGAGTGAGGTCGGACGTTACGTCCTGTAGAGATGAACTTGTCAACCGCCATACTAGTTATAGCATCAGGTGACCATTGACCTTTGGATGTATTATAATTAGGAAACTTTTTTATTAGTGAGGACTCAATAATTTTTCTTTTGAAACTACAATTTGAATTGTACACTGTAGCTGCATTCCTCCAATATATATACAGTATATGTATATATATATATATATATATATATACATACATATATATATATATACACATGCATTTGCAGAGGCAGTGCAATGTAGTTCAGTTCGAAGCTTTAACCCCTTCCATACGGTGCCGCATACGTAGGCGGCATGAGGAGCAAGTGGATACGCGAGGCTGCCATATCGGCGTCTTGATTATATTTATTGTAGTTGCCCCTGCGTAATGACATACTCTCTAAACCAGTGGTTCCCAGACTTTTTTCTGTCATTTCCCCCTGCACCCAGGTCAACTATCCAGATTTCCCCCTTCATGTGTAGCAGGGAAAGACTAGTTAAAATACACTGTGACTATTTACTAATCTATTTTTCAAATGTACAAATATACTGATAAACAGGCATTCTCTCTCTCTCTCTCTCTCTCTCTCTCTCTCTCTCTCTCTCTCTCTCTCTCTCTCTCTCTCTCTCTCTCAGACATGAGAAAATCCATCAGAGATTTTTTTTAGTAAGTAGGTAGTGTAATTATTTCCCCCTGGTAGCTTCAAATTTCCCCCCAGGTGGAAATTTCCCCCAGTTTGGGAACCACTGCTCTAAACTGTCTTCATCACATTTTCTATGGTTATCAATATTCACGGGTGAAAGAGAGAACGATCGATATAAGCAGTGACTATATTTTATGATGCGAGTATTATTACGACACATCGTACGTTTGGCAGGTAATGCTGCCCGTGATATTTTGGTCCGTACTGAAGAGGTCACCTCAAACAACAAAGTTAGGGAAGGAGTTGGTGATTTAGTTATAGAGATATCTTTATAATATTTTCATGTTTGAGTATTTTTTTTAGAACAAGACAAAGTTTATGTAAATTTTGTTTAAGTAGTAGATGAACAAAAGGATGGCCCTAAGGTGGGTAACCAAGCAAGATTGCATATTAGCTACATTGGTTTTAAGTAATATAGTGTTTGATGCAATAATCTAAAGTACAATTACTAATGAATGGGGAAGATTGGAATGGTAGGTTCTAAGGAGAAGGCAGAAGGAAGGAAAGATACTTGCTCTAAGATTTAACTAGTGGAGAATTTGATAAATGGTTTGGTTACAAGTTTGGACTTGAAATATGAATTAGGAAGGTTGATTTATGAAAATACAGCATTCAGCAAATGTTATGGATCTGTACTCTGTGCAAGTTGAATAACCTAAGATGGTAGATGATCTGCAGGAGGCAGTGAATAGTTGAATTTGCCCCCATATTAAATTGACTGAGCTTTCTAGTACGAGTACTGATGAGAATCACAATACAGAGGTATTGAAAAACATTCCCATTATTGATACAAGGATTTCACAGATTGGCAACCTTGTGGTTAATTTTCCAAATGAGAAGTATACCGGTAGTGACATGCTTATATGTTTATGCATGCCTAAACATGTGTAGTGAAGTAATAAGATCAAATTGATAACTGATTAAACTGTACCAAGATACTGTACTGGTTCTATTCTAGTAGCACACTAATAAAAAAAGTCATTAGTATCTTTTTTTATTTATTCATTTTTTTTTAAAGATTATTTTTTTCCTATGGAATTTCTTTTCAATATAATATTACCAATTATATATAATAATGATGCCATTTTATTCTAAAAATAGGTTAGGTTAAATATCTGCACTTGTGTGTTTCTGAAATTTTACAGCACATCCCTAGCAGAGCCACTTTTTTACATGGCAACCCCTCCCCTCCCTCCCTGTCCCCTCATGCAGAAAATAGAGAAAACAGGGAGAAATCCCTTTAGGTTGCATAAAAAAAATCATTCATACACAACCATCCTCCACTCACCCATATACCTGCCTCCATCCTCCCTTGCTGAACAGCCATTCCTATCTTGCTCAAAGACCCTTTCATCCCATCCATTGATCTCATCCTTGGATGGGGTGAAAGGGTCATGAATGAAAAGATGATGAAATTAAAGATGATGTGATTTTAGGTATTTGTGGTAGCAACAAAATAAATAATTTTCGACACACATAAATACATCAAGTGTATTTGAAGAGAGAAGTTTCAATAAATGCCAAATATTGTTAGGGTTTTCTAACAATTTTAAAATGTAAAGTAGAGTCTAATTTATAAGTTCTGTTGACAACAGAACTCCTGTAGACATAACCACAACCAATACATTCATCAATCAATCAATCTGTTGCTCCAGGTCTCTTGCAGGGGACACACAGCTCCTAGGTATCTGGCTTGGGTCACCAGGAAGGCCCATAATTCACTCAGGGAAGAAATATTGTGTTGTTGTTTAGGAATTGTTATTGTGGGGTGAGGTGCTCTGTGTCTTTTGTGTGGTGGATGCACATAGGACAATGGAAATAAGCTTACATGTTTTTTTGTGTTATCCTCTGCATTTGTAATTGTTACTTCGAACTATGTGTTCTTTTCATTATCTGCATTTCATGTATATTGATTCATTGCCAAATAAACTTTATTAATTATCATCATCATCAATTATCATTATCATCAATTATCATTATCATTATCATTAATTATCATTATAATTAATTATCATTACCATTATCATTTTCGTTATCATCGTTATCTTTATCATCGTTATCTTTATCATCTTTATCATCGTTATCTTTATCATCGTTATCTTTATCATCGTTATCTTTATCATCGTTATCATTATCATCGTTATCATTATCATCGTTATCATCATCGTTATCATCATCATCGTTATCATCATCATCGTCATCATCATCATCGTCATTATCATCATCATCGTCGTCGTCATCATCATCATCATTATTATTATTATTATTGTTATTATTATGTGTTAGTACTGTTTTAATTTTTATTATTATGTGTTAGTACTGTGGATGTGCTGTGTCCTGCGACACTGCTTCTGACCCAGGGCAGTGGACAGGGTGCAGGGATGACCCGTCATCTAAGAGGTGCTAAGATGGGAGGGAGGGTGGAGGGGTGTGGAGTGTTTTCGTGGATGAAATGGGTGGGAATGTTTTTGTGCCTTGTCCTTTTTGGCTACCCCCCTGGTAAGGGGGAAAAGAGCCTTGGTATATGTATGTATGTACTGTTTTAATACTAGGTGTCCTAAATGCCATCTTATTTCTGCAGAGGTCTGCCATATGCCCTGTCATTTTTTCTATTCTAATTGAATTTACCTCATCAATTACATAACCTCTTGTTGACTGAAGATCTTCCATAAAGGTATGCTTTTTCTGACAAAGTATTTTTTGGTTGTATAATGTGTGTATGCTCTCCTTTTATCACTATATGATGGTGGAAAGATGAGTAGCTGAAGTAAGTGTAGTATATTAATTTTGTTATAAAATAGTGCTCTTATTATTTATGTGGCAATATCTTCTGAACAAAAGAAAAAAGTTTATATGAAAAATATATTTCAAAATAAAAATTAAAAAGTGAAAATACATGCGAGTTTTTCATATTTTACTTAGATTATGTTAGGTTGGGTTTGAGTAGGGTAATCTATTTCTTACCCAAAAATGAGAGGAATCAGTATTTTGATTTCATTAATGCAATTCTGGTGATATTTCACTCATTCTTCCTGCCAACCCTGGGGGTTGGGGTGCAGGGCTACACTGTGAGGACATAATGCGGAACTATAGGCACACAGTGAATGCTTTTAAGTCTAATGTGTTTTCCTGGGGGTACCCCTGGTCCTATAGTATTTCATGTGATTCCAGTGATGCTGATATTCATTAAGATTGCATACCATTTATCTGGACACTCCTCTCCCCGTAACCTGACCATGTTTGTTCTTTGGAGTCTACCCCAGCCTCTGTGAAGGTGAGGGGAATCATGAGGGAGAGTCTTATATTTATTTAATTGTAGTATACAGGAAAGGAGCAATGCTCATTGGGTCCCATCTCCTATTCCCTAATTTTCTAACATCCCTAGACTCAAATTCATGTACAGTTCCAACTTAATCTATATCTTTGATTTCCAACTATATTTAGCTTTGAATTCGTGTACTGTTTGAGCTTGGGCTATATCACCTTCTAAGCTATTCCACATATATATACATCTCTCTTCACATCTTTTATTAATTTACTTCCATGACCTCTTAAAGCCCTCTCATCTTTAATCAGATCTCTTCTATCTTCTTTAATGACCTGAACACTGTAATTATGTCATCTCTTTCTCTTCGATCTTTCAAAGTTGGTAGGCCCAGTACTTTTAGTCATTCCTCATGGCTTATCTACCAGACTGAGGACCAGTTTGGTTGCTGGTTGTGTTGCCTTCTCCTTGTCTTTCACTACCATTTTGATGATATGACTCATAAGTGTACTTTATGTGAATCTTTTTCAATCTGAAGAACTGAATTGTCATACAAGAATTCACATGGATGGTAAGTTTTTATTATATTCTTGAGTCTCCAGTTATTACTTGGCCCCCAACTTTGAAGAGGACTTGCACAAATGATCTTCATTGGTTTTCCCTAACAATATGAAGATGCATACAAGAGATCACATTGGTTATAAGTCTCATAAATGCATCTCATGCAACTTCATTTTCTCAAGATGGTGATCTGACCTAACCTTGCAACCCTCCAAAGTTGTGCCTTTTAACCCAGTATCGACTTTTGGGCCTCTGGCACCCATACCGTCGGCCTAAGTGGTGTCAAGTTGAACTCCACGGCAACCCTGGCCGCACTCAACCTGTGGGTGAGATGGCGGGTAAATCGGAGCAGATGACCATAATAACCCAAAATCCAAAAAATCTCAAAGGAGTAACCCCATGAATTTTGCCGAAAATCCGAAGGTGACCGATTTGATCCAAACTTGCCCCACAGGGAGAGAGTCGGACACAATGCACAGCAAGGTAGACATGAGCAGCCTAAGCCCAAGGATGTGGAGGTAGCAACCCTCCAAATTTGTGCCTTTTAACCCATTATTGACTTTTGGGCCTCTGGCACCTATACCGTCGGCCTAAGTAGTGTCAAATTGAACTCCACGGCCACCCTGGCCGCACTCAACCTGTAGGTGAGATGGTGGGTAAATCGGAGCAGATGACCAAAATAACCTAAAATCCAAAAATTCTCAAAGGAGCCCCATGAATTTTGCCGAAAATCTGAAGGTGACCGATTTGATCCAAACTTGCCCCACAGGGAGAGAGTCGGACACAGTGCACAGCAAGGTAGACATGAGCAGCCTGAGCCCAAAGACGTGGCGGTAGCAACCCTCCAAAGTTGTGCCTTTTAACCCATTATTGACTTTTGGGCCTCTGGCACCTATACCGTCGGCCTAAGTGGTGTCAAATTGAACTCCACGGCAACCCTGCTCAACCTGTGGGTGAGATGGTGGGTAAATCGGAGCAGGTGACCATAATAATCCAAAATCCAAAAAATCTCAAAAGAGCCCCATGAATTTTGCCGAAAATCCGAAGGTAACCGATTTGATCCAAATTTGCCCCACAGGGAGACAGTCGGACACAGTGCACAGCAAGGTAGATGAGCAGCCTAAGCCCAAGGACGTGGAGGTAGCAACCCTCCAAATTTGTGCCTTTTAACCCAGTATTGACTTTTGGGCCTCTGGCACCCATACCGTCGGCCTAAGTGGTGTCAAATTGAACTCCACGGCAACCCTGGCCGCACTCAACCTGTGGGTGACATGGCGGGTAAATCGGAGCAGGTGACCAAAATAACCCAAAATCCATGAATTTTGCCGAAAATCCGAAGGTGACCGATTTGATCCAAACTTGCCCCACAGGGAGACAGTCGGACACAGTGCACAGCAAGGTAGACATAGCAGCCTGAGCCCAAGGACGTGGCGGTAGCAACCCTCCAAATCTGGGCCTAACCCAGTATTGACTTTTCGGCCTCTGGCACCCATACCGTCGGCGTAGGTGGTGTCAAATTGAACTCCACGGCAACCCTGGCCGCACTCAACCTGTGGGTGAGATGGCGGGTAAATCGGAGCAGGTGACCAAAATAACCCAAAATCCAAAATATCTCAAAGGAGAAACCATATGAATTCTGCCCAAAATCCGAAGGTGACCGATTTGGTCCAAACTTGCCTCACAGGTAGAGAGTCGGACAAAGTAAAGAGCAAGGTAGACATGACCAGCCATAGCCCAAGGGCGTGGCGGTGGCACCCCTCCAATCTTGCGCCTTTTCACCCAGTATTCACTTTTGGGCCTGTGGCACCCATACCGTATCCCTGAGTTGTGTCAAATTGGACTCATCGGCAGCCCTGGACGCCTTCGACCTGTGGGTGATATGGCGGGTAAATCGGAGCAGGTGACCAAAATGACCCAAAATCCAAAAAATCTCAAAGGAGAAACCATATGAATTTTGCCCAAAATCCGAAGGTGACCGATTTGATCCAAACTTGCCTCACAGGTAGAGAGTCGAACAAAGTAGAAAGCAAGGTAGACATGACCAGCCATAGCCCAAGGGCGTGGCGGTGGCACCCCACCAAACTTGGGCCTTTTCACCCAGAATACACTTTTGGTCCTGTGGCACCCATACCTTATCCCTGAGTGGTGTCAAATTGGACTCCACGGCAGCCCTGGACGCCCTCGACCTGTGGGTGATATGGCGGGTAAATCGGATCAGGTGACCAAAATGACCCAATATCCAAAAAATCTCAAAGGAGAAGCCATATGAATTTTGCCCAAAATCCGAAAGTAACCAATTTGGTCCAAACTTGCCTCACAGGTAGAGAGTCGGACAAAGTACAAAGCAAGGTAAACATGAACAGCCTTAGCCCAAGGGCGTGGAGGTGGCACCCCTCCAAACTTAGGCCTTTTCATCCAGTATTCACTTTTGGGCCTGTGGCAACCATACCGTAACCCCGAGTGGTGTCAAATTGGACTCAACGGCAGCCCGGGACGCCTTCGACCTGTGGGTGATATGGCGGGTAAATCGGAGCAGGTGACAAAAATGACCCAAAATCCAAAAAATGAATTTTGCCCAAAATCCGAAGGTGACCGATTTGGTCCAAACTTGCCTCACAGCTAGAGAGTCGGACAAAGTACAAAGCAATATAGACATGAACAGCCTTATCCCAAGGGAGATGCGGTGGCACCCCTCCCAACTTGGGCCTTTTCACCCAGTATTCAGTTTTGGGACTGTGGCACCCATACCGTATCCCTGAGTGGTGTCAAATTGGACTCCACGGCAGCCCTGGACGCCCTCGACCTGTGGGTGATATGGCGGGTAAATCGGAGAAAGTGACCAAAATGACCCAAAATCCAAAAAAATCTCAAAGGATTTAACCCCATGAATTTAGCCGAAACTTCGTAGGTGACCGATTTGGTCCAAACATGCCCCACAGGGAGAGAGTCGGTCAAAGTGAACAGCAAGGTAAGCATGAGCAGCCTGAGTCCAAGGGCGTGGCAGTGGCACCCCTCCAAATTTGGGCCTTTTCATCCAGTAATCACCTTTTGGCCTCTAGCACCCATACCGTTGGCCTGAGTGGTGTCAAATTGGACTCCATGGCAGCCGTAGCCGCCCTCGACCTGTGGGTGAGATGGCGGGTAAATCGGAGCATGTGACCAAGATGACCCAAAATCCAAAAAATCTCATGTTCATTTCGTCGTGAGTCACAGTGAGCGTCGAAAATAATTTTAACATGGTAAAATTTTCGACCACCATGACTGTAGATGAGCTTAAGTTGAATAGGAAAAGTCATGTTCATTTCGTCCTGAGTCACAGTCAACTTCGAAAATAATTTTAACATGGTAAAGTTCTCGACCACCATGACTGTAGATTAGCTTCAGTTGAATAGGAAAAGTCATGTTCATTTCGTCCTGAGTCACAGTCACCATGACTGTAGATTAGCTTAAGTTGAATGGGAAAAGTCATGTTCATTTCGTCCTGAGTCACAGTCACCATTACTTGAGATTAGTTTAAGCTGAATAGGAAAAGTCATCTTCATTTCGTCCTGAGTCACAGTGAGCGTCGAAAATAATTTTAACATGGTAAAATTCTCGACCACCATGACTGTAGATTAGCTTAAGTTGAATAGGAAAAGTCATGTTCATTTCGTCGTGAGTCACAGTGAGCTGTTGAGACAATTTTACCATAGCATTTTAAAATGCTAGAAAGTGCTTGGCCATCAGGACTGTGGAGAGGCTTATCGTAAGTCAGGTTCATTTTGAAGTCCGTCACAGTGACCCATCGCATTTCATTTAATATTTTAAATTGCTTGGCCATCAGTGTTGTGATTATTTTGAAATCGTGGACCTGTCGCCTCACTTTTAACATGCATGTTTGGCCATCAGGACTTAAGTTGAGCTTAGGTTCAAAATCATAAGTCAGGTTCATTTTGAACTGTCACAGTGATCCATTGGCGACTCAGCAGGCAAGGGAGGCGGCGGTGGTTCAGCAGGCAGGGCGGTCCTGTAGTAAGGGGTGACTCTAGGCTACAGGGTCAGGAATGAGCAAACATCAGGAGAGAGCCAGTTGGCTCTGTTTAGGTTGGAGCAGTTTATTAAGGACCAAGGGGCCATATATAAAACAGTGACAGGGCTTTACATCACATTTGGGGAATATCCTGTTTGGGGTATGGAAGACAGTTGGATAGGAGCCGATATAGGAAAAATCACAATTTATATTTTGAGAGGGGAGTCTACCATGATTGGCTAGAAGGCAATATACAGTCCAGGTATTTCTACTTTTGTGTGAGATATGGGTTCCTACAGGCATCACACACACCAAAAAAGTCATTTCCTTCAATGTTGTTAATGAGGCTTTTAGCTTTTTCCTGAATCTTTGCCAACCAACATTAACGCTGGTCTTGTTCTGGTGTTGAATCCAAGTCACCAGCATTTTTTCCATCCTCTCCATTGTCAACGATCTGGTGTAATGTCCTAGGACCTAGATGAACCTGCTTCCACAGTTGCTCGTATTTTTGCAGCATTGCCTCCGATGCACCTCTGTGCGCTCTCCCTCAATCCCAGGACATGGGATATGACCAAAGTTTTTTGTCCTTTTTTGTCCAGCTCAAAACTTCCATCTTAGCCAGAGTAAGTGATTTGCACTGTATTTTATAGTGGGAGGGCTGCTGCTGGTTCCAAGAATATGAAGGACGTTTTGGGGCCATCTTGACGAACAAGTAAAGTGGCTGGACAGGCTGTAACTAAAAACAAGAGGGCTGTAAACATTCAACTGGGAGCAGGAGCGGCCACCTGTCAGCAGGCAGTGGAACTACACATCTGCCACACAGTTTGAAATGCGGTTGGGGCAAATCGCATCTTAGCAAACAAATTGCACAATTTTAATTAATTGTAATATTTTCAATGTTGCATCCTACACACTCAATTCAGGGTTCATTTTGAACATATGTCCTACCTGTTCAGCTCTCACACCTCTATGTGAAATCATGTGAGCAATCCCACCTCTGCCTTCCTCACCTTCTTCACTCATTCTTTCCACGTGTCCAAACCATCCCAATACTCTTTCATCAACCCTATCTCCCAACTCCCTTTCCACCCCCGTTCTCCTCCTCACCTCATTTCTCACCCTATCCAGCCTAGGAATATAATGAAAAAAGTTCAGTTCAGCTAAAGTATTGTCTATTAACTTCCTTCATTTGTGTTCCAGGACCCAAGTAGTTGGATTGTGGAGACCTACCCTTGGCCCCCTGGCAGCCATGCAGGACCTCAAGCCCTCATCACACTCAGGCCAGAAGATGTTGGATATGATACTTTGGCTCCTTCTATCCCCAATTCCAGCAGCCAGGACAAATTTAAACCTGATAGTCAAGGGGAGAATGATCCTTTGGTAATATATGTACAGTGTAACAAGTGCTATTAATAATCAATCTACATACCAAGGGCTATTTCCCCTTTTACAAGGGAGGTAGCCAGTCAAGGCATATTCCCAATTTTAAATTCTTTTAAATCCTTGAGGATGAAGGAATATCCCGGTCTCCCATCCACTGTCTAGGTCAGAAAATGCAGAAAAGACCATACCTCCACAAAATAGTGACAATAATAATAACAACAACAGTACATACATATACCAAGGGAGGTAGCCAAAAATAACAATGGCATAAAAACCATTCCCACCCATTCCATCCCTATCACACTCCCCTCCACCCGCTTCCCTCCCTCTTATCTTGGCACCTCCTGGATGACGGGTCATCCCTGTATCTTGTCCACTGCCCGGGGTCAGAAGCAGTATCGTAAGACACAGCACATCCACAGCAAGGCCGCTTCATTAAATCAGCGACCCCCCCTCTCCATCCCCTCATGCATACGGGGAGAAATCCCTTCGGGTTGCGTCAAATTTTTCTCACACATACTCCCTCTCCCCCCAACCCCTCCACCCATTCCACCTCATGGATCACATTCTCACACATACTCCCTTCCCCAACCCCCAACCCCCACCCATTCCACCTCATGGATCCATTCACCTGTCTTCTGGTCTCTCCCGTCCTTCCTCAACAGACATTCCCCTCTTCCCCAACAGCCCCCTTTACCCCATCCATCCATCTCATCCAAGCTTGCCCCCTCCTGTTCACTCCTTTCAGATCTTACTAGTCTTTCTTTACTCACTCTCTCCATGTGTCAAAACCATCCCAATTCTCTTTCATCCACCCTATCTCCCACTCCACCCCCATTCTCCTCCTCATCTCCTCATTTCTCACTCTATCCAGCCTAGTAACCCCTATCGTACTTCTCAGACACCTCATCTCAAACACATTCAAACTCCTTCTCTCTTCCTCTCTTAGGTTCCATGTTTCTGCCCCATACAGTGTTGTCAGCACAATCACTCCCTCATATAATCTCCTCTTATCATCATCCATTCCCAAATGTCTGTTTCTCATCACACTTTTTGATCCACCAAGGCACTTACTCGCTTCTCTCAATCTACATTCTACCTCCACTTCCACCCATCCCTTTCCTGTCATGTTTACATCAGAGTATCTAAAACTTTCCACTTCCTCCAGTCTCTCCCTTAATCCTCACTTCCAGTTTGCTGCCACTTTCACCCCTTGTACATCTCATCACCTTACTTTTACCCATATCTTCAACTTCCTTCTTGCACAACAAGGTAAACATGAGCAGCCTGAGTCCAAGGGCGTGGCAGTGGCACCCCTCCAAATTTGGGCCTTTTCACCCAGTAATCACCTTTTGTCCTCTGGCACCCATACCTTTGGCCTGAGTGGTGTCAATTTGGACTCCACGGCAGCCCTAGCCGCCCTCGACCTGTGGGTGAGAGGACGGGTAAATCGGAGCAGGTGACCATAATGACCCAAAATCCAAAAAATCTCATGAATTTAGCCGAAAATTAGAAGGACACCGATTTGGTCCAAACTTGCCCCACAGGGAGAGAATCGGTCAAAGAGCACAGCAAGGTAAACATGAGCAGCCTGAGTCCAAGGGTGTGGCAGTGGCACATCTCGAAATTTGGGCCTTTTCACCCAGTAATCACCTTATGGTCTCTGGCACCCGTACCATTGGCCTGAGTGGTGTCAAATTGGACTCCACGGCAGCCCTAGCCGCCCTCGACCTGTGGGTAAGATGGCGGGTAAATCGGAGCAAGTGACCAAAATGACCCCATGAATTTAGCCGGAAATTCGAGGGTGACCGATTTGGTCCAAACTTGCCTCACAGGGAGAGAGTCAGTCAAAGTTCACAGCAAGGTAAGCATGAGCAGCCTGAGTCCAAGGGCGTGGCAGTGGCACCCCACCGAATTTGGGCCTTTTCACCCAGTAATCACCTTTTGTCCTCTGGCACCCATACCGTTGGCCTGAGTGGTGTCAAATTGGACTCCACGGCAGCCCTAGCCGCCCTCTACCTGTGGGTGAGCGATTTGGTGGAAAGTTGTCCCAGAAGGAGAGAGTTGGATAGGGTGCACATGAAGGTAGACATGAGAATGCTGAGACCAAGGGTGTGGCGGTGACATGCCTCCAAATTTGGGCCTTTTGGCCCAGTAATGTCGTTTAGGCCTGTGGCTGGGATACCCTTGGCCTGACTGATGTGCAATTGGACTGGAGGGCATCCCAGGCCGCCCTGGACCTGTGGGTGTGCTAGCGGGTAAATGGGTGGAGTTGACCAAAATGGCCCAAAATGGCCAAAATCTCAAAGGGGGTAGGCCATGAATTTGAGTGCAAATCCGAAGGTGAGCGATTTGGTGGAAAGTTGTCCCAGAAGGAGAGAGTCGGATAGGGTGCACATGAAGGTAGACATGAGAATGCTGAGACCAAGGGTGTGGCGGTGACAGGCCTCCAAATTTGGGCCTTTTGGCCCAGTAATGTCGTTTAGGCCTGTGGCAGGGATACCGTTGGCCTGACTGATGTGCAATTGGACTGGAGGGCATCCCAGGCCGCCCTGGACCTGTGGGTGTGCTAGCGGGTAGATGGGTGGAGTTGACCAAATTGG
The DNA here is from genome assembly GCF_046742065.1 of Oratosquilla oratoria. Taxonomy (NCBI): domain Eukaryota; kingdom Metazoa; phylum Arthropoda; class Malacostraca; order Stomatopoda; family Squillidae; genus Oratosquilla; species Oratosquilla oratoria. The sequence continues at coordinate 40,938,460 of NC_134798.1, forward strand.
CCAAAAATGGCCAAAATCTCAAAGTGCAAATCCGAAGGTGAGCGATTTGGTGGAAAGTTGTCCCAGAAGGAGAGAGTCGGATAGGGTGCACATGAAGGTAGACATGAGAATGCTGAGACCAAGGGTGTGGCGGTGACAGGCCTCCAAATTTGGGCCTTTTGGCCCAGTAATGTCGTTTAGGCCTGTGGCAGGGATACCCTTGGCCTGACTGATGTGCAATTGGACTGGAGGGCATCCCAGGCCGCCCTGGACCTGTGGGTGTGCTAGCGGGTAAATGGGTGGAGTTGACCAAAATGGATTGAGGGAGAGCGCACAGAGGTGCATCGGAGGCAATGCTGCAAAAATACGAGCAACTGTGGAAGCAGGTTCATCTAGGTCCTAGGACATTACACCAGATCGTTGACAATGGAGAGGATGGAAAAAATGCTGGTGACTTGGATTCAACACCAGAACAAGACCAGCGTTAATGTTAGTTGGCAAAGATTCAGGAAAAAGCTAAAAGCCTCATTAACAACATTGAAGGAAATGACTTTTTTGGTGTGTGTGATGCATGTAGGAACCCATATCTCACACAAAAGTAGAAATACCTGGACTGTATATTGCCTTCTAGCCAATCATGGTAGACTCCCCTCTCAAAATATAAATTATTGTGATTTTTCCTATATCGGCTCCTATCCAACTGTCTTCTATACCCCAAACAGGATATTCTCCAAATGTGATGTAAAGCCCTTGGTCCTTAATAAACTGCTCCAACCTAAACAGAGCCAACTGGCTCTCTCCTGATGTTTGCTCATTCCTGACCCTGTAGCCTAGAGTCACCCCTTACTACAGGACCGCCCTGCCTGCTGAGCCACCGCCGCCTCCCTTGCCTGCTGAGTCGCCAATGGGTCACTGTGACGGTTCAAAATGAACCTGACTTATGATTTTGAACCTAAGCTCAACTAAAGTCCTGATGGCCAAACATGCATGTTGTTACATCTGCGATGTATACTTGCCAAATATGTAATTGTTATAGTTTCGAGGAAATGTCATGTTACGTGTGTTCGTATTGTGCTGCTTTGGTTATGTCCAAATATGTCACCGTAAGGTATTTTCTTTTTGTATTGTATGTATTTATTAATGTAACTATGGTATTAGTTTATAATGATATTGATTGTTTTTTGGTAATATGTTGATTATTCAAGTGTCCATTGCGCAGGCGTCTCTGCTACGTCACAGGCCATGACGTAAAAATATTTCGTTTGTATTTCCCGCTTAAACAATGTAGGCTCGTCAGGCTAGGTAAATCCCGCCCCCCCTTGTAGTATCCAATGAGCTACGAGCGTATTGCCTCAAAGACTATATAGGAAAGATGGGAAAGCTTCTATCTTTTACTAATAAGAAAACGTCATCCATCCAGCGGGAATGCGCGCCATCTATCGACAGAGCCGAAAACTATAAATCGGAAGTGGCGTAGCGCGGCTTTCAAATCATACTTAACTTGTATTATATATAGTGTTTATGGAAATTTTAAATCTGATCCTTTCGCTAAAATAATCAACATCTCGAAAAAGTTTTACTTTCTCTTTATAAAATAATGAGTAGTAATTCTATGACTTTTGCATGCAAACAAGACTATTTAATATATGCTTTACACACATGATCACATTTATAAAATCAAAAGTTGGTAAAATACTTCTGCACAATGCATCATTCATTACTAAATATTTGAAATTGAGTAAACAGTTAAAATTTAAAAGGTTATTTTAGTTATATTATCTTATTATTTCTGTAATATCATGTTTTTCTTGTTTGTGCTTGTGCTTATGTTTGAACTTTGTATACTTATTCAAGTATCTGTACACAAATTATACAAACAAGGATAGTAAAAGTTTGGTATACATGAGATTCTTTTATTTGCAACAAAGCAATACTGTCTTGTAAAGAACATATACCAAACAAACTAAAAGAAATAACATTATTCAACTTCAAAAATGAACCATACATCAGACAACCAAAACATGCAATCAGATATTAAATACCAAACGAAACATTGGAAAATCAGTAATCAAAAACAATATGAAACAAAAATAAACAAAGAAGCAGACATAACATGCATATTAAGCAAAAATAAAGCAAAAAATGTTATCAGAACAAAGGAAAACCCCAAAAGCAAACAAACAAAAATATATAAATATGTAGCAAGACAGGTACTGTATTGTAAAAAACATAGACAAAAATAAAAGGATGAACATGCAAGAAATAAGTCACAAAATCAAACAAACAAGATTTGCAATCATACATAAAATAATTTTGCAGAGGATAAAAACATAACTTCTTTGATCAAATTACATGGAAATCACACATTTTAGAGAAAATAGGTAAAATAATGTAACCATATGCTAGTTTTTTATATGAAATTATGCATTTGAGCAAAAACCGTCCTTGTTTGAGATTTGGTCGCCTATGAGTGAGTCGGACGGCATTCGTAGCTGCGGTTGGTAATTTTGCAGAGGATAAAAACGTAATTTCTTTGATCAAATGACATGGAAATCACACATTTTAAAGAAAATAAGTCAAATAATGCAACCATATGCTAGTTTTTTTTATACAAAATCGTGCATTTGAGTATAAACCGTCCTTGTTCGGCGTTGGTCGGCTATTAGTGAGTCGGACGGCATTCGTGCCTGTGGTTGGTAATTTAGCAGAGGATAAAAGCCTAAATTTTCTTTGATCAAATTGCATGAAAATTACACATTTTAAAGAAAATAGGTCAAATAATGTAACCATATGCTAATTTTTATATAAAATTATGCATTTGAGCAAAAGCCGTCATTGTTTGGGTTTGGTCGGCGTTGGTCGACCTAGGTAATATTGCAGACGATAAAAACGTAACTTCTCTTTGATCAAATTACATGAAAATCACACATTTAAAAAGAGAATTGGTCAAATAATGCAACCACATGCTAATTTCTATATAAAATTATACATTTGAGCAAAAGCCGTCATTATTTGGGTTTGGTCGGCGTTGGTTGACGTTTAGTGAGACCATAAAAGAACAAGCATAATACAGAGAAATCATTCAACAAAAACAGTTAAATTTTAAAACTACCAAAGAAGCAGTCACAAACTGCCAAAAAAAAAAAAAAAGTAACATACATGCGATTCAATTTTTTTTTTTTTTCGCCTGTGTATTTGGCCATTTATTCAAAATTAAGGTTAAAGGTAAAAGTTTATAACTTTACCGCTTAAGCTAAGAACATGACATAACTATATCAAAGTTGCTGTGCCTGCCTGGGACTGCCATAAAGATATGGTATGAATTTGACATGATCAATTCATATTTCTAGATATTTGTAAGGTATTCATCTATAATTTTCATTTCCAAGCTAAGTGACACTGCACTGAGTCTGATATAAAGATAAAGAAGATTTTAACTATGTTCTATTTTATTCCTCCATTTTCTGTTAAAGTTTCCATGTACTGTGTATGTTGAATCTCTTACCTTTCTCTGTCTTTAGGAAAAACTTGAAATATTAGATGGGGAAAGGCATTTTTTATTTTTTTTTTTTTTTTTTTTTTTTTTTTTTTCACACCACACATGGGTGATAGTTCCGCCCAAAGACTATAAAAGAAAGACAGGAAGGGTTCGTAAGGTGTTTAGCAAAAATATGTAGCCAGAATTAATGCCAAATACCGCTAGACTATTGGGGTTTTAACGCCATCTATTGAGCGGTTGAAAAATTAAAAATCGAAGCGATAGCTATTGTTGCCATTTTATTGTATTTTATATATTTTTAGAATTATATATTGATTGATATTTTCGGCCTTGTATATGATTATTATTTTAGTTCAATACTTTTTTTTTTACTTCATTTGTAACCATTACTGTGTAAATAGTATTTGCTTTCACATACTTGACATTTGACAATATCTCGTATATATATCTTTCATACCTCTGAATTTTTCATAAAATATAAAGAAAAAATTATAATATACACACACACACACATATATTTATATATATATATACATACGCACACACACACATAATATATATATAATATATATATATATATAATTCTCTTATTTGATTTATATACATATGAATTTCTTTATCATTTGTCTTCATGGGTATTATATGTGGTAATATGGGCAAATGAAAGCTTAGGTTTTATTTCATAATTTTATTAATTCCAAAGAACACCTACCAGAACAATTTCTATTCTTATCACATCATCACATTTATGCCAAGAGTGTGAAGCAGGTCTATAAAACATCTATATAACTGTGGACTCAATTGTGGTACTAATATCTGTTGTTGCAATTTGACATATGTTGCTTACTTTTTATGATTTACAGGTCTTATAGAATTATGCAATGCTAATAAATGGTCAGTACTAACCAAAGTTCTCATCCAATGAACTTGGCAAGATTTCCATTTCAATTTGCTGGTGATGCAAAGTACTTGCAAAGTACTTGCAGTATCCAAGTGCAGGTCAATATCTGTAAAATAATATATGTGATGTTTTGTAGTTATAAACAGATAATGTATGTAAGGTATCTATGCTCAGAATTTAGTTTGTAATTTCAAGTTGAAATATGTTTTGTGCAAATACAAAAATTAGCTAATGGCAATGAAAGAATATTCTAAATAATGTTCAACTTTAAAGTAATACAGAAATATATAATATATAGAGACAACCAATGTTTTGTTTCAAATGCAATGTGCTAATAAAATAAAGTCATTTCAATTAATCTTAGAACTGTACTATACTATTTACACATTGATCAAGCACTTACCTGCATCCATACTGGTTGTTTCTGGCTCATCTGGGTGTGCTGGATCTGATAGATAATATAACGTATAATGAAAATCATTACTTCTTACCAAACAATGTTAATTATTGTAATCTTATGATAATGTATATATAAAACTGCATTGACTCACTCAGCAGGCAAATTTTGATCTGGGTATGCATTGGGGCACAAACGGGTTGATGATGCATATTGCCGTTGAGAAAAATTATGGCTACATATCCTTTGACTTTTATTTAATTGTGTAGGTGTTTTCTTCCTTAATGTCGATATACCGGTTACTTGTATCCACTTTGAACATCTATCAAAAAAGAAGAGAATGTTGATTTACAATTTTACTTAATGAATAAAATGACACTTATATGTCTATAATACTTAATGTTGGCAGTACAATATACACTTACCTTTGTGGTTCTTTAGGAAACCGATGGTACATGAATTCAGGATGAGAACTTTTGGACCGTTTGAACCAACCATGTGTTCCAAGTGACATATGGCTGAAATGTAAACATGCAGACGATCCAAAAAGCCCGCTAATTCTTTCCGAATAAAGCACAGCGATTTCTAGCGTTGGTTGAAGTAACTAAACTCATGAGTAATCAGTTAGGCTATTTACACCTTTTTCGTGCCTTCCAGTCTTTCATATATAGTCTTTGGTTCCGCCCACACTCCATGATTGAATGTCCCGCTTAATTGTAAACAAACAGACGATGCAGTTAAAACTGGTGATTGACGTAAACGCCATCTAGTGAGAGAGCCGCACAGTAAAATGTATGTGGACGATGCGGATCTCCGTGAGCTTTCCCGTCTTGTCTTTGGTCACGCACCGGTCAACGAGTCTATACGATTGTCCAGACCCTGCTTAGACCTGCTACACGGGTCAGATTCAAAATGCCAGCCTTGAGGTTAGTACCCTTTTCCCTTGATATAGCAGCAAGCCAGATTTACTAGGACTTAGCTTTGTAGAGCCCTATATAAGTGAAGCGCGGAGTGAGTAGCATTGGGCTTAGGATTAGCTTATATTTCATGACTGTTTGGTGATCTGTGACCCGGTCTTACGTCTGTTCAACCCCGTTAAAACCTTCGAACTAGAGTCTTTTGTGTAATGTCAAATGTATGATCAGAAGTCAGATGTATTATGTAAAATCATGTTTGTTTAATTGTAATAGTGTCTTTGTTATATTATTTTCGTGTCATTTTACTTGTATTAACTTTCATACTTATAATTTATTTAATTATATTTCTTTAACTTAAGTTAGTTTGATTTTCTTTCCCCGGTGTCCGACCGGGTGGCGACCTTATTCAGTTCTTTTGACCGTTTGAACCCGTAATAGACATAGGGTCTAAGGGTTCCCTTGATGTTACAAACTTCAGACATTCACAAGGCCGGTGAACCTTTGGTACTTTAGAGAGGTTTGTAACAATGTTAAAAGTGAGGCGACAGGTCCACGATTTCAAAATAATCACAATACTGATGGCCAAGCAATTTAAAATATTAAATGAAATGCGATGGGTCACTGTGACGGACTTCAAAATGAACCTGACTTACGATAAGCTCCTCCACAGTCCTGATGGCCAAGCACTTTCTAGCATTTTAAAATGCTATGATAAAATTGTCTCAACAGCTCACTGTGACTCACGACGAAATGAACATGACTTTTCCTATTCAACTTAAGCTAATCTACAGTCATGGTGGTTGAGAATTTTACCATGTTAAAATAATTTTCGACGCTCACTGTGACTCACGTCGAAATGAAGAAGACTTTTCCCATTCAACTTAAGCTAATCTACGGTCATGGTGGTCGAGAATTTTACCATGTTAAAATTGTCTCAACAGCTTACTGTGACTCAGGACGAAATGAACATGACTTTTCCTCTTCAACTGAAGCTAATCTACAGTCATGGTGGTCGAGAATTTTACCATGTTAAAATTATTTTCGACGCTCATTGTGATTCAGGACGAAATGAACATGACTTTTCCTATTCAACCTAAGCTAATCTACGGTCATGGTGGTCGAGAAGTTTACCATGTTAAAATTATTTTCGACGCTCACTATGACTCACGACGAAATGAACATAACTTTTCCTCTTAAAATTAAGATAATCTACAGTCATGGTGGTCAAGAATTTTACCATGTTAAAATTATTTTCGACGCTCACTGTGACTCAGGACGAAATGAACATGACTTTTCCTATTCAACCTAGGCTAATCTACATTCATGGTGGTCGAGAATTTTACCATGTTAAAATTCTTTTCGACGCTCAGTACGACTCAGGACGAAATGAACATGACTTTTCCTATTCAACTTAAGCTAACCTACAATCATTGTGGTCGAGAATTTTACCATGTTCAAATTATTTTCGTCATTCACTGTGACTGAGGACGAAATGAACATGACTTTTCCTATTCCACTTAAGCTAATCTACAGTCATGGTGGTCAAGAATTTTACCATGTTAAAATTGTCTCAACAGCTCACTGTGACTCAGGACGAAATGAACATGACTTTTCCTATTCAACTGAAGCTAATCTACAGTCATGGTGGTCGAGACTTTTACTATGTTAAAATTATTTTCGACGCTCACTGACTCAGGACGAAATGGACATGACTTTTCCTATTCAACTTAAGCTAATCTACAGTCATGGTGACTGTGACTCAGGACGAAATGAACATGACTTTTCCAATTCAAGTTACGCTAATCTACAGTCATGGTGACTGTGACTCAGGACGAAATAAAAATGACTTTTCCAATTGAACTTAAGCTAATCTACAGTCATAGTGGTCGAGAATTTTACCATGTTAAAATTATTTTCGACGCTCACTGTGACTCAGGACAAATTGAACATGACTTCTTCTCTTCAACTTAAGCTAATATACAGTCATGGTGGTCGAGAATTTTACAATGATAAATTATTTTCGACGCTCACTGTGACTCAGGACGAAATGAACTTGACTTTTCCTATTCAACTTAAGCTAATCTACAGTCATGGTGGTCGAGAATTTTACCATGTTAAAATTATTTTCGACGAGCACTAACTCACGACGAAATGAACATGACTTTACCTATTCAACTTAAACTAATCTACATTCATGGTGGTCGAGAATTCTACCATGTTAAAATTATTTTCGACGCTCAGTGACTCAGGACGAAATGAACATGACTTTTCCCATTCAACTTAAGCTAATCTACACTCATGGTGGTCGAGAATTTTACCATGTTAAAATTATTTTCGACGATCACTGTGACTCACGACGAAATGAAGATGACTTTTCCTATTCAACTTAAGCTAATCTACAGTCATGGTGGTCGAGAATTTTACCATGTTAAAATTGTCTCAACAGCTCACTGTCACTCAGGACGAAATGAACATGACCTATCCTATTCAACTGAAGCTAATCTACAGTCATGGTTGTCAAGATTTTTACCATGTTAAAATTATTTTCGACGCTCACTGTGATTGAGGACGAAATGAACTTAACTTTTCCTATTCAACTTAAGCTAATATACAGTCATGGTTGTCGAGAATTTTTCCATGTTAAAATTGTCTCAACAGCTCACTGTAACTAAGGACGAATTGAACATTACTTTTCCCGTTCAACTGAAGCTAATCTACAGTCATGGTGGTCGAGAATTTTACCATGTTATAATTATTTTCGACTCTCAATGTGACTCAGGACGACATGAACATGACTTTTCCTATTCAACTTAAGCTAATCTACAGTCATGGTGGTCGAGAATTTTACCATGTTAAAATTATTTTCGACGCTCAATGTGACTCAGGACGGAATGAACATGACTTTTCCTATTCAACTTAAGCTAATCTACAATCATGGTGGTCGAGAATTTTACCAGGTTAAAATTATTTTCGACGCTCACTGTGACTGAGGACGAAATGAACATGACTTTTTCTATTCAACTTAAGCTAATCTACAGTCATGGTGACTGTGACTCAGGACGAAATGAATGACTTTTCCTATTCAACTTAAGCGAATCTACAGTCATGGTGACTGTGACTCAGGACGAAATGAACATGACTTTTCCTATTCAACCTAAGCAAATCTACAGTCATTTTGGTCGAGAATTTTACCATGTTAAAATTATTTTCGACGCTCACTGTGACTCAGGACGAAATGAACATGACTTATCCTATTCAACTTAAGCTAATCTACAGTCATGGTGGTCAAGAGTTTTACCATGTTAAAATTGTCTCAACAGCTCAGTGACTCAGGACGAAATGAACATGACTTTTCCTATTCAACTTAAGCTAATCTACAGTCATGGTGGTCGAGAAGTTTACCATGTTAAAATTATTTTCGACACTCACTGTGACTCAGGACGAAATGAACATGACTTCTCCTATTCAAATTAAGCTAATCAACAGTCATGGTGGTCGATAATTTTACCAAGGTCTAAATATACAGGTCAGACCGTTTACATTCTTCTGCTCAGCTTCTGACGTCATTTGGCTGAGTCCATTTTCTCCTTGTGATACACTGAAGAAAACTGTGAAACGCCAAGGAAGACAGGAACTATAATATTTTATATATTATATATATATATCATATTATATATCATATATATTATATTATATATTATATATATATATTATATATCATATATATTATATATCATATATATTATATATTCATATATATTATATATTCATATATATAGACAGGAACTATAATATTTTATATATATTCATATATATATTTTATATAATATTTGTCAGAATATAACTAATTGCGTGGAGCGATGCGAGCGAAGGCGACGTCATTTTCGAACGACGGACCAGCTTCAACTGACAGCTATAGGACCCGCTAACCCCACTTTGAACAGCCAGGTGACGTTCACGGGCCCGCTGCGCCAACTCCCTCGAAATTCGGTCGGAAGTGGTAAGACCTAAAGGGCCCCATTCACGACAACGATTTTCAACCCCAACCCAGATTTCGAACATGGTCTGGGTTGGAGTTGTGGTTGGCGGCTTCGCCACTCACTGCAACAACCAATTGTTCAAATTTTCGCAGTTGATCCGCAGTTCTATTGTGATAAGATGTCTGATCTCGACTCTGACGATCTTTTTGATATTGCTTTTTTTTCAGAGGCAGATAGAAAGCGCAAAAAAAAGTCAGTATTAAGTCTTGGCTTCAATAAAGAAACAAGCTATCCCATGTTCAATTATTAGAGGAACTGAGACTAGAGCCTAAAGACTATATGAAGTATTTAAGAATGGATGAATCCACATTTTTAGAACTTCTGTCCTTGGTAATACCAATCATGAAAAAAAACAGGATACGATGATGAGGAAGGCTATTACACCTCATGAATGTCTCGTATGTACATTACGATTCCTAGCAACAGGGAGGTCATATGAAGACCTCAAATTTTCCCCCGTAGCTGCGGGGTTTACTTCCTTAAATTTTGAAACGAGTATTTCATAAGCATTGTTTCTCATCATTTTATTTGAGTATTCTTTACTTTCCATTCTCCTCACTCATCACTCTCATTTTCTTCGCATTTCCCACTGCAGCTATCTTTCCTTCCCTATCCTCCTTCACATTTAGCAACTCCCTAAAATATTCTGCCCATCTTCCCCTTACTGCCATCTCTTCCATTATCATCTCTCCATCTGTACCTTTTACCTTTTCTTCCCTACTTGATTCGCCTCCTCTTCCTCTCTTAATTTCTTTCCAAAACATCTTTTTATTACTTTCAAAAATTTCTGTCATACTCTTACTCCATTTCACATCTGCTCTCCTCTTTGCCTCCTTTACCTTTTGCTTTACTATTCTTTTCTTTTCTTTGTACGTCTTATATGACTCCCCCGTCCTCTTTTGTAACCAATCTGTGAATGCTCGCTTCTTCTCTTCTACAACCTTCTTTGTTTCCTCATCCCACCATTCACTACCCTTTCTTCTATTTCCCCCTGTCCTTCTTGTTCCACACACCATCCTTGCACACTTTAAGACTCCCTCCTTGAACCATCCCCATTCCTCCTCCACACCCATCTGTGCACCATCCTTTACTCCCTCCCACTCCTCCTTCAGCTTCTTTTCGTACTCCTTCTCCTTTTCCTTTTCATTCAAGGAGTTCACTCTAAGAATGGAGGAGAAATAGGGAAGGATGAGGTGACGGCAGTTGTAAAGATGATGAAAGCAGGTAAGGCACCTGGTCTGGATGGATGCCATGCAGAATGTCTAAAAAAGGGAGGTTCAGTGATGGTGGACTGGTTGGTGAGATTATTTAATGTTTGCTGGAGAGAGGGTAGAGTACCGGAGGACTGGAGAAGTGCCTGTATAGTTCCTCTTTACAAGGGAAAAGGGGACAAGTGTGAATGTAGTAGTTTCAGAGGGATTAGCCTGTTAAGTGTAGTAGGGAAGGCTTATGAAGGATCTTAATTGAGAGGATTAGGAGAGGAACAGAAGGAGTAATTGGTGAGGAACAGTGTGGTTTTAGGACAGGTAGAGGTTGTGTAGATCAGATCTTTGTGGTAAGACAGATATGTGAGAAAGCTATAGGAAAGGGGAAGGATGTTTTTTGGGCTTTTATGGATCTGGGAAAGGCTTATGATAGGGTAGACAGAAAGGCACTGTGGGAGGTTATGCAGATTTATGGGATAGGAGGAAAGCTTTTGGGAGCTGTCAAGAGTTTTTATGAGAGTAGTAGAGCATGTGTCAGGATTAGAAATGGAGAGAGTGAGTGGTTTGAAGTAAAGGTGGGACTTCGTCAAGGATGCGTTATGTCGCCCTGGCTGTTCAACTTATACATGGATGGGGTGGTGCGAGAGGTGAATGCTAGGGTAGTGAGTCAGGGATTGGAGATGGTTAAAGAAAATGGAGAAAAGTGGGAGGTGAGCCAGCTGTTGTTTGCGGACGACACTGCGCTTGTGGCAGGGTCAGAGGAGGGATTGAGGAAGCTGGTGGCAGAGTTTGGGAGAGTATGTGATAGAAGAAAGCTAAAGATAAATGTGGGTAAAAGTAAGGTGATGAGATGTACAAGGGGTGAAAGTGGCAGTAGACTGGAAGTGAACATTAAGGGAGAGCGACTGGAGGAAGTGGATAGTTTTAGATACTTGGGTGCAAGTGTAGCAGGAAAAGGTGGAGTGAAGGTGGAGGTAGAATGTAGATTGAGAGAAGCGAGTAAATGCCTTGGTGGATTAAAGAGTGTAATGAGGAATAGACATTTGGGAATGGATGCGAAGAGGAGACTGTATGAAGGAGTGATTGTGCCAACAGCACTGTATGGGGCAGAAAACGTGGAACATAAGAGAAGAAGAGAGGAGGAGTTTGAATGTGTTTGAGATGAGGTGTCTGAGAAGTATGGTGGGAGTTACTAGGTTGGATAGAGTGAGAAATGAGGAGGAGAACAGGAGTGAAAAAGGATTTGGGAGATAGGGTTGATGAAAGAATATTAGGATGGTTTGGACACATGGAAAGAATGAGTGAAGAAAGACTAGTAAAAGAGGTATGGAAGGCAGATGTGGAGGGAGTGAACATGAGGGGACGTCCTAGGATGAGGTGGATGGATGGGGTGAAGGGGGCTTTGGGGAAGAGGGGAATGTCTGTTGAGGAAGGAAGGGAGAGGACGGAAGACAGAGGTGAGTGGAGAGTGGTTGTATATGGATGATGTGATTGCATAAGGAGGAATGGGCGGGGGGTGGGGGGGTGGGGTAGTATGCGTGAGTAAATTTTGACGCAGCCCGAAGGGATTTCTCCCCGTCCTCTCCTTATATGCAAGGGGGGACGGAGAGGGGGGGGGTCGCCGATTAAATGAAGCGGCCTTGCTGTGGATGTGCTGTGTCTTGCGACACTGCTTCTGACCCAGGGCGGTGGGCGGGGTGCAGGGATGACCCGTCATCCAGGAGGTGCTCAGATGAGAGGGAGGGTGGGAGGGGTGTGGAGTGTATTTAGGGATGAAATGGGTGGGAGTGTTTTTATGCCTTTCCCTTTTTGGCTACCTCCCTTGGAAGGGGGGAAAAGCCTTGGTATATGTATGTATGTATTCTTTACTTTCAACTTTCCACAGGCATGGATGTTGACGATATATTTCAATAATCTCTTACGAAATATTAACTGTACGCTTCCATTTTTTTTACTTAGGCAGCACAACTACAGCTACAAGCGCACGGTACGAGAATTTGGGCACAAGTGATAGATTTGGTTGTCCGCACCCACTCACCACACCAACCCCAACACAGACATGAAGCTCCATCCACAAAATATCAGGAAAATCTAAACGACTCCAACTCCAACCACGACCTGCAAATCGCAGTTGCGATGTAGGTTGTTGGAGCCCATACACGAGAAAATTTGGTCTGGGTTGGGGCTGGAAATCTGGGTTGGGGTTGAAAATCGTTGTCGTGAATGGGGCCCTTTATATTCTTAGATCTTGAATTTTACCATGTTAAATTAATTTTCGACGCTCACTGTGACTCACGACGAAATATACATGAGATATTTGGATTGTGGGTCATTTTGGTCAATTACTCCGATTTACCCGCCATCTCACCCACAGGTCGAGAGCGGCTAAGGCTGCCATGGAGTCCAATTTGACACCACTCAGTCCAACGGTATGGGTGCCAAAGGCCAAAAGTTGATTACTGGGTGAAAAGACCCAAATTTGGAGGGGTGCCACTGCTACGCCCTTAGACTCAGGCTGCTCATGTTTACCTTGCTGTGCACTTTGACCGACTCTCTCCCAAGGGCGTGGCAGTGGCACCCCTCCAAATTTGGGACTTTTCACCCAGTAATCACTTTATGGCCTCTGGCACCCATACCGTTGCCCTGAGTGTTATCAAATTGGACTCCACGGCAGCCGTAGCCGCCCTCGACCTGTGGGTGAGATGGCAAATAAATCGGCTCAAGTGACCATAATGACCCAAAATCCAAAAAATCTCAAAGGAATTTAGCCGGAAAATCCCCATGAATTTAGCCGGAAATTCGAAGGTGACCGATTTGGTCCAAACTTGCCCCACAGGGAGAGAGTCGGTCAAAGTGCACAGCAAGGTAAACATGAGCAGCCTGAGTCTAAGGGTAGGTTTGGACAAAATCGGTCACCTTCGAATTTCGGCTAAATTCAAAATGACCCCAAATCCAGAAATGACCCCAAATCCAAAAATTCTCAAAGGATTTGGTCCAAACTTGCCCCACAGGGAGAGAGTCGGTCAAAGTACACAGCAAGGTAAGCATGAGCAGCCCGAGTCCAAGGGCGTGGCAGTGGAACCCCTCCAAATCTAGGCCTTTTCACCCAGTAATCACCTTATGGCCTCTGGCACCCGTACCATCGGCCTGAATGGTGTCAAATTGGACTCCACGACAGCCGTAGCCGCCCTCGACCTGGCGGTGAGATGGCGGGTAAATCGGAGCAAGTGACCATAATGACCCAAAATCCAAAAAATCTCAAAGGATTAACCTCATGAATTTAGCCGGAAATTCGAAGGTGACCGATTTGGTCCAAACTTGCCCTACAGGGAGAGAGTCGGTCAAAGTGCACAGCAAGGTAAGCATGAGTAGCCTAAGTTCAAGGGCGTGGCAGTGGTACCCCTCCAAATTTGGGCCTTTTCACCCAGTAATCACCTTTTGGCCTCTGGCACCCATACGGTTGGCCTGAGTGGTGTCAAATTGGACTCCACGTTAGCCCTAGCTGCCCTCGACCTGTGGGTGAGATGGCGGGTAAATCGGAGCAAGTGACCAAAATAACCCAAAATCCAAAAAATCTCAAAGGATTAAAACCCCATGAATATATCCGTAAGTTCGAAGGTGACCGATTTGGTCCAAACTTGCCCCACAGGGAGAGAGTCGGTCAAAGTGCACAGGAAGGTAAGCATGAGCAACCTGAGTCTAAGGGCGTAGCAGTGACACCCCTCCAAATTTGGGCCTCTTTACCCACTAATCACCTTTTGGACTCGGGCACCCATACCGTTGGCCTGAATGGTGTCAAATTGGACTCCACAGCAGCCCTACCCGCCCTCAATCTGTGGGTGAGATAGCGGGTAAATCGGACCAAGTGCCCACAATGACACAAAATCCAAAAAATCGCAAAGGATTAACCCCATGAATTAAGCCGAAAATTCGAAGATGACCGATTTGGTCCGAACTTGCCCTACAGGGAGAGACTCGGTGAATGTGCACAGCAAGGTAAACATGAGCTGCCTGAGTCCAAGGGCGTGGCAGTGGCAACCTTCCAAATTTGGGGGGAAATCCGAAGGTCAGCGATTTGGGCCTTTTGACGTTTATGCCTGTGGCAGGGATACCGACTGCCTGACTGGTGTGCCATTGCACTGCAGGGCATCCCAGGCCTTCCCGGACCTGTGGGTGCGATAGCGGGTAAATCGGTGGAGGTGACCATCATGGCCCAAAATAAAAAAAATCTCAAAGGGCCCCATGGAATTCGGGGGGAAATCCGAAGGTCAGCGATTTGGTCCAAACTTGCGCCACAAGTAGAGAGAGGGATAGGGTGCACATCAGCGTAGACAGCAGAATCCTGAGACCAAGGGTGTGGCGGTGAGAGCCCTCCAAATTTGGGCCTTTTGACGTTTATGCCTGTGGCAGGGATACCGTGTGCCTGACTGGTGTGCCATTGCACTGCAGGGCATCCCAGGCCTTGCCGGACCTGTGGGTGTCATAGCGGGTAAATCGGTGGAGGTGACCAAAATGGCCCAAAATCAAAAAAATCTCAAAGGGGCCCCATGGAATTTGGGGGGAAATCCGAAGGTCAGTGATTTGGTCCAAACTTGCGCCACAAGTAGAGAGTAGAATAGGGTGCACATCAGCGTAGACAGCACAATCCTGAGACCAAGGGTGTGGCGGTGAGAGCCCTCCAAATTTAGGCCTTTTGACGTTTATGTCTGTGGCAGGGATACCGTGTGCCTGACTGGTGTGCCATTGCACTGCAGGGCATCCAAGGCCTTGCCGGACCTGTGGGTGTCATAGCGGGTAAATCGGTGGAGGTGACCAAAATGGCCCAAAATCAAAAAAATCTCAAAGGGCAAAATCTCAAAATTCCCCCCATGGAATTTGGGGGGAAATCCGAAGGTCAGCGATTTGGTCCAAACTTGCGCCACAAGTAGAGAGTGGGATAGGGTGCACATCAGCGTAGACAGCAGAATCCTGAGACCAAGGGTGTGGCGGTGAGAGCCCTCCAAATTTGGGCCTTTTGACGTTTATGCCTGTGGCAGGGATACCGTGTGCCTGACTGGTGTGCCATTGCACTGCAGGGCATCCCAGGCCTTGCCGGACCTGTGGGTGTCATAGCGGGTAAATCGGTGGAGGTGACCATCATGGCCCAAAATCAAAAATATCTCGGAGGGGGTACCCCATGGAATTTGGGGGGAAATCCGAAAGTCAGCGATTTGGTCCAAACTTGTGCCACAAGTAGAGAGTGGGATAGGGTGCACATCAGCGTAGACAGCAGAATCCTGAGACCAAGGGTGTGGCGGTGAGAGCCCTCCAAATTTGGGCCTTTTGACGTTTATGCCTGTGGCAGGGATACCGTGTGCCTGACTGGTGTGCCATTGCACTGCAGGGCATCCCAGGCCTTGCCGGACCTGTGGGTGTCATAGCGGGTAAATCGGTGGAGGTGACCATAATGGCCCAAAATAAAAAAAATCTCAAAGGGGGTACCCCATGGAATTTGGGGGGGAAATCCAGAGGTCAGCGATTTGGTCCAAACTTGCGCCACAAGTAGAGAGTGGGATAGGATGCACATCAGCGTAGACAGCAGAATCCTGAGACCAAGGGTGTGGCGGTGAGAGCCCTCCAAAGTTGGGCCTTTTGACGTTTATGCCTGCGGCAGGGATACCGACTGCCTGACTGGTGTGCCATTGCACCCATACCGTTGGCCTGAGTCGTGTCAAATTGGACTCCACGGCTGCCCTATCCGCCCTCGACCTGTGGGTGAGATGGCGGGTAGATCGGAGCAGGTGACCAAAATGACCCATAATCCATAAATCCCCATGAATTTAGCCGAAAATTCGAATGTGACCGATTTAGTCCAAACTTGCCCCACAGGGAGAGAGTCGGTCAAAGTGCACAGCAAGGTAAGCATGAGCAGCCTGATTCCAAGGGCGTGGCAGTGGCACCCCTCCAAATTGGGGCCTTTTCACCCAGTAATCACATTTTGGCCTCTGGCACCCAAACCGTTGGCTTGAATGGTGTCAAATTGGACTCCACGGCAGCCCTATCCACCCTCGACCTGTGGGTGAGATGGTGGTTAAATCGGAGCAAGTAACCAAAATGACCCAAAATCCAAAAAATCTCATGTTCATTTCGTCGTGAGTCACTGTGACCGTCGAAAATAATTTTAACATTGTAAAATTTTCGACCACCATGATTGTATATTAGCTTAAGTTGAATAGGAAAAGTCATGTTCATTTCGTCCTGAGTCACATTGAGCGTCGAAAATAATTTTCACATGGTAAAGTTCTCGACCATCATGACTGTAAATTAGCTTCAGTTGAATAGGAAAAGTCATGTTCATTTCGTCCTGAGTCACAGTCACCATGACGGTAGATTAGCTTAAGTTGAATAGGAAATGTCATGTTCATTTCGTCCTGAGTCACAGTCACCATGACTGTAGATTAGTTTAAGCTGAATAGGAAAAGTCATGTTCATTTCGTTTTGAGTCAGTGAGCGTCGAAAATAATTTTAACATGGTAAAATTCTCGACCACCATGACTATAGATTAGCTTCAGTTGAAAAGGAAAAGTCATGTTCATTTCGTCGTGAGTCACAGTGAGCGTCGAAAATAATTTTAACATGGTAAAATTCTCGACCACCATTACTGTAGATTAGCTTAAGTTGAATAGGAAAAGTCATGTTCATTTCGTCCTGAGTCACAGTGAGCGTCGAAAATAATTTTAGCATGGTAAAGTTCTCGACCACCATGACTGTAGATTAGCTTCAGTTGAATAGGAAAAGTCATGTTCATTTCGTCCTCAGTGACAGTGAGCTGTTGAGACAATTTTAACATGGTAAAATTCTCGACCACCATGACTGTAGATTAGCTTAAGTTGAATAGGAAAAGTCATGTTCATTTCGTCCTGAGTCACAGTGAGCGTCGAAAATAATTTTAACATGGTAAAATTGTCGACCACCATGACTGTAGATTAGCTTAAGTTGAATAGGAAAAGTCATGTTCATTTCGTCCTGAGTCAGTCACCATGACTATAGATTAGCTTAAGTGGAATAGGAAAAGTCATGTTCATTTCGTCATGAGTCACAGTGAGCGTCGAAAATAATTTTATTTGTAAAATTCTCGACCACCATGACTGTATATTAGCTTAAGTTGAATAGGAAAAGTCATGTTCATTTCGTCGTGAGTCACAATGACCGTCGAAAATAATTTTAACATGGTAAAATTCTCGACCACCCTTACTGTAGATTAGCTTAAGTTGAATAAGAAAAGTCATGTTCATTTCGTCCTGAGTCAGTCAGCGTCGAAAATAATTTTACCGTGGTAAAATTCTCGACCACCATGACTGTAGATTAGCTTCAGTTGAATAGGAAAAGTCATGTTCATTTCGTCCTGAGTCACAGTCACCATGACTGTAGATTAGCTTAAGTTGAATAGTAAAAGTTATGTTCATTTCGTCCTGAGTCACAGTGAGCTGTTGAGACAATTTTAACATGGTAAAATTCTCGACCACCATGACCGTAGATTAGCTTAAGTTGAATGGGAAAAGTCATCTTCATTTCGACGTGAGTCACAGTGAGCGTCGAAAATAATTTTAACATGGTAAAATTCTCGACCACCATGACTGTAGATTAGCTTAAGTTGAATAGGAAAAGTCATGTTCATTTTGTCCTGAGTTACAGTGACCGTCGAAAATAATTTTAACATGGTAAAATTCTCGACCACAATGACTCTAGATTAGCTTAAGTTGAATAGGAAAAGTCATGTTCATTTCGTCGTGAGTCACAGTGAGCTGTTGAGACAATTTTATCATAGCATTTTAAAATGCTTGAAAGTGCTTGGCCATCAGGACTGTGGAGGAGCTTATCGTAAGTCAGGTTCATTTTGAAGTCCGTCACAGTGACCCATCGCATTTCATTTAATATTTTAAATTGCTTGGCCATCAGTATTGTGATTATTTTGAAATCGTGGACCTGTCGCCTCACTTTTAACATGCATGTTTGGCCATCAGGACTTTAGTTGAGCTTAGGTTCAAAATCATAAGTCAGGTTCATTTTGAACTGTCACAGTGACCCATTGGCGACTCAGCAGCCAAGGGAGGCGGAGGTGGCTCAGCAGGCAGGGCGGTCCTGTAGTAAGGGGTGACTCTAGGCTACAGGGTCAGGAATGAGCAAACATCAGGAGAGAGCCAGTTGGCTCTGTTTAGGTTGGAGCAGTTTATTAAGGACCAAGGGGGCATATATAAAACAGTGACAGGGCTTTACATCACACTGTACGCAGCTCGATGCCAAGTAAGAAAAGACTTAATAAAGAAGAAGATACAAGACAATAAAGTACAAAACACACACACACACTCCAACACTTCATATGCTAACGTAGCCACAGGAAACACTGCTCAGTCTTCCCCTACACCAACACCCAACCCTATAAAACTGAAACACCTCACTCTCATAAACACAGCAATCATACACGCCAACATTAATGAAGCAGCACAACCAGGAACATTCCAACAGACAATAGATGACTATTACAAAGCAAATGGACTCCCAACAATCATAATCCCACCCTCTGTCATGAAACCAAAAGCAGTACTAAACATGATCAACAACACTACCCACCCACAATCACAACCAGAATCAATGGAAACTGAAGAACAGAGAAACAAAAGACCACACAACACAGAACATACATCAGTAACAGAACAACCCACAAAGACAAAGAAAACAGACCACAACACAGACACAATTCAAATAATAACACCCAACACAACAAAAATGACAGACGAAGAAATACATCAAAACGTACACACACTCCTACAAAACAAAAAGATCAAATACATTTACACCAAGGAAATGCCTGAGGAAACTGTAGACACTTTGATAACACAAAACCTAATTGACCTGACCAAAGCCCCTATACAAAGACTGACAGAAACAAAATACAGAACAACACAACAGGGATACTACGACATTCGTAAATACAAACCAACAGACACACCTCACTGGACAGTCAACAGCCAATAAACCAAGCAAACATGGACACAATACACATAATACAACACAACGTACAACACTGGACATTCCACAGAAGAAACCAATTAAGCAACCACTACCTAACACAAACACCAGACATTATATTACTCAACTCTATAGGGAGACACACAGTTAAAATATTCAACTACAACACACACACACTAAACACGTACAATGAAGACAACGCAGGAATAGCCATTGCCATAAAATAAAACATAAAATACAAACTATTAGACGACTTTGACGAAGACATGTTAGCCATAGAAATACACACAAAGGACCCATAATTATAGCCACAACATACCTCCCACCACGAAGACCATACCTACCAACACAAGACATACTGAAAATCACACAGAAACCACAACCAACATACATCATAGGAGACTTTAATGCAAAACATAAAACACTAAAACATGCACACAATAATCACGTAGGTAAAAACATACACCAATTAATAACACAGAACCACCTCACCTTCCTAGGCCCAGACTTCCCAACATGCATTTCACACTTCGGAACAAGCAACCCAGACATGATATTCACCAACCGACACCACCACCTCACATACAGAATACACCCAGGCGACATAACCTCATCAGATCACATACCACTACATTTCACACTTTCCACCACAGCAATCACAATTCCCACACCACCTAGACTACTATACAAAGAAGCAGACTGGAAGAAATTTAAAACAATACTAGAAACAACAACAGAAGAATACAACACAGAAACACAAATCAACACAAACACACAAATAAAGGACACAAAATACATAGACGACAAAATAGAAAACTGGTACAAATTGATACACAACGCAATCACACAGAGTATACCTACAACACACCACAAACAACTACCCACCCCCAAAACATCTAAAACTTTAAAACAATTAATATGGATGGCAAACAACATAAAAAACAAAGCCATAATAGAAAACAACTGGACTCCACACACAACACAAACAATTAAACAATTACAAGCACAAATACTAGAGGAACACAAAACAAACTACGAAGAGACATGGAACAAATTAATATCAAACATTAAATTCAACCCCAAAAAACCACAAGACTTCTGGAACACAATTAAGAAACTACAAGGATCTATCACTAACACTTCACCATACATAACACATAACAACGACAAACTACACGACGCCAAAGACAAAGAAAACGCATTCAGACAGGTATGGCAAAACATCTTTCAAATCACACCAGAAGAAAACACACAATTTGACACAAACCACGAAACCAAAATTCTCACACACATAACACAACACTACCACCAAACACAACCTTACGCAAACATAGACTTAGACAGACTAGACACTGACAACTACACCGGACAACCCATACAACTAGAAGACGTTAAAAACATAATCAAACACACCAAAAACAAAGCTCCAGGACAATCAGGCATAACGAAACAAATACTCGCACACCTACCAAACATAACAATACAACTACTCACAGACATATACAACGAAACACTAAGCCTAGGATACTTTCCACAAAAATTCAAAAACTCGATTATCACATTCATACCAAAACAAAACAAAGACACCACACAAATACAAAACTACAGACCTATATCACTACTAGAAACACCGGGAAAAATATATGAAAGACTAATCACAAACAGACTCATGGCACACTTACATGAACACGACATGCTAAACCCTAACCAACATGGATTCACACCTGGCAAAGGAACACACACAGCACTCGCCATCATATATGAAACAATCGCAGACACACAAAGACATAAACATGCATGCAACATAATATCACGCGACATATCCAAGGCCTTTGACAAAGTATGGCACGAAGGCCTTAAATACAAAATACTTCAAACACACCTTCCAGACACCATCACGAAAACACTGTGTAGCTTCCTAGACAACAGAACAGCAAAAATCAAAATAAACCACTACATAGGACCATCCTTCCCTCTCCACAGCGGAGTTCCACAAGGAAGCGTTCTCTCCCCAACACTATTCAACTTATACACATCAGACATACCACCACCTTCACACGGAAGCTACACTATACAATACGCAGACGACGTCACACAGATAATCACATACCCTAACACAACAGGAAAACACATGCTTGCCAGGAAGACAGAACACGAAATCAACAAAATTAACACATACGAAAAACAATGGAAAATATCTACAAACACAAACAAATTCCAATTACTAGCCATCTCAACACGCCAACCACCACCAATAAAAATAAACAACAACATAATACCATACAATAAACAAGCACACATCCTAGGCCTCACCATCAACACACAGGGAATAAAACATCACATCAAAAACAGAATACAAATCACAAACAACACACTCGATAGACTTAGACGCTTCAGAGGACTCACAACAAAAACACAAATAAAACTCTACAAAACACTACCACGACCACAACTAGAATACCCCCCAATAATCAGTCACAAGCACACACACACACATCAAACAAAAGTAAACATTACAAAGCAAAACATTAAGAAAAATATTCAAACATAAACCACCATACCATACACAAGAACAACTTCATGAAACAGCAAACATAGAAACAATACACTCAAGACTAATAAGACTGAGTAGTAAAGCTTGGAATAACATACTAACAAACAATATAATACCACCACCTCCACAATCATCAAAACGAACACAAGATCACAAAAACTGGCCCAGAATTAAAACCATTTTAGGATAAAAACCAATCCTCCCGCCAAAACCGCGGCCACTAGCTAATAAAAAGGAATGTTACGTATATAGATTTAACGTAGAATAAAAATTAAAAACATCATATAAGGCACATTGCCCCACAAAAAAACACATATCCACAGGATATGTGTGCAATAATTAAGACATCATAATAGTTATATAATTCACATGGCACATTAGCCAAGACTAACATACGTAACCTCCCACAAAAAAAAAATATATTATTTCTTTGTCGCGGCTCGTGCCGCTTAAATTCTTCTTATCGGCTTAAGAAACCTGCACAGCGAAGCTATAGCGATAATCCCATACCACACTCCTGGTCATATGGCCATTTCCCGAAGGTTGAGTGTGGTTTGAATTTTCCGCCAAAATCATCGGAAATTTAAAATTCCCGGCTCTGTGCAGGCATGCGCATTGTCGACCCCACCTCCCCCTCCCTATTCCCTCCCTTCTTACCCGGCTAGCTCGAGCCGGACGTCGCGTCACTTCAATGAGAAATGAAGGCTTCGCCTGTGGGAGGAGGGAGGGACCCTAAATCTGTGCAGGTTTCTTAAGCCGATAAGAAGAATTTAAGCGGCACGAGCCGCGACAAAGAAATATTATCGGCTGAAAGAAACCTGCACAGCGAAGCTATGCATGAGACGAGGACAGGTGGGAGGAGAGGTGAAGCCTGAATCAAACCGTTATTACGTGTGTCTTTCCTATGGGAGACTTATTCATTTTATCACTCAGTAGAGGGGAGACAGAAACGTCAAGTACCCACGCCGAAGAATGTGACATGCACAACATTGCACTGTTCACACAATGCGTAAATTATACGAAATTTGTATCCTGTTCAACGGTTCCTGGCCCCTCCCCACTCCTCGGTCGCCCTTTGCCCCCTCCACTTTTTTGAGATGAGAGGGGTGGAGCCGTTTCCATGGCGACACATGGGACAGGGGCGACTGAGTGGTAGAGACACCGTGTCCCCAAGGGAGTCGTCGATGTCCAGTCCCTAGGTCCCGCACCCGCTCCACAGAGTGGGTGCGGAGAAACTCCAGCGACCGGCGTAGGGCCCCCGACCGAAGCCAGGGACGCAACAACCTGTGGAGTGCTGAGGGTATCGGCCCGGGCAGGTCACGCGGGAGAAGCAGTATGCTCCTGTCGACCTCCCGTACCAGCCGTCGGCGCCCCAAGCGGCTCAGTGGAAGGGCCGGGGTCGCGAAGTTGTGGCCCCCCCCCCCCCCCCCGCCACCGAAGGAGGGAGGACGTGTGAGAGAAGCACGCTCTTTTGGCGCAGGGGAGCACCCGAAGGACGCTGACTGTCCCACTCAATCCCGAGCCAATAAAGTCTGTGTGGGAGCAAGGGCAGACCCGTCCCAGTCCACCCCGAACTCCACGTCCGCCAACACACTCAGAGCCATTGAGATGTCGGCCGATGCACCCTCCCCGGTGGGCAAATGCATCCACTAGCCGTCTAGGAACATGAGTGTGGAGACGCTTGCTTCCGTCCAACGTACGCCTACCACTCTCACTAGTTTCGTGAAGATCCTCGGGGTAAGCGAGAAACCGAAAGGGAGTATGCGAGGCCAAGTTCGTTTCCGAGCGACCTCGTCCGTGGGCGTTAGTCAAGAGGCTTCGTCCTGGGTGAAGACGTTCCCTGAGCGTCTCCCACGAAGACGGGCCTGGACCCTCGGTATGTATCCAACTCACCCCAAGTCTTCCCGCGGGAAGTTCTCGAAGCCCGTGGCGAGCGTCTTCATCCAATAGTGTGCTATGGCAATTTGTGACGTCTCGTCACCCACAAGCGGACTTCTATATGTTTAATACCTAGTGACATCATGTGATTGTACTGTGACGTCACCGGATTGATCATGGCGCCATAGGATCGTCTCGTGACGTCACAGGGACACAAATTGACGTCATAGGACTACATGGTGACGTCAATTTATCACAATGACGTCATCATACCGTGACATCACTGAGTCACAGTGAGCGTTGAAATAAATTTTGACATGGTAAAATTCTGGACCATCATGACTGTAGATTAAATTAAGTTGAATAGGAAAAGTCATGTTCATTTCGACCTAAGTCACAGTGAGCGTCGAAATTAATTTTAACATGGTAAAATTCTCGACCATCATGACTGTAGATTAAATTAAGTTGAATAGGAAAAGTCATGTTCATGTTGACCTGAGTCACAGTGGGCGTTGAATTAGTTTAACATGGTAAAATTCTTGACCATCATGACTACAGATTAGCTTAAGTTGAATAGGAAAAGTCATGGTCATTTCGACCTAAGTCACAGTGAGCGTCGAAATTAATTTTAACATGGTAAAATTCTCGACCATCATGACTGTAGATTAAATTAAGTTGAATAGGAAAAGTCATGTTCATGTTGACCTGAGTCACAGTGGGCGTTGAATTAGTTTAACATGGTAAAATTCTTGACCATCATGACTACAGATTAGCTTAAGTTGAATAGGAAAAGTCATGGTCATTTCGACCTAAGTCACAGTGAGCGTCGAAATTAATTTTAACATGGTAAAATTCTCGACCATCATGACTGTAGATTAAATTAAGTTGAATAGAAAAAGTCATGTTCATGTCGACCTGAGTCACAGTGGGCGTTGAATTAGTTTAACATGGTAAAATTCTTGACCATCATGACTACAGATTAGCTTAAGTTGAATAGGAAAAGTCATGGTCATTTCGACCTAAGTCACAGTGAGCGTCGAAATTAATTTTAACATGGTAAAATTCTCGACCATCATGACTGTAGATTAAATTAAGTTGAATAGGAAAAGTCATGTTCATGTCGACCTGAGTCACAGTGGGCGTTGAATTAGTTTAACATGGTAAAATTCTTGACCATCATGACTACAGATTAGCTTAAGTTGAATAGGAAAAGTCATGGTCATTTCGACCTAAGTCACAGTGAGCGTCGAAATTAATTTTAACATGGTAAAATTCTCGACCATCATGACTGTAGATTAAATTAAGTTGAATAGGAAAAGTCATGTTCATGTCGACCTGAGTCACAGTGGGCGTTGAATTAGTTTAACATGGTAAAATTCTTGACCATCATGACTACAGATTAGCTTAAGTTGAATAGGAAAAGTCATGGTCATTTCGACCTAAGTCACAGTGAGCGTCGAAATCAATTTTAACATGGTAAAATTCTCGACCATCATGACTGTAGATTAGCTCAAGTTGAATAGGAAAAGTCATGGTCATTTCGACCTGAGTCACAGTGAGCGTTGAAATTAATTTCAACATGGTAAAGTTCTTGACCATCATGACTATAGATTAGCTTAAGTTGAATAGGAGAAGTCATGTCCATTTCGACCTGTTTTTTTTTTTTTTTTTTTTTTTACTTATATCGATATCAATATCAATATATATATATATTCATTTATTTATTTATTTTTTATAAAAATAATATTGTACAATTCACATAGTGCATAAATTCGACCTAGGTAATATTGCAGACGATAAAAACGTAACTTCTCTTTGATCAAATTACATGAAAATCACACATTTAAAAAGAGAATTGGTCAAATAATGCAACCACATGCTAATTTCTATATAAAATTATACATTTGAGCAAAAGCCGTCATTATTTGGGTTTGGTCGGCGTTGGTTGACGTTTAGTGAGACCATAAAAGAACAAGCATAATACAGAGAAATCATTCAACAAAAACAGTTAAATTTTAATACTACCAAAGAAGCAGTCACAAACTGCCAAAAAAAAAAAAAGTAACATACATGCGATTCAATTTTTTTTTTTTTTTTCTCCTGTGTATTTGGCCATTTATTCAAAATTAAGGTTAAAGGTAAAAGTTTATAACTTTACCGCTTAAGCTAAGAACATGACATAACTATATCAAAGTTGCTGTGCCTGCCTGGGACTGCCATAAAGATATGGTATGAATTTGACATGATCAATTCATATTTCTAGATATTTGTAAGGTATTCATCTATAATTTTCATTTCCAAGCTAAGTGACACTGCACTGAGTCTGATATAAAGATAAAGAAGATTTTAACTATGTTCTATTTTATTCCTCCATTTTCTGTTAAAGTTTCCATGTACTGTGTATGTTGAATCTCTTACCTTTCTCTGTCTTTAGGAAAAACTTGAAATATTAGATGGGGAAAGGCATTTTTTTTTTTTTTTTTTTTTTTTTTTTTTTTTGCCACACCACACATGGGTGATAGTTCCGCCCAAAGACTATAAAAGAAAGACAGGAAGGGTTCGTAAGGTGTTTAGCAAAAATATGTAGCCAGAATTAATGCCAAATACCGCTAGACTATTGGGGTTTTAACGCCATCTATTGAGCGGTTGAAAAATTAAAAATCGAAGCGATAGCTATTGTTGCCATTTTATTGTATTTTATATATTTTTAGAATTATATATTGATTGATATTTTCGGCCTTGTATATGATTATTATTTTAGTTCAATACTTTTTTTTTTACTTCATTTGTAACCATTACTGTGTAAATAGTATTTGCTTTCACATACTTGACATTTGACAATATCTCGTATATATATCTTTCATACCTCTGAATTTTTCATAAAATATAAAGAAAAAATTATAATATACACACACACACACATATATTTATATATATATATACATACGCACACACACACATAATATATATATATATATATAATTCTCTTATTTGATTTATATACATATGAATTTCTTTATCATTTGTCTTCATGGGTATTATATGTGGTAATATGGGCAAATGAAAGCTTAGGTTTTATTTCATAATTTTATTAATTCCAAAGAACACCTACCAGAACAATTTCTATTCTTATCACATCATCACATTTATGCCAAGAGTGTGAAGCAGGTCTATAAAACATCTATATAACTGTGGACTCAATTGTGGTACTAATATCTGTTGTTGCAATTTGACATATGTTGCTTACTTTTTATGATTTACAGGTCTTATAGAATTATGCAATGCTAATAAATGGTCAGTACTAACCAAAGTTCTCATCCAATGAACTTGGCAAGATTTCCATTTCAATTTGCTGGTGATGCAAAGTACTTGCAAAGTACTTGCAGTATCCAAGTGCAGGTCAATATCTGTAAAATAATATATGTGATGTTTTGTAGTTATAAACAGATAATGTATGTAAGGTATCTATGCTCAGAATTTAGTTTGTAATTTCAAGTTGAAATATGTTTTGTGCAAATACAAAAATTAGCTAATGGCAATGAAAGAATATTCTAAATAATGTTCAACTTTAAAGTAATACAGAAATATATAATATATAGAGACAACCAATGTTTTGTTTCAAATGCAATGTGCTAATAAAATAAAGTCATTTCAATTAATCTTAGAACTGTACTATACTATTTACACATTGATCAAGCACTTACCTGCATCCATACTGGTTGTTTCTGGCTCATCTGGGTGTGCTGGATCTGATAGATAATATAACGTATAATGAAAATCATTACTTCTTACCAAACAATGTTAATTATTGTAATCTTATGATAATGTATATATAAAACTGCATTGACTCACTCAGCAGGCAAATTTTGATCTGGGTATGCATTGGGGCACAAACGGGTTGATGATGCATATTGCCGTTGAGAAAAATTATGGCTACATATCCTTTGACTTTTATTTAATTGTGTAGGTGTTTTCTTCCTTAATGTCGATATACCGGTTACTTGTATCCACTTTGAACATCTATCAAAAAAGAAGAGAATGTTGATTTACAATTTTACTTAATGAATAAAATGACACTTATATGTCTATAATACTTAATGTTGGCAGTACAATATACACTTACCTTTGTGGTTCTTTAGGAAACCGATGGTACATGAATTCAGGATGAGAACTTTTGGACCGTTTGAACCAACCATGTGTTCCAAGTGACATATGGCTGAAATGTAAACATGCAGACGATCCAAAAAGCCCGCTAATTCTTTCCGAATAAAGCACAGCGATTTCTAGCGTTGGTTGAAGTAACTAAACTCATGAGTAATCAGTTAGGCTATTTACACCTTTTTCGTGCCTTCCAGTCTTTCATATATAGTCTTTGGTTCCGCCCACACTCCATGATTGAATGTCCCGCTTAATTGTAAACAAACAGACGATGCAGTTAAAACTGGTGATTGACGTAAACGCCATCTAGTGAGAGAGCCGCACAGTAAAATGTATGTGGACGATGCGGATCTCCGTGAGCTTTCCCGTCTTGTCTTTGGTCACGCACCGGTCAACGAGTCTATACGATTGTCCAGACCCTGCTTAGACCTGCTACACGGGTCAGATTCAAAATGCCAGCCTTGAGGTTAGTACCCTTTTCCCTTGATATAGCAGCAAGCCAGATTTACTAGGACTTAGCTTTGTAGAGCCCTATATAAGTGAAGCGCGGAGTGAGTAGCATTGGGCTTAGGATTAGCTTATATTTCATGACTGTTTGGTGATCTGTGACCCGGTCTTACGTCTGTTCAACCCCGTTAAAACCTTCGAACTAGAGTCTTTTGTGTAATGTCAAATGTATGATCAGAAGTCAGATGTATTATGTAAAATCATGTTTGTTTAATTGTAATAGTGTCTTTGTTATATTATTTTCGTGTCATTTTACTTGTATTAACTTTCATACTTATAATTTATTTAATTATATTTCTTTAACTTAAGTTAGTTTGATTTTCTTTCCCCGGTGTCCGACCGGGTGGCGACCTTATTCAGTTCTTTTGACCGTTTGAACCCGTAATAGACATAGGGTCTAAGGGTTCCCTTGATGTTACAAACTTCAGACATTCACAAGGCCGGTGAACCTTTGGTACTTTAGAGAGGTTTGTAACAATGTTAAAAGTGAGGCGACAGGTCCACGATTTCAAAATAATCACAATACTGATGGCCAAGCAATTTAAAATATTAAATGAAATGCGATGGGTCACTGTGACGGACTTCAAAATGAACCTGACTTACGATAAGCTCCTCCACAGTCCTGATGGCCAAGCACTTTCTAGCATTTTAAAATGCTATGATAAAATTGTCTCAACAGCTCACTGTGACTCACGACGAAATGAACATGACTTTTCCTATTCAACTTAAGCTAATCTACAGTCATGGTGGTTGAGAATTTTACCATGTTAAAATAATTTTCGACGCTCACTGTGACTCACGTCGAAATGAAGAAGACTTTTCCCATTCAACTTAAGCTAATCTACGGTCATGGTGGTCGAGAATTTTACCATGTTAAAATTGTCTCAACAGCTTACTGTGACTCAGGACGAAATGAACATGACTTTTCCTCTTCAACTGAAGCTAATCTACAGTCATGGTGGTCGAGAATTTTACCATGTTAAAATTATTTTCGACGCTCATTGTGATTCAGGACGAAATGAACATGACTTTTCCTATTCAACCTAAGCTAATCTACGGTCATGGTGGTCGAGAAGTTTACCATGTTAAAATTATTTTCGACGCTCACTATGACTCACGACGAAATGAACATAACTTTTCCTCTTAAAATTAAGATAATCTACAGTCATGGTGGTCAAGAATTTTACTATGTTAAAATTATTTTCGAAGTTCACTGACTCAGGGCGAAATGAACTTGACTTTTCCTATTCAACCTAGGCTAATGTACAGTCATGGTGGTCGAGAATTTTACCATGTTAAAATTATTTTCGACGCTCAGTACGACTCAGGACGAAATGAACATGACTTTTCCTATTCAACTTAAGCTAATCTACAATCATTGTGGTCGAGAATTTTACCATGTTCAAATTATTTTCGTCATTCACTGTGACTGAGGACGAACTGAACATGACTTTTCCTATTCAACTTAAGCTAATCTACAGTCATGGTGGTCAAAAATTTTACCATGTTAAAATTGTCTCAACAGCTCACTGTGACTCAGGGCGAAATGAACATGACTTTTCCTATTCAACTGAAGCTAATCTACAGTCATGGTGGTCGAGACTTTTACTATGTTAAAATTATTTTCGACGCTCACTGACTCAGGACGAAATGGACATGACTTTTCTTTTTCAACTTAAGCTAATCTACAGTCATGGTGACTGTGACTCAGGACGAAATGAACATGACTTTTCCAATTCAAGTTACGCTAATCTACAGTCATGGTGACTGTGACTCAGGACGAAATAAAAATGACTTTTCCAATTGAACTTAAGCTAATCTACAGTCATAGTGGTCGAGAATTTTACCATGTTAAAATTATTTTCGACGCTCACTGTGACTCAGGACAAATTGAACATGACTTTTCCTCTTCAACTTAAGCTAATCTACAGTCATGGTGGTCGAGAATTTTACAATAAATTATTTTCGACGCTCACTGTGACTCAGGACGAAATGAACTTGACTTTTCCTATTCAACTTAAGCTAATCTACAGTCATGGTGGTCGAGAATTTTACCATGTTAAAATTATTTTCGACGAGCACTCTAACTCACGACGAAATGAACATGACTTTACCTATTCAACTTAAACTAATCTACAGTCATGGTGGTCGAGAATTCTACCATGTTAAAATTATTTTCGACGCTCACTGTGACTCAGGACGAAATGAACATGACTTTTCCCATTCAACTTAAGCTAATCTACACTCATGGTGGTCGAGAATTTTACCATGTTAAAATTATTTTCGACGATCACTGTGACTCACGACGAAATGAAGATGACTTTTCCTATTCAACTTAAGCTAATCTACAGTCATGGTGGTCGAGAATTTTACCATGTTAAAATTGTCTCAACAGCTCACTGTCACTCAGGACGAAATGAACATGACTTATCCTATTCAACTGAAGCTAATCTACAGTCATGGTTGTCAAGATTTTTACCATGTTAAAATTATTTTCGACGCTCACTGTTACTGAGGACGAAATGAACATAACTTTTCCTATTCAACTTAAGCTAATCTACAGTCATGGTGGTCGAGAATTTTTCCATATCAAAATTGTCTCAACAGCTCACTGTAACTAAGGACGAATTGAACATTACTTTTCCCGTTCAATTGAAGCTAATCTACAGTCATGGTGGTCGAGAATTTTACCATGTTATAATTATTTTCGACTCTCAATGTGACTCAGGACAAAATGAACATGACTTTTCCTTTTCAACTTAAGCTAATCTACAGTCATGGTGGTCGAGAATTTTACCATGTTAAAATTATTTTCGACGCTCAATGTGACTCAGGACGGAATGAACATGACTTTTCCTATTCAACTTAAGCTAATCTACAATCATGGTGGTCGAGAATTTTACCAGGTTAAAATTATTTTCGACGCTCACTGTGACTGAGGACGAAATGAACATGACTTTTTCTATTCAACTTAAGCTAATCTACAGTCATGGTGACTGTGACTCAGGACGAAATGAATATGACTTTTCCTATTCAACTTAAGCGAATCTACAGTCATGGTGACTGTGACTCAGGACGAAATGAACATGACTTTTTCTATTCAACCTAAGCAAATCTACAGTCATTTTGGTCGAGAAGTTTACCATGTTAAAATTATTTTCGACGCTCACTGTGACTCAGGACGAAATGAACATGACTTATCCTATTCAACTTAAGCTAATCTACAGTCATGGTGGTCAAGAGTTTTACCATGTTAAAATTGTCTCAACAGCTCACTGTGACTCAGGATGAAATGAACAGGACTTTTCCTATTCAACTTAAGCTAATCTACAGTCATGGTGGTCGAGAAGTTTACCATGTTAAAATTATTTTCGACACTCACTGTGACTCAGGACGAAATGAACATGACTTTTCCTATTCAAATTAAGCTAATCAACAGTCATGGTGGTCGATAATTTTACCAAGGTCTAAATATACAGGTCAGACCGTTTACATTCTTCTGCTCAGCTTCTGACGTCATTTGGCTGAGTCCATTTTCTCCTTGTGATACACTGAAGAAAACTGTGAAACGCCAAGGAAGACAGGAACTATAATATTTTATATATTATATATATATATATATTATATATCATATATATTATATATCATATTATATATCATATATATTATATATATATATCATATTATATATCATATTATATATTCATATATATAGACAGGAACTATAATTTATATATTTATATATATATATTTTATATAATTGTCAGAATATAACTAATTGCGTGGAGCGATGCGAGCGAAGGCGACGTCATTTTCGAACGACGGACCAGCTTCAACTGACAGCTATAGGACCCGCTAACCCCACTTTGAACAGCCAGGTGACGTTCACGGGCCCGCTGCGCCAACTCCCTCGAAATTCGGTCGGAAGTGGTTAGACCTAAAGGGCCCCATTCACGACAACGATTTTCAACCCCAACCCAGATTTCGAACATGGTCTGGGTTGGAGTTGTGGTTGGCGGCTTCGCCACTCACTGCAACAACCAATTGTTCAAATTTTCGCAGTTGATCCGCAGTTCTATTGTGATAAGATGTCTGATCTCGACTCTGACGATCTTTTTGATATTGCTTTTTTTTCAGAGGCAGATAGAAAGCGCAAAAAAAAGTCAGTATTAAGTCTTGGCTTCAATAAAGAAACAAGCTATCCCATGTTCAATTATTAGAGGAACTGAGACTAGAGCCTAAAGACTATATGAAGTATTTAAGAATGGATGAATCCACATTTTTAGAACTTCTGTCCTTGGTAATACCAATCATGAAAAAAAACAGGATACGATGATGAGGAAGGCTATTACACCTCATGAATGTCTCGTATGTACATTACGATTCCTAGCAACAGGGAGGTCATATGAAGACCTCAAATTTTTCCCCCGTAGCTGCGGGGTTTACTTCCTTAAATTTTGAAACGAGTATTTCATAAGCATTGTTTCTCATCATTTTATTTGAGTATTCTTTACTTTCCATTCTCCTCACTCATCACTCTCATTTTCTTCGCATTTCCCACTGCAGCTATCTTTCCTTCCCTATCCTCCTTCACATTTAGCAACTCCCTAAAATATTCTGCCCATCTTCCCCTTACTGCCATCTCTTCCATTATCATCTCTCCATCTGTACCTTTTACCTTTTCTTCCCTACTTGATTCGCCTCCTCTTCCTCTCTTAATTTCTTTCCAAAACATCTTTTTATTACTTTCAAAAATTTCTGTCATACTCTTACTCCATTTCACATCTGCTCTCCTCTTTGCCTCCTTTACCTTTTGCTTTACTATTCTTTTCTTTTCTTTGTACGTCTTAGATGACTCCCCCGTCCTCTTTTGTAACCAATCTGTGAATGCTCGCTTCTTCTCTTCTACAACCTTCTTTGTTTCCTCATCCCACCATTCACTACCCTTTCTTCTATTTCCCCCTGTCCTTCTTGTTCCACACACCATCCTTGCACACTTTAAGACTCCCTCCTTGAACCATCCCCATTCCTCCTCCACACCCATCTCTGCACCATCCTTTACTCCCTCCCACTCCTCCTTCAGCTTCTTTTCGTACTCCTCCTCCTTTTCATTTTCATTCAAGGAGTTCACTCTAAGAATGGAGGAGAAATAGGGAAGGATGAGGTGAAGGCAGTTGTAAAGATGATGAAAGCAGGTAAGGCACCTGGTCTGGATGGATGCCATGCAGAATGTCTGAAAAAGGGAGGTTCAGTGATGGTGAACTGGTTGGTGAGATTATTTAATGTTTGCTGGAGAGAGGGTAGAGTACCGGAGGACTGGAGAAGTGCCTGTATAGTTCCTCTTTACAAGGGAAAAGGGGACAAGTGTGAATGTAGTAGTTTCAGAGGGATTAGCCTGTTAAGTGTAGTAGGGAAGGCTTATGAAGGATCTTAATTGAGAGGATTAGGAGAGGAACAGAAGGAGTAATTGGTGAGGAACAGTGTGGTTTTAGGACAGGTAGAGGTTGTGTAGATCAGATCTTTGTGGTAAGACAGATATGTGAGAAAGCTATAGGAAAGGGGAAGGATGTTTTTTGGGCTTTTATGGATCTGGGAAAGGCTTATGATAGGGTAGACAGAAAGGCACTGTGGGAGGTTATGCAGATTTATGGGATAGGAGGAAAGCTTTTGGGAGCTGTCAAGAGTTTTTATGAGAGTAGTAGAGCATGTGTCAGGATTAGAAATGGAGAGAGTGAGTGGTTTGAAGTAAAGGTGGGACTTCGTCAAGGATGCGTTATGTCGCCCTGGCTGTTCAACTTATACATGGATGGGGTGGTGCGAGAGGTGAATGCTAGGGTAGTGAGTCAGGGATTGGAGATGGTTAAAGAAAATGGAGAAAAGTGGGAGGTGAGCCAGCTGTTGTTTGCGGACGACACTGCGCTTGTGGCAGGGTCAGAGGAGGGATTGAGGAAGCTGGTGGCAGAGTTTGGGAGAGTATGTGATAGAAGAAAGCTAAAGATAAATGTGGGTAAAAGTAAGGTGATGAGATGTACAAGGGGTGAAAGTGGCAGTAGACTGGAAGTGAACATTAAGGGAGAGCGACTGGAGGAAGTGGATAGTTTTAGATACTTGGGTGCAAGTGTAGCAGGAAAAGGTGGAGTGAAGGTGGAGGTAGAATGTAGATTGAGAGAAGCGAGTAAATGCCTTGGTGGATTAAAGAGTGTAATGAGGAATAGACATTTGGGAATGGATGCGAAGAGGAGACTGTATGAAGGAGTGATTGTGCCAACAGCACTGTATGGGGCAGAAACGTGGAACATAAGAGAAGAAGAGAGAAGGAGTTTGAATGTGTTTGAGATGAGGTGTCTGAGAAGTATGGTGGGAGTTACTAGGTTGGATAGAGTGAGAAATGAGGAGGAGAACAGGAGTGAAAAAGGATTTGGGAGATAGGGTTGATGAAAGAATATTAGGATGGTTTGGACACATGGAAAGAATGAGTGAAGAAAGACTAGTAAAAGAGGTATGGAAGGCAGATGTGGAGGGAGTGAACATGAGGGGACGTCCTAGGATGAGGTGGATGGATGGGGTGAAGGGGGCTTTGGGGAAGAGGGGAATGTCTGTTGAGGAAGGAAGGGAGAGGACGGAAGACAGAGGTGAGTGGAGAGTGGTTGTATATGGATGATGTGATTGCATAAGGAGGAATGGGCGGGGGGTGGGGGGGTGGGGTAGTATGCGTGAGTAAATTTTGACGCAGCCCGAAGGGATTTCTCCCCGTCCTCTCCTTATATGCAAGGGGGGACGGAGAGGGGGGGTCGCCGATTAAATGAAGCGGCCTTGCTGTGGATGTGCTGTGTCTTGCGACACTGCTTTTGACCCAGGGCGGTGGGCGGGGTGCAGGGATGACCCGTCATCCAGGAGGTGCTCAGATGAGAGGGAGGGTGGGAGGGGTGTGGAGTGTATTTAGGGATGAAATGGGTGGGAGTGTTTTTATGCCTTTCCCTTTTTGGCTACCTCCCTTGGAAGGGGGAAAAAGCCTTGGTATATGTATGTATGTATTCTTTACTTTCAACTTTCCACAGGCATGGATGTTGACGATATATTTCAATAATCTCTCTTACGAAATATTTATTGTACGCTTCCATTTTTTTACTTAGGCAGCACAACTACAGCTACAAGCGCACGGTACGAGAATTTGGGCACAAGTGATAGATTTGGTTGTCCGCACCCACTCACCACACCAACCCCAACACAGACATGAAGCTCCATCCACAAAATATAAGGAAAATCTAAACGACTCCAACTCCAACCACGACCTGCAAATCGCGGTTGCGATGTAGGTTGTTGGAGCCCATACACGAGAAAATTTGGTCTGGGTTGGGGCTGGAAATCTGGGTTGGGGTTGAAAATCGTTGTCGTGAATGGGGCCCTTTATATTCTTAGATCTTGAATTTTACCATGTTAAATTAATTTTCGACGCTCACTGTGACTCACGACGAAATATACATGAGATATTTGGATTGTGGGTCATTTTGGTCAATTACTCCGATTTACCCGCCATCTCACCCACAGGTCGAGAGCGGCTAAGGCTGCCATGGAGTCCAATTTGACACCACTCAGGCCAACGGTATGGGTGCCAAAGGCCAAAAGTTGATTACTGGGTGAAAAGACCCAAAATTGGAGGGGTGCCACTGCTACGCCCTTAGTCTCAGGCTGCTCATGTTTACCTTGCTGTGCACTTTGACCGACTCTCTCCCAAGGGCGTGGCAGTGGCACCCCTCCAAATTTGGGCCTTTTCACCCAGTAATCACTTTATGGCCTCTGGCACCCATACCGTTGCCCTGAGTGTTATCAAATTGGACTCCACGGCAGCCGTAGCCGCCCTCGACCTGTGGGTGAGATGGCGGATAAATCGGCTCAAGTGACCATAATGACCCAAAATCCAAAAAATCTCAAAGGAATTTAGCCGGAAATTCCCCATGAATTTAGCCGGAAATTCGAAGGTGACCGATTTGGTCCAAACTTGCCCCACAGGGAGAGAGTCGGTCAAAGTGCACAGCAAGGTAAACATGAGCAGCCTGAGACTAAGGGTAGGTTTGGACAAAATCGGTCACCTTCGAATTTCGGCTAAATTCAAAATGACCCCAAATCCAGAAATGACCCCAAATCCAAAAATTCTCAAAGGATTTGGTCCAAACTTGCCCCACAGGGAGAGAGTCGGTCAAAGTACACAGCAAGATAAGCATGAGCAGCCTGAGTCCAAGGGCGTGGCATTGGCACCCATACAAATTTGGGCCTTTTCAACCAGTAATCATCTTATGGCCTCTGGCACCCGTACCATCGGCCTGAGTGGTGTCAAATTGGACTCCACGACAGCCGTAGCCGCCCTCGACCTGGCGGTGAGATGGCGGGTAAATCGGAATATGTGACCATAATGACCCAAAATCCAAAAAATCTCAAAGGATTAACCTCATGAATTTAGCCGGAAATTCGAAGGTGACCGATTTGGTCCAAACTTGCCCTACAGGGAGAGAGTCGGTCAAAGTGCACAGCAAGGTAAGCATGAGTAGCCTGAGTTCAAGGGCGTGGCAGTGGTACCCCTCCAAATTTGGGCCTTTTCACCCAGTAATCACCTTTTGGCCTCTGGCACCCATACGGTTGGCCTGAGTGGTGTCAAATTGGACTCCACGTTAGCCCTAGCCGCCCTCGACCTGTGGGTGAGATGGCGGGTAAATCGGAGCAAGTGACCAAAATAACCCAAAATCCAAAAAATCTCAAAGGATTAAAACCGCATGAATTTATCCGTAAGTTCGAAGGTGAACGATTTGGTCCAAACTTGCCCCACAGGGAGAGAGTCGGTCAAACTGCACAGGAAGGTAAGCATGCGCAACCTGAGTCCAAGGGCGTAGCAGTGACACCCCTCCAAATTTGGGCCTCTTCACCCACTAATCACCTTTTGGACTCGGGCACCCATACCGTTGGCCTGAGTGCTGTCAAATTGGACTCCACGGCAGCCCTACCCGCCCTCAATCTGTGGGTGAGATAGCGGGTAAATCGGACCAAGTACCCACAATGACACAAAATCCAAAAAATCGCAAAGGAATTAAGCCGAAAATGCGAAGATGACCGATTTGGTCCGAACTTGCCCTACAGGGAGAGACTCGGTCAATGTGCACAGCAAGGTAAACATGAGCAGCCTGAGTCCAAGGGCGTGGCAGTGGCAACCCTCCAAATTTGGGGGGAAATCCGAAGGTCAGCGATTTGGGCCTTTTGACGTTTATACCTGTGGCAGGGATACCGTGTGCCTCACTGGTGTGCCA
This sequence comes from Oratosquilla oratoria, assembly GCF_046742065.1. NCBI lineage: Eukaryota > Metazoa > Arthropoda > Malacostraca > Stomatopoda > Squillidae > Oratosquilla > Oratosquilla oratoria. The sequence goes on from NC_134798.1 coordinate 40,976,800, forward strand.
TTGCACTGCAGGGCATCCCAGGCCTTGCCGGACCTGTGGGTGTCATAGCGGGTAAATCGGTGGAGGTGACCATCATGGCCCAAAATCAAAAAAATCTCAAAGGGGCCCCATGGAATTTGGGGGGAAATCCGAAGGTCAGCGATTTGGTCCAAACTTGCGCCACAAGTAGAGAGTGGGATAGGGTGCACATCAGCGTAGACAGCACAATCCTGAGACCAAGGGTGTGGCGGTGAGAGCCCTCCAAAATTGGGCCTTTTGACGTTTATGCCTGTGCAAGGGATACCGTGTGCCTGACTGGTGTGCCATTGCACTGCAGGGCATCCCAGGCCTTGCCGGACCTGTGGGTTTCATAGCGGGTAAATCGGTGGAGGTGACCATAATGGCCCAAAATCAAAAAAATCTCAAAGGGGCCCCATGGAATTTGGGGGGAAATCCGAAGGTCAGTGATTTGGTCCAAACTTGCGCCACAAGTAGAGAGTAGAATAGGGTGCACATCAGCGTAGACAGCACAATCCTGAGACCAAGGGTGTGGCGGTGAGAGCCCTCCAAATTTAGGCCTTTTGACGTTTATGTCTGTGGCAGGGATACCGTGTGCCTGACTGGTGTGCCATTGCACTGCAGGGCATCCAAGGCCTTGCCGGACCTGTGGGTGTCATAGCGGGTAAATCGGTGGAGGTGACCAAAATGGCCCAAAATCAAAAAAATCTCAAAGGGCAAAATCTCAAAATTCCCCCCATGGAATTTGGGGGGAAATCCGAAGGTCAGCGATTTGGTCCAAACTTGCGCCACAAGTAGAGAGTGGGATAGGGTGCACATCAGCGTAGACAGCAGAATCCTGAGACCAAGGGTGTGGCGGTGAGAGCCCTCCAAATTTGGGCCTTTTGACGTTTATGCCTGTGGCAGGGATACCGTGTGCCTGACTGGTGTGCCATTGCACTGCAGGGCATCCCAGGCCTTGCCGGACCTGTGGGTGTCATAGCGGGTAAATCGGTGGAGGTGACCATCATGGCCCAAAATCAAAAATATCTCGGAGGGGGTACCCCATGGAATTTGGGGGGAAATCCGAAAGTCAGCGATTTGGTCCAAACTTGTGCCACAAGTAGAGAGTGGGATAGGGTGCACATCAGCGTAGACAGCAGAATCCTGAGACCAAGGGTGTGGCGGTGAGAGCCCTCCAAATTTGGGCCTTTTGACGTTTATGCCTGTGGCAGGGATACCGTGTGCCTGACTGGTGTGCCATTGCACTGCAGGGCATCCCAGGCCTTGCCGGACCTGTGGGTGTCATAGCGGGTAAATCGGTGGAGGTGACCATAATGGCCCAAAATAAAAAAAATCTCAAAGGGGGTACCCCATGGAATTTGGGGGGGAAATCCAGAGGTCAGCGATTTGGTCCAAACTTGCGCCACAAGTAGAGAGTGGGATAGGGTGCACATCAGCGTAGACAGCAGAATCCTGAGACCAAGGGTGTGGCGGTGAGAGCCCTCCAAAATTCGGCCTTTTGACGTTTATGCCTGTGGCAGGGATCCCGTGTGCCTGACTGGTGTGCCATTGCACCCATACCGTTGGCCTCAGTGGTGTCAAATTGGACTCCACGGCTGCCCTATCTGCCCTCGACCTGTGGGTGAGATGGTGGGTAGATCGGAGCAGGTGACCAAAATGACCCATAATCCAAAAAATCTCAAAGGATTAACCCCATGAATTTAGCCGAAAATTCGAAAGTGACCGATTTAGTCCAAACTTGCCCCACAGGGAGAGAGTCGGTCAAAGTGCACAGCAAGGTAAGCATGAGCAGCCTGAGTCCAAGGGCGTGGCAGTGGCACCCTTCCAAATTGGGGCCTTTTCACCCAGTAATCACATTTTGGCCTCTGGCACCCATACTGTTGGCCTGAATGGTGTAAAATTGGACTCCACGGCAGCCCTATCCACCCTCGACCTGTGGGTGAGATGGTGGGTAAATCGGAGCAATTGACCAAAATGACCCAAAATCCAAAATATCTCGTGTTCATTTCGTCGTGAGTCACTGTGACCGTCGAAAATAATTATAACATTGTAAAATTTTCGACCACCATGATTGTAGATTAGCTTAAGTTGAATAGGAAAAGTCATGTTCATTTCGTCCTGAGTCACATTGAGCGTCGAAAATAATTTTCACATGGTAAAGTTCTCGACCACCATGACTGTAAATTAGCTTCAGTTGAATAGGAAAAGTCATGTTCATTTCGTCCTGAGTCACAGCCACCATGACGGTAGATTAGCTTAAGTTGAATAGGAAATGTCATTTTCATTTCGTCCTGAGTCAATGTCACCATGACTGTAGATTAGTTTAAGCTGAATAGGAAAAGTCATGTTCATTTCGTTCTGAGTCACAGTGACCGTCAAAAATAATTTTAACATGGTAAAATTCTCGACCACCATTACTTTAGATTAGCTTAAGTTGAATAGGAAAGGTCATGTTCATTTCGTCCTGAGTCACAGTGAGCGTCGAAAATAATTTTAACATGGTAAAATTCTCGACCACCATTACTTTAGATTAGCTTAAGTTGAATAGGAAAGGTCATGTTCATTTCGTCCTGAGTCACAGTCAGCGTCGAAAATAATTTTAACATGGTAAAGTTCTCGACCACCATGACTGTAGATTAGCTTCAGTTGAATAGGAAAAGTCATGTTCATATCGTCCTCAGTGACAGTGAGCTGTTGAGACAATTTTAACATGGTAAAATTCTCGACCACCATGACTGTAGATTAGCTTAAGTTGAATAGGAAAAGTCATTTTCATTTCGTCCTGAGTCACAGTGAGCGTCGAAAATAATTTTAACATGGTAAAATTGTCGACCACCATGACTGTAGATTAGCTTAAGTTGAATAGGAAAAGTCATGTTCATTTCGTCCTGAGTCAGTCACCATGACTATAGATTAGCTTAAGTGGAATAGGAAAAGTCATGTTCATTTCGTCATGAGTCACAGTGAGCGTCGAAAATAATTTTATCTTTGTAAAATTCTCGACCACCATGACTGTATATTAGCTTAAGTTGAATGGGAAATGTCATGTTCATTTCGTCGTGAGTCACAGTGACCGTCGAAAATAATTTTAACATGGTAAAATTCTCGACCACCCTTACTGTAGATTAGCTTAAGTTGAATAAGAAAAGTCATGTTCATTTCGTCCTGAGTCACAGTCAGAGTCGAAAATAATTTTACCGTGGTAAAATTCTCGACCACCATGACTGTAGATTAGCTTCAGTTGAATAGGAAAAGTCATGTTCATTTCGTCCTGAGTCACAGTCACCATGACTGTAGATTAGCTTCAGTTAAATAGGAAAAGTCATGTTCATTTCGTCCTGAGTCACAGTGAGCTGTTGAGACAATTTTAACATGGTAAAATTCTCGACCACCATGACCGTAGATTAGCTTAAGTTGAATGGGAAAAGTCATCTTCATTTCGACGTGAGTTACAGTGAGCGTCGAAAATAATTTTAACATGGTAAAATTCTCGACCACCATGACTATAGATTAGCTTAAGTTGAAGAGGAAAAGTCATGTTCATTTCGTCCTGAGTCACAGTGAGCGTCGAAAATAATTTTAACATGGTAAAATTCTCGACCACCATGACTGTAGATTAGCTTAAGTTGAATAGGAAAAGTCATGTTCATTTCGTCGTGAGTCACAGTGAGCTGTTGAGACAATTTTACAATAGCATTTTAAAGTGCTAGAAAGTGCTTGGCCATCAGGACTGTGGAGGAGCTTATCGTAAGTCAGGTTCATTTTGAAGTCCGTCACAGTGACCCATCGCATTTCATTTAATATTTTAAATTGCTTGGCCATCAGTATTGTGATTATTTTGAAATCGTGGACCTGTCGCCTCACTTTTAACATGCATGTTTGGCCATCAGGACTTTAGTTGAGCTTAGGTTCAAAATCATAAGTCAGGTTCATTTTGAACTGTCACAGTGACCCATTGGCGACTCAGCAGCCAAGGGAGGCGGAGGTGGCTCAGCAGGCAGGGCGGTCCTGTAGTAAGGGGTGACTCTAGGCTACAGGGTCAGGAATGAGCAAACATCAGGAGAGCCAGTTGGCTCTGTTTAGGTTGGAGCAGTTTATTAAGGACCAAGGGGGCATATATAAAACAGTGACAGGGCTTTACATCACATTGTACGCAGCTCGATGCCAAGTAAGAAAAGACTTGATAAAGAAGAAGATACAAGACAATAAAGTACAAAACACACACACACTCCAACACTTCATATGCTAACGTAGCCACAGGAAACACTGCTCAGTCTTCCCCTACACCAACACCCAACCCTTTAAACCTGAAACACCTCACTGTCATAAACACAGCAATCATACACGCCAACATTAATGAAGCAGCACAACCAGGAACATTCCAACAGACAATAGATGACTATTACAAAGCAAATGGACTCCCAACAATCATAATCCCACCCTCTGTCATGAAACCCACAGCAGTACTAAACATGATCAACAACACTACCCACCCACAATCACAACCAGAATCAATGGAAACTGAAGAACAGAGAAACAAAAGACCACACAACACAGAACATACATCAGTAACAGAACAACCCACAAAGACAAAGAAAACAGACCACAACACAGACACAATTCAAATAATAACACCCAACACAACAAAAATGACAGACGAAGAAATACATCAAAACGTACACACACTCCTACAAAACAAAAAGATCAAATACATTTACACCAAGGAAATGCCTGAGGAAACTGTAGACACTTTGATAACACAAAACCTAATTGACCTGACCAAAGCCCCTATACAAAGACTGACAGAAACAAAATACAGAACAACACAACAGGGATACTACGACATTCGTAAATACAAACCAACAGACACACCTCACTGGACAGTCAACAGCCAATAAACCAAGCAAACATGGACACAATACACATAATACAACACAACGTACAACACTGGACATTCCACAGAAGAAACCAATTAAGCAACCACTACCTAACACAAACACCAGACATTATATTACTCAACTCTATAGGGAGACACACAGTTAAAATATTCAACTACAACACACACACACTAAACACGTACAATGAAGACAACGCAGGAATAGCCATAGCCATAAAACAAAACATAAAATACAAACTATTAGACGACTTTGACGAAGACATGTTAGCCATAGAAATACACACAAACAAAGGACCCATAATCATAGCCACAACATACCTCCCACCACGAAGACCATACCTACCAACACAAGACATACTGAAAATCACACAGAAACCACAACCAACATACATCATAGGAGACTTTAATGCAAAACATAAAACACTAAAACATGCACACAATAATCACGTAGGTAAAAACATACACCAATTAATAACACAGAACCACCTCACCTTCCTAGGCCCAGACTTCCCAACATGCATTTCACACTTCGGAACAAGCAACCCAGACATGATATTCACCAACCGACACCACCACCTCACATACAGAATACACCCAGGCGACATAACCTCATCAGATCACATACCACTACATTTCACACTTTCCACCACAGCAATCACAATTCCCACACCACCTAGACTACTATACAAAGAAGCAGACTGGAAGAAATTTAAAACAATACTAGAAACAACAACAGAAGAATACAACACAGAAACACAAATCAACACAAACACACAAATAAAGGACACAAAATACATAGACGACAAAATAGAAAACTGGTACAAATTGATACACAACGCAATCACACAGAGTATACCTACAACACACCACAAACAACTACCCACCCCCAAAACATCTAAAACTTTAAAACAATTAACATGGATCGCAAACAACATAAAAAACAAAGCCTTAATAGAAAGCAACTGGACTCCACACACAACACAAACAATTAAACAATTACAAGCACAAATACTAGAGGAACACAAAACAAACTACGAAGAGACATGGAACAAATTAATATCAAACATTAAATTCAACCCCAAAAAACCACAAGACTTCTGGAACACAATTAAGAAACTACAAGGATCTAACACTAACACTTCACCATACATAACACATAACAACGACAAACTACACGACGCCAAAGACAAAGAAAACGCATTCAGACAGGTATGGCAAAACATCTTTCAAATCACACCAGAAGAAAACACACAATTTGACACAAACCACGAAACCAAAATTCTCACACACATAACACAACACTACCACCAAACACAACCTTACGCAAACATAGACTTAGACAGACTAGACACTGACAACTACACCGGACAACCCATACAACTAGAAGACGTTAAAAACATAATCAAACACACCAAAAACAAAGCTCCAGGACAATCAGGCATAACGAAACAAATACTCGCACACCTACCAAACATAACAATACAACTACTCACAGACATATACAACGAAACACTAAGCCTAGGATACTTTCCACAAAAATTCAAAAACTCAATTATCACATTCATACCAAAACAAAACAAAGACACCACACAAATACAAAACTACAGACCTATATCACTACTAGAAACACCGGGAAAAATATATGAAAGACTAATCACAAACAGACTCATGGCACACTTACATGAACACGACATGCTAAACCCTAACCAACATGGATTCACACCTGGCAAAGGAACACACACAGCACTCGCCATCATATATGAAACAATCGCAGACACACAAAGACATAAACATGCATGCAACATAATATCACGCGACATATCCAAGGCCTTTGACAAAGTATGGCACGAAGGCCTTAAATACAAAATACTTCAAACACACCTTCCAGACACCATCACGAAAACACTGTGTAGCTTCCTAGACAACAGAACAGCAAAAATCAAAATAAACCACTACATAGGACCATCCTTCCCTCTCCACAGCGGAGTTCCACAAGGAAGCGTTCTCTCCCCAACACTATTCAACTTATACACATCAGACATACCACCACCTTCACACGGAAGCTACACTATACAATACGCAGACGACGTCACACAGATAATCACATACCCTAACACAACAGGAAAACACATGCTTGCCAGGAAGACAGAACACGAAATCAACAAAATTAACACATACGAAAAACAATGGAAACTATCTACAAACACAAACAAATTCCAATTACTAGCCATCTCAACACGCCAACCACCACCAATAAAAATAAACAACAACATAATACCATACAATAAACAAGCACACATCCTAGGCCTCACCATCAACACACAGGGAATAAAACATCACATCAAAAACAGAATACAAATCACAAACAACACACTCAATAGACTTAGACGCTTCAGAGGACTCACAACAAAAACACAAATAAAACTCTACAAAACACTAGCACGACCACAACTAGAATACCCCCCAATAATCAGTCACACACACACACATCAAACAAAAGTAAACATTACAAAACAAAACATTAAGAAAAATATTCAAACATAAACCACCATACCATACACAAGAACAACTTCATGAAACAGCAAACATAGAAACAATACACTCAAGACTAATAAGACTGAGTAGTAAAGCTTGGAATAACATACTAACAAACAATATAATACCACCACCTCCACAATCATCAAAACGAACACAAGATCACAAAAACTGGCCCAGAATTAAAACCATTTTAGGATAAAAACCAATCCTCCCGCCAAAACCGCGGCCACTAGCTAATAAAAAAAAAAAAAAAAAAAAAGAATGTTACGTATATAGATTTAACGTAGAATAAAAATTAAAAACATCATATAAGGCACATTGCCCCACAAAAACACACATATCCACAGGATATGTGTGCAATAATTAAGACATCATAATAGTTATATAATTCACATGGCACACTAGCCAAGACTAACATACGTAACCTCCCACGAAAAAAAACTATATTATTTCTTTGTCGCGGCTCGTGCCGCTTAAATTCTTCTTATCGGCTTAAGAAACCTGCACAGCGAAGCTATAGCGATAATCCCATACCACACTCCTGGTCATATGGCCATTTCCCGAAGGTTGAGTGTGGTTTGAATTTTCCGCCAAAATCATCGGAAATTTAAAATTCCCGGCTCTGTGCAGGCATGCGCATTGTCGACCCCACCTCCCCCTCCCTATTCCCTCCCTTCTTACCCGGCTAGCTCGAGCCGGACGTCGCGTCACTTCAATGAGAAATGAAGGCTTCGCCTGTGGGAGGAGGGAGGGACCCTAAATCTGTGCAGGTTTCTTAAGCCGATAAGAAGAATTTAAGCGGCACGAGCCGCGACAAAGAAATATTATCGGCTGAAAGAAACCTGCACAGCGAAGCTATGCATGAGACGAGGACAGGTGGGAGGAGAGGTGAAGCCTGAATCAAACCGTTATTACGTGTGTCTTTCCTATGGGAGACTTATTCATTTTATCACTCAGTAGAGGGGAGACAGAAACGTCAAGTACCCACGCCGAAGAATGTGACATGCACAACATTGCACTGTTCACACAATGCGTAAATTATACGAAATTTGTATCCTGTTCAACGGTTCCTGGCCCCTCCCCACTCCTCGGTCGCCCTTTGCCCCCTCCACTTTTTTGAGATGAGAGGGGTGGAGCCGTTTCCATGGCGACACATGGGACAGGGGCGACTGAGTGGTAGAGACACCGTGTCCCCAAGGGAGTCGTCGATGTCCAGTCCCTAGGTCCCGCACCCGCTCCACAGAGTGGGTGCGGAGAAACTCCAGCGACCGGCGTAGGGCCCCCGACCGAAGCCAGGGACGCAACAACCTGTGGAGTGCTGAGGGTATCGGCCCGGGCAGGTCACGCGGGAGAAGCAGTATGCTCCTGTCGACCTCCCGTACCAGCCGTCGGCGCCCCAAGCGGCTCAGTGGAAGGGCCGGGGTCGCGAAGTTGTGGCCCCCCCCCCCCCCCCCGCCACCGAAGGAGGGAGGACGTGTGAGAGAAGCACGCTCTTTTGGCGCAGGGGAGCACCCGAAGGACGCTGACTGTGTCCCACTCAATCCCGAGCCAATAAAGTCTGTGTGGGAGCAAGGGCAGACCCGTCCCAGTCCACCCCGAACTCCACGTCCGCCAACACACTCAGAGCCATTGAGATGTCGGCCGATGCACCCTCCCCGGTGGGCAAATGCATCCACTAGCCGTCTAGGAACATGAGTGTGGAGACGCTTGCTTCCGTCCAACGTACGCCTACCACTCTCACTAGTTTCGTGAAGATCCTCGGGGTAAGCGAGAAACCGAAAGGGAGTATGCGAGGCCAAGTTCGTTTCCGAGCGACCTCGTCCGTGGGCGTTAGTCAAGAGGCTTCGTCCTGGGTGAAGACGTTCCCTGAGCGTCTCCCACGAAGACGGGCCTGGACCCTCGGTATGTATCCAACTCACCCCAAGTCTTCCCGCGGGAAGTTCTCGAAGCCCGTGGCGAGCGTCTTCATCCAATAGTGTGCTATGGCAATTTGTGACGTCTCGTCACCCACAAGCGGACTTCTATATGTTTAATACCTAGTGACATCATGTGATTGTACTGTGACGTCACCGGATTGATCATGGCGCCATAGGATCGTCTCGTGACGTCACAGGGACACAAATTGACGTCATAGGACTACATGGTGACGTCAATTTATCACAATGACGTCATCATACCGTGACATCACTGAGTCACAGTGAGCGTTGAAATAAATTTTGACATGGTAAAATTCTGGACCATCATGACTGTAGATTAAATTAAGTTGAATAGGAAAAGTCATGTTCATTTCGACCTAAGTCACAGTGAGCGTCGAAATTAATTTTAACATGGTAAAATTCTCGACCATCATGACTGTAGATTAAATTAAGTTGAATAGGAAAAGTCATGTTCATGTTGACCTGAGTCACAGTGGGCGTTGAATTAGTTTAACATGGTAAAATTCTTGACCATCATGACTACAGATTAGCTTAAGTTGAATAGGAAAAGTCATGGTCATTTCGACCTAAGTCACAGTGAGCGTCGAAATTAATTTTAACATGGTAAAATTCTCGACCATCATGACTGTAGATTAAATTAAGTTGAATAGGAAAAGTCATGTTCATGTCGACCTGAGTCACAGTGGGCGTTGAATTAGTTTAACATGGTAAAATTCTTGACCATCATGACTACAGATTAGCTTAAGTTGAATAGGAAAAGTCATGGTCATTTCGACCTAAGTCACAGTGAGCGTCGAAATTAATTTTAACATGGTAAAATTCTCGACCATCATGACTGTAGATTAAATTAAGTTGAATAGGAAAAGTCATGTTCATGTCGACCTGAGTCACAGTGGGCGTTGAATTAGTTTAACATGGTAAAATTCTTGACCATCATGACTACAGATTAGCTTAAGTTGAATAGGAAAAGTCATGGTCATTTCGACCTAAGTCACAGTGAGCGTCGAAATCAATTTTAACATGGTAAAATTCTCGACCATCATGACTGTAGATTAGCTCAAGTTGAATAGGAAAAGTCATGGTCATTTCGACCTGAGTCACAGTGAGCGTTGAAATTAATTTCAACATGGTAAAGTTCTTGACCATCATGACTATAGATTAGCTTAAGTTGAATAGGAGAAGTCATGTCCATTTCGACCTGTTTTTTTTTTTTTTTTTTTTTTACTTATATCGATATCAATATCAATATATATATATATATTCATTTATTTATTTATTTTTTATAAAAATAATATTGTACAATTCACATAGTGCATAAATTCTATGTAGAATATTGTATCTTGCTCAGCGGTTCCTGGGCCTTCCCCTACCCCTCGGTCGCCCTTTGCCCCCCCTTCTTTTGCGAAGAGGGGTGGAGCCGTTCCCATGGCGACACATGGGACAGGGGTGATCGAGTGGTAGAGATACCGTGTCCTGAAGGAAGTTGCTGATGCCCAGCCCCCGAGGTCCTGCACCCGTTCCACAGAGTGGGTGCGGAGAAACGCCAGCGATGCCGCGAGGCCTCTGATGTTGTGGGCGTGGGGGGCATGGCCCGGGTCGGCCTTCCGGTGCCCTGTTGGTGGTGTCAGCTAGCCAAGACAGGAAGTCCAGAACTGTGCTAGCGGAGATGGTCACTATCGCGTGTCTCCGAAGGAAGTCCTGGAATCTCCGGTTGGGAGGGTTGTTGGATCTGGATGACGGTCGGGACCGTAGCGAAGACGCGGTCTGTCGCTTCCTGGTCGAACAGACCACGGGAAAGGGGAGCTGCTCTCACCACGCCCCGGCGAGCTATCTCCGGGGCCGACCGCGCTGCAGACTGACGAGCTGCCAGACGAGCCGCGGTGAAGGCCCTCGCTGCTGGGGGTAGGGCTGATGACGCCATGTTGGCTGTACCCTCTGCCACGGTAGAGAGTGCCGCCAGGGTGTCTCTGCATACAGAAAACACGCGAATCAAATTAGTAGGGCGAGAAGGATCCCGATCCCCGGAGGGTGTAATAAAGTCACATCGCTCAATTGTAGAACGTATAACATATGCGAAGCCGAGGTCGTTTCCGAACGACCTCGTCCTCGGGCGCTAGTCAAGAGGCTCCGTCCTGGGTGAAGACGCTACCCGAGCGTCTCTCGCCAGGACAGGTCTGGACCCTCTATAGATTGAAATATCCCACTCACCTCAATTCTTCCCGCGGGAAGTCCTCAAAGCTCGTGGCGAGCGTCGTCAGCCAGTTCCTCATCATCGCCATTGCCGTGACGGTCGAGATGGTAGAGGCAAGGTCTTGTCTGGTCGAGGCCTCCGTCGTCAGCAACTTAGCCTCCGGTTCACTAAGTTGCTGGGGGAGGGCGGGGTCCCTGCCCGAGTGCCACAAGCAATCGCGCAGGCCCTCCGGCGCGAAGGGTGGTGGCAGGACGACGGGGAATGATGAAGGGATATGCCGTCGAGGAGGAACCGTCTTGGGTTGGTCTTGGGCCCGCTCGAGAGCAGGGATGTCTAAGGCTTTCTCCCCTTTCTCCTGCGGGAACCAGGCGTTTGGGGAGAGTGCTACCGCCGGTGAGTCCCCCGACCTGTCGACAAACATATGCCCATCAGGGTTTAAACGAGGGTTCTCCAGGAGAGCACCTAATGCGTCCAGAGTGTTAGAGGTGGAAATCCTGGAGGGCGTGGAGGCCGGGGCGGAGAGGGGTCGAATCTTATATAGAACCTTAGCCCCCTCCGCGTCGTTGGCCCACTTTAGGATAACGTCATCTCTCCTCCTCCAGCCCTCCAGTAGCGAGTAGTCGGGAGACCAGGCCACTAGCTTGTGATCTTCTCCAAACGAGTACTCCCAGGACCGGGGAAGGTCACACCATGAGAAGGGGTGAACTCAAGAGTCCGTCATGGTAGGAGGATAAGGTAAAGAAGAACTGTAGTGGTCCTCCACCCCGTCCAACCCGACGGACGTCTGATTGGGGGGTTCCTCCTGAGAGGGGCCTTCTAGTCCTATACCTGTCGCCGGCACGGAGGGGCGGAGGGAAGGACCAGGAGGGAGAGTGGGAGGGGGGGCTAGAGCCGTAGGTTCAATAGGAGGTTGCTCTGGAGAGGGGTGCGTTATGATTTGCGCGGTCTGAAAGGCCGGATAATGTGATAGGGCCGATTCAAGGACGGGCCTATCAGGGACGGAAGGAGGGCAGCCACTTGGGCAGCCAGAGTTCCCTCTCCCCTCGTTTCGTCCCCCGGCTCCCTGCCCTTGTGGGATTTACGGCGAGGAAAAGGAGAGCGAGGAAGGGAGGGTGAGTTGGGGGGAGAGGCTGTGGAGGGTGGGGACAAGCTGAGCGTCCTGGACCTCGGTGAGGCAGACCTCTTTTTCGAGCGAGATTTCCTGCCGGGTTCACGTGAGTGAACTAGGGAGGAAGACGAGTTCGTGGGGGTGCTTGACAAAGCAAGCCGTAAGGGTTTTAAGGACCCTTGATGGTCGGATGTATGGGGCTGCCGAGAGGCCTGAGGACGCTCGGGGACACCATACTCCGTAACATCAGACTCGTCCCCTTGTACTCCGAGAGGCCCAGGTTGTCCACCAACGGAAGTCTCGGAGACATAGGGAGACGGATGGCGAGGGCGAACGAGGCCCAATTCCACGCCTAACGCCGGATCCGCCCACACCAGGGGGGGGGGTCGTCAGCGGATTTCAATTTCCGAGCTCTGCGCCATGCCTCCCGAAGAAGTTCGAGGGCGGCTAGCTTGGAACGGGTTTTGGGAGGAGCAGCACGAATCTCCTCAACCCGCGCTTTGCACACAACGCAGGCTAGGGGGTTAAAGCCAGCTTGTGAGAAACAAGGGGCATGGCGGGAGCAGAGGTCGTGGTGGCCGTCTGACGAGATCCTGGCTGTGCAGCCGGATTCCACACACAAGCGTTTGGTCTGAAAATAGAATAATGATAATCATAGAAGGGGTGTCCCAAAGGTGTCTGGACACAACACCGAAGGGGAAAAACTGCAGGAGAACAGGTAGGGCTCCCTACGAGAACACACGAGCACGAGCAGGAACCAGACTTACCGGCATGAAAAGAAGGTGGGTTGTGGAGTGACCGACTCGTCTGGTTCCGCGATGCTAAGTGACGCGACGTCCGGCTCGAGCTAGCCGGGTAAGAAGGGAGGGAATAGGGAGGGGGAGGTGGGGTCGACAATGCGCATGCCTGCACAGAGCCGGGAATTTTAAATTTCCGATGATTTTGGCGGAAAATTCAAACCACACTCAACCTTCGGGAAATGGCCATATGACCAGGAGTGTGGTATGGGATTATCGCTATAGCTTCGCTGTGCAGGTTTCTTTCAGCCGATAAATATATATATATATATATATATATATATATATATATATATATATATATATATACATACATGTGTGTGTGTGTGTAAATTAACTGGAAGCAGGTGTGACATACTCCATTACTTACCTTGATGTAAATAAATATAAGAACTCAAATTAAATATTCAAACTAATACTCAAGGCACAAAGCCACTCCACTGTCACACCTGCTCCCACATAATGTGAATATTTATTATATTATGTGCATAACGAGGGAAGTACTCGTAATAAACAAATTAAAGCAAATTATTAACTAGACAACAAACTAAATATTCTCAAACCCAAACCAATATCAACTATGAATAACTAAAATACGAGTCCTTCCCTCAAATATATAAATATGATTAGCTAGCTAGGGAACAATGATTTAGAGTAAATAGGATGACCACAACTAACACAAAAAACACCATGCAAGTGGGTCCGCCCCACACTAACACTCTCCTTCTTCCTTCACTTTCTAAACTTTACCTTCACCTCTCACCCCCGCCCCTTCTTCCTCTCACACCCTCTCACTTCACTATAGTTAATTATTATTATTATTACTACATCACATTTGGGGAATATCCTGTTTGGGTATAGAAGACAGTTGGATAGGAGCCGATATAAGAAAAATCACAATTTATATTTTGAGAGGGGAGTCTACCATGATTGGCTACAAGGCAATATACAGTCCAGGTATTTCTACTTTTGTGTGAGATATGGGTTCCTACAGGCATCACACACACCAAAAAAGTCATTTCCTTCAATGTTGTTAATGAGGCTTTTAGCTTTTTCCTGAATCTTTGCCAACTAACATTAACGCTGGTCTTGTTCTGGTGTTGAATCTAAGTCACTAGAATTTTTCCCATCCTCTCCATTGTCAACGATCTGGTGTAATATCCTAGGACCTAGATGAACCTGCTTCCACAGTTGCTCGTATTTTTGCAGCATTGCCTCCGATGCACCTCTGTGCGCTCTCCCTCAATCCCAGGACATGGGATATGACCAAAGTTTTTTGTCCTTTTTTGTCCAGCTCAAAATTTCCATCTTCTTAGCCAGAGTAAGTGATTTGCACTGTATTTTCCTAGTGGGAGGGCTGCTGCTGGTTCCAAGAATATGAAGGACGTTTTGGGGCCATCTTGACGAACAAGTAAAGTGGCTGGACAGGCTGTAACTAAAAACAAGAGGGCTGTAAACATTGAACTGGGAGCAGGAGCGGCCACCTGTCAGCAGGCAGTGGAACTACACATCTCCCACACTGTTTGAAATGCGGTTGGGGCAAATCGCATCTTAGCAAACAAATTGCACAATTTTAATTAATTGTAATATTTTCAATGTTGCATCCTACACACTCAATTCAGGGTTCATTTTGAACATATGTCCTACCTGTTCAGCTCTCACACCTCTATGTGAAATCATGTGAGCAATCCCACCTCTGCCTTCCTCACCTTCTTCACTCATTCTTTCCACGTGTCTAAACCATCCCAATACTCTTTCATCAACCCTATCTCCCAACTCCCTTTCCACCCCCGTTCTCCTCCTCACCTCATTTCTCATTCTATCCAGCCTAGGAATATAATGAAAAAAGTTCAGTTCAGCTAAAGTATTGTCTATTAACTTCCTTCATTTGTGTTCCAGGACCCAAGTAGTTGGATTGTGGAGACCTACCCTTGGCCCTCATCACACTCAGGCCAGAAGATGTTGGATATGATACTTTGGCTCCTTCTATCCCCAATTCCAGCAGCCAGGACAAATTTAAACCTGAGAGTCAAGGGGAGAATGATCCTTTGGTAAGATTACTAATATATGTACAGTGTAATAAGTGCTATTAATAATCAAGGCATGTACCCACTTTTAAAAATTCTTTTAAATCCTTGTGGATGAAGGACTATCCCGGTCTCCCATCCACTGTCTAGGTCAGAAAATGCAGAAAAGACCATACCTCCACAAAATAATGACAATAATAATAATAACAACAACAGTACATACATATACCAAGGGAGGTAGCCAAAAATAACAAAGGCATAGAAACCATTCCCACCCATTCCATCCCTATCACACTCCCGATTTGGTCCAAACTTGCCCCACAGGGAGACAGTAGGTCAAAGTGCACACCAAGGTAAGCATGAGCAGCCTGAGTCCAAGAGCGTGGCAGTGACACCCCTCCAAATTTGGGTCTTTTCACCCAGTAATCAAGTTTTGGCCTCTGGCACCCATACCATTGGCCTGAGTGTTGTGAAATTGGACTCCACGGCAGCCCTAGCTGCCCTCGACCTGTGGGTGAGATGGCGGGTAAATCGGAGCATGTGACCACAATGACCCAAAATCCAAAATATCTCAAAGAATTAACCCCATAAATTTAGCCGAAAATTCGAAAGTGACCGATTTGGTCCAAACTCGCTCCACAGGGAGAGAGTCGGTCAAAGTGCACAGCTAGGTAAACATGAGCAGCCTGAGTCAAAGGGAGTGGCAGTGGCACCCCTCCAAATTTGGGCCTTTTCAACCATTAATCCACCCGCTTCCCTCCCTCTTATCTTGGCACCTCCTGGATGACGGGTCATCCCTGTATCTTGTCCACTGCCCGGGGTCAGCAGCAGTATCGTAAGACACAGCACATCCACAGCAAGGCCGCTTCATTAAATCAGCGACCCCCCCTCTCCATTCCCTCATGCATACGGGGAGAAATCCCTTCGGATTAGGTCAAATTTTTCTCACACATACTCCCTCTCCCCCCAACCCCTCCACCCATTCCACCTCATGGATCACATTCTCACACATACTCCCTTCCCCCCCCCCCCATTCCACCTCATGGATCCATTCACCTGTCTTCTGGTCTCTCCCGTCCTTCCTCAACAGACATTCCCCTCTTCCCCAAAGCCCCCTTTACCCCATCCATCCATCTCATCCAAGCTTGCCCCCTCCTGTTCACTCCTTTCACATCTTACTAGTCTTTCTTTACTCACTCTCTCCATGTGTCCAAACCATCCCAATTCTCTTTCATCCACCCTATCTCCCATTCCACCCCCATTCTCCTCCTCATCTCCTCATTTCTCACTCTATCCAGCCTAGTAACCCCTATCGTACTTCTCAGACACCTCATCTCAAACACATTCAAACTCCTTCTCTCTTCCTCTCTTAGGTTCTATGTTTCTGCCCCATACAGTGTTGTCAGCACAATCACTCCCTCATATAATCTCCTCTTATCATCATCCATTCCCAAATGTCTGTTTCTCATCACACTTTTTGATCCACCAAGGCACTTACTCGCTTCTCTCAATCTACATTCTACCTCCACTTCCACCCATCCCTTTCCTGTCATGTTTACATACAAGTATCTAAAACTTTCCACTTCCTCCAGTCTCTCCCTTAATCCTCACTTCTAGTCTACTGCTACTTTCACCCCTTGTACATCTCATCACCTTACTTTTACCCACATCTTCAACTTCCTTCTTGCACAGCAAGGTAAACATGAGCAGCCTGAGTCCAAGGGCGTGGCAGTGGCACCCCTCCAAATTTGGGCCTGAGTGGTGTCAAATTGCACTCCACGGCAGCCCTAGCCGCCCTCGACCTGTGGGTGAGATGGCGGGTAAATCGGAGCAAGTGACCAGAATGACCCAAAATCCAAAAAATCTCGAAGGTGACCGATTTAGTCCAAACTTGCCCCACAGGGAGAGATCAGGTCAAAGTGCACAGCAAGGTAAACATCAGCAGCCTGAGTTCAAGGGCGTGGCAGTGGCACCCCTCCAAATTTGGGCCTTTTCACCCAGTAATCACCCTATGGCCTCTGGCACCCATACCATTGGCCTGAGTGGTGTCAAATTGGACTCCACGGCAGCCCTAGCTGCCCTCGACCTGTGGGTGAGATGGCGGGTAAATCGGAGCAAGGACCCAAAATCAAAAAAATCTCAAAGGATGAATTTAGCCGAAAATTCGAAGGTCACCCATTTGGTCCAAACTTGCCCCACAGGGAGACAGTCGGTCAAAGTGCACACCAAGGTAAGCATGAGCAGCCTGAGTCCAAGAGCGTGGCAGTGACACCCCTCCAAATTTGGGTCTTTTCACCCAGTAATCAAGTTTTGGCCTCTGGCACCCATACCGTTGGCCTGAGTGTTGTGAAATTGGACTCCACGGCAGCCCTAGCTGCCCTCAACCTGTGGCTGAGATGGCGGGTAAATCGGAGCAAGTGACCACAATGACCCAAAATCCAAAATATCTCAAAGGATTAACCCCATAAATTTAGCCGAAAATTCGAAGGTGACCGATTTGATCCAAACTCGCTCCACAGGGAGAGAGTCGGTCAAAGTGCACAGCTAGGTAAACATGAGCAGCCTGAGTCAAAGGGAGTGGCAGTGGCACCCCTCCAAATTTGGGCCTTTTCAACCATTAATCACCTGTTGGTCTCTGGCACCCATACCGTCGGCCTGAGTGTAGTCAAATTGGACTCCACGGCAGCCCTAGCCGCCCTCGACCTGTGAGTGAGATGGCGGGTAAATCGGAGCAAGTGACCAAAATAACCCAAAATCCAAAAAATATCAAAGGACCCCATGAATTTAGCCGAAAATTCGAAGGTCACCGATTTGGTTCAAACATGCCCCACAGGGAGAGAATCGGTCAAAGTGCTCAGCAAGGTAAGCATGAGCAGCCTAAGTCCATGGGCGTGGCAGTGGCACCCCTCCAAATTTTGTCCCTTTCAACCAGTAATCACCTGTTGGCCTCTGGCACCCATACCGTTAGCCTGAGTGGTGTCAAATTGGACCACACGGCAGACCTAGCCGCCCTCGACCTGTGTGTCAGATGGCGGGTAAATCGAAGCAAGTGACCAAAATGACCCAAAATCCAAAAAATCTCAAAGGACCCCATGAATTTAGCCGAAAATTCGAAGGTCATCGATTTGGTCCAAACTTGCCCCACAGGGAGAGAATCGGTCAAAGTGCACAGCAAGGTAAACATGAGCAGCCTGAGTCCAAGGGCGTGGCAGTGGCACCCCTCCAAATTTGGGACTTTTCACCCAGTAATCACCTTTTGGCCTCTGGCACCCATACCGTTGGCCTGAGTGGTGTCAAATTGGACTCCACGGCAGCCCTAGCTGCCCTCGACCTGTGGCTGAGATGGCGGGTAAATCGGAGCAAGTGACCACAAGGACCCAAAATCAAAAAAATCTCAAAGGATCCCCATGAATTTAGCCGAAAATTCGAAGGTGACCGATTTAGTCCAAACTTGCCCCACAGGGATAGAGTCGGTCAAAGTGCACAGGAAGGTAAACATGAGCAGCCTGAGTCCAAGGTAGTGGCAGTGGCACCCCTCCAAATTTGGGCCTTTTCAACCATTAATCACCTGTTGGCCTCTGGCACCCATACCGTTGGCCTGAGTGTTGTCAAATTGCACTCTACGGCAGCCCTAGCCGCCCTCGACCTGTGGGTGAGATGGGTGGTAAATCGGAGCAAGTGACCACAATGACTCAAAATCCAAAAAATCTCAAAGGTCACCGATTTGGTTCAAACATGCCCCACAGGGAGAGAATCGGTCAAAGTGCACAGAAAGGTAAGCTTGAGCAGCCTAAGTCCATGGGCGTGGCAGTGGCACCCCTCCAAATTTGGTCCCTTTCAACCAGTAATCACCTTTTGGCCTCTGGCACCCATACCGTTGGCCTGAGTGGTGTCAAATTAGACTCCACGGCAGCCGTAGCCGGCCTCGACCTGTGGGTGAGATGGCGGGTAAATCGAAGCAAGTGACCACAAGGACCCAAAATCCAAAATATCTCAAAAGACCCCATGAATTTAGCCGAAAATTCGAAGGTCACCGATTTGGTCCAAACTTGCCCCACAGGGAGAGAATCGGTCAAAGTGCACAGCAAGGTAAACATCAGCAGCCTGAGTCCAAGGGCGTGGCAGTGGCACCCCTCCAAATTTGGGACTTTTCACCCAGTAATCACCTTTTGGCCTCTGGCACCCATACCGTTGGCCTGAGTGGTGTCAAATTGGACTCCACGGCAGCCCTAGCTGCCCTCGACCTGTGGGTGAGATGGCGGGTAAATCGGAGCAAGTGACCACAATTACAAAAAATCCAAAATATCTCAAAGGACCCCATGAATTTAGCCGAAAATTCGAAGGTCACCGATTTGGTTCAAACTTGCCGCACAGGGAGACAGTCGGTCAAAGTGCACAGCAGGTTAATATGAGCAGCCTGAGTTCAAGGGCGTGGCAGTGGCACCCCTCCAAATTTGGGTCTTTTCACCCAGTAATCAAGTTTTGGCCTCTGGCACCCATACCGTTGGCCTGAGTGTTGTCAAATTGGACTCCACGGCAGCCCTAGCTGCCCTCGACCTGTGGGTGAGATGGCAGGTAGATCGGAGCAAGTGACCAGAATGACCCAAAATCCAAAAAATCTCAAATCCCATGATTTTAGCCGAAAATTCGAAGGTCACCGATTTGGTCCAAACCAGCCCCACAGGGAGAGAGTCGATCGAAGTGTACAGCAAGGTAAATATGAGCGGCCTGAGTCCAAGAGCGTGGCAGTGGCACCCCTCCAAATTTGGGCCTTTTCACCCAGTAATCACCTTTTGGCCTCTGGCACCCATACCGTTGGCCTGAGTGGTGTCAGATATGACTCCACGGCAGCCGTAGCCGCCCTCGACCTGTGGGTGAGATGGCGGGTAAATCGGAGCAAGTGACCAAAATGACCCAAAATCCAAAAAATCTCATGTTCATTTCGTCCTGAGTCACAGTGAGCGTCGAAAATTATTTTAACATGGTAAAATTCTCGACCACCATGACTGTAGATTAGCTTAAGTTGAATAGGAAAAGTCATGTTCATTTCGTCGTGAGTCACAGTGAGCGTCGAAAATAATTTTAACATGGTAAAATTCTCGACTGTAGATTAGCTTAAGTTGAATAGGAAACGTCATGTTCATTTTGTCCTGAGTAACAGTGAGCTGTTGAGACAATTTTAACGTAAAATTCTCGACCACCATGACTGTAGATTAGCTTAAGTTGAATAGGATGAGTCATGTTCATTTCGTACTGAGTCAGTGAGCGTCGAAAATAATTTTAACATGATAAAATTGTCGACCACCATGACTGTAGATTAGCTTAAGTTGAATAGGAAAAGTCATCTTCATTTCGTCCTGAGTCACAGTCACCATGACTGTAGATTAGCTTAAGTTGAATAGGAAAAGTCATGTTCATTTCGTCCTGAGTCACAGTCACCATGACTGTAGATTAGCTTAAGTTGAATAGGAAAAGTCATGTTCATTTCGTCCTGAGTCACAGTGAGCGTCGAAAATAATTTTAACATGGTAAAATTCTCGACCACCATGACTCTAGATTAGCTTCAGTTGAACAGAAAAAATCATGTTCATTTCGTCCTCAGTTGAGACAATTTTAACATGGTAAAATTCTCGACCACCATGACTGTAGATTAGCGTAAGTTGAAGAGGAAAAGTTATGTTCATTTCGTCCTGAGTCACAGTGAGCGTCGAAAATAATTTTAGCATGGTAAAATTCTCGACCACCATGACTGTAGATTAGCTTCAGTTGAATAGGTAAAGTCATGTTCATTTCGTCCTGAGTCACAGTGAGCTGTTGAGACAATTTTAACATGGTAAAATTCTCGACCACCATGACTGTTGATTAGCTTATGTTGAATAGGAAAAGTCATGTTTATTTCGTCGTGAGTCACAGTGAGCGTCGAAAATAATTTTAACATTGTAAAATTGTCGACCACCATGACTGTAGATTAGCTTAAGTTGAATAGGAAAAGTCATGTTCATTTTGTCCTGAGACACAGTGAGCGTCGAAATAAATTTTAACATGGTAAAATTCTCGACCACCATGACTGTAGATTAGCTTAAGTTGAATAGGAAAAGTCATGTTCATTTCGTGACATAATTGGAAATGTGCTGTTCTTGCATTCACTTAGTTGTGGGTTTAAGTCCTGCACTTCTCTCTGATTCCCAGAAGCGACTGTTACTTGCTCCAACTATCCAAACACACAAGGCAAAGGGGATAGCTTTGGCTGCAACTATATGCCTACTGGTATAGGCTCCTCACCACCTGTCTTCTGTGTGGTGATTGCATCCTGAGCACTTAGTGTCTGTTGGCATAGAGTACCATTATAAGGTTTAGTATTTGTGCAAATTTCCAGATGCTTACTTAAATGCCCAGATAGAATGAAGATTCACATATAGAAGGCACACAATGGAAATAAGCATTGAGGAAAACAATGGAAATAAGCTTACATGCTTTTGTGTTATCCTCGGCAACTGTACATACAGTACTTTTGTGTGTTATCCTCGGCAATTGTAATTGTTATTTCGAACTATGTGTTCTTTTCATATGTGTTCTTTCCATTGTTTTCCTCAATGCTTATTTCCATTGTGTGCCTTCTATATGTGAATCTTCATTCTACAGGATTATGCTGTCTACGGTGATGTGCACCCTATCCCACACTCTACTTGTGGCGCAAGTTTGGAGGAAATCGCTGACCTTCGGATTTCCCCCCAAATTCCATGGGGTACCCCCTTTGAGATTTTTTTTGTTTTGGGTCATTTTGGTCACCTCCAGCGATTTAGCCGCTATGACACCCACAGGTCCGGGGCGGCCTGGGATGCCCTGCAGTGCAATGGCACAGCAGTCAGGCACACGGTACCCCTGCCAGAGGCATAAATGTCTGATGGATTTTCTCATGTCTGAGAGAGAGAGAGAGAGAGAGAGAGAGAGAGAGAGAGAGAGAGAGAGAGAGAGAGAGAGAGAGAGAGAGAGAGAGAGAGAGAGAGAGAAAATGCCTGTTTATCAGTATATTTGTACATTTGAAAAATAAATTAGTAAATAGTCAGTGTATTTCAACTACTCTTTCCCTATTACACATGAAGGGGGAAATCTGGATAGTTGACCCGGGTGCAGGGGGAAATGACAGAAAAAAGTCTGGGAACCACTGGTTTAGAGAGTATGTCATTACGCAGGGGCAACTACAATAAATATAATCAAGACGCCGATATGGCAGCCTCGCGTATCCACTTGCTCCTCATGCCGCCTACGTATGCGGCACCGTATGGAAGGGGTTAAGATTCGTTTAGATAAACATTTAAGCAAGATGCTGTAATGACTGCCATTTATTTTATATTATTTGATTATTTGTTATTGTCTGTTTATTTATTATTTGCTTGATTTCCATTTATTATTATTTATTTGTAAGTTAATTATTATTTAGTATTTACCTGTTTGATTATCATTTAACTATACCTATGTATTATTCATTTTATTCATTATTATTTATACTATTATAATTTTTATTTTATTCTATCTATTTTTTTATCATTTATATATATTTTTTTTCGCATCCGATTTAGTTATGGACCAAAAGGTCTTCTGTCGGCATTCTCCGCCTTTGTAATCCTTAATCCTTTATATATTATATATATATATATATATATATATATATATATATATATATATATATATATATATATATATATATATACGATGAATGATTAAGTTATATCAGTTCTATTAATGACCTGAGTGACTCATGGTTCAAGTGCCTCATAAGACCAATCCAATGGCTCATTCCCTGGACAATCAGGCCGACCAATCAGACCATAAACTGGTCTGACGTAGCCCTTAACTAGCCCTTCAGCCAAGACCCAGACATTCCAGTCACGTCTGAAGGACCCTCCAGGTCCATCCGTGTCTCTCTTATCAAATTCCAGTTCGACCCTTCATATGGAGGGGCGCCATCGGGAGCGTGCTTGCTGGTCTCGCATTCGCTTGGTTGTGGGTTCGAGTCCCGCACTTCGATTCCCAGCAGTGACTGTTACTTGTTGGTGGCATCATCGGAAGCGTGCTTACTGGTCTCACATTCGCTTGGTTGTGGGTTCGAGTCCCGCACTTCGATGCCCAGTAGTGACTGTTACTTGTTGGTGGCGTCATCGGAAGCGTGCTTGCTGGTCTCGCATTCGCTTGGTTGTGGGTTCGAGTCCCGCACTTCGATTCCCAGCAGTGACTGTTACTTGTTGGTGGCGTCATCGGAAGCGTGCTTGCTGGTCTCGCGTTCACTTGGTTGTGGGTTCGAGTCCCTCACTCCACTCCGATTCCCACTAGCGCCTGTTATCTGTTGGTGGCGTCATCGGAAACGTGTTGGTTTCGCATTCGCTTAGTCACAGGTTCGAGTCCCGCATTCCTCTCCAATTCACAGCAGTGACTACCTATTGATGGCGTCATCGGAAGCGTGCTTGCTGGTCTCACATTCGCTTAGTTGTGGGTTCGAGTCCCGCACTCTTCTCCGATTCCCACGAGTGACTGTTACCTGTTGGTGGCGTCATCGGAAGCGTGCTGGTTTCGCATTCGCTTAGTTGTGGGTTCGAGTCCCGCACTCCTCTCCGATTCCCACCAGTGATTGTTACCTGTTGGTGTCATCGGAAGCGTGCTGGTCTCGCATTTGCTTAGTTGTGGGTTCGAGTCCCGCACGCCTCTCCGATTCGCAACAGTGACTTACCTGTTGGTGGTGTCATCGGAAGCGTGCTTGCTGGTCTCGCGTTCACTTGGTTGTGGGTTCGAGTCCCGCACTCCTCTCCGATTCCCACCGGTGACTGTTACTTGTTGGTGGCGTCATTGGAAGCGTTCTGGTTTCGCATTTGCTTAATTGTGGGTTCGAGTCCCGCACTCCTTTTCGATTCCCAGCAGTGATTGTTACCTGTTGGTGGCATAACTTGAAGCGTGCTGTTCTCGCATTCGCTTAGTCATAGGTTCGAGTCCTGCACTCCTTTCCGATTCCCAGCGACTGCTATCTACTTGCCCCCAACAGTTCCCTAAAGCGCATAATGGGGCAAAGGTGACGGCTTCGGCCGCAGCTACTCCTCAGCGCCTCCTGGCGTAGGCTCCTCACTAAGCTTACCCTGCATTTCGTCCCTGTCCTTTCTTCTGCTTAATAAAATCGTCGCGAAAAAAAATGATTAGAGGTTAGGCGGGAGGTCAATCCAACCACTTAACGAAAAGAGGTTACCTTCTTAATGAAAAGGGAGAGGAAGGAGGAGGAGGGAGGAGGAGGAGAGAGGAGGAGGGAAGAGGATGGAGAAGGAAGGAGAATGAAAGAGAAGGAGGGAGGAGGAAAGAGGAGGGATGAGGAGGAAAGAGGAGGGATGAGAAGGGAAGAGGAGGGGAGGAGGGAGGAGAGAGAAAAAAGGGGGGAGGGAGAAGGAGAGAGGAGGAGGAAAGAAGAGGGATGAGAAGGGAGAAGGAGGAGGAAAGAGAATGAAAAAGAAGGAAAGAGGAGGGGAGGATAGGAGGGAGAAAGAGAGAAGAGGAGGGAGGAGGAGTAGGGAGGAGGAGGAGGAGGAGAGAAAGAGGTAGAGTAAGTCAAGAGGAGGAATGTGACGAGAGGATGAGTTAGTAGGAAAGAGAGGGAAAAAGGAGGGAGGAGATAAAAGGGAGGAAGGAGGAGGAGGGGATAGAAGGAAGGAAGGGGAGGAGGAGGGAGAAGGGGAAAGGAGGAAAAACAAGGAGAGAGGAGGTAGGGATAGGAGGGAGGAGGAGGGAATAGGAGGGACGAGGAGAGAAGAAGGGAGGAGGAGTGGGAGGAGGAGTAGGAGGAGGAGGAACGAGGAGGGAGAAGGAGGAAAGAGAAGGAGGAAGAAGGAAAGAGGAGGATAGAAAAGAAGAGAGAGGAGAAAAGGGGAGGAGGAGAGAAAAGAGGAGGAAAGAGGAGGAAAGAGGAGAAAAGAGGAGAAAAGAGGAGGAAAGAGGAGGAAAGAGGAGGAAAGAGGAGGAAAGAGGAGGAAAGAGGAGGAAAGCAAAGGAAAGACGAGAGAGAAGGAAAGAGAAGATAAAAGAGGTGGAAAGAGAAGATAAAAGAGGTGGAAAGAGAAGATAAAAGAGGTGGAAAGAGAAGATAAAAGAGGTGGAAAGAGAAGATAAAAGAGGTGGAAAGAGAAGATAAAAGAGGTGGAAAGAGAAGGAAATAGAAGGAAAGAGAAGATAAAAGAGAAGGAAAAGATAAAAGAGAAGATAAAAGAGAAGGAAAGAGAAGATAAAAGAGAAGGAAAGAGAAGATAAAAGAGAAGGAAAGAGAAGATAAAAGAGAAGGAAAGAGAAGATAAAAGAGAAGGAAAGAGAAGATAAAAGAGAAGGAAAGAGAAGATAAAAGAGAAGGAAATAGAAGTGGAAAGAGAAGGAAATAGAAGGAAAGAGAGGGGTAAGGAGAAGGAAAGAGGAGTAAAGAGAAGAAAAGAGAGGAGAGAGAGGAGAGAGGAGCCCATTTCCACCGGAAAGGCCCTCTTGTAGGATACACGAAGTCTTCGAAACCTCGAAGAATAACTGTCAACCGCAAACATAGAAATCTTTCCCAACGGGTCCTCCCTCCCTCCCTCACCTGAGCCTTGCCTGACTTAGCTTGATCTAACCCAACCTAAACCTAGCTTAACCTAACCCAACCTAACCTAAATCTACACTTAATCTAACCTAAATCTAAACTTAACTTAAACCTAGCCTGATATAGCTTAACCTAACCCAACCTAACCTAAATCTATACTAAATCTAACCTAAACCTGAACTTAAACCTAAATTAATGTAACCTAACCTACCCTGATCTAGCCTAACCTAACCCAGGTTAACGTAAATCTAAACTTAACCTAATTTAAACTTAAACTAACCTAACCTTTGTCATACCACTAACAACTACTATGTCACGTGGAATGTATAGGCAGGCATATCAAAATATCGCTGAAAAAATCATAGTAATGATAATATCAATATATAAATAAATTTTCCCATCATCCCATCCCCACGAAGTGGGAAGTGAGAAACCCCTAGTAGGACAAGCCCTGTCAGTTGCGGCGATCCACGGTTTTATTCATTTATTTATTTGATTATTTTTTACCGACGTTTGGGTCGCCTCCCCGTCTAGCCAAGGCAATCAAGAACCAACACAAGAAACACGCAGCGAGTCTAGGGAATCGAACTCACGACAACCTGCCAACAAGTTTGACACTATATCCATTGGGCTACCGCACGACCCATTAATAAATAGAAATTAATAATAATAAAAAAAAAAACATTATAATGACGTCTCCAGCCAGACAAGTGCCCAATGTTGTTGTTTTTCCTGAAAGTCTCTGTTAAGTTTATCTACCTAGAAATATATGTGTAATAAAAACGACCCATGAATTTTGCAAAAAATCGTTAGGTCACCGATTCACCCCCCAGCTTACCCCAGAGGGAGAAAGTCGGGCACACAATACTGTGAGGTAGAGATGAGGAGCCAAGGACGTGTGCGTGGCGATCAGCCAAAGTTTAACTTTTTTTTTTTCTTCTATTTTTCACATTTGCGCCTCTGACGCCCGAACCTTTGGCCTGAGTAGTGTCCGAATGAAATCCACACGAGGCCTGGTGCACCTCGACCTGTGGGTGAGATAATGGCCCAATCGGAGCAAGGGACACATATGACCCCTTAGGGTACTCATGGATTTTGCCGAAAATCGGCAGGTGAGAATTGTCTTGTAGCTGGCGCTAGACGAGAAGCGTTGGAGTTCCTCGTAATAGTTGCTGGACTAGCAGCGTTGGAACGCTGCCTCGTAGTAGATAATGAAGAAACAGCGTTGGAGCGTTGCCTCGTAGCAGATCATGGACGAAAAACGTTGAAGCGTTGCCTCGTAGTAGATGATGGACGAGGAGCGTTGGTTCGTAGTAAATGATGGACGTAGCTATGTTCGACTGGAGTGTAGATCTCTGGTGTATCTTAGCACGTGGAATCCAATCCGTAGCCGTTGTCATCAGAATGTAGAGTTGTTGCTTCGGAGGAATGGTAGAGTTGTTGCTCGCTCCCAGACTGTAGTTAGAGTTTCGTATCCTACCGCTGCCACCAGAATGTAGATTTGTTTGTGATCTACACTGAGTTTGGTAAGACAAATTAGGTGATGGTTTGTTGGCTTTAATTTTCTCGTCTAGACTGCGCTACATTCTCGGAATAATTCGGAGACCTCGGCCAGTTGCCAATTGTTCTATTTAGAGGCACAAGGTGGCTGTTGCCATTACAGCTAACTATAACAATTTATATTCTCCTATTTCTACATTGCATAATCTTATTGCTACAATGTACAATGCATGGACTGAGTATGGACACTCAGCATTCATGCATGGGTCGATATATGTGGGCAGTATGGTTCTGTGTATGTGCACAAATATTCTAATACAGTATCACATAGCGAAATATTTCGAAAGATCACTGAACGACGCGACTTGACGTCATCATCCAACGACGTGACGTCACCCTCGCCCCCCTTTATGTGCTAATGTCGCTATCCTACAACACCCACTCCAGCTTTCAGCTGGAAACTCATCACTTAGTCGCATCATCCTGCAACTTTCTTGTTGAATCGACATCATTGTCAAAAAGCCTTGATGGAGACGTGACATCACGGTCCTCGATGACGTCGCCTCTCCCAAAACAAATTAATTATCGTTAAAAGCAAGGCTCCATTTACCAACAAAGAAAGCCCATTAAAAATACAAAATATTGACAAGGCTTCCATATAGTTAATGGACGAAGGAAAGCACGCCGTAAATGAATTATATGTTAGGCTGTTGCCAGTGATTCCTGGTAATACTCCAATATAACTCATTCAATGGTTGAATGACGTATTCATTAAATTAAAGTTTCCTAAGCTTTGAATATGTACTACATATTGTTTTCCCTCAGCAGCTAGTATGCATTCAGAGCTTCTAGAAACATGAAATAAGAATGAATAAATAAACAAAAGGAAAACAAGAAATTAATAAATGAATATGTAAATACATATAATTAAATAAAATAGGGATGAATAAATGACTATATAAATACAGATAAATATGAGAAGACAAATAAATATAAAAGAAAAGTTTATAAAATCGATACATAAACAAATAGGCAAGTTAATTAACCGATTGATTAATAGATAAAGGTGTCTACCGGGCTAAGCGAGAAGACGCCTAGCTACAACCTTTGCCCTACGTGTTTATATTTGATGGTGAGGAGAAACACTGGCTATTCACTTCACGAAGCAGAATTGAGATGGCATGTTGCTCTTGCAATTGCACGCAGATGCTCGTGTGTGTGCGTGTGTTCACCTCGGATCTGCTGCAGTCTCTGTCGAGACAGCCAGACACCACCCTACGGCAGTGAGCTCAGAGCTCATTATTTGCCGATCTCTGGGTAGGTCTGAGACCACTCGCACACCACACACCGGGACAGCAAGGTCTGTCTGTCTGTCTGTCTGTGTGTGTGTGTTGGTGTGTGTGTGTGTGTTGGTGTGTGTGTGTGTTGGTGTGTGTGTGTGTTGGTGTGTGTGTGTGTTGGTGTGTGTGTTGGTGTGTGTGTGTGTGTGTGTGTGTGTGTGTGTGTTGGTGTGTGTGTGTGTGTGTTGGTGTGTGTGTGTGTGTGTTGGTGTGTGTGTGTGTGTGTTGGTGTGTGTGTGTGTGTGTGTTGGTGTGTGTGTGTGTGTGTTGGTGTGTGTGTGTGTGTTGGTGTGTGTGTGTGTGTTGGTGTGTGTGTGTGTGTGTGTTGGTGTGTGTGTGTGTGTTGGTGTGTGTGTGTGTGTTGGTGTGTGTGTGTGTGTGTTGGTGTGTGTGTGTGTGTGTGTGTGTGTGTGTGTGTGTGTGTGTTGGTGTGTGTTGGTGTGTGTTGGTGTGTGTGTGTGTGTGTGTGTTGGTGTGTGTGTGTGTGTGTGTTGGTGTGTGTGTGTATTTACCTAGTTGTATTTACCTAGTTGTATTTTGCGGGAAGGGGAGCTATGCTCGTGTTGTCCCGCCTTTGTATCTTGCAGTGTCTAGTTTGTTTTTAAACTCATGAATGGTTTTTGCGCATACTATTTCATTGTCCAGTTTGTTCCAAGTGTCCAAAACTCTATGAGGAAAACTGTTTTTCTTCAGTTCTCTTCTATAGCTATGTTTTTTTATTTTCTTTCCATGTCCTCTTGTGTTTCTTTTGTCCCAGTTAAGTAAGTTCTCACTATCGAGTACCTCTGTGCCTTTCATGATTCTGTAGATGGTCAATAGGTCACCTCTCTCTCTTCTTTGCTCCAGTGTCGGTAACTCCAGTTTAGCCAATCTCTCTTCGTATGATAGGTTTGCAAGTGCAGGTGCCATTTTTGTAGCTGCTCTTTGGATTCTTTCTATTTTCTTTATATTCTTTTTGGTACTGGGGGACCACAATGTCGCTGCATACTCTAATCTAGGCCTTATCAATGTAACCAATATTTTTTTCATCATGTCTTCGTCCAAGTATGTAAACGCCACTTTTATTGATCTTAGCAAGTTGTAAGTCTCCCCGACAATTTTGTTAATCTGTATATCATAGTACAAGTCGTTCGTGATAATTACTCCCAAATCTTTTTCGGATCCTACTTTCTTTACTTCTTTGGTTCCAATTGTATATTTTCCTGATATTCTGTTTTTGCTTTTTCCAAACTCCATTATGCTACACTTCTTAGTATTAAAGTCCACTTCCCATTTCTGACTCCAGTTCCATACCCTATTTAGGTCTTCTTGCAGTGTTTCACAGTCCTCATCAGTTTCTATTTTCCTTAGCAGTTTGGCGTCATCGGCAAAGAAGCTCATGTAGCAGTTCACGTCCTCATCCATGTCATTCATATAGATAGCAAACATTATTGGTGCCAGCACAGATCCTTGCGGTACTCCACTGATCACCTCTTTCCAGTCTGAATATTTTTCTCTGAGCACTACTCTCATCTTTCTACCAGTCAGAAAGTCCTCTATCCATTTTAGTAGGTTTCCCTGTATTCCTCCTATGTGTTCCAGTTTTTTTAGTAGTTTTCTGTGTGGTACTTTGTCAAAGGCTTTTTGCAAGTCTAGGAATGCACAATCAGCCCATCCATTTCTTTCTTGCACTATGTCTATTAGTCTTGAGTAAAAGCATATTAAGTTTGTGGAGCATGATCTTCCTTGTCTGAATCCGAATTGTCTTGGGTTTAATATGTCATTGTCTTCCAGATGTTTTACCCATCTATTCTTGATTATTTTCTCACAAATTTTGGCAATGGTGCTTGTTAGTGATACTGGCCTATAGTTGGTGGGTTCTTCTTTGTTTCCTCCTTTGTGTATTGGTACAATGTTAGCGTTTCTCCAGTCCTCGGGTATCTTTCCTTCTTTGAGTGAGCTGTTTATTAAGATGTGTATTTTGTCTGTTAGTTCTTCTTTGCACTCCTTTAGAATCCAATTTGCAATACCGTCCGGGCCATGTGATTTTCTGACATCCAGCCTTGATAAATGTTCTGATATTTCCTTTAGTAATGCTGTAAACTCATTCATGAGGGGAGATTTCTTGTTTTTGTCTATGTCACAATTCGGTATTTTCTCTCTGGTGAAAACAGATTTAAAGTGATTGTTCATGACTTCGGCCATCTCTAAATCTTCTGTGTATTCTATGTTTCCTTGGCATAGTTTCACCAATTCCTGTTTGTTTTTAAGTTTACCATTCACATACCGATAGAATAGTTTGGGTTGCTCTTTGCATTTGTCTATAATATCCTTCTCATGGTTCCTTTTCTCCTCTCTTCTCACATTAACATACTCATTTCTATAGTTAACATAAATTTGCCATTTGCTTTGTTTTTTGTCTTTTCTCCACTTTTTCCAAGCTTTGTCCCTTCTGTCTTTTGCCTCACTGCATCTTTTGTTGAACCAACATTTAATGTACTCTCTCTCTCGCTTTTGTCTTGGTACATGCCTGTTTACCCCTTCATTGTAGTTTTCCATCAATATATTCCATTTCTCTTCCACTGCTGTTTCTTCCCTGTAAAATATTTCCCAGTTTGCATTCCGGAAGAATGTCTTTAGTTTTGTAAAGTCTGTTTTGTTGTACCTCAGTCTTCCTTTCCTATGCTTTTCGTTCCTCTCTATGTCTATTTCTTCCTTTAGTATAGTTTCGATGAGTACATGGTCACTCTTTCCAATTGGTGTCTCATACTGGACTTTATGCACTATTTCAGGCTCTGTTGTAAATATTAGATCTAGTTTCGATGGCTCTTCATTATTTCTGTACCTTGTGTTTTCACGGACCCATTGGGTCATTGTGTACTCCATGGTCATATCTAGCAGTACATTGCCCCACGAGTCATCATCTCCTTGCACTGTCATGCTGTCCCAACAAATTTCTTTGCAATTGAAGTCCCCCATAACTACCAGATTACCCTTACCCATTAGTATCTCATTGAGTGATTTTCTTGTGTCATCTAGCATTTTTGTATGTTCAATTTCTTTCCAAGCGCTTGTTTTTGGAGGCACATAAGTCACCACAAACTTTCTACTTTTCATATTCTTGCCTTCGACTTTTATCATGATCAATTCAGCATTACCTTTGCCCTCTGCAATTTTTGTCACCTTTAGGTCTTTCTTGGCCAAGAACATGATTCCCCCTCCCTGTTTCTTGTCCGTTTTTTATCCAGTAGTTGTATAAACCTTGTCCGATAACAGTGGATGGTATTTCACCTCTTAGTTTAGTCTCTACAATTCCCATTATGTCTGGTTTTGCTTCTAACAGATAATCATTGAGTTCGTTCAGTCCCGAAATTAGTCCGTCAATGTTGGTATAGGCCACTTTTAATTTTCTTCCTTCTCCCTGGTTTCTTCTTCCCTTGTTTTGTTCGTTTTGAAGCGCCATTGTCTTAATCTCAAGTCTATTACTCTCCACTGGAATTCTTTGCATTCTGTCTCCGATCTTTTCAAGTTTTTTTCCTTTGCTTCTAATTCCTCAGTACTCATTTCTCTTTTTATCCATATCTTATTGTATTTTTCACTCTTTGCCAAGTTACCTACTTTTTCAAATATGTCTTCTACTACCACTTGTGACCTTAGTTTTATCTTTAGAGGTCGATTCCTATCCTTAGTATAGCGACCAATTCTGTAAGTCTCTTCTAAGTCTGTGCCTGAATCACTATCTCCCCCCTGAATTTCATTAAGGATTTCTACTGCTGTCTCTTTTTCTTCTTTTTCTCTCATGTACCTCGCCAATCCTTGTTTTTCTTTAAGCCCATAAACCACAATACATTTCTTCCTATCTACTGTGTCCCTGACCCAATTTGCTTTTTCGTTAATCACTTGAATGATTGTGTCTTTTGCATTATCTTGCATTTGCTGCTTGACTATTTCTTTGAAAGCAATTTCTTTATTTTCAATATTTTCTTTCCACTTCTTAATTTCCTGGATACTGTCCCCACCTAAGTTTTCTTCGATCTTTTGTGTCAATTCTTGTAATTTGTTGTTCACTTCCTGCTTTAGATTTTCGCTATTATTATCATTAGTTTTCTTCTTTTCATTATCATTCTTCAGTTCATTTATGTCTCTTTTCATTTCTTTAATTTCGTTTGTAAGATCCAAGTTAGCTTTTTTCAGGTCAGAAATTTCATGGTTAGTCTTAGATAAACAATCAATTAAACCAATGACCTCTTTTCTTAAGTCCATGATTTCATTTTCCCACCGAGTCCTATTTTTGCTCATCTCTCTCTCTATCTCTAATAATCTACTTAAGTTCTTTCTTTCGTACTTACCAAACCCTAAGAAATCATTGTCATAACACGTGTTTTGTTGATTGTTTACATCGCGGTTCAGTGGATTGCCGCCAGATGGCTCTGATTCGCAACTGGCTTTCGAGTCGTTTT
The DNA here is from genome assembly GCF_046742065.1 of Oratosquilla oratoria. Taxonomy (NCBI): domain Eukaryota; kingdom Metazoa; phylum Arthropoda; class Malacostraca; order Stomatopoda; family Squillidae; genus Oratosquilla; species Oratosquilla oratoria. Next base: position 41,010,171 of record NC_134798.1, read on the forward strand.
CATTCATTTTTGCTAATTTCGAGTTAACACAATTAACTAGCACTGCATAGATACCATTTCGGGCACTCACGTTCACTCCCCACCCCTACAGTACAAACCAGGTTTTCCTTTTTCGTCGTAAATCCTCTTCTTCTTGGTCGCGCGACGACAGCGACGACGAGCGGTGTTGCTTCGATGCTTCGATGTATGTGTTGGTGTGTGTGTGTGTGTGTTGGTGTGTGTGTGTGTGTGTTGGTGTGTGGTGTGGTGTTGGTGTTACATTATTCTGTGTGACAGAAGCCCCTAGGCTAACCATAAACCCGTCCGGCCTTCGCCTAAATCAAATATATTATGTCCATAAGAACCTAAAAACATAATAACGAAGGAGTCTGTAAGATACCTTAAGGCCTACACTAGGCAGTTCTATGTCATTACCACCTATCATTCCTGTCCATAAAGTTACTTAATCTTTTCTTGAAACAACCAATAATTTCCGCGCTCACTACCTACGGGTGAGTAAAATCGACTCTTGGCAACTACAATTAATGACTAAAGATGCAACACAAAACAAAATAATTGCGTCTGTGTGGTAATAGTAGGTACTTAGTCTATATCATTAATTAGTATCACTTTATATGAACGTAGAGTTTAACAAATGATGCATCAAATTAGCTAAACAAACTTTGCCAACATTTATGGTTACCCCTACATTTTACATTCTTCTCTATAATAGAAAACAAAAAAGTAATGGAAGACTAATGTCTTTACAAATAAATACTGGTTGTTGCCCAATTTGGCTACCGTTAAATAATCTTAGTGAGCAAAAGGAAACCTGTACAGGTAAAAAGACACCAAATAAAAAATAGATAATTATGGAAATCCATACATATGTAAGCGTGCACCATAACTGTTACTATGTGTATAAATATAATTTACGAATGTACAAATGAATAAACAAAAAGAACGATATATAGTATGCCAATTTGGTAAATGCTCGTACAAAGTACAAACTACCCATCAGTTAATACAATTGTCTGCTATTACAACAAACAATCAAATTGATTTGGTTCTGGCACGGCACTGCTACATGCGACCTTATCGTCGTTATATTTATTTTTGTTACATGGTAGTATGGTACATACACATCTACACACATATATACACGATTATATCGTGTATATATGTGTAGATGTGTATGTACCATACTACCATGTAACAAAAATAAATAAATGAAAATAATTTTTTCCTTAAGGGAGAGCAACTCCCCATAAGCTTTGCTTCTCGCTCTCCCTTTTCAACTACCAATTTTATAAAAAAAAAATGTATATATGTATGTCTAATTGTATTTAATATTGTTGAATAAACCTATAATAATAATATTTATTTTTTTCTACCTAACATGGGATTAAACCTACGGTTTGACTTCATACCAATTTCTTCTTGTCCTGGTATATAATACTAGTTTCTATATAATGTTCAATGAACAAATAGTGTCATAACGAACTACAGACTATTTCATTTGACTAAGGATAGTTCTTCCCTTCAAATGGTGACAAAGTAGATTCATGACACAAACTGAACCATTTGGACCAATTTTGTACTTTTGATATTTTATTATATCTGGCACCAGGCAATTTTATTCATCTAAGGAAGAATTCAGGATTTGAACAGGTTACTACTGCCCTCATGTCAGAGTATCAGATTTGGTGCTTCATTCAAGTTGACACCAGACTATTTTATTCAGTCAGATCTGTGCATTTTCAAAACCGACATTGAAATTGTCAAAACAATCCATATAATGTACGAGTTTTAATCCCATGCCGAAAGACCTTGACACTTTCTTCAAATTTGTAAAAGCCCAATGACCATTTTCCAATATACTTTTGTTTATATCAAGCAGTTTCACTCACCTATGATTGACATCAGGATATTGATTGGTTCAATCAATCACCAACAGTTGAGCAGGACAAACCATCAAGCTGCCACCAAGTGATTTCATACTGTCAAGTGTTGCATCAAGTTATTTTTCACCTTTGAGGAAGATCATAATGTTAGATCCACCATCTTCAGGTTTCTGGTTCTGGTGAAGCAGTTTCCCAACCTTTTCAAAATGATTACTCCAAATTTCAATTTCGCAGTTATCAATTACCCCATTGAACATACACCCAGTAATATCGGATGTTTTTTTAAGCTGTCACCTAATGAACTGCATGGGCTATATAGCCCGCTATTGGCTGTATATATTTAAGGATCCAACACAAATGAGTGTAGTGATATATATGTAATTGGAGAGAGTTAAACTGATTGACTTGGTCAGGCTACCTCTTCTCACACAGAACATCCATTACTCACAAAATATGGGTCCATTACCCCACTGGGGTAATTTACCCCGGGGTTGGGAAACACTGTGGTAATTTACCCCGGGGTTGAGAAACACTGTGGTAGAGGATTGTTGGTGTAGCAGAATAAGCTCAACATCAGTAGTCAAATTTGCCCCTCAACACCCTCGTGTGCATATCAGGATTTTCTTTGCTCATGGTGAGGAGGGTGCCCTCCACTTGTATTTCATTGAAAGGATTTTGTATGATGAGTGGTGCTGTTGGATTTGATCCAGTATTCATTTAGAATATACCATTTGGGTCTGAGGTTGCTGCTTTACACTAGCAAAGAAGCATAGTACACTAGTTCTGTAACGTCGAGTCTTTATCAATACGTCAATGGAGGTACAAGAGTCTGAAGGTGGCTATACGCTGTTTGGCATTAAGGTGAGACAGGAAGCAAGTTGTCACCTAGTTGAGGCTTAAGCTGCGTTTACACCAAGTCTGGGCCGATTCTCGTCAAATGCCATGAGGAAGGTTTTGCTTGAATCTTTCTAAATCTACCAAAGAATACTTCAACAATGCATCTAACATTCATAAATGTTCAACTCCTTTCAGTTCACAATTTACCTTTTCAATATACAACACAAGGGTAATTTGACATCTGAACACTGGAAGAACGAAAGATTGTAACCAAAGTCATTTCTACTCAAATGAACTCGTTACAGTTCAGGGGAATTGGCTCGGACTCGTTCAGTGTAAATGCAACCTAAGTATTGGTAGTGACTGAATATGCTGCAAGTTACCCAGCCCCTTAGGATGGGCTTTGGATAGGGCACATGCTCTATCCCCTTACCCATGTCAAATGACCTGAATATATCCTGGAACAGGTTGCTCAGATGTGTAGGCTGCTGCTAAGCACTACTGCCATCTGTCTCAGTACACAGCAACCATTTAACCTGCATCACCTACTGTGTGGGCCATGACAGAAATCACTTCCTTCCCCAACTCTCATACACATCACCATCAATGTGTTTGTAATGGAACAAATAAAGCTATTGTTATACAGTTGGAAATTATGATGGTGACTGAATATACAATTAGTCAGTTGCCAGTTTGCATTTAGTATAGAGTTTCATGGCAGGAGTCCATCTAAGACACCGTTTCCCAACCCTGGGGTTGCGACCCCAAGTGGGGTCGCCAATCGTTTTTCCTAGGGTCGCCAAAACATCTTGTATGCTTTTTTTTTTTTCAAAATTATATGAATTCAATACAATAACCATATATATTAACACATACAAATAGATTAGTGGGGTTGCAGTCGTATCACAAGGATCATATTGGGGTCGCCTGAGAAGAAGAAAAAAAAATAAATTAAATGAAAATAAATAAATAAAAATAAATAAATAAATAAAAAATTGGGAAACACTGATCTAAGAGGTATTATATGGATTTCTACCTCCCCACGGAAGGAAATGCTTACCAAAAGAGGATCACGAGTAATTCAGACAGTTAACTAAAGAGCTGTTCAAAAACAACAGAACCCTTTCAAGTTCATTTTATTAATTTCTGTATACATACAAAAGAAATTTTAATGGAATACCCAAAAATAAAGTACAAGTTTTAAAGTGACGGGGCAGAGTTTACACTAGAAAAAGTTGTGCTCGGTTTTTGGGGTATCTGCAGGCAAACTGCCAGAAATGCTGCATCCCTAGAACGAGGTCTTGTTGTGACGGGAGGTAATTTTATCACCATGGATAGCCAGAACCAAAAGTACACATTTGCATTCCCGCACTATATCCAGCTGTTGTGGCAGGACACTTTTTTTGAGCTTAAGATTATTCTCTGTTGAATCACTGAAGGGAAGGGGAGGGAGTGGGGGAGGTTAAACACTTTAGCGGAAAAGATACAAATACTGTACCGACATTTGCCGTTCACAAAAACCTCTCTCATTCCATGGACCACTACAATTTCTAATTATTATCACTAATCTTTTGTATCTACACACTTCCATCATGGACACAACCAATGGGTCATGAAGAAGCAGCAGCCTTTCAACAAGACTAACATCCACCAATTAAAAGTTTTCATCCAACACCTTTCTTTCTCTGCAAACTCTAATATGTCAAAACCACAAAGTCAGGGGCATTAATGGTGTTGCCAAATAGATGTAGGGAATGAATGAACTAACAAGTTGAGGGGAAACAATTCTCATTCTAAATCATTCATTACATGTGCCTTGCAGTCCATCTTTGAACCTTGAATCAGATTTCAATACTTTTTTAAATGTAATATTTGTCTTAAAAATATATTAACTCAAGTTTTCCAAATTTCTCTTTAGTTCAATACCCTGATTAAAGTTCCTTATATCTAATTTCCAGTGTCTATTCTTAATGAAAATACAGTAAAAAATACTTTGGCAAGAAATTTGAGGCAAGTTGCAGGGAACATTTCTTTTGTCATTGTACTGATTACTGATTAACTATAATAACAGTGGTCACTCTTTCCTTTCAGGAAAGTCCTCTACTCTTAAAAATACTTAAGAACAGAGCCCCTGATGATCAAGTACAACACTGTACACTCTCCATAACCCAACTCTCTTCACGAGAAAATTACACACTGATATGACAATATTTTCTCAGTAAAAACGGACACTACTTAAATAACATACACCATTCTTGCCTTAGGAATCACATGGACAAATGATTTAGAATTCAGCTACGAGATTCACCCATAAGAACTGCTACCCTAACCTGCGTTTAAATAACAAGACCCAATTAGCTGATGGAGAGATAATCTTAACCAATCATGGGAGGGAATCCAATTCTCAAGTTAAAACTTAAACAAAATCTCCAATGAATTGACAACATAAGCACTTGTATGATGCCAGTTCAAATAAGTACATGCACGTGCTACAAAATAACTTCACAGTATGCAAAAGATTGGTCTAATATATATATATGTATATATATCTATATATATAAACAGTACTGCCTACAATCAATCAGGCACACTAAATTTTCAGGGGAATCAGAAATGTCAAGGTATCATTTCTGTAGTTCAGGATCTTACATAGCTAATATAAACAAATTCAGACAATTCATCATCTGTATTAAAAAGAAGGCTTTGGTATATTGAATTACAAGTTCCCTTTGATTTAACAAGATACCACATACAACAAAGTTCGATATTCCTATCAATCTACAATGCTCAGCAGCATTACTTTAGTCAAGTGATTTCTACCGACAACAGCCCATGACTTTCCTTCTCTCTGCTTTGGGGAACTACTTGGTAAGGGAAAAAAATGTACAACAATATCAATAATAAAAAAAGATGGGTAGCAGATCTCTCATTGATGAACAAAGCTACATTAAGGCTTTGACTCAACACTAAACTGGACAAGTTCACTAGCCAAAAATGTAAAATTAAGCAAAGTGGCTTATGAGTATAATTCTTCAATTTATCTCTACCCTTTCTTCATAAAACAGGTCAAACAATCATTTAACATTAGTTTGCAAAATACCCAAGGAGAAATTTGTAAAAAAAAAAAAAAAAAAATGAATATAAATAAATGAAAAATTACAGCTTGTATCATTACCTACTGGCAATAAAATAAACAAGGAAATAGATTCTCACAGAGCCTAAACTACATTAGGTTTCTAGTCTCAAGATTTTTTTTTTTTTTTGTGAATGCAAAGGTAATCTTGTGGTTGACCTAACCTGACCTGGATTGTTCGAGTTTATGTAACATACACAGCCTCTGCGGGTCAACTGGTAGCAACATCTCTCCACCTTCTCCACTCATACTGTGACTACCTTTATCTCCCTCAAAATACGACTGAAAAGCTCAGCACGCCAACTTTCAAAAGCAGTAGGTTATATGAATACATATATTTCCCAATTAAAGAATCAAGCCAAAAGTTATGTAACTGTAATTCTGGAAAGTGATTTCATCATTCATTCAGACTATCAAGAAGCCTTTTTATACAGTAACCCCTTAATCAGCTTTCAGAAAGAAAACTCTCAATGACACGCAGAACTGCATTAACATAGACAAAGCCCTGCTCAGGAAAATATGTCAATCATAATTATAATGAACCAGTTCGTGATCAGAAATGATGATGCTGCAATATTACTAGTTACACTACTGGAGCACGCTACTTTTTATTGATGGACAATGTGGTACATTTGGATTCTCTACCATCTTTTCAAGTCCTGGAATGCCATATCCTTTAAATAACTTTTCTTTGTTTAAAACCTCAAAAGACTTCATAAAGACCTTTTATTAAATAATATGATTTTCCAATGCATAAACCTATCACTTCATCTTAGCATCAAAATAAACTGTAAGACTTCTAAATTCTGTATTCAGTAATCTAGGGATAAATCTTACTTCCTAATTTGTTCCTTTCAACAACCTTTTTTTTTCCTTTTATAATGAAACACTGCATCCATATGATAAATAACACATGTTGGGGATTACCATAACAAGAGAACAGGAAAAAAAAACCCTTTCCCTGGTATGTCAACTTACGAGACCACGGAAGGGGAAAATGCCAACCCTTCCACTATACCCAAGAAACTCGTCATAATGACCCAAGCTTTTGACTTTGCAACTTTCAATTAATAAAGAGCTTGATTATAGGCTGTCTATTATTTCCACCCTTAATTACACAAGTAATTCTGTATCAGGCAATATAGTAAACAGAACGACATTCTGAAAAAAGCAAAATTAAACTATTTCGGCAGTGACAGTTCCTGCCTTTTCTGTGCTGCAAGATGCTTCTAGCCACAACCTCACTTGTCTCCTCAATGTGAGAGGTGAAGGACACGTTTGTGTCGACAGAAACAGCAGTAGAGGAGAAGTGTATTTGCTTAAGCGAGTCTTCACCTGAGAAGATTCAAATTCTTTCTATAATGCTTCTGTGATATATAAAAAGAACAATAAATAAGGAAATAGAATATCCGCTGGATTACAGCTACCTTCCATTCACAAGTTACCATTTCATCAGCATCGATACAACCCCAGAGATGTTCTTCCATAGCTGAACCCTTCACATCACTACAAGACTAGCTGCAGTAGTTAGTTGATAGCCATGTATAACTGACCATAAGTCTGCACAAGAACAGTGTTAACCAAGAAGTTGCCATGAGGAAACTGAGGGCCGACCATAAACTGCACCTTCACTGATGCGAGTACAGATACGAGCAAGTGTTTTGCTACAGGTTCCCATCACTTCAAATGCATAATTGAACGGTCAATTAGAAGGTCTTCCTGTGTATTGCACGGGCACCTCCTTCCTCTTCATACTCACGTTTGCTCACCCACATACGTTTGAATGTGTCAAGCGATGCCAAGATGGAGCCACCAATCCAGGTAGAATACAAACGTTCTGCTGGTGCGGAAATCTGAAAGCAGTAGAAATTACATAGATTCTCTCTATCTATCTATCTCGCTATATACCAAGACCTTTTTCCCCTTATAAGGGAGGTACCCAAGTCAGGTACATACCTATTCCCACCCATTTCACTCCCACCCCTCCCATCTCAGCTCCCTGCATCTCCCAACTTAAAAAAAAATAAAGGAAAGTACATAGGCTACCCCCCCTTGGAAGGGGGAAAATGCCTTTGGTATACGTATGTATGTACATAGATAGGGAAAGATGCCAGGAATATGTGAGTGTAGTAGTTTCAGAGGGATCAGCTTGCTAAGTGCAGTTGGGAAGGTTTATGGGAGGGTTTTGAATGAGAGGATTAGGAGAGGAACTGAGGGAGTACATACATACATACATATACCAAGGCTTTTTCCCCCTTTCAAGGGAGGTAGCCAAAAAGGGAAAGGCATAAAAACACTCCCACCCATTTCATCCCTAAATACCCTCCACACCCCTCCCACCCTTCCTCTCATCTGAGCACCTCCTGGATGACAGGTCATCCCTGCACCCTGCCCACCGCCCTGGGTCAGAAGCAGTGTCGCAAGACACAGCACATCCACAGCAAGGCCGCTTCATTTAATCGGCGACCCCCCCTCTCCGTCCCCCTTTGCATATAAGGCGAGGACGGGGAGAAATCCCTTCGGGCTGAGTCAAAATTTACTCACACATACTACCCCACCCCCCACCCCCCCGCCCATTCCTCCTCATGCAGTCACAACATCATCCATATACAACCATTCTCCACTCACCTCTGTCTTCCGTCCTCTCCCTTCCTTCCTCAACAGACATTCCCCTCTTCCCCAAAGCCCCCTTCACCCCATCCATCCACCTCATCCTAGGACGTCCCCTCATGTTCACTCCCTCCACATCTGCCTTCCATACCTCTTTTACTAGTCTTTCTTCACTCATTCTTTCCATGTGTCCAAACCATCCTAATATTCTTTCATCAACCCTATCTCCCAAATCCTTTTTCACCCCTGTTCTCCTCCTCACCTCCTCATTTCTCACTCTATCCAGCCTAGTAACCCCCACCATACTTCTCAGACACCATCTCAAACACATTCAAACTTCTTCTCTCTTCTTCTCTTATGTTCCACGTTTCTGCCCCATACAGTGCTGTTGGCACAATCACTCCTTCATACAGTCTCCTCTTCGCATCCATTCCCAAATGTCTATTCCTCATTACACTCTTTAAACCACCAAGGCATTTACTCGCTTCTCTCAATCTACATTCTACCTCCACCTTCACTCCACCTTTTCCTGCTACACTTGCACCCAAGTATCTAAAACTATCCACTTCCTCCAGTCGCTCTCCCTTAATGTTCACTTCCAGTCTACTGCCACTTTCACCCCTTGTACATCTCATCACCTTACTTTTACCCACATTTATCTTTAGCTTTCTTCTATCACATACTCTCCCAAACTCTGCCACCAGCTTCCTCAATCCCTCCTCTGACCCTGCCACAAGCGTAGTGTCGTCCGCAAACAACAGCTGGCTCACCTCCCACTTTTCTCCATTTTCTTTAACCATCTCCAATCCCTGACTCACTACCCTAGCATTCACCTCTCGCACCACCCCATCCATGTATAAGTTGAACAGCCAGGGCGACATAACGCATCCTTGACGAAGTCCCACCTTTACTTCAAACCACTCACTCTCTCCATTTCTAATCCTAACACATGCTCTACTACTCTCATAAAAACTCTTGACAGCTCCCAAAAGCTTTCCTCCTATCTCATAAATCTGCATAACCTCCCACAGTGCCTTTCTGTCTACCCTATCATAAGCTTTTTCCAGATCCATAAAAGCCCAAAAAACATCCTTCCCCTTTCCTATAGCTTTCTCACATATCTGTCTTACCACAAAGATCTGATCTACACAACCTCTACCCGTCCTAAATCCACACTGTTCCTCACCAATTACTCCTTCTGTTCCTCTCCTAATCCTCTCAATTAAGATCCTCCCATAAGCCTTCCCTACTACACTCAACAGGCTAATCCCTCTGAAATTACTACATTCACACTTGTCCCCTTTTCCCTTGTAAAGAGGAACTATACAGGCACTACTCCAGTCCTCCGGTACTCTACCCTCTCTCCAGCAAACATTAAATAACCTCACCAACCAGTCCACCATCACTGAACCTCCCTTTTTCAGACATTCTGCATGACATCCATCCAGACCAGGTGCCTTACCTGCTTTCATCATCTTTACAACTGCCTTCACCTCATCCTTCCTTATTTCTCCTCCATTCTCCTCACTCATCACTCTCATTTTCTTCGCATTTCCCACTGCAGCTATCTTTCCTTCCCTATCCTCCTTCACATTCAGCAACTCCCTAAAATATTCTGCCCATCTTCCCCTCACTGCCATCTCTTCCATTATCATCTCTCCATCTGTACCTTTTACCTTTTCTTCCCTACTTGATTCGCCTCCTCTTCCTCTCTTAATTTCTTTCCAAAACATCTTTTTATTACTTTCAAAATTTTCTGTCATACTCCTACCCCATTTCACATCTGCTCTCCTCTTTGCCTCCTTTACCTTTTGCTTTACTTCTCTTTTCTTTTCTTTGTACGTCTCATATGACTCCCCTGTCCTCTTTTGTAACCAATCTGTGAAAGCTCGCTTCTTCTCTTCTACAACCTTCTTTGTTTCCTCATCCCACCATTCACTACCCTTTCTTCTATTTCCCCCTGTCCTTCTTGTTCCACACACCATCCTTGCACACTTTAAGACTCCCTCCTTGAACCATCCCCATTCCTCCTCCACACCCATCTCTGCTCTATCCTTTACTCCCTCCCACTCCTCCTTCAGCTTCTTTTCGTACTCCTTCTCCTTTTCCTTTTCATTCAAGGAGTTCACTCTAAGAACCTCCCTACCTTTTGTCCCTTTCCTCCTTCTCCATCTATCCTCCACTCTCAGCTTACCTTCCACCAAAAAATGATCTGATATTCCCCCACCCTCTCCCCTTAGCACATGTACATCCTTAACTCTTCCTATCATAATCCTATTTACCACTACATAATCCATTAGCGCTTTATCTACCACCCTTCCCTCCACCACCCTCTCCCATGTGTACTTATGCTTGACTTTCTTCCGAAACACTGTATTTGCTATCATCAACTCTCTTTCTAGACACATTTCCACCATCAACTCTCCACTACGATTCTTTCCTGGAACTCCACACTTCCCAACCACTCCATCGATTGGACCATTTCCCACCCTAGCATTAAGGTCTCCCAGTACTATTACATTGACATTTCTTCCTAAACCCTCTATGCACTCATTTAAATCTATCCAAAAGGCCTCCCTTTCTTCCATGCTCTTCTCACTGCCAGGCCCATATGCACTTACAAAGACCCACATCTCCTTAATTAGTGAAAAATAGTGTGGATTTAGGAAAGGTAGGGTGGCATGGATCAGATTTTTGTGGTACGGCAGATATGTGAGAAAACTTTAGTAAAACTTAAGGATGTTTTTTTGGGACTTAATGAATTTGGAAAAGGCTTATGACAGGGTAGACAGGAAGGAACTGTGGGAAGTACTGCAGATATATGGAATAGAAGGAGAGCTGTTATGAGCAGTCAAGAGTTTTTACAACAGTAGTAAAGCCTGTGTTAGAAAGAGTGAATTCTTTGAAAGGTGGGACTTCACCAGATGTGTTATGTCGCCATGGCTGTTTAATTTATACATGGATGGGGTAGTGTGAGAGGTAAATGCATGGGTAATGGGACAAATAGAGATGGTTAAAAATGGAGAAAAATGGGAGATAAGCCAGTTGATGTTTGCTGATGACACTGCACTTGTAGCACGATCAGAGGAGGGATTAAGGAAGTTGGTGACGAAGTTTGGGAAGGTGTGCGAAAGAAGGAAATTGAAGATAAATGTGGGTAAAAGTAAGTTAACGAGATGTACAAGGGGAGAGGATGGGAGTAAATTGGAAATGAGAATTAAAGGAGAGATACTGGAGGTGGAGATAGAATGTAAATTGAGAGAAGCAAGTAAATGCCCTGGGGGGATTAAAAAGTGTAACGAGAAATAGAAATTTGGGAATGGATGCTAAGAGGAGATTTTGTGAAGGGATTGTGCCGACAGCACTGTATGGGTCAGATACATGGAACATTTGAGAGGAAGAGTTTAAATGCATTTGAGATGAAATGCTTGAGAAGTCTGGTAGGGGTTACTAGGCTGAATAGAGTGAGAAACAAGGAGGTGAGGAGGAGAACAGGGGTGGAAAGGGAGTTGGGAGATAGGGTTAGTGAAAGAGTACTGGGATAGTTTGGACACATGGAAAAAATGAGATTAGTAAGAGGTGTGGAACGCAGAGGTGGAGTGAACACGAGGGGCCAACCAAGGATGAGATGGATGGATGAGGTAAAAGGGGCATTGGGAAAGAGGGAAATGACTGTTGAGGAAGGAAGGGAGAGAACAGAAGATAGGGGTGAGTGGAAAATGCTTGTGTATGGATGATGTAATGTAATGTATGGAAGGGAGTGGGTGGGGGATGGGGATGGGTAGTTGAGAATATCTGTGAATGATATATTGATGCAGCCTGAAGAGATTTCTCCTCGTCTTCTCTCTTTCTGCATGAGGGGACAGACAGTGGGGGAGGTCAACAATTAAATGAAGCAGCCTTGCTGTGGATGTGCTGTGTCTTGCTACATTGCTTCTGACCCAGGACAGTGAGTGAGATGCAGGGATGACCCATCATCCAGGAGGAGCCAAGAAAAGGGGGGAGGGAGGGGTGACGAATGGGAGTGAAGTATGTGGGGATAAAATGGGTGGGAGTAGATTTATGCCTCTGATTTGGGCTACCTCCCTTGTAAGGGGGAAAAAGCCCTTGGTATATGGATGTATACATGTACATACATATACCAAAGGCCTTTTCCCCCCTTACAAGGGAGGTAGCCAAAAAAACAGGCATAAAAACACTTCCACCCATTCCATCCCCAACATACTCCACTCCCATTCACCCCCTTATCTTGGCTCCTCCTGGATGGTGGATCATCCCTGCATCTCATCCACTGCCCTGGGTCAGCAGAGTTGCAAGACACAGCACATCCACAACAGGTCCACTTCATTAAATTGGCAACTGCTCCTCTCTGTCCCATCATGCAGAAATGGAGATGGGGAGAAATCCCTTTGGGCTGCATCAATTTATTTTTCACACATACTCCCTTACCCCCATCCCCTACCCACTCCCACTCATGCATCAGCATCATCCATACACAACCATTCTCCATTCACCCCTATCTTCTGTCCTCTCCCATCCTTCCTCAATAAACATTCCCCTCTTTCCCAATTCATCCATCTCATCCTTGGTCACCCCCTCATGTTCACTCCTTCCACATCTGCCTTCCACACCTCTTATGCTAATCTTTCTTCACTCTTCTTTCCATGTGTCCAAACCATTCCAATACTCTTTCATCAACCCTATCTCCCAACTCCCTTTCCACCCCTGTCCTCTTCCTCACACTTCTCAGGCACCTCATCTCAAACACATTCAAACTTCTCATCTTTCATGTTCCAGGTTTCTGCCCCATACAGTGCATTCGGCACAATCACTCCTTCATACAATCTCCTTTTAGCATCCATTCCCAAATGTTTATTTCTCATTACACTTTTTAATCCACCAAGGTATTTACTTGCTTCTCCCAATCTACATTCTACCTCCACCTTCACTCCTCCCTTTCCCGCCACATTTGCACCCAAGTATCTAAAACCATCCACTTCCTCCAGTCTCTCTCCTTTAATACTCGCTTCCAGTTTGCTGCCACTTTCTCCCTTTGTACATCTCATCACATTTATCTTCAACTTCCTTTTTCTGCACACCTTACCAAACTCTGTCACTAACTTCCTCAATCCCTCCTCTGATCTTGCTACAAGCACAGTGTCATCAGCAAACAACAACTGGCTTATCTCCCATTATTCTCCATTTTCTTTAACTATCTCTAATCCACAACCCACTACCCTTGCATTTACCTCTTGCACTACACCATCCATGTATAAATTGAACAAAGTCATAACATATCCCTGACAAAGTCCCACCTTTACCTCAAACCACTCTCTCCATTTCTGATTCTAACACAAGCTCTACTACTCTCGTAAAAACTCTTGACTACTCTTAAAAGCTTCCTCCAGTCCCATATATCTGCAACACCTTTCAGTACTTTCCTCTCTACCTGTCATAAGCCATTTCCAAATCCATAAAAACCCGAAACTCATCCTTACCTTTTCCTAAATCTTTCTCACATACCTGTCTTACCACAAAAATCTGATCCATGCAACCCCTACCTGTCCTAAACCCACACTTTTCCTGACCAATTACTCCATATGCATGTACATAGTATAAAAAAAATAAATAAATAAATAAAAAATTAGCTAGCAATTACCTACAAAATAGGACCAATGACAGTTATCTAAAGTAGTGGTCCTGCACGACAGATATCAGAATAAATAATCTTCCTGATGTCTGTTATCAAAACCCATCATCTGGAGGTGACCCAACACTGTCTCCAGACTGGGCCTAATATCTAACAACTTTGTATTTCCTCAACCTTTTCACACAAGACAAGCTGACAATCACTTGTCACCTATACCATACATACATGCATACATATACCAAGGGCTTTTTCCCCCTACATCGGGGGTAGCCAAAAAGAAAAAGGCATAGAAACCACTACCACCCATTCCACTCCCCTCCACCTTCCCTCCCATGTCGGCACCTCCTGGATGACGGGTCATCCCTATACCATACTCATTCAAAAACTCATGTCCCTTCCACCTTAGTTCCTTGTGGATAGAGTCATCCCTGTTCATATTAGGCAGCACATATTCCTAATCCGTTCACATGCATCTCTTCCCCACTCCTTTCCCTGATCAAGACATTCCTTTTGCATCCAATAACCCTTTTATTCCTCAAGTTTGCTCCATCCACCTCCATCTTTCATGCTGTCTCTTCCCCTCAATTTCCAAGTCTTTGCTCCATACACCACCATGGGTCCAGTCATTCCTTATTATAATCTTTTTTGCATTCCTCCCCATATACACATTTCTCATTCTATTTTCCACACACAGTCCAAAACTGACCACCAAACTCCCCAGACATCAGCCCACTGTCTGGGCCAGAAGCAACGAAGCATGACCATATTTCTATAGTATGGCCTCAAGAGCCAACACTGGCCCACTGACTCCACCTTAATGTTAAATATACCATTTGAAATTTTTTGTTCTAGTTAATATCTAATGAGGGGAAGACCCTGAACAGTTAGAATCTTGCTTAATCAAAACCATTTCCTACGACCAAATGTCCACTCCCCACATGAACATTATCACTTGATATTTGCCACAAACATCTTTCAAGTAAATCCCTGTTTAAATCATTAAAATGTCAAGAAGAAAGAAAAGACATGCACACACTAACTTACCCTAATCTTGATGTCTTTTGGTGCAAGTTTCTTCACTTCGGAGAGGAGTCTATCTCCGAAGCCCTTAAAGAGAGTTGAGCCACCTGATATGACGATATTCTGGAATAAAAGTTTCCTCAAGTCCATGTCGGACTTGTGGATGGCGTACAGGAGCACCTCGTGAATCCCTTCGCTTTCGTCCCCAATGAGATCTGGACGAAATAGCACCTCAGGAGCCCTGAATCTTGCTTGACCCACCTGGAATGGAAGAAAAATTTCCATAATTACACAATCCTTATTCATCTATCACCACATCTACTCTAGCATTAACATCACCTACCACTGCTACATTTACATTGCCCCCAAAATTCAACACACTAGTTCAAATGAGGCATTTACAATAACCTATTACCTATGCCTCAAAAAACATCCATGCTGGAACACAACCTGTCATCTGACAGACATATCAGCAGGATTGTGGGGGAGACATATGGACTAATGCAGAAGATTAAAGTTGTGTTCCATTATATAGCTGAAGAGATGATGAAAAAACTCAAAGCCCTGATATGTCCAAGACTGGAATATGCGTCAGTAGTATGGTCCCTTCACAGAATGAAGGATATAAGCAAACTTGAGAGAACACACAGAGCAGCAACCAAACTAGTCCCTGGGCTGGCAGATAAAGCAGATAAACCATACAATACATACATACATATACCAAGGCATTTTCCCCCTTCCAAGGGAGGTAGCCAAAAAGGGAAAGGCATAAAAACACTCCCACCCATTTCATCTCTAAATACACTCCACACCCCTCCCACCCTTCCTCTCATCTGAGCACCTCCTGGATGACGGGTCATCCCTGCACCCTGCCCACCGCCCTGGGTCAGAAGCAGTGTCGCAAGACACAGTACATCCACAGCGAGGCCGCTTCATTTAATCGGCGACCCCCCCTCTCCGTCCCCCTTTGCATATAAGGCGAGGACGGGGAGAAATCCCTTCGGGCTGCGTCAAAATTTACTCACACATACTACCCCACCCCCCACTTCCCCGCCCATTCCTCCTCATGCAGTCACAACATCATCCATATACAACCATTCTCCACTCACCTCTGTCTTCCGTCCTCTCCCTTCCTTCCTCAACAGACATTCCCCTCTTCCCCAAAGCCCCCTTCACCCCATCCATCCACCTCATCCTAGGACGTCCCCTCATGTTCACTCCCTCCACATCTGCCTTCCATGCCTCTTTTACTAGTCTTTCTTCACTCATTCTTTCCATGTGTCCAAACCATCCTAATATTCTTTCATCAACCCTATCTCCCAAATCCTTTTTCACCCCTGTTCTCCTCCTCACCTCCTCATTTCTCACTCTATCTAGCCTAGTAACCCCCACCATACTTCTCAGACACCTCATCTCAAACACATTCAAACTCCTCCTCTCTTCTTCTCTTATGTTCCACGTTTCTGCCCCATACAGTGCTGTTGGCACAATCACTCCTTCATACAGTCTCCTCTTCGCATCCATTCCCAAATGTCTATTCCTCATTACACTCTTTAAACCACCAAGGCATTTACTCGCTTCTCTCAATCTACATTCTACCTCCACCTTCACTCCACCTTTTCCTGCTACACTTGCACCCAAGTATCTAAAACTATCCACTTCCTCCAGTCGCTCTCCCTTAATGTTCACTTCCAGTCTACTGCCACTTTCACCCCTTGTACATCTCATCACCTTACTTTTACCCACATTTATCTTTAGCTTTCTTCTATCACATACTCTCCCAAACTCTGCCACCAGCTTCCTCAATCCCTCCTCTGACCCTGCCACAAGCGCAGTGTCGTCCGCAAACAACAGCTGGCTCACGTCCCACTTTTCTCCATTTTCTTTAACCATCTCCAATCCCTGACTCACTACCCTAGCATTCACCTCTCGCACCACCCCATCCATGTATAAGTTGAACAGCCAGGGCGACATAACGCATCCTTGACGAAGTCCCACCTTTACTTCAAACCACTCACTCTCTCCATTTCTAATCCTAACACATGCTCTACTACTCTCATAAACCATACAAGGAAAGACTAAAAGTACTGGGTCTACCAACTTTGAAAGACTGAAGAGAAAGGTGACATGATCAGAGTTCAGGTCACTATAGGGTATATATTGCATTGATAGAAGATATCTCCTGATTAAAGATGGGAGGGCTTTGAGAAGTTATGGACATAAATTATAAAAGACCACATGTCAAAAGGATATGAAGAAATACAATTTTCCATATAGATGTATAAATAGGTGGAATAGCTTAGAAAGTGATATAGCCAAAGCTCAAATAATACACGATTTCAAATCTAAACATGATAACTGGAAATCAAAGATAGAGATTAAGTTGGAACCATACATGAATTTGAGACTAGATATGTTAGTAAATAAGAGAATAGAAGACAGGACCCAACGAGTCTTGCTCCTTTCCTGTATACTACAATTAGGTAAATACATGCACACTTAGATCATGGTACAAGCATCCCAAGACTAACCATCAAGCACAATGCTCTGCTGGGTTCCTCCAGATATCAGCCCTACTAAGGGGTCCTTCCAGCAACAAGCAGGGACCACTCTGGTATAACTAATAACTGGATTAAAGCCAGAATCCAGCTTTAAAACTGTACCAACACAAGACTAAGCCTGGCCACTGAGGCAAACTATCCAAAATACAACCATCACATAGAGAATACCAAACACTCCATTCTACACTGCCTTACCCTGACTATCTATATACTAAAGGTTTCTTCCACCTTATAAAGAAGGTAGACAAGTCAAAGGCCCACACCTGCTCCCATCCACCACCCTTGTTACCTTCTCACCTTAGCACTTTGTGGATGGAGGAACATCCCTGTCTCCCACCCACTGCCTGGGTCAGAAGCAATGCAGCATGACCCAGTATATCCACAGCGAGGCCAATTTACTTAATCAGTGACCCACCCTCTCCATCCCACAAGCAGAAAAGAGAGAAAATGGGAGAAATCCCTTTGGGTTGTGTCCACAGACAACAACACAATATCTCTTCCTTGAATGATATGCAAGCCAATCCAGTGGCTCTTGCCACTTGGGACCTGTGAGTTTCTTACACGAGGGACCTGGATAATGAACTGATTGATTGATCATCTTCAAACTTACTCTGACTTCCCTTGGTCAAGATTACTATGTATATCTTGAAAGTCTTTTTGTGGACAAAGTACAAATTTGGAGAAGCAAGAAGTGAGGAAGATGTTTTCCTAAACACAAAAGCATATATGGAATGTCCTACCTCTATTGATGAGCCATCTGGTAGGGTGTATGCCAGCTTTTCATTATCGATTACTTCTTCTCGTTGTGGATTCGTTGCAAGATAGCAAGCTCTTTCCTTCATAGTCTTGACAATTTCAAATTCTGCTGTGGTGTGCAGACTTAGACCCTCCTTGCGAAGCAACAATTTTAAATATCTGCAACAGTAACATTACTTCTAAATTTTGCTTTGTTTTCGTGAACATCACCATTTAAAACATTTTTATTTGATCTAACATCAACTCCCCCTATCAGGAGGCTAGGCCAGTGCCCATTACAGAGAACTCTGTAGCGTGTAATTCAATGAACCCTTTGGTCCAATTCGCTTGTAGCAGGGTTTGAACCGCCATCACCTCAACTTTTGTCACAAGTAGCGACGCTCTAGCCCACTCGGCCTGAGAGTGTCCGAATTTATTAAGTGAAAAGGTTTTAAAGATTTTTCTTAAAACATTTCCACCTAATAAATTTGATTCTGGTTAATATTAAATTTATACCAATATCTTCTAAGAATATTTACTATACCAATAAGAACATTCAAATGAATCCTGTTCAATATGTATGTTTACTTTTGCATTAAAAAATCTCCACCATCCTCTATATTCTAAAAGCCACACTAAACAGGCAGTTACATGAAGAATATCTACATTATGTATGTAGCAAAGATCTTGGTACATACATACAATGTACCAAAGGCTTTTCCCCCTTACAAGGGAGGTAGCCAAAAATCAAAGGCATAAAATCCACTCCCACACATTCAATCCCCACATAATCCACTCCCATTCACCCCCTCCCTCCCTCTTATCTTGGCTCCTCCTGGATGACAGGTCATCCCTGCATCTTGAAGATCTTGGTACATACATATACCAAAGGCTCTTTCCCCCTTCCAAGGGAGGTAGCCAAAAAACAAAGCCATAAATATCACTCCCACCCATTCTATCCCCAACATACTCCACTCCCATTCACCCCCTCCCTCCCTCTTATCTTGGCTCCTCCTGGATGATGGGTCATCCCTGCATCTTGAAGAACTTACTACTGCATAAAAAAGACCCAGATACTTCAAATATTGACTACGTAACAACGTCTACAATAATAATATTCAATCCCTTACCTGGTAACATCCCTGCCAGCAATGTCGACTCTCATGATTGAGTGCGGCGTGGCAAATCCCTCATAGATGGGCACTGCATGTGTTACTCCATCACCTGAATCCAATACTACACCTGTTGTGCGCCCAGTTGCGTACCTGCCAAACAAATGTCCAAGTCTCCTTAGCTTTCCTCTCCTCCATCATAACCATGTAAATTTTTAGCATTTTCAATTAATGTGACATTCTGATTTTGTTCTGTCTTTGGCTAAATATTATTACATTATTCAAGCAAGCCATAATGATGTTAATGGAACCTATGAAAAATTAGCTTCAGTATGTAATTTTCAAACACCATTAAATATAACTTGAATGCAAAGTCTGCCTTGCCAACCTCGTTCACATCCCCCCTTGTACAATGAATTTTACTTACAAGCTAAGAACTGCTTGCATAGATACAAAGAGAGCTGGTACATTGAAAGTTTCAAAAAATATTTCAGCTGCTTTTTCTCTATTCTTTCGTGGATTTAATGGAGCTTCCGTCAATAGGACCGGATGCTGGAAATTAAACGAGCAAAATGAAATACATGAAGATGTCAATGAATGCTATACTCAATCTTTTAACCTCTCTTCATGGTAATGCACATCTTTCAACAAGATTGTTACTGCAACATTAAATACAAATTTCTTATCATTAATGAATCTTTGCCTAGTTGAAATATCTATTTACCTCTTCAGCGAAGGTTTGAAGTTGATCTTTGCTATAAATATACTGCCAAATTCTCTCCATGTCATTCCAATCAGTGACAATTCCATGCTCCATTGGATATCTGCAGTATAAGAAATACATTAAAATGACTTCAACAGAAAACAAAGAATATAGATTCACAACATGAAAGAGGAACAAAATATATTCAATATTCACCTTGATGTCAGATAGACATCAACATGTTATGAAAATACTTGTGCCACACAGCAAATTCCAATGTAGACACCTCTAGACTCTTGTAAAATATACCTCCAAATTCTTAAATCATAGTGACCTTACAATAGTTATTCCAACTGTAGATTGAAAATTCAATTTTACATTTCTTAGTTGAAATGAAATACAAAGAGCACTGAAAACAAATGAAAGCTAGTAATACACTTGGGTTGGATGATTGCCACATGGAGTGTCTGACAAAGGAAGGTGTACAGTGGAATAGTTGGTGAGATTGAAAGTGCCTAAGGGAGGGAAGTGTTCCATTGGATTTGAGAAGTGCATGTGCAGTTCCATTATACAATGGAAAAAGAGGATAAATATAAATGTAGTAGCTTTGGTAAGCTGTATAAGATGCAAAAGAGTGAGGATTGGGAGAGGAACAGAGCGTAACTGGGGAAGAGCAGTGTTTATGAAAGGAAAGTCTGTAGAGCTTAGAAAAAAATAATGCAATAAAAAAAGTGTGTGTGTGTGTTTATATATATATACATACATATACCAAAGGCTTTTTTCCCCTTACACGGGGGTAGCCAAAAAGAAAAAGGCATAGAAATCACTCCCACCTATTTCATTTCCCATATATTCCACTCCCCTCCCTCCTTCCTATCTTGGCATCTCCTGGATGACGGGTCATCCCTGCATCCTGTCCACTGCCCTGGGTCAGAAGCAGTGTCGTAAGACACAGCACATCCACAGCAAGGCCGCTTCATAAATTCGGCAACCCCTCCTCTCCATCCCCTCATGCAGAAAAGGAGAAGATGGAGAGAAATCCCTTCGGGCTGAGTCAAATTTTTTCTCATATATACTTCCTCACCCCCCATCCCCCACCCACTCCCCCTCATGCATCACAGCCTCATCTATACACAATCCTTCTCCATTCACCCCTATCTTCTGTCATCTCCCATCCTTCCTCTACAGACATTCCTCTCTTTTGTAAAGCCCTTTTCACCCCATCCATCGATCTCATCCTAGGACACCCCCTTATATTCACTCCTTCCACACTTCTTTTACTAATCTTTCTTCACTCATTCTTTCCATGTGTCCAAACCATCCTAATACTCTTTCATCAACCCTATCTCCCAGCTCCCTTTCCACCCCTGTTCTCCTCATCACCTCCTCATTTCTCACTATCTAGCCTAGTAACCCCTATCATACTTCTCAGACATTTCATCTCAAACACATTCAAACTCCTCCTCTCTTCCTCTCTCATGTTCCATGTTTCTGCCCCGTACATTGCTGTTGGCACAATCACTCCTTCATATAACCTCCTCTTAGCATCCATTCTCAGATGTCTTTCTCATTACACTTTTTAATACACCAAGGCATTTACTCACTTCTCTCAATCTACATTCTACCTCCACCCTCACTCCTCCCTTTCCTGTCACATTCGCACCCAAGTATCTGAAACTATCCACTTCCTCCAGTTTCTCACCCTTAATGCTCACTTCCAGCCTACTGTCACTCTTTCCCCTTGTACATCTCATCACCTTACTTTTGCCCACATTTATCTTCAGCTTCCTTCTTTCACACACCTTCTCAAACTCTGTCACTAATTTCCTCAATCCCTCCTCTGATCCTGCTACATGCGCAGTGTCGTCAGCAAACAACAGCTGGCTCACCTCCCACTTTTCTCCATTTTCTCCAATCATCTCCAACCTCTGACCCACCACCCTTGCATTCACCTCTCGCACCACCCCATCCATGAAAAGATTGAACAGCCAGGACGACATAAAACACCCCTGACGAAGTCCCACCTTTACCTCAACCCATTCACTCTCTCCATTTCTAATCCTAACGCAAGCTCTACTACTCTCATAAAAACTCTTGACTGCTCTTAACAGCTTTCCTCCTATCCCATATATCTGCAGTACCACCCCATACCTGTACCTGTAGCCCCAAAAGGGGACATTCCTAATATATATATATATATATATATATATATATATATACATATACACATATATATATATATACATATACACATATATATATATATATTTAAGCATGTGTGTGTGTATTTACCTAGTTGTATCTTACAGGAAAGGAAGCTATGTTCATGGTGTCCCACCTCTGTATCTCACAGTATCTAAATTGTTCTTAAATTCGTGTATGGTTTTTGCACACACTATCATTTTGTCCAATTTTTTCCATACTCTGTGGGGAAAGCTGTTCTTTTTCAGGTCTCTTCTATAATTGTCCTTTTTTGGGTTTCTTTCCATGTCCTCTTGTATTTCTTGTATCCCATTTTAGTAAGTCTTCTCTATCAAGAACTTCTGTACCTCTCATGATTCTATAGATGGTCAAAAAGACTCCTCTTTCTCTTCTTTGTTTCAGGGTCAGTAACTCTAGTTTTGACAGTCTCTCTTCTTATGACAGTTCTGATAGTGTGGTGGCCATCTTCATTGTTGCTCTTTGGATTCTTTCAATTTTCCTTATATTCTTTTTGGTACTGGGTGACCATAGTGTCACTGTGTACTCCAGTCTTGGTCTTACCAGTATGACTAGTAATTTCTTCACCATTTCTTCATCCAAGTAAGTGCCACTTTTATTGACCTCAGCAAGTTGTAGGTTTCTCTGACAATTTTGTTTATCATGGGACATGTCCTTAATGATAATTACTCCCAGGTCTTTTTCGAATTCCACTTTCTTTGCATCCCTTTCACTGATTTTATACTGTCCTGATAACCTGTTTTTACTTTTTCCAAATTCCAATATACTACATTTCTTGATGCTGAAGTCCACTTCTCACTTCTAACTCAATTCCCAAATTTTTTTCAGATCTCTCTGCAGTGACTCAGTCGGTGCTCACTTTTCTCAACAATTTTGCATCATCAGCAAAGAAGTTCATGTAACTGTCCACACCCTCATCCATGCCAGTCACATAAAGAGCAAATATTATTGGGGCCAGTACCAATCCCTGTGGAACTCCACTAATCATCTCTTCCCAAGTAGAACCCTTACCTCTGAGCACTACTCTCATTTTTCTTCCATGCAGGAAACCCATCATCCATTCCAGTAGTTTACCTTGTACACCCATGGTTCTCAGTTTTCCTTATAGTTTTCTATGTGACACTTTATCAAAAGCTTTTTGAAGATCTAGGAAAGTACAATCAGCCTATCTGTCCCTTTCCTGTATAACATCTAATAGCCTTTGTGTATGTATTTATCTAGTTGTATTTTACGGGAAGGGGAGCTATGCTCGTGGTGTCTGAATCTTGCAGTGTCTAGTTTGCTCTTAAATTAGTGTGTAGTTTTTGCACACACTATTGTTTCCACCAGTTTGTTGCAGACATTCACCACTGTGTGGAAAACTGTTTTTTCAGGTCTCTTCTATAGCTGTTTTTTTAATTTTCGAGTTTCTTTTCATGTTCCCTTGTATTTCTCTTAGCCAATTTCATAAGTCCTCTCTATCAAGAACTTCCATGCCTTTCATGATTCTGTAGATGGTCAGCAGATCACCTCTTTCTCATTTTTGTTCCAGAGTCGGTAAATTCTGTTTTGACAATCTCTCCTCATGTGACAGGTCTGAAAGTGTTGGGGTCATCTTCGTTGTTGCTCTTTGGATTCTTTCAATTTTCTGTATATTCTTTTTGGTACTGGGTGACCATAGTGTTGCAGCATATTCCAATCTAGGCCTTATTAATGTGACTTGTATTTTTTCTTTTACCATTTCTTCATCTAAATAGGTAAAGGCCAACTTTATTGATCTTGGCAAGTTGTAGGATTCTCCAACAACTTTGTTTAACTGTTTATCAGGGGACATGTCATTTGTGATGATTACTCCCAGGTCCCACTTTCTTTACTTCCTTCGTTCCAATTTTATATCGTCCTGATATATATATATATATTTTTTTACTTTTTCTGAATTCCATTATGCAACACTTCTTGATGTTAAAGTCTACTTCCCACTTCTGACTCCATTTCCAAACCATGTTCAGGTCTCTCTGCATTGATTCACAATCTGTTTCAGTATTCACTTTCCTCAACAATTTAGCATCATCTGCAAAGAAATTCCTGTAAGATTCCACATCTTCATCCATGGACCAAAAGGTCTCCTGTCGGCATGCTCCGCCTTTGTAATCCTTTGTAAATAGCAAACATTATTGGAGCCAATAGTGATCCCTGTGGAACTCTACTAATCACCTCCTCCCAAGCTGAACTCTTTTCTCTGAGCACTACCCTCATTTTTCTTCCATGCAAAAAAACCTTCCATCCAGTTTAGTTTATCCTTGCATCCCTCCTATGTTTTCCAGTTAAAAAAAATTATGTAGCACTTTGTAGAAAGCTTTTTGTAAATCTAGGAAAGCACAATCAGCCCATCCATCCCTTTCTTGTATTATATCTATTAGGCTTGAGTAGAAACACTTTAAATTTGTGGCACATGATTTTCCCGGTCTTAATCCAAATTGTCTTGGATTTATTACATTGTTTTCTTCCAGATGTTTTATCCATCTATTCTTAATAACCTTTTCACAAATTTTGGCTACAGTGCTTGTAAGGGAAACGTGTCTGTAATTTATTGTATCTTCTTTGTTTCCTCCTTTATATATTGGAACAATATTGGCATTTTTCCAGTCATTTGGTATTTTTCCTTCTTTGAGTGAGCAACTTGTCATGTTATATATTTTGTCTATTAATTCTTCTTTACATTCTTTTAGTATCCAATTTGCTATTCCATATGGGCCATTTGATTTCCTGACATTAAGGTTTGTTAACTGATCCATTATTTTTGTGTTATTTTGATTTCCCTCGTGGGGGGGGGGGGTCACACTTTGTTCCCTTCATCCCAATGTGTGTGTGTATGTGTCTAAAAAATCTTAATGCAAACCTGAGAGAAAGAAGGCCTCTGTGCTCTTCTGCCTTGGGTCCAACAAAGAGATCCCCTTCCAATGCACCCGCCATGACACGAACATGTTTTGGTCTTCCGATGCTGCAATAAATGACCATTTACAGTACGTTTT
The DNA here is from genome assembly GCF_046742065.1 of Oratosquilla oratoria. Classification (NCBI taxonomy): domain Eukaryota; kingdom Metazoa; phylum Arthropoda; class Malacostraca; order Stomatopoda; family Squillidae; genus Oratosquilla; species Oratosquilla oratoria. The sequence continues at coordinate 41,035,646 of NC_134798.1, forward strand.
TTTTTTTTATATAACAATAGTTTCAACAACAAAACAATGACAAAATTATAAATCTTTTTCTTAAATACTTACTAATTTGGGAAATGGCATTTTGGGACTTGGTCACCTGCAAACCCAGCCTTAATTACACCAGAACCCTGAAAATCAATACAAAAGGACATCATTCACAGTAAAGAACATTATATAGTGCAAACTGTAAAACTTACTGTTACAACAAGTCTAGTCACAGACTGGGTCATAATATACAGATCACCATTTAACAGGGTTTCTTTTCTCTTACAGTAGGTTTTACAGTTCATTTCATGAATGTATTACATTTAGTTCACTTGGATTATAAAAAATATATATTCATCCTTTGCTACACAAGACTGCAAACATTCTACCAAATTCTACCATGCAGCTTCTAAAACCCTGTCCTTAAACAGTAACTTGATAGGTAAACTTGCATACAATCTTGCATACAATCTTATAAAATCACTAAAAGATGCAGTTACAGGACTCCACATGATAGCAGATTGTTGCCATGTCCAGAACAAATCTACAGTAATTGTTTCTGCACTTGGTTAAGGGATGCCTTAAATACATAAAATGTATTACTTAATAAAAAATCATCTTATAGTAAACATGTATCATCATGTATTATAACATCCTCCACCCACTCATGAAGCAGTTGGAACAACATAAAAATACAATGTAATATCTATCTATATACCAAGGGTTTTTCTCCCATTACAAGGAAGGTGGCCAAGTCAAAACATACCAACTCCCACCCATTCCCCTCCCCTTCACCACCACTTCCTCCTCATCTTAGCTCCTCATGGATGAGAGTCATCCTTGTATCCCACCCATTGCCTTGGGTCAGAACCAATGTAGGAAAACTGTACATCCACAACAAGGCCACTTCATTTAACTTGCAGAAAAAGAGAAGACAGGGAAAAATCCCTTCGAGCTGCATCAAAATATCATTCACACACAATCACTCCCTACCCTCCCATTCCCCAACCCTTCCTTACATCACAGTATCATCTACATACAGCCATTCTCCACTCACCCCTATCTCCTGCTTTCTCCCTTTCTTGCTCAACAGACATTCCCCTCCTGCTCAATGCCCCTTTCACCCCATCCATCCATCTCATCCTCATTCACCCCCGCAAGTTCATCCCCCCCCCACCTTTACCTTCCACATCTTTTACTAATCTTTCTTCACTCATTGTTTCCATCTGTCCTATCCATACCAATACTCCTCCTCACCTCGTTTCTCATTCCATCCAACCTTGTAACCCATATCATACTTCTCAAACATTTCATCTAAAACACATTTAAACTTTTCCTCTCTTGAGTTCAAATTTTTTGCTCCATACAGTACCACCGGCAAAATCGCCCCTTCATATAATCTCCTATATGCATCCATTCCCATGTGCCAATTTCTCATGACAGTTTTTAATCCCCCAAGCCATTTACTTAATTCTCTCAGTCCACAATTTATCTCTACCTCCACTCCTCCCTTCCCTGCCACATGTGACCCCAAATACCTAAAGCTATCCACTTCCTCCAGCCTCTCTCTCCTTTAAGACTTACTTTCAATTCACTGCTATTCTCTCCCCTTATACATCTCACCTTAATTCTACCCACATTTACATTTAACTTTCTCCTTTTGTATACCTTCCCAAACTCCATCACTTACCCCCTCTGATCCTGCCACAAGCACAGGGTCATCAGCAAACAACTGGCTCACCTCCCACTTTTCTCCATTTTCTTTAACCATCTCCAGTCACCTCCCCATTACCCTCACATTCACCTCCCGTACCACTCCATCCATGTACACATTGAACAGTCATGGCAACATGATACATCCTTGATGCAGCCCCAGCTTTACTTCAAACCATTTGCTCTTTCCATTTCCAATGCTAACACAGGCTCTGCTTCTCTTGTAAAAAATTGACTGCCCTCAACAGCTTTCCCCCAAACCCATAATCTACAAAACCTCATTCCTGTCTACCGTCATAAGCCTTTTCTAAATCCATAAAGGCCCAAAAAACATCCTCAGCTTTTCCTAAAGCTTTCTTACATATTTACCTTACCACAAAAATCTGATCCACACAACCCATACCCTTCCTAAACCTTTGTTCCTCACCAATTACTTCCTCTTTTCCTCTCCTAATCCTCTCAATTCAGACCCTCCCATAAAACTTCCCAACTACACTCACATTTGTCCCATTTTCCCTTGTAAAGCAGAACTATAAAGGCACTCCTCCAGCACTCTATCCTCTCTTAGATACACATTAAGCAACCTCACTAGCCAGTCCATTATTACTGTACCTCCCTTCTTTAGACATTCTGCATGATATCCATCCAACCCATGCCTTACTTGCTTTCACCATTTTTAAAGATACTTGCAACTCATCTCTTCTTATTTCTCCTCCATTCTTCTCTCCCATCACCATCATTTTCTTAGCACCTCCCACTGCTACCACCATTCCTCCCTATTCTCCTCTGCATTCAATAGCTCTCTAAAATACTCTCCCCATCTTCCCCTCACTGCCTCCTCATAAACAAGTATACAAGATAAAGACACAAGCTAGCCCACTATTCTCCATCTGACATAGAAAAAAGGCAGAAGAATCCAAACAAAGAATGTCTAGACAATGCATCAAACTATCACCTATACCATCTGGGCCTCAAGCAATAAAACTCTTTAAATGTCTTCAATCATTCCTGGCAACACAACGGCATCCGAACAATTTGGAAGAGGAGCACATACAATTCCCATCCTAAAACCAAACAAATGGGATAAAATCCTGCATCTTAAAGACTTATCTACCTATAGTTAACTCTGTAGAATATATCTTTAGAATGACCCTTTTAACAGCTAACTAGCAACCTCTGGGCTCTTCTGTAAGAGGGACTAGGTGCAATGGGTTAATATATTGATCCTATCTTGCTGAGAATCCTGCACTACTCAGTATTATAAGCACCACTTTATTCTGGTAATGTCTTGTTTATTGATACCTCAAAGGGTAAAGTGATGCCAAGAAACTTAATCTAACAGAAAAACGATATAGCAATAGAAAATTAATTATCTAGTAAGTTATAATACATCAATGTAACATATGTTTTTCTTCACAGAAATCAAAACAGAATTTTTTTTTAAATGCAATACTCAAATGAACATAGCCACTGCAACTGCTTGAGACACCATCTTTGTTTTGATAGATGCAAGGTCAAAAAAATGAAAGTATGATAAATTCGTCTATTCTGACCTAACCTACCTAACCTGCATTTAGTAATGTGGTACCTGTAATTCTAGAAGACATGAGGGTCATTGTCATAGTCTTTGACTTCTGAATCTATTAAAATAAAGATGTCGTCTCAGGAGTCACCACAACTCTGTTTGTGTATTGCTTTTAGCAACATTTTCTGTTGTTGATTTCCGCCAAAAAAAAACATACATTATGTTGATGTATTATAATTTACAAAATCAATATTAATTTTCTAAAGCTATATCACATACATGTGCATTTCTAAAAAATACCAAAAATATGAAATAGCTTAGGTCAATTGTGTAGGAAGATCCAATAGGAAGGTATAATAAAAAAAAAGTTCAAGTTTCACTAACAAGAAACCCACAGCCCTGGACTGGATGGCAACATTCCTTGGACCATCTCGCAAATCTCTCTATGAAGAAACTTTGAATTGTTGTTTATGCTTTATTACCATGGAACTGTAAGAAGAGGTGAGCAATTATTGGCTACCAACTCTCCTTGTGTGAAATAGTACACTAAGTACAGTCAAACTTGTTCTCGAGCCTATAGCGGCAGTGTACAACCCTCAAGGTCACACCTCCAAATGGAAGCAAAAAAGGTCACAGGTTTTGAAGATGAGTGGTAAGGAGATAATTCTCTCTGATATCTCTTTCACGGGACCACCATTTTCACGAAGTTGTCACTATTAATACTTCTATTTATTTTGCATTACTGTCGCCTCTTTTCACAAAATAATTACAAGTGAAAACTAAACATTGCATTCTATTACAAATGAATACCTAATTCAATGGTTATGTTCAAGTAATTCGCTACGATTTCTTGCTTCCTCCCTCTGTTTTGCCTCTTATTATTTGCCCATACATTTATATCATATTGCAACTTCCTTGTCTACAACATTAATCATCAAGACCTTGCCCCTTCTAACTTCGTACTAGGAAGAATAAAAACCTTCACTACAACTCTAAATTAGATGAAAATTTATGATACAATTTGTAAACAATTATCAGCATCTGTTGACCCTCTCCAAAATGGACTAGTCACCACGATTCTGAAAGTACTACTCTCTCTCTCTCAAATACAACCACATACATTCAGCTTGACTGTAAGTTAAATACTGATCTTTTCCTGTTTATTCCTGGTAACTCCATTCTAAGGCTTTAAAAAATCAAGCAGGAAGATTAATGACGAATGAAACGGTACGAAGAATGACAGGTGTGAACGGCTGTTTAGGTCTAGACATACCACACCCTTACTGTTGCATGTCCTTTCCCCATATTCCCTCTACCCTGGATGTATATTATTACTATGTTGCAAAATACTTGTGTCATCAATTTATAAGGGCTTTTGGGCTCATACGAGGAGTAAACAGCCACAGTATAGCTAAACACTTCCCACAGGATGACTCATACCTTACACTCCAGTTGACAGGCGCGCCCGGCCCACCCACATATTACATATTTAGGGGCTCAGTGAGTGATTATTCTACAAGAAACTCATGTTTCAGAACAGCTTCATGTCTACTCACGTTGTCAATCACAACTGGCTGATTAACTAAGACTTCGTATGGCTCCATATTAAGGATTTCACATGAAAGAAACCTACACCGTCTGCTCCAACACCTACGAGCTTGCAAACTGTCCAGAACAAAGCTAAACGCTGATTGGTTGAGTACACGTCACAACTGTGACGTCCTCGCATTTTTGTATAATGGTCAGAGGAACTGTTATCAGTTTGACATTACTTAGAATATTCATAATAACATTTTGTTATAGTTTAAATAGTATATAACCTTTCATATCAATGTGCTCTAAAACATACTGCATTTCCCTCCATAACAATGTTTTAATTATACCAATCATGACAAATATTTCGACTGCCTTTAATATCACACTGTTTTCTGGTAGTTTCGATTAATTGCCGTCAGATGTCCTTCTTCACCGTCAAATGAATTATATTACAGATGTGTAAAATCTTAGGCTCTTCATTGGTGACTCAAAAATATATCATTCGCTGCATAAATGTTCAAATTACATGACAATTACTTTTACACTTGGTCACGATGAGCCACAATATTTTCTATTAATTCTACTTGATTTGATATTTGCAAATATTCATTAATTTGATCAACAATTTACTGTCTCTCTTCTATTCTATTATGATAATTATGCATATATATTTTTTTCATTGTCATGATTGAAGAACTTAGGCATGTTACTCGAGCGTTGACGTTAATCCGAGTCGACAGAACTGCCAGCTTTGTCCTCGCCGTGGTGATAACGATGCATGCATACATACATACATACATACATACATACATACATACATACTAAAAGGCATTTTCCCCCGTAGAAGGGGGGTGGTGGCCAAGTCAAAACATACACTCATCTTTCAGGCTACATCTATGCAAAATCCATCACCCTACATATCTAAGCACCTCGTGTATGACAACACCTACAGTAGGTAAAAGATGTTCTTCAGTTCTCTGAGTCACGAGTTCTGTTACAAAAGAACGATGAAGTCTCCAGCATGAGGACGGGAGGGAGGGGGAGATGGAAGTGTTCTAGTATATTGGTTAAAATATTTACATCAGCAACAGAATTAAAACCTTAAAGATCAGTTTGAATCTTGAGGAGAATTAATATTTTTTTTTTGTTTCTTTATTTATTTATTTATTTATTTATTAATGTGTTTATTTATTTATTTATTCTTGCCTTCTCGTGAATTTAGTGCCGTGTTTTCTTTCTTAGTGATGACACATAACCACTCCCTAACCACCCCTATCCCCCAACCACTCCCATGCATCACAGTATCATCTATACACAACCATTCTCCACTCACCCCTATCTTCTGTCTTCTCCCTTCCTTCCTCGACAGACATCCTTTTGCCCAACGCCCCCTTTCACTTCATCCATCCATCTCATCCTCGGTCGCCCCTTCATGTTCACTCCACATCTGCCTTCCATACCTCTTTTGCTAATATTTCTTCACTCATTCTTTCCATGTGTCCAAACCATCCCATTACTCTATTATCAACCCTATTTGTCATCTCCTTTTCCGCCCCCTTCTCTCCTCCTCACCTCCTCTTTTCTCACTCAATCCAACCTTCTAACCAGGTCCGTGCAGAGGGGGGGGGGGTGCTGGGGGTGCCCGACCCTTTGCCCTATGCCCCAAAAATGCCCTTCACAAAAATATATAAAAATGAATGAAAAATTATTCCTCACAGGCTTTTTCCATTTTCTTACCATTCTTCTAGAAATGATGTGGAAAATGGTGTTGCACCCTACCGAATAGTTGCCAAATACGAATAATACAAAAGAGTGAAGTGCCCAATTTCCCGCCCAAAGCACCTGCCTCTTACAATGTCTGTGCACGTTACTGCTTCTAACCCCTACCATACTTCTCAGACATTTTATATCACACACATTTAAACTCTTCCTCTCTTATGCTCCATATCTCTACCCCATACACTGTTGTTGGCACAATCACCCCTTCATACAATCTCCTAAACTAAATTTGTGAAATAGCTTGTCGAAATCTTGAAAGAATCTGTGTACATTGTCGTGGCACATATCAAACTTTCGCAGAACGTACTCCTGTTATATATTACAAAATCAGAATTTACTTAAATCACTTTTTTCTAATATTGCATTTTTACTTGGATATTAATTATAGCTGTCGTTTGCTTTTGCGCAGCCAATATAGTAATACTTTATGAAATGATAAAGAACGTATAAATATGTAGGACTGTTGCCGTGTTTGGATCAGTCTCAAAGACTATAAACTAACCGAGAAAGTGGGTCTGCCCCACATCTATCACAACTCTTACTTTCTTCCATTTCATTCTTTCCTTCCACTAAACTCCCAATCCCCCCTCCCTCCCTCTCCCCCATCTTATCTATCCTGCCCTCTATTATTATATGTTTGGATCTCTTGGTAAATAAACTAAAAGTATTGCGAAGACAACAAATAACAAATTAAATAAAACCCTACTGCGCATCATGTATTGCAATATAATTCGATTTTTTCGGTTGCTTTCGTACTGTGATTGGTTATTGGCATTAGTTGTTTGTTTGTTTGTTTTCGTCTCTTAATGGACAGTGATCTTTTCGGTACGCAGTTAGAAATTGTGCTGCTAGGAAACCTGGTGTATTTTCAAATCTGTTTCCAAAAGATGAACACCAAAGACAGAAACGGATGGACCTTTGCAAACTGACGAAAACCGTCACTACTAATGTTGTTACTATCCAGCTCTATTATAAACGGTTGCATGCATATTATTAAATCCTACTGTTTCCTAAAACTCTCCCCCAACTACCTAAAGAACACCACGTCCTTTACAGTCGAAGTATACTTACTTCTTACTTCAGGTGTTTAGACCCTCCAATCGAGCCGATAAGGTTCCTCAGGCGAGTAACATTTCGTTTGTAAAGATCTATTTGTACAGTTTGAAGACTTAGATGATATAATCAGCAGTAATGGGCCCTTAGTGAAGGTCTTAGCATTTTCCAAAAAGATGGGTTTTGAGATGTTTCTTAAATATTTCTACATTTTCAGCGTATTTTATTTGACTAGTTGTAGAAAAAAAGACGAATGGATGCTTTCCTACGTAAAATTAAAGACACACCTTCCACATCATCTTATACTAACACATGAGACACCTAGAAAGACTGCACGCCAAACACAAACACCCGATACGACACAGCACACCAAGACCACACCGTACAGACTACTTGTCAGCTGCGTCTCTCCCTCGGGTGGTGTACACGAAAAATCGTGTATACCCGTGCGTATTTACAATGTATCCTTTTATCAGCTTTGATCGTGACCAGACATGCTGCGATGTGCTGGGTTCTGTCTGAGTACCATGGGCATGCGTCCATCTGTATTCAGCGGCAAGCGTGAGGAAAGGTAGCAGATTCTCAGTAGACGTGCTATGGCTGGTCGGTTCAGTCCTCGCTGGTTATATCTTTACTTTTATTTATTTGTATAGTATACATGTTCGTATGCATTTCTAATATATATTCACATCTCAACCGAATATATATATATATATATATATATATATATATATATATATATATATATATATATATATATATATATATATACAAGTACTCTTACCTGTTCTCTGGCAAAATGGCTCCACTATTTCAGAGAGTCTGTTTAGTCTGTCGGAACCAGGATACGACTCGCCTTTACATATCCAGTTGAATGTATACCCACGTAGAGGAAACAACCCTCTATGCGTAGCATACACACACGAGCATGTCGCAAACAAAACACGACTACACGCACAAACATCTACGTAAGCTTTTTCTCCTACTAAAATTTATTTAATTTCTCACTTTCTCTCCTACTGCATCTCCTCATTTCAGTTTACCAACCACTAAAAGTCTTTCCAATTCTTCTGCCTGTCCCTACGACCAAACCACCCACTCCTTTTCTAACTTTGTTGGTTGAGATTGTTGTTGAATAAATATCCCAAAAGCAATCCCACAGTTACAGATAATGATTTCAGACTCCAAATCCAAGTCTCCTGCCCATCCATCCTGAGCCACGAAATCACGCAATAAACTTCCTTCAAGAATCGCCTGGTGGCAAGAACCCTCTTTCATACACGACTATCTTTTCATGTTCATACAGCCATCTCTTCCTCTCCTACAACTACCGATCACGCGCGAGTGGGTGTTTTTTCTAGGTAGTCCAAAACTATAACCATACTATCACATGAGCCCCACTAAGGTTACTGATTACACGCTGGTATATCGTATACCACTTCACTGGTGGCAACATGGCCAGGGTGGAGGCAGCAGCAGTTCCTGCACCTGAGTTATATTCACTGAAGTCTTCGCAAGGTAAGGTATCCTTGTTTGATCTGAAATCTATTTTTGAATTAAAATTTCTAAATTCAAATTCAAATCTAAGTTCATAAAATCAGTTCTCTTGTAAAGTATGAACATCTGTAAAACCTATTTATCAAGCTTTTACCAGCATATTATATTGTCAATCAATTATATTGCGAGAAATTGTGCCACGAAGCAATAAATTAATGTATAGCAAATCAAAATAATATTTTGTATGATGTGATGGTATTTTGATATAGTGTTCTAAGTGTCGTGGCATCAATTTTCTGTGATTGAGCTAATTATTTATCTGTCCAGTTTCCCAAGGATGCAAGTTTCCCGACTTAAAACGGCGTGGACGTTGATGAAATAAATTGTACCTAAGAATGGGATAATTGAAATTGATAATCTTGGTGTTACAAAATCTGAGGATATGGAGAGATGGAATCTGTAAAAATATAGGTATTGTGTGTTAAATGCTTCGGTGTTGGTTGATCAAGAAATTATATTGCTTTATTTCATATGACTTGTTTATAACACCGATACTTGAGGTGGAGGTCGAGAATGACGACAGTTTGAACCCTGCTCAATAGGGGGAGTTCGCGACATTAAACCGAATGATAATCATCATATAGTATTTAAGCTGTGACAGGAAAAAAGTCAAATTGTTAGAAAATATCTTAATCAAACCCATTGTAGGATAATGTAAATAATTTTATTTCTTTATTCTTCAGCTCTTTTTTTCAACTCTAGATGTCCTTTGCTTTTAATTGGTCAATGAAACATTGTGTAATGTGAACAATGCAATTTTATTTACCTTTAACATTTGACATTTTGTTCTTGAATCATAACAGTAAGTCTTGGATTAAAATGGTTGCTCAAATTCTCACAATCATAAGTCTGAGCTAATAAAAGAAAGAAGATCAAGATCAATTTTAAAATGGAAATGAAATGCATTAATAGCTATTTTTGGCACTTGTATTAACACCTAGCTTTGTGCATGGAACTTTCATAGATACTTTAATTAAGAATAGTTAATATTTTTTCTCAGGCAATGCAATACAATTTTACACATATTAATTAATCAAATTAAAATTGATCTTTGAATTCAGATTTTGTTTTCATATTGTTTCAGTTAACTACAATGTTTCTATTTTCTTTAGGTCCTTAACATTATTTTTCTCATCAGTGGCTGTTTTTGGCCACAGCCTCAACTTTACTCTTTATTTAATTCGTGTGATGGACTTTCATTCTGTGGGGAATAGCTCTCTTCACTGCAGCTTTGGTTTTCTCAGAGGGATGCCTCATGCTTTCCACAAGAGACTTATGCGGGGCCTTTCCTACCTTTCTGATTTTGTGTGGCACATTCATTACGGCAGGTTTTGGATGTGGATGTTTTGCACGGGAGGGCATTGTGCAACCAGAGGTGTCAACGTTGTAAGACCAGTCACAAGAGAAAATGCCTTGGTTCCAAACAAGACCGGGAGGGCATTGTTCTTCATGAGGATTACCATTAAGACACCAATAGTACTGGAAATAAAGATAGATTAATGTCCCAAAAGAATGCAATGAAAACTATGTAGACTATCAATCTATCTACACACCAAGGGCTTTTTCCCCCATACAAGGGGGGTAGCCAAGTCAAAAGACATGTACCCACTCCCACCCATCCACTCCCATCCACGCCCTTTCCTTCCTCTCATTTTAGCTCCTTGTGGATGACGGGTCATCCCTGTATCCCACCCACTGCCCTGGGTCAGAAGCAGTGCAGCAAGACAGTACATCCACAGCAAAGCCACTTCACTTGTAGACATAAGGAAAACAAATCAAGAAGGTTATCTCAAGGAAATTGACTCAGCAAATGGTTAATAATTTAGCCATCAACTATGTGTAGTATTAGATATTACAGGGATTATATGTTAAAACCCCGTGTGAGGTATTAGCTGCCTAAGTTTCATGTAGACACTATTTTAGGGACTTTCATGACACCCTTTTGGACCAGAGGCACACAACATTCTTTTATGAATGGAGACACCCCCTCCCCTTGAGGAAAAACAGTGATCATTTTAATGTCTACTCTCTCTCGCTTTTTGCTAGTCATTTTAAATGTTTCTTTTACCACCTCTTCAGTATGATATTGTTCCAAAGGATAAAAGTGTTGGTTATAAGTGATGAAATGAAAAAAAGTGGTGTGTGGGCTGCAATAAGAAAAAATATATATTCTGAGTCAACCGTGAACAGGTGATTGATATATACTCTGTAATACATATATCTATATTTTTTCAATTATGTGACAATGGTTGCATATGCTATATGCAATCAGTAATTCAGAAACTTTGATAGCAGCCCTTCAGATCAAATTAATACACCATTCTTTTACGCATGGGTAATCAATTTTACTCATATAAGAGTGCTGAAACACACTACAAGCACTTCCAACCCTCAACTTTTGCCGCCCACTGATCCACAAAATCCATTCAGGAATCGTCCAATTCTCCACTTGTTTGAAATTTATATTTTTCTTCAGAATACCATCTCATGTTAACATACCTGGCAACAAATGAATCGACAAGGTGGCTCAAAAGGTGGCATCCACCTCTTTTTTGACGACGTGCCCTACTGTCATCAAGAGGCTACTTCCCAGTTCTTTATTCTTATATGCTAAACATGTATAAAAGAAGCTGGGGAGAAACACCTGTAAAATTAGGGATTTAATTGAGTATCGTTTTTCCCTTTTTTTCGAAGTTACGTGACAAAATCGCGAGTGAGCATGGTGGACATTACAGCTCTCACTCCACCCCTCCATCACGTTATGAGGACGTATTCGTATGTAAGAACCTATTAGAAACCTTAGATTTAGGAGGAGAAAAATTCCCACCCTCCACTTCAGGATTCCATTACAGGAATATTCTTAGGGTTTTTTAACACGTAAATGTTCCATCACGAAACGAGATAACTTAGTCTTGACTTGAATTATGTAGTGGTAGTCGGGATCTTCGCCAATGGATGTGAACACGATCGCGGGCACCGATGGGTATAACGGGTGGGGTTAAGCGTTCTGATCCGAAGACCCATATCGGCAGTTAAGTTCCAGTGGTTTAGTGAAACGTGATTGGAATTAATGGAACATATGGTGATAGTAT
>NC_134798.1:41052894-41072894 GCF_046742065.1 Oratosquilla oratoria
CTTAGTTATATTGCTTGGTATTATAGTAGAGTCAGTAAATACAACTAATGTACCTATAGGACTGTTGTGAAAATAAAGGAGAAAGAAACAGGTACTGTACCATTATGAGTGTATGGAACAAGCCCAATATCATCATAACATTTAGACCAGTTGGTATCCTCAATCATCATGCTGCAGATCTGGTAGGTAAAAAATTAAATAGAACAAAAAATTAGCATTTTCACCCAAATTCAACAATATATACACTCAATTCAAATCTAAATGATATATTATTTCTTACCTCAAAGTAAGCTAATGTGCCCTTGGCTCCTGTGTAGGGACCAGCATTGCCTCCTCCTTCCCATTTCTTGATGTTTGCATGGAGGCCATTGTTGTCTGGGCTACCCAATGTATAAGTTCGTCCATAGAAGGGTGTGCCCACCACCAGCTTGTCTGCTCGGCATCCAAACTCCATCCAGAGGTATGCCCCATCATTCTGGCAATAGTGCAAATAAGGATATGTATAAACTGTAATGAGACAGATATATATTGAACATGGAATCTCAGTCTCAGTAAAGATTCTGTCAAGGATAGTCCTCTAGTAGTTGACTTTCCTTCTGTTTTTTATACATTCAGAGAAGCTATGATGATATCTTAATAGTTACACTAAACACAGTTAGAATTATTCACATAGTTCACTGGTCTACAAATGAATCAATCATTTGCTCAGAATAGTATCCATATTGAATCTCCCAGGTACTCCCACAATATTACAACAGATTTTGTTCTTTACTTTATGAATACTATAATTTTAGTGTTTTATTTTTTTTATTATTGGGAGATATAGGTAATAAATTATGGTAAAAGAGGAATTTCAATTATTTATATACCAGGGGGTTTCCTCCTCCTTATAATGGAAGTAGTCAAAAGAGAAGATACAAGTAGTAATGAAAGAGATGAAAGCTGGAAAGGCACCTGGATTGGATGGTGGCCATGCGGAATGTGACAAAGTGTGGAGTAGTGACAGTGGAATGGTTGGTGAGATTGTTTAATGTGTACCTAAGGGAGGGAGTTGTACTATATAAGGGGAAGGTTGACAAGTCTGAATGTATTAGTTTTAGAAAGTGAACGTGGTCAGTAAGGTGTATTGGTGGGTTAAATGAGAGGAGGGAGTAATTGGAGAAAGAAGAAGGAACCGCTGACAGGTGCCTGTCTGTGATAGTCCAGCAAGATGGATAGATGGATTGTGGAACTGACCATTTTCATAACTTGTCAACCCCCTCACCTCTTTAGGGAGGTGCAGCCTGAGGGGCTGACACTCGGTCCCTAGACTGAGCTCAAATTTTCTCTCTATCAACTTCGACTGTGTTTATTGCACTTTCTCGCACATGGAGGCCTGACAACTGACAACTGCTCTCGTTCCCCTACCACTTTCACCTGGTAAGTTGGAAACAGTCTCACAATAATACAACACAGTTCTATGCTTGTGGAGTCCTGTCTCTCATTCTCCAATTATTTTACCTAATGTTAACTTTCTGTGTGATTTTCTGTATGCATGCATGCATACACGTGTGTGTGTGTATTTATCTAGTTGTATTTACCTAGTTGTATTTTACGGGAAGAGGAGCTATGCTCATGGTGTCCCGTCTTCATGTCTCGTTTTATCTAGACTGTTTTTAAATTCGTGTATCGTTTTTGCACACACCACATTTTCATCTAACTTGTTCTTTTTCAGGTCTCTTCTATAACTATGTTTCTTGATTTTCTTTCCGTGCCCTCTTGTATCTCTACTATCCCATTTTATTAGATCCTCTCTATCAGTAGTTTCTATGCCTTTCATGATTCTATAAATAGTTATCAAGTCTCCTCTCTCTCTTCTTTGCTCTAATGTCTGTAGCTCAAGTTTTGCTAGTCTCTCTTCATATGATAGTTTTGAGAGTATTGGTGTCAATTTCGTAATTGCTCTTTGTATTATTTCAAATTTTGTTATACACTTTTTTTTTTGTACTTGGTGACCACATCGTCGCTGCATACTCCAATTTTTGTCTTACCAAAGTGACTAGTATTTTCTTCACCATTTCTTCGTCCACGTATGCAAATGCATTTTGATTGTTCTTATTAAATTATAAGTTTCTCCAATTTTTTTTTATATGTTTCTCAGGGGACATATTATTCATAATGATGACTCCCAGGTCCTTCTCATTTTCTACTTTTTTAATTTCTTCCTCTCCCAATTTATATGATCCCACTATTCTTTTTTTTGCTTCTTCCAAATTCCATTATACTACACTTCTTAATATTGAATTCCATCTCCCACTTCCTACTCCATTCCCATACTTTATTGAGATCACTCTGTAGCGACTCACTATCTTCTACAGTGTTCACTTTTTTCAACAATTTTGCATCGTCCAAAAAGAAGCTCATATAGCTTTCAATTCCTTCATCCATATCATTAATATATATAGCAAACATTATTGGGGCCAGAACAGTTCCTTGTGGAACTCTACTAATCACTTCATCCTAATTAGTGTTTGTCTCTTATCACCACTCTCATTTTTATTCCATGCAAGAAGTCTTCCATCCACTTCAGCAGTTTGCCCTGTATTCCTCCTGCAGTATGTGCCGTTTTAGGAGGCAAATAATTTACCACAAATTCCTGCTCTTCCCATCCCTGTCCTCCACTTCCATCATAATCATCTCTACTCTATTCTTTCCATATGTGACATTCCTCACATTTATATCCTTCTTAGTCAGGAACATAGCTCCACCTCCTTGTTTTACCTCTCTGTTTCTAATCCAACAATCATATGCACCATGTCCTACACTGTTGGGTGGTAGTGGACCTTTCAATTTTGTCTCTACAATTCCCATTCAGTTCGTTCAAGCCTGTTATTAAGCCATCTATATTTGTGTAAAACACTTTTAATTTTCTGCTACTTCCATTGTGTTTTCTGTTTCCCTTCCGTTTTTCATTGCTATGACCCATTTCCTCACTTTCATATCCACTTCTCTCCAATAGAATTTCTCTTTTTTTGACTGGTTTTTTTTTATATTAGCTTCTAGTTTTTTTTGTTTTTTGTTTTTCTCGTCCTCTCGTTGCTCTTTATTCATTTCTCTTTTTATCCATACCTGTTTATACTGGTCACTTTTTGCTAGTTTCCCTGTTTTTCTAAGGTATTCTCTGCTGTCGTTTGTAACCTGGATTTAATCTTAATTGGTCTGATCTTATCTGTATTGTATTTCCCTAGTCTATATATTTCTTCTATCTGTTTCCCTGTTTCTGGTTCATCTTCTTGAACTACTTCTATTACCTTATTTACTTTTCCTTCTCCTCCTTTACTTTTGTAGTCCTATTTGAATTATGCATCTCTTCCATCCCTAATATAATTATACATATATTTTTATCCGCTAAGTCTCTTACTATATTCTCCTTCCCCCTCATCACTTTAATAAATGTGTCCTTAGTTTGTTCTTTCATCTGTTGTTTTACTATATCTCTAAATTAAATTTTGTTGTTCTCTTGGACTTTTCTCTAACCTCTAACCTCTTTTGCTATGGACTCTTTATTCTCTTTATTATTATTCTTTGATTCCTCATTCTCATCCTTTACTTCTCCTGTCTTTCTAATTCTTCTATTTCTTTATTTAGGTTTTGGTTCTCCTTCTTTAGTTCTTCCAATTTATCAACTCTTTGTGTAATCCGTGTAAGCTGACTGAACCTAACCTCTCACTGTTCGTTCATTTTCTCTAGTTTTTCCTCTAGACTTGCTAATCGGGGGAGGTTGTCATCTCCTCCTTCATTAAATCCATGGAAATAATTGTCTTCACCTTCCATTGCGCTGCTCTTATCTATATTTCTAATGTTTACATTTTTACTCATCTCTTCGATTTCACCTCTATCGTCTGCGCATCTTTTGTTGACATTCCTTCTGACTTCCGGGGCCCGTTCGTCCCCTTCCTCACTTCCTTCTATTTTCCTCAGTAATCCCTCCCCTTCTCCTTTTTCTTCACCTTCCCACTACAAAACGAGCTTTCCTCTTCCCTACTAATACAACACAGGTATTTCCTCGTCGTTGAGATCCACGAAATTTGAAGTTTTTCCTGGAGTTCCAAACTTTGCTGTCACTTCGACTGTCGTGTATTTACCTAGTTGTATTTACCTAGTTGTATTTCACGGGAAGGGGAGCTATGCTTGTAGTGTCCCGTCTTCATATCTCATTTTATCTATACTGTTTTTAAATTCATGTATTGTTTTTGCACACACCACTTTCTCATCTAACTTGTTCCAACTGTCTATTGCTCTGTGAGGAAAGCTGTTCTTTTTCAAATCTCTTCTATAGTTGTCTTTTTTTATTTTCTTTCCGTGTCCTCTTGTATTTCTGTCATCCCATTTTATCAGATTCTCTCTATCAGTAATTTCTATGCCTTTCATGATTCTGTAAATAGCTATCAAATCTCCTCTCTCTCTTCTTTGCTCTAGTGTCTGTAGTTTAAGTTTTTGTAGTCTCTCTTCATATGATAGTTTTGAGAGTGTTGGTGCCAGTTTAGTCTTTCAAGTTTTTTTATACATTTTTTTGTACTTGGTGACCATATCGTTGCTGCATATTCCAATCTCATAACAATGACTCCCAGGTCCCTCTCATTTTCTACTCTTTTTATTCCTTCTTCTCCCAAATTATATGATCCTGTTATTCTGTTTTTGCTTTTTCCAAATTCCATTATACTACACTTTTTTGTATTGAACTCCATCTCCCACTTCCTACTCCATTCTTGTACTTTATTTAGATCTCTCTGTAGTGATTCACAATCTTCTTCAGTTTTCACTCTTTTCAGTAATTTTGCATCATCTGCAAAGAAGCTCATATAGCTTTCAATTCCTTCATCCATATCATTAATATATATAGCAAACATTATTGGGGCCAGAACTGTTCCCTGCGGGACACCGCTTATTACTTCATTCCATTTTGAGTGCTGATCTCTTATCACTACTCGCATTTTTCTTTCTTGCAAAAAGTCTTCCATCCAATTTAGCAATTTACCTTGTATTCCTCCTTCATATTCTAATTTCTTAAGCAACTTCTTATGTGGTACTTTGTCAAAAGCTTTTTTTAGGTCTAGAAATGCACAATCAGCCCATCCATCTCTTTCTTGTATTATATCTATTAGCCTTGAATAGAAACATATTAAATTGGTGACGCATGATCGTCCTTGTCTGAATCCAAATTGCCTTGGATTTAGTACGTTGTTTTTTTCCAAGTATTTTACCCATCTACTTTTGATAATTCTTTCACATATTTTTACTATTGTACTTGTTAGAGAGACTGGTCTATAGTTGGTAGGTTCTTCTTTATTTCCTCCTTTATATATAGGTACTATATTTGCTTTTTTCCAATCTTCTGGAACTTTTCCTTCTTTTAAGGAACTGCTTATTATGCTATGTATTTTGTCTGCCAGTTCATTCCTACATTCTTTCAGAATCCAGTTTGCTATTTCATCTGGCCCATGCGATTTTCTGACATCAAAATTACCCAAGTGTGTCAATATTTCATTCTTCGTTACTTCTATTTCTTCCATAGGGGGGACTTTTTCCTTCCACTCAATCTCTTCAGGTTGTATATTTTCCCTTGTAAACACTGATTTAAAATGTTTGTTCATAATTTCTGCCATTTCCATTTCCTCAGTGTATTCAACTCCCCCTTGTCTTAATTTCTCCAAGTCTTGTTTGTTTTTCAGTTTATTGTTTACAAATCTGTAGAATAGTTTTGGTTGATCTTTACACTTTTCTATAACATCTTTTTCATATTTTCTTTTTTCCTCTCTGCACTTTTGTACATATTCATTTCTATAACCAGTATATATTTTCCATTTTTCAGGTCTTCTGTCTTTTTTCCATCCGGTCCAGGCTTTGTCTCTTTTGTCTTTTAACTCCCTACAACTTTTGTTGTACCAGCATTTTACATATTCTTTTTCTTGTTTTTGTCTTGGGACATACTTTTCCACTCCTTCTTTGTAAATTTTTGTCAAAATATTCCATTTCTCTTCCACTGATGTTTCTTCTTTGTATATTTCTTCCCAGTTTTCTTGTTGGAAGAATTCTCTTATTTTATCAAAGTTTGTTTTTTCATACATCATTCTTCCTTTTCTATATTGTTCATTTCTTTTCATATATTTTTCTTCATTAAGTTCCAGTTCAATCAATATGTGGTCACTTTTACCTATTGGTGTTTTATATTCAATCTTGTCCACTATTCTAGGTTCAGATGTAATTATTAAGTCTAGCCTCGATGGTTCTTCTTCATTTCTATACCTAGTGTTCTCTTGTATCCATTGTGTCATTGAATGGTCAGTAATCATCTCAAGTAGAGCATTTCCCCATGAGTCATCACCACTCTTTACTGTCATTTCTTCCCAGCAGATTTCTTTGCAATTAAAGTCGCCCATCATAACTATTCTTCCTCCGTCTTCCATTATTTTAGTTAATGCTATCTTTGTGTCCTCTAACATACTTTTATGTTCATTCTCCTCCCATGAGGCTGTTTTCGGAGGCACATAGTTGATCACAAATTTTCTGCTCTTCTTATCTCGGTCTTCCACTTCTATCATAATCATCTCTACTGTATTCTTTCCATATATGACACCTTTCACGTTTATATCCTTCTTTGTCAGGAACATAACTCCACCCCCTTGTTTTTTCTCTCTGTTTCTAATCCAATAATTGTATGTATCATGTCCTACACTGTTGGGTGGTAGTGGGCCTTTTAATTTTGTTTCTACAATTCCCATTATGTCCGGTTCTTTTTCTTTCAAATAATCATTCAGTTCATTCAATCCTGTTATCAATCCATCTATATTTGTGTAAGACACTCTTAGTTTTCTGCCACTTCCATTGTGTTCTCTGTTTCCCTTATGTTTTTCTTTAGTATGTCGAACTGCTTTATTTTCATGTTCACTACTCTCCAATAGAATCTCTCTTTCTCTGACTCCGTTCTTTCCTCGTTTTTTGCCTTAGCTTCAATTCTTTTCTGCTTTTCTGCCTCTCTTTCCTCCTTATTCATTTCTCTTTTTATCCATACCTTTTTATATTGATCATTTGTTGCTAGTTTCCCTGTCTTGGATAGAATTTTCTCTGCCGTTGTTTGTGACCTGAATTTAATCTTAATTGGTCTGGTCTTATCTGTACTATATTTTCCGAGTCTGAATTTTTCCTCAATTTCCTTTATAATTTCTGGTTCATCTTCCTGGACTAATTTTAATAAACTGCTTACCCTTTCATTTTCCTCCTTGATTCTTGCGGTTCTATCTGGGTTATGTTTCTCTTCCATTCCTAATATAATTATACATTTCTTTTTGTCAGCTAATTCTCTTACTATATTCTCCTTCTGTCTCATCACTTTAATAACTGAGTCTTCATTATGTTCTTTCAATTGCTGTTTGACTATGTCAGTGAATGAAACCTTATTCCCTTCTTGAGTTATTCTCCAATTTTTAGCTTCTGTAGCTATTTTCTCACTGTTTTCATTACTATTCTTCTTCAATTTCTCATTCTCCTCCTTTACATTTCCTAACTGTCTTTTTAGGTCCTCTACTTCTTCAGTTAAGTTTCTGTTAGCCTTCTCTAGTTGTTCCAATCTTTCAATTCTTTGGAGAATGGAGCCTACATTACCTAACTTACGTTCCAAGTCCTCGATCACCTTATCAACTCTCTCCTCTAGTCTTATCAGTCTGGGGGGGGTTGTGTCCCCCCCACCCTCTTTAAATCCCTGGAACATATTCTCGTCACTTTCTACTGTATTTCTCCTCTCTATACTTCTAATCTTTACATTTTTATTTGCCATTTCGTCATCCGGTGGTCGTTTCATGTTGACCTTCCGCCCGTCTGCCTGGGCCAAGTCCTCCACATCCTCATTATCTTCCATTTCCCCAGTAATCCCTCCCCCTCTCCTCTTTCCTTACTTTCCCACTACCTCACGAGCAATTCCCCCCCCCCTGCAAATACAAAAAGGCACTTCTCTTTGCGTTGGTATCCTCAATCTGCACTTTTCTTCAGAGCGTTCGTCAAGCCGTCCGTTCGTTGAAAGTGTGTGTGTGTGTGTGTGTGTGTGTGTGTGTGTGTGTGTGTGTGTGTGTGTGTACATGTGTATATGGGGATACATAACAGGATGACAATACCAACCACATTCAGTTTTTCATAAGCCCACTGGTCAAGCCCTGGTCGCTGATAAAGCATGGAGTGCACATCCGCGAATCCACACCAATTACCACGCAGGTCGTAGGTCATCAGGTGGATGGCATCTAGCAGGCTGTTGAAAAGTAAGAAAGATAGAGTAAAGGTCAAGAAAGTACCTATTTGTAATATACAGGAAAGGAACTACATTCAGAAGGCCTTGTCTATTTTTCTCTACCTTACCTTGTTTTGAATTTACCTATGATTATATCTTGGGTTATATCACCTTCTAGAGCAGTGTGCTAGTGCCTTCATGAGGGTGCTGATATGAACTTTAAATGGGTTCTGGAAAAAGTGTTCCCTCTAGTAATGTAGCACAAGTAGTATTTATAACCAGAGGTAAAGGTATTGCTATACTACCTAGACCTGACTATGCAAAGGGTGCTGAGGATGGAAAAAAGGTTGAAACATTACTCTAGAGTGTGCAAAAATAGCCATGATGGGGTTGCTGCCTGTTACACCAGGTGAAGGTAGATGAAAGAAATAATTGTGGTAGTGTTAGTATGACTGCCATTTCCTGAGTTGTCCTCTTTGAGTGTAGAGATGAGTTCCTCACAGCCGAATTAAATCCCCACAACAAATAAAATGGTCTTCTATGGTTTAACAAAGTTGTGGTATGATCAAACAAATCTATGTACTTATGGGTTAACATGTTTAAAGTTATTTTTGGAATGAGAAAACAAAATTAAGCCCAAGATGGCTAGTGAGTGTTAGTCCTGAACCTCACCCGCACAGCTCGGGTACGTGGTAGCCCTCTTGCAATCGGAACTTGGCCACAGGCACGGCGCAGGTGATCTCCCAACCCAGTCCAACTGAGGTGAAAGCTTCTTTGAGTTCTTTCACCTGTAAGAGAACAGGATAAAGTGAAATTATTCTGAAGAGTGTGAAATGCCTATGTAATGTGCAAAATGAGGAGTGATATTT
The DNA here is from genome assembly GCF_046742065.1 of Oratosquilla oratoria. Taxonomy (NCBI): domain Eukaryota; kingdom Metazoa; phylum Arthropoda; class Malacostraca; order Stomatopoda; family Squillidae; genus Oratosquilla; species Oratosquilla oratoria. Next base: position 41,062,021 of record NC_134798.1, read on the forward strand.
CGGGGGAAGGAACAGGAAAGTCTGATATTTTGGGGGGAAGGAACAGGAATATCTGATATTTTGTATGAATGTGTATTCACCTAGTTGTATTTACCTAATTGTATTATACGGGAAGGGGAGCTATGCTTATAGTGACCCGTCTTTGTATCTTGCAACATCAAGTTTGTTCTTAAATTTATGTATGGTGTCTGGACACATTATTTTTTCTTACAATTTGTTCCAGACATCCACCACTCTTTGTGGAAAGTTTTTTTTTTTCAGATCTCTTCTATAACTGTCCTTCTGTTCATGTGCTCTTGTTTTTCTTTTATCCCAATTTAACAAGTCTTCTTTGTCAAGAACTTCCATACCTTTCATGATTCTGCAAATGACCAATAGATCGCCCCTTTCTCTTCATTGTTCCAGGGTTGGTAGTTCCAGTTTAGACAATCGTTGTCGTATGTAAATTTTGAAAGTGCTGGAGCCATCTTTGTCGTTTGGATTCTTTCTATTTTCCTTATATGTATATATATACAGTATATATATATATGTATATATATACAGTATATATATATGTATATATATATATATATATATTATTATTATTATTATTATTATTATTTTTTTTTTTTTTTTTTTTTTTTTTTTTTTTTGTACTGGGTGTCCATAGTGTCGCTGCGTACTCCAATCTTGGTCTGTGACTAGTATTTTCTTTATCATTACCTCACCCAAGTAATTAAAAGCCACCTTTATTGATCTTAGTAGGTTGTTTCGCCGACTATTTTGTGTGTGCGTGCGCGCGCGCGCGCGTGTGTGTATTTACCTAGGTGTATCAACCTGGTTGTATTTTACGGGAAGAGGAGCTATGCTCGTGGTGTCCTGTCTCCATATCTCGTTTTATCTAGACTGTTTTTATACTCGTGTATCGTTTTTGTACACACCACATTCTCATCTAACCTGTTCCAAACGTCTATTATCCTGTGGGGAAAGCTGTTCTTTTTCAGGTCTCTTCTATAATTGTCTTTCTTGATTTTTTCCCGTGTCGTCTTGTATCTCTACCATCCCATTTTATTAAATCCTCTCTATCAATAATTTCCATGCCTTTCATGATTCTATAAATAGATATCAAGTCTCCTCTCTCTCTTCTTTGCTCCAATGTCTGTAGCTCAAGTTTTGCTAATCTCTCCTCATATGATAGTTCTGAGAGCGTTGGTGCCAATTTCGTAACTGCTCTTTGTATTCTTTCAAGTTTTGTTATACATTTTTTGTACTTGGTGACCACATCGTCGCTGCATACTCCAATCTTGGTCTTATCAAAGTGACTAGTAATTTCTTCACCATTTCTTCGTCCAGGTATGTAAATGCCACTTTGATTGTTTTTATTAAATCATAAGTTTCTCCAAAATTTTTGTTTATATGTTTCTCAGGGGATATAAAATTCATAATAATGACTCCGTGGTCCTTCTCTTTTTCCCCTTTTTTAGTTTTTACTCTCCCAAGGTATATGATCCCACTATATATATATATATATATATATATTTTTTTTGCTTCCTCCAAATTCCATTATACTATACTTCTTAATGTTGAATTCCATCCCCCCCCCCTTCCTACTCCATTCCCATACTTTATTGAGATCACTCTGCAGCGACTCACAATCTTCTTTGGTGTTCACTTTTTTCAACAATTTTGCATCGTCTGCGAAGAAGCTCATATAGCTTTCAATTTCTTCATCCATATAATTAATATATATAGCAAACATTATTGGGGCCAGAACAGTTCCTTGTGGAACCCCACTAATCACCTCATCCCAATTAGACTGTTTGTCTCTTATCACCACTCTCATTTTCCTTTCATGCAAGAAGTCTTCCATCCACTTCAGCAGTTTGCCATGTATTCCTCCTGCAGTTTCTAGTTTCTTTATAAATTTCTTATGTGGCACCTTATCAAAAGCTTTTTTCAGGTCTAGAAAGGCACAATCAGCACATCCATCTCTTTTCTGTATTAGTCTTGAATACAAACACATCAAGTTTGTGACACATGATCTTCCTTGTTTAAATCCAAACTGCCTCGGATTTAGTACTTTTTTACAAATGCTTCACCCATCTACTTTTGATCATTCTTTCACAAATTTTAGCTACCGTACTTGTTAGAGAGACCAGTCTATAGTTTGTAGGATCTTCTTTGTTTCCCCCTTTATATATTGGTACTACATTTGCTCTTTTCCAATCTTCTGGAACTTTTCCTTCCTTCAATGAACTGCTTATTAGACTATGTATTTTGTCTGTCAGTTCGTTCCTGCATTCTCTCAAAATCCAGTTTGCCATTTCATCTGGACCATGCGATTTTCTAGCATCGAGATTACTCAAGTGATTCATTATTTCTTTCCTTGTTATTTCTATCTCTTTCATAGAGGGGACTTTCTCCTCCCACTTGACATCTCTAAGTTGTATGTTTTCCCTCGTAAACACCGATTTAAAATGCTTGTTCATAATTTCTGCCATTTCTATTTCCTCTGTGTATTCTATTCATCCTTGTAATTTTACTAATTCTTGTTTGTTTTTCAGTTTGTTGTCTACAAATCTATGAAATAGTTTTGTTTGATCTTTACATTTTTCTATGGCATCCTTTTCGTATTTTCTCTTTTATTCTCTGCGCACTTGTACATATCCATTTCTATAACCAGTATATATTTTCCATTTTTTTGTTCTTTTTTTTTCCTACATTCTACCCAAGCTTTATCCCTTTTATCTTTTAACTTGCTACATCTTTTGTTGAACCAACATTTTATATATATATATATATTTTTTCGAACATACTTTTCCACTCCCTCTTTTTAAATATTTGTCAAAAAATTTCATTTATCTTCTACTGTTGTTTCCTCTTGTATATCCTTTCCCAGTCTGCTTTTTGAAAAAGAATCTCATTTTATCATTTTTTTTCATACATCAATCTTCCCTTTCTATACTGTTCGTTTTTTCCATGTATTTTTCTTCATTTAGTTCCAGTCCAACTAATATGTGGTCACTTTTACTTAGTGATGTCTTATATTCAATCTTGTCCACTATTTCAGGTTCTGATGTGATTATTAGGTCTAGTCTCGATGGTTCTACCTCATTTCTATACCTAGTATTCTCTTGTATCCATTGTGTCATTGTATGTTCTATAATCATATCAAGTAGTACATTTCCCCATGGGTCGTCTCCACCTTTCACTGTCATCTCTTCCCAGCAGATTTCTTTACAATTAAAGTCACCCATTATAACTATTCTTCCTCCATCTTCCATTATCTTATTTAGTGTTATCCTTGTGTCTTCTAACATACTTTTGCGTTCTCTCTCTTCCCACGAGGCCGTGTTAGGAGGCACATAATTTTCCACAAACTTCCTGCCCAACTTGTCCATGTCCTCTATTTCCATCATAATCATCTCCACTCTCTTCTTTCCATATGTAACCTTCCTCACATTTATATCCTTCTTAGTCAGGAACATAACTCCACCACCTTGTTTTACTTCTCTGTTTCTAATCCAATAATTATATACACCATGTCCTACACTGTTGGGTGGTAGTGGACCTTTCAATTTTGTCTCCACAATTCCCATTATGTCCGGTTCTTTTTCCTTCAGATAATCATTCAGTTCATTCAAGCCTGTTATTAAGCCATCTATATTTGTGTAAGACACTTTTAATTTTCTGTTACCTCCATCCTGTTTTCTGTTTCCTTTCTGTTTTTCTCTCCTATAAACCATTTTCTCACTTTCATATCCACTACTCTCCAATAGAATTTCTCTTTGTCTGTGCTGTTCTTGTTTTTTTTTTCTTAGCTTCGATTCTTTTTGTTTCCTCTTCCTCTCTTTCATCTTTATTTATGTCTCTCTTTATCCAGACCTGTTTGTACTGACCACTTTTTGCTAGTTTTCCTGTTTTTTATAAGAAATTCTCTGCTGTCGTTTGTGACCTGAATTTAACCTTAATTGGTCTTGTCTTGTCTATAGTGTATTTGCCTATATATTTCTTCAATTTCTTTCCCTATTTCTTGTTCACCTTGAAATTTTTAATACCTTGTTTACTTTTTCTTTCTCATCTCTTACTCTTGTAGTCCTATTCGGATTATACTTCTCTTCCATCCCTAATATGATTATATATTTCTTTTATTTGCTAAGTCTCTTACAATATTCTCCTTCTCTCATCACTTTAATAACTGTGTCCTTAGTGTGTTCCTTCATCTGTTGTTTCACTATATCTCTAAATTTAATTTTGTTATCCTCCTGAACTTTCTTCCAACCACTTATCTCTTTTCCTATGGACTCTTTGTTCTCTTTATTATTCCTCTTTAATTCCTTATTATCATCCTTTACTTCTTTTAGCTGTCTTTTTTTGTTCTTCTATTTCTTTATTTAGGTTTTGGTTCTCCTTCTTTAGTTCTTCCAATTTATAACTCTTTGTGTAATTGTTGCGAGTTGGCTAAACCTAACCTCCCATGCTTCGTTCATTTTTGTCAGTTTTTCCTCTAGTCTTGCTAATCGGGGGACGTTGTCATCTCCTCCCTCATTAAATCCATAGAAGTAATTATCTCCAATTTCCATTGAGCTGCTCATATCTATGTTCCTACTTTTAATGCCTTTACTGACTTGTTCGACTTCAGCTGTGTCGTCTGCACATCTTTTGTTTACACCCCTTCTGACGTCTGAGGCCCGTTCCTCCCCTTCCTCATTTTCTTCCATTTTCCTCAATAATTCCTCCCCTTCTCCTTTTTCTTCACCTGCCCACTACACCACGAGCTTTCCCTTTCCCTACTAATACAACACAGATACTCCTTCCTCGTTGAAATCCACGAAAATTGTGTTTTTTCCGGAGTTCCAATCTTCGCCGTCAATCCGAAGAATGTGTTTGTGTGCGTGCGTGCGCGCGCGCGCGTGTGTGTGTGTGTGTGTGTGTGTGTGTGTGTGTGTGTGTGTGTGTGTGTGTGTGTGTGTGTGTGTGTGTGTGTGTGTGTGTGTGTGTGTGTGTGTGTGTGTGTGCGAGTGTGTGTGTGTAGACTTATCTAAATTCATTGGCAAGACTCTTTGGGAGTACATACGGGTAAAGTGATTTTTATATAATCAGGGTCCTCTTTTGTGAATACTGTTTCAGTGTATCGTCTGCAACACAGAAAGTTTTAGGAACAATCTCTGATCAACTCTATGCTTCTGTAATGAAATCACGTGAAAGTTATGACATCAATTGTATTCATACTCTCTCTCTCTATATATATATGTGTGTGTGTGTGTGTGTGTGTGTGTGTGTGTGTGTGTGTGTGTGTGTGTGTGTGTGTGTGTGTGTGTGTGTGTGTGTGTGTTCCACATACGCACACACTCACACCTTCTCGGGTGTACATTTAAATTGAGGCAACTTACAAACGTAAGGAAGTTGTCTTTATCGGCGAAATTGCCTCCCCGGTCCATGGCACCAGGATATTCCCAATCCAGGTCGAACCCGTCGAAGCCATAGTCCGTCAAGGTTTCTGCGGGAGAGAGGAGATGATTGATTGATTTATGGATTTTTGGCTTGAGGGCCAAGCGCCGGAGCCGGTAGGCCACTCAGCGCGGAGAGAGGAGATGTCAACAAAAGCGAAACGGGCAAGGAAGGGGTGAGGTTAATCGACCAATGTGTCGTTCCCCTGAAAGCGTTGGTGACCGCGGAAGACCACTTTTCTCTCTTTGTTTGGAGTGACTTGCCCATAGAGATGGTTCTTTCTTTGACCTCTGACCACCCTGCGTCACAATCCCATCTAGATACGTCTCCCTGGGTCTATTCCTTAATAAAACAAAAAATGACACCCCTGGTGTTGATGTGCTTTGATGTGCCTCTGCTGTGACAAAACAGTCATTCGTTATCAGCATTCAGTCGCTGTCAGCAGTCAGTCACTGTCAGCAATCAGTTACTATCGCTAGACACTTACGGACAACGCTCCTGATGAACGAGGCTCGGCGTTCCTTCTGGCTGACCATCTGGGAGTATTTCTTCCCACCTTCGGCCCAGCCGCCCACTGCCAGGCTTGTCCTTATGTTGGGGAACTTCTCCTTGAGAGCTACAAATCGCCGATAACCATTTTGGTTGATGTCAAGCTACAAGAGAATTTTGAAGTCATATTACTGATGAAATGAACGGACAGTCAGCAAAGACTTGGTCTTCAAGTCTAACATGCAACAGGATTTGTAATAACATATCTGAAGAAATGAAGAAGTTTTAGTGTAAGAGTTCGAATGCAACAGTTTGAATAATAGTTGGGACTTGGTGTCTAAATATACAGTGGCATTGTTTTATTTAGTTTATCTATTTATTTATATATATATATATATATATATATTTTTTTTTACGCCTAGCCCCAATTAGAATAAAAAATATTTCGATTTGTTATTCTGTATTCTGCAGTGCATGGTTCTGAATAAATCATAAGGAAAACATGTGAACACCCAAATAATTTGCACATGCCATTGGAATAATCCATGTATGCATAGAATACATTGGTACACAATAGACCCGGGAGGTATTCTTTGGAAGGTAGATGCAAAACAGAGGGATAGGTCCTTAGTTACTTGAAATAATCCATGTACACATGGAATACATGGCTAAGTACACAATAGACCTGGGAAGTATTCTATGAGGCAGAAAACAAGGATAGAGTTTGAGTTTCTAACCCCTATTCCTAGTGTGACCTCTGTTACTACTTTTTTATGCCTGACAAGAAGTCAGGTACGCTTTCAATGGCCCTTTCATGATCATGGAATGACCTGTCGAAGAGGTAATTAATTCATACAAAATAAACTTTCTTCAACTTAGATACAAACAACAAAGCCCCACACCTTGTTCTTTCAACCTATTATAATGCAACTCTATAATGTTCCTTAAAGCCTCTTTATAATGAAACTCTTAGTCATCGTACCTAAGTAATGAACATCAACATACTGCTCACTTGAGAAACCTCACCAGCACAGTGTTGTAAACCTGTTTAGTATCGCCTACTCTCCACATGTGCATCAGAATCAACCGCCATTCTTTCCAATAGAAACTTTACCTCAGGATCAAGAATGAGAACCTCCCATGTGACGTTGGAGAGACCGCAGAAGGAGTATATGATATGTGTGCACAGATCAGCGGGGATGTCCTCGATGGTGTAGCTGCCCTCGCCTGGACGGTACACTGCCCATGACTCGAAATAGCAGACGCGGCGTGCTTGGCGTGGGCTCACGTGGGGTGATGGGGGTTCGTGGTCTGAGGGGAGCACAGGGAAGCATTAGTCGAAGTAGGAAGGGAAGGACCGAAATATGTTTCAGTTAGAGAAAGGTTCTGGGTTGGGGAGAATAGTTGGGGATGGGGAAAGTGGGTGGAGGAGTTTCTCATATGACGAATCATGAAGTCTTAGCTCGTAATACTACCAGAGACATTTTCCGTCACTATATTACTGGGGACCTTCTTTCCTTTTATTATATTTATACTAATGTTTGATTGTAACATCTTATATTGTCATGACCATTTACTGCGAAACCAGAAACGGCCAGTCTGACCTGTCCATTGCCAGCCACCTCTTGGTAAATGTATTGGTATTAAGGTGAAAAAAACTGGGAGGAAATACAAATCATAGAGCTGCAATCTATTCATACGATTTGAAACACTCCGTTTATCGTCGACCCACATGGCGGTCGTGGTCGGCATGTGAGGTCATAGAGATACATCATTCCTCTTGGCATAGGACCACTTCATCAATGCCTCTATGAAATTCTTGTAGTCTTTAGTTAACTACAGAAGTGTGGTGCAGGGAAGGTAAAGCCACGTTTGACTTTATATTGATTGAAAACAGGTACTTCCGGTAATTACAGATTGGATATAATCGCCCAGGAGGAGAGTCTCCCCCCCCCCCCGTCTCTGTCTAAGGGAGAGTGCCTCTCCTAATCTCCCGTTTCTATGGCAACGTAGCCACCGTTTATATTTGTGAATTATGGCTATCTTGCTCAATTAGTATGGGTTGTCAGATACATCTTATATTTAGCATTTATACAATGATATATGTGTGTTAGTTGCAGTGTAATGGATGTATTTATTAGTGGATGTGTCTTGACATGATGTATGATTTGGGGTTACAGTTCTGTAGCTTGGTAGGTATAAGGAAATGGTTAATCATCTGTCTGGTGACACTATGTACCTGTGATTTGTGTTGGATGTCTGAGTCAGATGTTTATGATTAGGAAGTGTGGAGGTCAGCAAGATTGGTTAGAGATTGCCAAGGTCAGCGCATTTGGGCACCTTCTTGTATGCATATGGATCACGTGTCAGGCATGTGATGTAATGGTTAGTAAGGATACATTCTTGGCATGCCTCTGTGCACTATTTTATAGACTATCTGGATAATGCTATAAGCTAGAATATTTTGAATCATTACTTGTACAGAGACTAGAATAGCTCCGTGAAATTTTATTTAAAAAATGGTAAACAAATGAATGTAATCTACATTGTTTAATCAAACAAAATCATGTTAATATTTACATCGTTTCTAAGCAGCTAAACTGAACAAGTTTACACGATGAAACTGGTTGATTAAAATAAATTGAAGTAGAGGATTTGAAGAGGACATTCAGGGTAGGGCTCTCTTACCTCCAGGTCTGGCGTTCCTGGGCTCTGCTGAGGTGAAGACAAAGGCAGAGGTCAGCAGAACTGCAACAAGTACCCAGCGGGCCAGCGAGCCTGCTGTCATCTTGGTTGGCTATCGCTTGCAATCAATCGTATCAATCTGCAGCACAAAAGACTTACTCGTTAACCTCATTTCAAACGGATAGTCGTTCACTATAACGTCATTGAAGGAATGGGCAACATCTCTCGTCCTTTCTGGAGAAAGTACTAAAGCTTCCGACCAAGAGAGATATTCTTAAGAAGCTCTATTAGACTCACTCGAAGAGCCAAAAGAACCATTTGAACAGTGTTGAAGTGCTAAATCTTTAGGAGACAGAACTGTCAGTGCGTCAGGCACTACTGAGGAGACCAGTTAGAATCCATCCAAGGTTCACATACACAATGATTCAGAGAAGTTCTCTAAGATAAATCATTATCGTACCTATACGGTTAACGTTAAAGCCATGTGATGGAAACTATGTTAAATGATATACCCAGTTGAACAAGTGTCGGACAGTCGTTCGCTGCACCTGGAACACTCTGTATTTTTTTTAATCCGCATTAGGAAATAAGCATAACATAATTCGGTATAATACAAAGGTAACCTCTACATTGCATATACATGCTTGATCTGTTCGTTCTTGTGAGAAGTTGACTGGCAAGCTTTGGGAAGAGTAGAGATTCAGTTGAACAAAGGACACATCCCTATCATTTCTACACGCACGCACGCACGCACACACACACACGCACATATACACGCACGCGCGCGCACACAAGTACACATACACGCACGCGCGCGCACACACACAAACACACATGTACGCGCAGTGGTAGCGTTCGCAACTGCTAACTCAGCAGTCCGAGTTCAAATCCCGCCCAAGGGCTGAAATAATTTCTGTATCGCTTCGCTGCGAACCGTTACTCCGACTGTCGTGGGAGGAGAGTTGGGTGTGTATGTGCGCGTGAGGTCACAGTATCACCCATACATCGGTCATATTTGAGCTCTGAGCTCTCTTTCTGGGGAGAAATAGCTGTTGATCACTAGTTCAACACGTGATCCAAGATCATGGTGAATCATAGTTCGAGGATGCCTGTCTGAGTAGACAGTATAATACTGTCTACTCAGGTCAGAATACTGAGTATTCTGACCTGGTTACGGTAGTATGGTGCTTACAGAGGGTTTTTCGAAGAAATTAATTTAATGTACTCTATTTTTACTACGAACTTACTTACTGCCAGGCAGCTTCGAACAGCCCTCAGTTGCATAGAACTAATCTAGAATAAATTAAAATACTGCAGGTATTTGGAGACTCCATAGGTATTTTTATGGTTTACCCTTAAACGTTTTCTTTTAGTGTCAGAATATTGTTAAAGAAAATGTATGTTTATCGGTTTAAATTGAACTGTAAATTTAAGTTCATTTTTTCCTTACAGTTTCATACAGTAGTCTTCTGGAAGAGGCTCTTAGGCCTGTGTATCCAGATCTGGACTTTAGACTGAATAAGTGGTGGTGGTAGTATCAGTCTGAATATTATTATGTCGACTTTTAGCACTATATTTATATAATAAATCTTGGCTACTCCATGGTTTATCTAAATTACTCTCAAATTTAATAACTGATTTTGAGTCTATCACATATGTGGGTAGTGTATTCCATTTATTTACTATTCTGTTAGAAAATGAGTTCTTACTTTTATTCAACTTTTATCTTTTCTTCACTTTTTTCATGGGATGTCCTCTGGTTCTGCCATTTTCCGTAAGTGCAAAAATATCTTGGCATACTCTGGATCGTACATTCCTGTCTGGATCTTAAACGATTCAGTCATATCGCCTCGTGCTCGTCTGTACAATAGTGTGGGTAGTTTCAGTTTTCTCAATCTCTCTTCATAGTTTAATTCCTTAGGGCCCAGTCACACGAAGCTTACGGCCTGTTTCCGACCACCGGCAACCAGGCTTATTTGTGCTGTTCCTCTCTTTATAAAGAAAAAAATCAAGACATTGGAATTGGAATGAAGCCCCTCCTCATGAAAATGAATATAGAATAGTCTGGCATTAACCACGAGAGAAACAAAAGTGCCAGCGTCGAAGGTGGTGGTCGGAAACAGGTCGTATGCTTGGTGTAATTGGGGCTTTAAGTTTTGGTACTAGCTTGGTCGCTTTCCTCTACACTCCTTCTGCAGCTTCTATGTCCTTCAGCAAATATGGAGCCCATATTTGGTTTGCATACTTCAAATGTGATCTGATTAGTGCCA
>NC_134798.1:41075394-41085394 GCF_046742065.1 Oratosquilla oratoria
CATACATACGCACACACGCGCGCGCACGGACACAAACATTTCCTTGACCAATAGAGCGAGGTGATGCTTGTAATATTTCGATGCTTTTCAGGCCTGGGCGGGGAACAAACTCGGACTACTTATCAGGCGAGCGCGGTGCCACTACACCAGCAAGCCGGTTTGAAGCGAGATAAAGGAAACTGCGTCTTATCTTTTGGACTCCCGTGTTGTGCTAGGCAAGGCCCAGTGCACTGAAATTATTTTGGACTTGTCATGCATACATTATATGCTTTTTCAGTGTCTTGGAATAGCATGACGGAGCCAGCATGCACACAGGCAAGTAGCACATGCACCAATATGAAAATATACTATGCATGATTTTGATCATCATCATATCTTGTCGCACCAGAACCGTGTCCATATAAGGGCAGTTTCATTTGCTTCCCTAAGGTCTTGGTCGGAGCAATGGGGACTCAATGGACATTCCCGGAGGACGTGGACCATCGTCTGTACTTCGCCACAGGGACATTGGGGGCTATTGGTGTATCCCCACTTGTGTTTGTTTTCTTTCGTTTTGCCCACCTTGGCTCTTCCTCTGTTTAAGGTAACCCAGTCCTTCCTGGTTAGGTTTGCTCCTGGGGGCAAGGTCTCGTTTGGGCATGGTATGGCCTCGTTATGGCCCAGATTGTCATATTCCTGCCAACATTTTAGTCTATGGGCCACAGCTTGGGTTGGATCCAGTCCCTCCACCGTCATGAAGCTTTGGCGAGACTTCAGTCTCTGTCCAACCTGAAGGTGACCGTATAGTGGATGCCTGGGATCATTTTGTTGTTTATATTTTTCTATCTTGGTAATTATTTCGCGCCGAATGTGGGGAGGTGGAATCCCTGCCAGTCTGTAGATAGTATGTAATGGCGTTGGTTTTAGGGTACCTGTAATTATTCGACACGACCTGTTCAGTTCTGGATCTATTTTGTGTGCATGGCATGACCTGGCCCATACTGGTGCGCAATATTCTGCAGTGGAGTAACACAGTGCCAAAGCTGTTTGTCGCAGGGTGTTTGGATCTGTTCCCCAGCTGGTGGTGGCAAGTTTGCTGAGGAGGTTGTTTCTGGTTGAGATTTTTCCAATCAACTTGTTGATATGCTCTTTGTAAGAGAGAGTCCTGTCGAGAGTAACACCTAAATAGACAGGGTGTGGGTGGTGTGCCAGATCAGTGTTGTTCCATCTGATTCGTAGCTCTCTCTTGGCTTGGTGATTTTTAAGGTGGAATGCACACACCTGTGTTTTGTTTGCGTTCGCATTGAGATGCCACTTTTTGTAGTACGTGGAGAGTGTGGTTAGGGCCTCTGATAGTCGGTCTTCGATGGTGTTGAAGGAATCAGACTGAGTGGCAATGCACAGATCATCTGCATAGATGTACCTATGGGTATTCTGATACTGTGGCTGGTCATTGGTATAAATGATTTTGATAACCTAGGACAATTGGAGGTCAAGAGTCTGCCGAAGATATTTTGTCTGGAGTAGTTTCTAAGTCTCGTTTCGTTAAACTAAGCGAACTGAACAAATGCGGTCGAAAGAAACAGAAACCTTCGAGCTATAGCGTTTGGATAGCGGTGTTTATCGTTCTTGCGCGTTGCTCGTCCTATGTAGGATGACTCTTGTAAGATGTCATCGGTTTCCATCTCACTTTTTCGGGATTGTAACTGTTGCTATCCGTACCAATCTGTGAACATAGGGCTAATTGCCTCCTAGCTCATCACCTTGATTAGTCTGTCGACATTATTTCAGACGTAAACGCTCTTATGTAAAATAAATTATAATGATAATGATAATGATAATTGTAATGATAATGATAATGATAATGATAATGATAACGATAATGATAATGATGGTAGTAATAATGATGTTAATAATCTTGCAATAGTCGTCTCAACCGCGGATAAAATAGGGCGCACAGTAGATTCGGTACGACTGGGCTTTGAAATAAAAAATATATCGTTTTCTATGATTGTGAAAGGTTTCTAAGCTAGCGTTGCATGGCATCAAATTTTAACCTACCAATCTTGGTTAGAAATAAAATTAAAGAACGTTAATCTGAATTGTAAAGCTTCTAGTTAGAAAGATGTTACGAGTGGAGTTCCTCAGGGTTTCGTAAAAGAAGGTTGGCTTACGCTCGGATGCGTTTAGCTGCGAGCACAGTCACCATCTTTGCACTGTGAATGCTCAGAGAGTCAGCGCAAGTAGAAATCTCTTGGAATTGCAAGATTCGAACCGAGTTCTATGTCGTGTGAAGTAAAAACCCGAACCAACGCGCCACTTTATAGCGTCCGAAATCACACCACTTATGGACTCACATTTACTGGATCCCTCTCCGTTCGTGGTATGCAACGAAGACGAGGGTACTGGGACTTACTTCGACGGTGCTGGGACTTACTTCTTAGCAAGTGGGATCTTCCTTTCCCACAGGTCCAGCGAAGAGTGAATCCGATTTGGACGTCGGTCGCTACAGTGAGCCTCAAGGCTCAAGTAAAAATGCATTATCGGTACCTACTCCCACAGCCCACCTTATCTTTACTCTCCAGATCCCCCGTCTCAAGTACACACACACACACACACACACACACACACACACACACACACACACACACACACACACACACACACACACACACACACACACACACCACCCTATTCTTACTCTCCAGATCCCCGTCTCAAACACAAACATAAATACAAATAAACATACACTTGAGCGAAGAGAGAAAGGCCATATGATAATGATATTAAACTGGAAAGAGGTTTAGAGAAAATGGACAATAAAAGATTACTGGAAACGAGAAGAAAGATCGACAAACGGTCATAGCATAAAAAAAATCAAAGGACGTCAGGAAATATAGCTTTCCACAAAGAAATGTAGATGTGGAATAAGTTGGATGATAATATAACCTAAGCCAACACTATAAAACAATTCAAGGCAAGATTTGACAAATGTAGGAAAAAAGATTGTACCCCGTATACTACTAGATAAATACACGCAAACACACACACACACACAAACACGCACATAGACAAACATGTACACAAACACGCACACAGACAAGCACACACAGACGCATGCACATACACAGACACACATACACGCACATACACAGACATACGTACACGCACACACACAGACACAATCACATATACAGAGACATACACAGACACACGTGTACGCACAGACACGTACACACAGATACATACACACAGGCACACGCACACACGATAAGATCAATGTAGCTAGATAGGAGGACAGGTCACCTGATGAACATAAAAATATTACTGATGAAGCCTACAGATTGCTGATAGACTCAAGTGCTGCATTCCAGCTCATGTTTGACGAAATGTTATCGAAGACGGAGTAAGTGGCGGTGTCTTGGTCATCTCGCCTAAAGACAAACAAACACATAAACAAACAGGAGAGGAAAAGTTACCAAACGGATTACGAGAAAGATTATTTATCGAAAGGAAGACCAAGTGAAGACGGAGCCTTGACGTTTCGCTTGTCACAGTTTTTTTAAGTATAAAGTCGTGATTTGTTTGTTTGCGCTAAACGTCCCGGCGGGTTGATCCCATCTGGGGACGGAAAATCGCGACATACATGACTGAGATGAAATAAGAGAATCGAGGAGAACGGAGGAAGGTCACTGGGGCCTAGAAAGGTTGAAAAGAGGATCAGTTGTCCTGGTGCAGGAAAGGAGAGGATGGGTCAATTGTCCGGGTGCAGGGGAGAACGACAAGTCAGAGTCTGGCCACGTTGAAGGATACAAGGGCGAGAGGTGATCTTGTTATGAGGGAGTAAGGAATCTGGAGATAATACGCGCGCGTACACACGCACGCACACACACACACACACACACACACACACACACACACACACACACACACACACACACACACACACACACACACACACACACACACACACACACACACAAACAAAACAAAAAACGTGGCCCTCTAATCGCTTCTGGGAACCGCCCCTCCTAACAGTGGCCTCACGTGGACACCAGGCCACCCCTTGATATCACGTGTGAATTGTTCCAGACCTCCATAAGGTGAAGATCCGGGAGGGTGGCAGCCCCGGAAGCTTCATAGAAAAAATATAGATGAAAGACAGGAGATCTTAGAGCAGGCTTGGACTAAAGAAGGACACTTCTGGTCGTACTAAGGCTACAAAAAGATGCTTCCGAAGATATATATATATATATATATATATATATATATATATATATATATATATATATATATATATATATATATATATATATATATATATATATATATATAATATACATATCAATGGGCTAGACCTAAAAAGTATATATAAACTTGTCACAATGCACAGAAAGTAAATCAGGCTGGTTAACTCCCTCCTTCACAGTAGCAAGATTAACAGTGATAAACGGGACGACCTGAATTTCTTTTTCAGTAAACTTTAGTAACTAGTTGTCTATGAAATTCTTTGAAATAAGGATAGGTGGCGATGTAGTGGGAGTAGCTGGCGTGCACATTCTAGAATAGATAACAACGGTTTACTAGAGATATAGCACAAGAGGGAAGAGAGAGAAACAGCCGTTCAGTTTGGTCATTCGTCCACGAATTATATGTTTCTTATAATTCATCGTTTTATTTTTCTTGGATAATTTGGGCGAAACATCTTGATAAAATGTTCGTAATCTCGCCTGAAGTGGAACATGAACAAGTTTATCTACGAATGACATAAATTACGCATTTATATTATTGAGGGACAGGGTAGGGAGGGAGAGAAGGAAAGAGAAAGGGAGGATGGGAGAGAGAGACGGAGGGAGAGAGTCGGCGGAGGGAGAGAGGGACGGGAAGAGAGAGGGACGAGGAGAGAGATGGACGGAGGGAGAGATGGACGGAGGGAGAGAGGGACGGGGAGAGAGAGGAACGGAAGAAGAGAGAGGGACGGAGAGAGAGAATGCGAGAGAGAATGAGAATGTGAAGGACAATACAAGCAAGTCTTGATGATAATAATTTCAGCCTTGTACGTACGAGTGTACCTCCATTTTCTCTATCCTCCCATCACAATAAACTCTCCTACTTTACATCATAAACAATATATATATATATATATATATATCTATATATATATATATCTATATATATATATATATATATATATATATATATATCATAAGGATAAAGTAAATTTCGAATTAAGAGATAATCTTTCCATGGTTAAGGGTCTTTGTCCTCCTCTCTTGAACTCTGAGAGGTTTTTTTCATCTCTACCTCACTATCCTTGTTCTTTTTATCATGGTTCCTTTTGTAAGATATTTAGCAGATAAGGTTTAAGGAGTCAGTGCATTAGGAGGACTTTAGTAACATCATTAGAACCAGAGACGTGGGGGATTCTTTTGTGATCAGAGAAAAATATCCAGTCAAAGAAGGTTGCTGATTTTTTTTTTTTAACTTCTACTGTCCTTCCCTTTTTTTTTTTTTTTTTTTTTTTTTTGTCCTCCTTGAATTTCACTTTTACTGCCTCTGTGACTCTGCATCTTCGGTTCGATCTTATTCCAAGGATAAAAGCAGTGGATATCAATGGGAACATGCACAGATCAACCGATCTCTTCAAGACGGAAATAGAAAGAGGAATAAAAAAATCGGACGATAAGATATCGGTTATCTCTCCTTTCTGACTAAAGGATCGCGTGATAACGAAAAAAACAACAAGAAATGTTTTTACTGTCTCTAATTGAATCAACCTTGAACACATTCTTTATTCTAGTTTTGACTCGAAGAGTAAAAATAGTAAATTGGTGCAAAGAAATTGTGAAAACATGGTACAGTCATACGATGGAAAAGATGGTCCTAATTACAAGGGATTACAAATGAAGAACATACCAACAGGAGACTTTGTGTCCATGACTAGGTCAGATGCTAAGAATAGACAGTTAAACGAAGAAATTCATAAACAAGTAAACAAAGTAATTTACGAGCATTACAGAATTTTTTTTCGGTGTTTATCTAAACATCAAAAATTCGAACCATACCACATTGCACAACATCTGATGGAAGTTTATTCCATTCAATGACTACAGAGTTGGCGAAGTTTCTACCCACTTTCTGACAGCGACCGTTATTTCTCGTCTGATTCGCATTCAGTACAAAAATGTCATCACTTTTGAAAATCTAAAATGTTCCATAGCTTCGTTGTTATGAACATATATTATTTTTTATTTTATTGTGAACCTTATCCTTTCATTTCAGTACATCCACACCAAGATAATACCTTGACCAAGATAATATCAACATGATTGACAGTTACAAACGACAGTTTATTGGTCTCGCGTCTTGAAGACATTCCAGCTTTAATATTTCATCACACTCCAACTGAATTATTTATACCCAATATAAATCACGTGACGTTGACTTGGCTACCTCCCGTACAAGGGGGAAAAATTCTTGATATATAGATGTAGATAGACATACAGTATACATATATTTCATAAGAGAGGGTGGTATGTGTATATGTATTCATGTTAGAATCAATATATCGTGTGTAGGATGACACAAATATATTAAATTCAAGTGCTGTAGTAGAATGCAAACCAAATTCAATGTATACGATGACAAGCTATAAACAAAAGGCTAATTTCAAACGATCTAGCCAACTATCAAAATTGAATATGGTATATCACACATATAAATCAAACTCTAGAATTAGTATACGAGTAGGATAGCAAATATATTAAATTCAGATGCTGGAGTAGGATGAAAACTAAATTTAAAGTGTAAGATAACAACATATAGATAAGATTTAAACGCTGGGAACATAAACAAGAGTAGGATGAAAATAACACACAAATTTCAAACGATCTATCCAAATTATCAGGAAGCAGTATGGCATCTCACACATAAATCAAAGGTTTAAATAATAATATATCATATATAGGATGACAAATATGTTGAATTCAAATAATGGAGTAGGATGAAAACTAAATTCAAAGAGTACGATGACAACCTATAGACAAAGTTCAAACGCTGGGAACATAAATAAGAGTAGGATGAAAATGACAAACGAATTTCAAATGCTCTAGCCACATAATCAAAATGCCGTATGGTACCTCATATACATAAATCAAACGCCAGAATCAATGTATCATGTGTGGGATGAGTAGTTCTAAAAAGGAAAAAATCCAAGAGTAAACCATAAAAAACATAAATAAATATGTTAATTAACATTTACCGAATAGATTACTAATAGCGTAATTTCATCACCCATTCTTCAAATGATCATAGTCTGAATATGCAAAGGACTGTTGGCAATTCATTTTGTCATGTTTAACACGGGAGGGCGGGAGGGATGGGATAGGAAACTAGGCCTACTGCTCTTATTTTTTTTACCCAAACTTTACTTTAAATTTGTTTATGCTATCTGATCCGACAGTTTCTTTTTCCATTATGTCCTATACTTGTATGGAGCTGTATAGCTAATGAAGAATCTGTGATTACCAATGACACATAGAAAGTATTACATATGGGCAGGGATATGAAAAAAAAATGAATGTGTAAGGCCTGCCTGTGATATTTTGATCCATAAAGAAGGCAGTAACAAAACTACATCAAATCATACATACTACAACAATCAAATCTAAATATACACCTTATCAAAATGAATACATATTTTAACATTACTCACTTTGTATACGCTGTGCCAAAATTAAGCACCACAATTATTTGTTTTCATTAATTGTTCCTAGACCACCTGATCCTTCGAAAAGAGGTATAATCAGTGATGGGATTCAAAAAAATTAACAACAGGTTCTTTCACTAGGCCAGTAGCACGAAAATATCACTTAGGTTGTATTATAGTCTGTATAAGACAATTTTTTGATAACCGATTCGCGGAGTTCATTGATTTCTTAGAACAGGTTTGTATAAAACGGTATGATCCGAATGAGCACCATCACTGGGTATACAGACAGGTAATTCCTTCCTCCTTCCACTTCTACGGTGCTTTTGTTTACAATTTGAACCCCCAAGTGTCATCAGTGCCTGAGTCATAGTACTTGAAGCTTCGAATCTAATTCGATCAAACCAATGAACCTTGGTGAGCAACAAAGCAACAATATTGAAATTTGAGTAAATATTACATTTCACACAATAAGATTGTATAGAATAAAAATTGAATCATTGCATTACCATATACGACGTTCCAATAGAAACATACTTAGAAAGAAAAATATAAGGAGTGATCCGCTACAATAGAAAACATTCCCCTAAATTTGAAATCCTGGCTGAGGAATTGTTTGAGAGAAAGCAGAGGAAAATGGGAAGTGTGATGATGACAGAAAAAGATAATCAAACTGAAGTAGAAATGGGAGAAAGAATGTTCGAGAAAATGAGCAAATGATCTGCAAAAGAGAAAGATAACGAAGTTAGTCATTTGTCATCAATTCCAGTGGTGAAGGAAACACCAGGACGTTTCCTTTGGGGATGTAGTGTTGCCTTTATTTTCTAGTTTCAGAAAATGACCAAAGTTCCGCAGAAAAATGAATAAACAAATAAAATAAATTCATAGAAACCAACCAGGGCAAAAGAAAACTTTTGATAATGCTTCGTGAAAGAAAATGAGAAAATGTAAAAACTCAAGAAATGTGTTCGAGGAATTTGAAAGAAAAATACACATGTGTGTGTGTGTGTGTGTGTGTGTGTGTGTGTGTGTGTGTGTGTGTGTGTGTGTGTGTGTGTGTGTGTGTGTGTGTGTGTGTGTGTGTGTGTGTGTGTGTGTGTGTGTGTGTGTGTGTGTGTGTGTGTGTGTGTGTGTGTGTGTGTGTGTGTGTGTGTTTACCTAGTTGTATCTACCTAGTTGCATCTTACGGGAAGGGAGCTACGCTCGTCGTGTCCCGCCTTTGTATCTCAGTGTCTAGTTTGTGTGTGTGTGTGTGTGTGTGTATGTGTGTGTGTATGTGCATGTATATATATATATATATATATATATATATATATATATAAAATGTGTGTGTGTGTGTGTGTGTGTGTGTGTGTGTGTGTGTGTGTGTGTGTGTGTGTGTGTGTGTGTGTGTGTGTGTGTGTGTGTGTGTGTGTGTGTACACGCATCCGTGTGTCTGTGCGTCCATGAGTGTGCGTATATGTGTGTGTGTGTGTGCGTGTATGTGTATGTGTGCTTGAATGTGTGCGTATATGTGTGCGTGTATGTATGCGTGTATGTGTATGTGTGCGTGTACGTGCAAGTTTACAGCATTACCCGTATATCGAGCCATCTATGAGCTCTGAGCTCTCATCCATGACGATCAAGAGACCAGCATTTAGACATCTGATAAATCTAGAATGTAACATAGAGGTTAGATATAGCTGGCTCAAAAGTATTCATAGAAATCCATGACTATGACAACAGCACCTGAAATATATCTAGATAATTTTCTTTAAGATATGATAGAATAATAAACACTTAGGAGGAATTCTAATTTCAACTTCAAAAACCGCTTTTATCGTCCCTACATCCTTCTAGTTACTTTTGGATAAAGAACAGATTTCCTTTGAACAATCTATTAATTCTTACAACGGATAGAAACGCTGGTAATCTACAGGTTGCATCACTTGTCACAATATTCATTACAAGAATTGGAGGCCAGTTAGGTAGTTTGTATATTATATTATTAATTAAGTAGTTTATCTATCTATTTGTATATATATTTATTTACCTACTTATTGCCATCTTGGTTTCAAAATGTGAAAAGATGGAATCACTGGAATCCTAAAGGAGGTACTTAAATGTTTTTGCATAATTTTAGGTATTATTGACAGAGAATAATATGAAAAAATCAGAGAATGAGAATAACGAAGACAAAAACGCCTGTAGTCACGACTAACACAACTGAAAACCTGTGTAGATACAACTTGTCGGGAATTTTAAGATGTTGAGAACGAATACAGGCGCACAAACAACCAGGTGAGGAATGAAACAAGAAAACAGATTAAAAAA
>NC_134798.1:41090394-41207894 GCF_046742065.1 Oratosquilla oratoria
AAAGACAGTTAAAAGAAGTAAAAGATGAGAGTGAGGGATTAAAAAAGAGTAATAAAGAGAATAAAGAATCCATAGCAAAAGAAGCACAGAGTTGGGAAAAAAAACAAGAAAACAACAAAGTTGCATTTAATGAAATAGTAAAACAGCAGATGAAAGAACAAACTGAAGACACAGTTATTAAAGTGATGAGACAGAAAGAGAATATAGTAAGAGACATAGCAGATAAAAAGAAATGTATAATTATTTTAGGGATGGAAGAAATGAATAATCTAAATAGGACTACAAGAATTAAAGAGGAAAAAGAAAAAGTAAACAGTTTATTAGAACTAGTTCAGGAAGATGAACCTGAAATAGGAAAACAAATTGAAGAAATGTATAGTCTTGGAAAATGTAGTACAGATAAGACCAGACCAATTAAGATTAAGTTCAGGTCACAAATGACGGCAGAGAACATCTTAGCGAAAACAGGGAAACTAGCAAACAGTGAACAATATAAAAAGGTATGGATAAAAAGAGAAATGAATAGAGAGGAGGAAAAATGAAAAGACAAGAAGCTAAGGAAAAAAACGAGAACAGAACAGTCAGAAAAAGAGGAATTCTACTGGAGAGTAGTGAATATGAAAGTGAGGAAATGAACCATAACAGAGAAAAACAAAAGGGAAACAGAAAATACAATGGAAATAGGAGAAAGTTAAGAGTGTCTTACACAAATATAGATGGATTAATGACAGGATTGAATGAACTGAACGATTATCTGAAAAAGAACCGGACATAATGGGAATTGTAGAGACAAAATTAAAAGGTCCACTACCACCCAACAGTGTAGGACATGATGCATATAATTATTGGATTAGAAACAGAGAGATAAAACAAGGGGGTGGAGTTATGTTCCTGACTAAGAAGGATATAAACGTGAAGAGTGTCACATATGGACAAAATAGAGTAGAGATGATTATGATAGAAGTAGAAGACAGAGATAAGAAGAGAAGAAAGTTTTTAATAAATTACGTGCCTCCAAAAACAGCCTCGTGGGAAAAGAGTGAGCATAAATGTATGTTAGAAGACACAAGGATAACATTGAATAAGGTAATGGAAGATGAAGGAAGAATAGTTATGATGGGCTACTTTAATTGCAAAGAAGTCTGCTGGGAAGAGATGACAGTAAAAGGTGGAGAAGACTCATGGGGAAATGTTCTACTTGAGATGATTATTGACCATACAATGACACAATGGATTCAAGAGAACACTAGGTATAGAAATGAGGAAGAACCATCGAGACTAGACCTAATAATCACATCAGAACCTGAAATAGTGGAAAAGATTGAATATAAAACACCAATAAGTAAAAGTGACTACATATTGATTAAACTGGAACTAAATGAGGAAAAATACATGAAAAGAAATTAACAATATAGAAAAGGAAGAATGATGTATGAAAAACAAACTTTGATCAAATAAAAGAATTTTTTCAAAAAGAAAACTGAGAAAGAATACATAAAGAGGATACAACAGTGGAAGAGAAATGAAATATTTTGAAAAAAAAAAAAAAAAAGGAGTGGAAAAGTATGTCCCAAGACAAAAACAAGAAAAAGAATATGTAAAGTGCTGGTACAACAAATGTTGTAGGGAGTTAAAAGACAAAAGAGATAAAGCTTGGACAAAATGAAAAAAAGACAAAAGACCTGAAAAATGGAAAATATATACTTGTTATAGAAATGAATATGTTCAAGTGTGCCGAGACGAAAAGAGAAAATATGAAAAAGATGTCATTGAAAAATGTAAAGATCAACCAAAACTATTCTACATATTTGTAAACAACAAACCGAAAAACAAACAAGAATTAGAGAAATTACGACAAGGAGGAGTTGAATACACAGAGGAAATAGAAATGGCAGAAATTATGAACAAGCATTTTAAAACAGTGTTTACAAGGGAGAACATACAACCTGGAGAGATCGAATGGGAAGAGAAAGGCCCCCCTATGAAAGAAATAGAAGTAACAAAGAAGTAAATAATGAAACACTTGAGTAATCTTGATGTCAGAAAATCGCATGGACCAGATGAAATAGCAAACTGGATTTTGAAAGAATGCAGGAATGAACTGGCAGACAAAATACATAGCATAATAAACAGTGCATTGAAAGAAGAAAAAGTTCCAAAAGATTGGAAAATAGTAAATATAGTACCTATATATAAAGGAGGAAATAAAGAAGACCCTACCAACTATAGACCAGTCTCTCTAACAAGTACAATAGCAAAAATTTGTGAAACAATTATCAAAAGTAGATGGGTAAAGTATTTAGAAAAAACAGCGTGCTAAATCCAAGGCAATTTGGATTCAGACAAGGAAGATCATGCGTCACCAATTTAATGTTTCTATTCAAGGCTAATAGATATAATACAAGAAAGAGATGGATGGGCTGATTGTGCATTTCTAGACCCCCCAAAAAAAACTTTTTACAAAGTACCACATAAGAAGTTACTTAAGAAATTGGAAATTGAAGGAGGAATACAAGGCAAACTGCTTAAATGGATGGAAGACTTTTTGCAAGAAAGAAAAATGAGAGTAGTGATAAGAGACAAACACTCAAATTGGGATGAAGTAATAAGTGGTGTTCCACAAGGAACAGTTCTGGCCTCAATAATGTTTGCTATATATATTAATGATATGGATGAAGAAATTGAAAGTTATATGAGCTTCTTTGCAGATGATGCAAAACTGTTAAAAAGTGAACACAGAAGAAAATTGTGAGTCACTACAGGGTGATCTCAATAAAGTATGGGAATGGAGTAGGAAGTGGGAGATGGAGCTCAATACTAAGAAGTGTAGTATAATGGAATTTGGAAAAAGCAAAAAAAAAAAAATAGTAGGATCATATAAATTGGGAGAAGAAGGAATAAAAAAAAGTAGAAAATGAGAAGGACCTGGGAGTCATTATTATGAATAATATGTCACCTGAGAAACATATAAACAAGATTTTTGGAGAAACTTATAATTCAATAAGAACAATCAAAGTGGCATTTACATACATGGATGAAGAAATGGTTAAGAAAATTCTAATCACTTTGATAAGACCAAGATTGGAATATGCAGCAACGATGTGGTCACCAAGTACAAAAAAAATGTATAACAAAACTTGAAAGAATACAAAGACCAATTACAAAATTGGCACCAACACACTCAAAACTATCATATGAAGAGAGACTAGCAAAACTTGAGCTACAGACATTAGAGCAAAGAAGAGAGGAGATTTGATAACTATTTATAGAATCGTGAAAGCCATAGAAACTATTGATAGAGAGGATCTAATAAAATGGGATGAAAGAAATACAAGAGGACACGGAAAGAAAATCAAGAAAGACAGCTATAGAAGAGATCTGAAAAAGAACAGCTTTCCTCACAGAGTAATAGACAGTTGGAACAAGTTAGATGAGAAAGTGGTGTGTGCAAAAACAATACATGAATTTAAAAACAGTTTAGATAAAATGAGATATGAAGACGGGACACCACGAGCATAGCTCCCCTTCCCGTAAAATACAACTAGGTAAATACACACAGCTCAACGATGCATGGTACCGTTCTCGACCGCAAAATCAGCGATCAGATTTCCGCCCCTGGCACCCGCACCTTTGGCCTGAGTGGTGTCCAAGTGTGATCCACAGGAAGCCACGATGCCCTCGACATGTGGGTGAGATGGTAGTCCACTCAGAGCAAGTGAGCAAAAATGAGCCCAAAACGGGGGGGTAATCCATGAGGGGTAGCCCTCGGATGTTGCCGAAAATTGCCAGGTTGCCGAAAATTGCCAAGTTGCCGATTTGGCCCAAACTCAATCCCAGTACCAAGTAATCACTAGACTTTCACCGCCCCTATATAGATTATAACAAGAGATTTCAAGAGATCGCCATTTTTTTTTCTAGACTTTCATTAGTATAGGAAAAAAAAAATATTTTCAGATAGAAGGAAAAGTGTTACAGTGACTGATTATACTGCCGGTCTCAACTGCTACCTATCTTTGACCTTCATAGTGGGGCACCATGTGAAGATAGTGAAGCAATCATGAATCATCACCACCCTCCAGGAAGGAGAGCTTAATCACCCACCCACCTAAGAAGCTCACGTGCAGATGAACAGTCTCAGAGGAACTACAGTAACAAAGTTATTGGGTACGCTGAGCTTATCCCAGTTTCATCATAAGTATATGGTACTTTCAAAAGATGACAATAAAAGATTCATTTAACTTTTGGCCTTATTTTTTCATAAAGGACACAAAGGATATTTTTCATTGTTTTATTGGGTTCATACTCACAAGCCTTTCTAATTGATTGGTAAGTATTTACCTATATACAGGAAAGCCTCTTGCCCCTTATCAGGGAGATAACCAGCCAAGGCATGCACCCACCCTTCACCCATTACCTTCCCCGGGTCAGAAGCAATGCAGCAAGACACAGCACCTCCACAACAGAGTCCAACAACTGAAGTTGGTTTACCCCCACTGATTCAATACATGGCAACCCTCCCTCCTTGCATGCTCGCGACTAGTATGGGCAGACAAGGAGAAATCCCTTTGGGCCGCACAAATTCGTTATTCATTCACAACCATTCTCCACTCATACATGCTTCTCATCTTCTCCATTCTCTTGCTCAACAGGTATTCCTCTTTACACTTCCAGTCGATTGCACTCAATATAGTACCATCAGTTCACATTTATTTGGAATTCAAACAGCACAGTGGTGATTAGTGTCTTTGCTAAAAGCAGTTCACACTTATTTTTGGACCATGATACAGAAATGCTGCACACTCGTACATTATGAGCAATTAGACTCTCCCCAGAGAACTCCAACGGAAAAATGTAAATAGGTATATGCATAGATAATTTGATTTGTTATTCTTTCAATATAGATCACATCATTTTATACTGCCCAAGTGGGCATGGAGGGTGGGGGTGATTCAATGGCGTGTAGATGGGGCGACGGGGTATGCTCTGGGCACCCAAATAGTGTAGGGCATCCAATCAGATCATTTGGGGAAAAGTACTTAATAAACTTGGTTTATTTATATATAAATCGACTGAAGTGTTTATGTTTCATCTGTGTTTACATATTCAAAATATCTTCGTTTCTCATAATATTTCTCAGTACTACGCCTTATATCTGAATCGCGCATACAATCGAGAAGCTGGCCCAGGTGATTTGCTTGAAGAAGCGTTGCTTTGGTGACATAAAATTTATGAGTTGGGAAGGTTACTGGTACGTTGGTTTTATTATATTAAGATACTGTTTCTCCCTCCTTGATATATTCAATTTGTTTTCTTTGTTATTAATCTTAGTGCATTTAGCGTGATCATGCAAGGGGTTCTCCAGCTAGGTAAGTGTGAAGTAGGTTATGTTTGAAGCCCTTTTCTAGCCTTCGCCCCAAGTGGGGTTTGCAGAACAGATCCTAGAAAAGCTCCCTCAGTTGTGCAGGCTGCTGCCGTCTTCCTAGCCCCAGTACAGGGCGACTATAAAGCCTACACCATCTGACACAAGACATGTGACTAAAGACTTCAAAAGATCACCATCTCCTACCCCTGCAATCATGCACCACTGCTGGAGGATTTTTGGTTGTTGATGAGAAGAACAGTTATTGCTAGATCTCGTGAAATAAGTTTTGACAGTGACTAGATATACTGTCTTAGTTGCTTCCTCATACTTAACATCAATTACATTGAGGAAGTTGAATGCAGGGGTAGGCTACCTAAGATGTTGTGAGGCAGCATTTGGTCAGGATAGCCATTTATTAACTCAGTTGCCACCAAGCTTCTCCTTACACTCAATCCGTACAGAGAAGGACGTGGGAAAACATATCCTACAGTAGCAAAAAACTTTGTTATTTATATTTGTTTTTCGTTCATGGTATATACAGTACTGGCACAAGGAAGCGCTGATGATGTGAAGTACATGTGAATAGAAACGTCATACAATAACACGAGATTTATTACAAGTTTTGTTTATTTTTCCAATTTTATATATACATATATTTTCTATATGTTTACGTGGTAATGTATATAAAAGAAACCTCAAGCTTATTTCTGCTACAGGCTGTTTGACGCGAAGTCTGACGGACCGTACAGGCAGCAGGGGGTGTGGGGCTGTCACAGGTGAAGCGTTCAGTACCTACACTGTGCATTTGTTT
Organism: Oratosquilla oratoria; assembly: GCF_046742065.1. NCBI lineage: Eukaryota > Metazoa > Arthropoda > Malacostraca > Stomatopoda > Squillidae > Oratosquilla > Oratosquilla oratoria. The sequence continues at coordinate 41,096,568 of NC_134798.1, forward strand.
ATGTTTCTGGTCTTGGCTGTGGAGGCCAGGCCATGTATTAACTGGCTTGTTCTGTGCATCCATGGTAATGGTTATGAGACGTGTGGAAATATTTGGCCAATGAATTTGTCAAGTAAGTGAAATTATACAAATGCAAGGTAAACAGGTAGAGCTATGAAGCATTTTTGGGTCATTTTCACATACAAAATCATCGCCATGCACATGAAAATGTTGCAATTCCTTATCATAGGGCATGCCATTACGTGTGAAGTTCATGTAGTAGTCATCCATAAGGTTAAACAACAAGAAACTCGCAATGTAGCTAATTTGGGTAAATAATATATAATTACAATATGGGTAGTGAGTGGTATTCATAAATGAAAATGGTTAGTCACTTTTAACTTTAGTGCTATTTGAAGCAATTTTTATATATATTTGAATAACACATTACAGGTAATAGAAGCCTAGCTTATAACTTAGTTTTGGAGAGCACACGTAGCAGCCTGAGCAATCAAATTTAGTGTAAATAGACGACTAACCCAAGTTTGAAGTTAATGTGATGGTGTTATTACAGATTAATTCATGAATAATGTACTTTCTTTTTATCTCAATCATATACTTATTTTTATGATAGGATCAGTTTTATTTCAATGAAATTGTCTTGTAAGCTGATATTATCCAAGGTAGTCAACATTAGGGTTGATGAAAGAATATTAGGATGGTTTGGACACATGGAAAGAATGAGTGAAGAAAGACTAGTAAAAGAGGTATGGAAGGCAGATGTGGAGGGAGTGAACATGAGGGGACGTCCTAGGATGAGGTGGATGGATGGGGTGAAGGGGGCTTTGGGGAAGAGGGGAATGTCTGTTGAGGAAGGAAGGGAGAGGACAGAAGACAGAGGTGAGTGGAGAATGGTTGTATATGGATGATGTTGTGACTGCATGAGGAGGAATGGGCGGGGGGTGGGGTAGTATGTGTGAGTAAATTTTGACGCAGCCCGAAGGGATTTCTCCCCGTCCTCGCCTTATATGCAAAGGGGGACGGAGAGGGGGGGTCGCCGATTAAATGAAGCGGCCTTGCTGTGGATGTACTGTGTCTTGCGACACTGCTTCTGACCCAGGGCGGTGGGCAGGGTGCAGGGATGACCCGTCATCCAGGAGGTGCTCAGATGAGAGGAAGGGTGGGAGGGGTGTGGAGTGTATTTAGGGTGGGAGTGTTTTTATGCCTTTCCCTTTTTGGCTACCTCCCTTGGAAGGGGGAAAAAGCCTTGGTATATGTATGTATGTACAATAAAGGTTGAATACTGATCAGTAATGATACATAGTCATTGAAACAGGTTAGGATAATCTGAGTGGCATTCCTGAAATATAGAGTTTCTGTATGGTAACATTATTTGCTCCCCCACTTCTCCAAAGTCTAAACAGTCTATTTTATCTCAGAAAATATTAATTATTTTAGTTTGAGTATATAAAGTGTTATTGAATGAGCAGTAATCTTTTTCATTATTAGAAGTTTTGCCAAGATGGGAGGGAGGGAGGAGGGTGGAGGGGAGTGGAATAAATGGGAAATGAAATGGGTGGGAGTATTTTCTATGCCGTTTTCTTTTTGGCTACCCCCCGTGTAAGGGGGAAAAATCCTTTGGTATATGTATGTATAGAAGTTTTGATTACCTTAATTTGAATGCACAAGGGATTATTAGTCACATTTTTGCCATGTTTAACATGAGAGGGATAGGGGAGTAGATTGTGTTACCAGACTAAGGAGTGCAGGCTGAGTTAGGTTACACTAGACCAAGTAAGGTAAAGGTGTAAGTGCTGAAGGTTATAGTCATGTATAGCAAAAATAGACTGGTTTAAAATCACGATATTAGAGATCAGTGTGGATAGAGGGAGGATTAGGGGTATTTAGGTAAAATAATTAATGGTTTCTGATGGAAATTATTACCTTAAATGAACCAGATATGTTAAAACACAAAAAAGACATTTTTACATTCAAGGATTCTGTGTTCTGTTGTAAAATTGTCAGGAACTGAATAGAATAAAAGTTTAGAATGCATTTGGCCATATATTTTCAAGAACATCAGCAACCCAGTATAGCTTAGGATTATAGGTTTTGTTATGAAGTCTGATCTCAAATAATCCTGGCATTATGGATTATCTGGTTGAAAATTCTATTAACTTGTGGGGAAAGAGTGTATTGTGCAGACGTTCTTGTCAATCTTCATATTTTTATTTATCTTGTGCTAGGTAATATTAACAAACCTGTACAGTGTTGATTAAAGGGCATTCTGGAATGTGGTCCAGCCCAACTACAATTTTTTTTAAATAAGATTTTAATATCTTTTAGTCTTCTGTTCTCTTGATTGTTTAGTACTGTGTTCCACCATTTAACATCGGACTTTGTAGAATTATATGTTGCACCATTTTTATACCATACAGTACCATACTTGTTTGGTAATGATAAAGGTGGTGGTGAGGAGCCTATACCAGGTGTGCAGGTGCGGCCAAAGCCATCACCTATGCACGTGGACTGTTGGGGGAGGTAACAGTCACAGCTGACACTCAAACCCAGAACTAAGTAAATGCGAGACCATCATGATTCTTATTATGCCACCAGCATAATTTGTACTTATTTCCATTGCATGTATGATTATTTCTGAATAGTAGTTCATTACATTTTTATTGCTAAAAGTACTGTTCTCTGGTTGTCAAAAAATGTGTGGAGGTTCTGTTAAAGAAAAATAAGTAATGTCTTGAGAACTCAGATAACTAGTAAACCCTGGCAATTTTAGTTGGGATTCTTGAAATATATAGATTTGGGACAAAGACTTTTTGGATGGACTGTGTTGAATGTTTTGTTTATAAGGATCAGGTGTGGCTTTTTTGAGGGGGGGGCTCATTAGCAGTGTTCTAGTAGAACAATTTTTGTCTGAAATTATTTTAGTTTGAGGCAAAGGTATGTAATGTCACCATTGCTGTTTATCCTGTATATGCATGGGGTGATGAGAAAAGTGAATGCAAGTTTCAAGTTGGGGATTGAAGTTTAAGAAATATAGTCAAGAATAGATGATTATAGCCTTATATATGCAGAAAACACTTGTTTTCAGTGGGGGGAGAAAGGTAGTAATTAGTGTATCAAAGAGTAAAGTGGTGGTGGTTGTTGTAGTTGAGTTGTTCATGGTCTTAACTTGCCAGTACACCAGAGCAATAGAGAGGGAGTTTGCCTCACGGGCTCTTAACAGAGGGCTGACACCAGGTGTTATGTTGTGCTAGTGTGTTCTGAGTGTTGTGAAATGACCACAGTGAAGTTTACATAAGTGTAAAGTACCTCTGATATATGTATGGGTAGCAGTGAATGACTGAGGACCCTGTTTATATTGAAGCTGGGTAGGGGTAATGTCACAGTGCTCTGTATTATGGTGCAGTAGTATTCTGGAGCTTATTTGGTATGATTAGTGTTAGCGGATGGTCTCGTATAGTATGATGGGTCTTGTTTGGTAGATACTTTTGGGTGCCATACATGTCAAGATATTTATAGAGACAAGTTTTGGTCTTTGCGTCTAGGTGGTCTATGGGTGTTTTTTGTATAAGGGCTATAATTATTTGTCGTATTTCATTTTGTGTGACCTTTATTCTGTGATGCATCTGAAATGGTTGGTGCCCATGCTGGACTAGTATAATTCAACACAGATCTTTTTATTTGCTTGGATATTAGTTTGCTGGAGTCATTGCTTTAATGTCATGTTTATAGTCTATACTGATGATTGCTCAGGTACGTGCTGCATTCCTGTGCACTTTTTGTATGTGTAGTGCAAATGTCTTTGAGGAAAGAAACTGAAAATTACATGATGCTTGAAAGACATCAAGAAAAAAAAATTCTGTGTAGGTGCATAAATCGATGGAATAGCCTAGAGGAGGAAAGAGTCCAATAAAATAACATAGATGAAGTTGAAGCCAAGTTTGTGTGATGGAGGCATAGAGATGGGACCCCACAAGCATTGCTTATTTTCCTGTACCGTGTATTTGAACGGTAATTACACATGCACACACATGCATGACATGGTGTCCTAAACCAAAAGAGAAAATGTAAAACTTTGAAAAGTTGAAAGACTGGTGCTATTTCTGAACAAAGAGAAAGATATAATGATATACTAATGAAGTTTGTGTTCAGTGAATTTTAAGTAGATAATTACAGCCAGAAGTGTGGAGGGGGAATTTGCCCAGAACATTTAGAGAGTAAATAGAAATGACTAAGTTGAAGTAAGAATAAAAAGAGATGGGTTAGTTCAAGATTTACTCCATTCTCTTTTAACTTGTTAATACAAATGCACTGTGTGTTCCTGCACACTGCACACTGAATGGAGATGATGCTCATGAAATAAACATCTACCATGTAGTGGTACTTGCCCCAGGTAACCAAAGCTGCTCCCAAGGATCTATGCTACCTGCAAAGGGTGGCAAAGTCTTCTTGTGATAATCTGGGCCCCAACTCCCTCCATACTGAGGGTTGTGGGCAGGGTGGGGGTCCTATAGTGTAGACACTACCACACCAGGCCACAACATATACTCTATAAAGGATTTATGGGAACACCATGGTATTCCTTTAAGAGATGGGACTGCTTGGCCAGATAGTCTGGGGGAATGACAACGACCATGTGGTGGAGTGGAGTGATGTAGGTAATCATACTGCCCTAAGCAGTCTCATCTCATCTTGTTTCAGTAGAATCATCCCATCATTGCAGCATCAAGCCGGATATCACCAAATAAGTATCAGCAACAAGTCATCATGTGTATTAAACAGGTACAGCCTGCTTGTGGGGTTCAAAGCTTGTCTCCTTAAGGTTCTAACTTAGTGAAGTATTTTGAATGTAGATTTTGCCAAAGAGCTGGCTGGTCCACAAACATAGTCCATATAGCTTGGAAGGTTAGGCGAAAGAAGCTATCAGTAATTTTTAGTTTTATTAGATGTATCAGCTTATGAAAGTAAACATTATATAGCATAAACAAGTATTGCTTGACTCGTATCTTTTGTAACCATGCATTTATATATACACGAGTTTGTAGCTGTAGTATAATGCAGAACAAAGTTTTGGATGAAAAAAAAACATTCTTAGGTGAAATAGTAAGGAGAAGTAGGATAATGATGAGGAAATATAAATTGATTTTTGTGAAAAGTTAATTAATATGAAAATAATATTTTGATAATGACTTGTGTTGGTTAAAGATTTGTTTTTGAAGATGGCAGCTGCTGAGTTTTGCCAGAGTAAGCACCATTTAATTGGGGCGATGTGTAGCATGGGTTTGAGTCCTTGTTTGTACCACTTTCTTTGATAATTGACAACATTGGATATGAGATATACAAGTATATATGTAAAGTGACATAGTTTATATCTCTTGTAGAAGAATGGGGCTGGTGTACAATACCTGCTTAGGGTTGTCTTGATGCAAGACTGATCATGATGATAATCATCTTTCTCCCTCTTGTCTTCAGATCCTAGTAACACCTTCCTGATAGTTGGTTCCATGATCCCAATTAATTTTGACAATCTTGTTTTTCATTCATTCATATAAGAAGAGCTGATGACTGTTCTCCTATTCCTCCTATAAGCTGGTGACACACAGACCCAAACTAATGTACCATTAGATACTGGCATAGTGTTTATTTTGATCAAGTATGCTATTAGATACTGGCATGGAATCTCAGGAAAATATTAAAGAATAGATGTAATGGATGGGTGATTTCCTATTGGGAAAGTAGATAATAATGTTGAACAAGGGAAGGTGGTTAGATTGAACGGACATGATGAGTGAGGCATTGCAGGGATATTTGCTCATGCTAGTAGTTTCTGGTGCATATGTATCAAATCATCGGAAGGAAGAGGATGCGAATATGTTTGGACAATGCAAAAGTGTTGTGGAAAATAGAGAACATGACATCTTGTAAAACCTTATGAAAAAGATACAAAGTTTGTTACTGGAGCCAGAGTAGATGGGTTTCGTTATAATACAATGGATTTAAGGGAAATTAACCCATATCCTTTCAGAGGTGAAGACAATTGTCTAGTAGAGCTAAGAAAAATATTTAAAAATTCTTCATTAAAAGGTTAGAGCAAGAAAGGTGTAATCTTTTAACAGGTGGAGGGCCCTTATAGCTGAATAGATTCTTTGACCAAAACCAGAATAGAATACTAATAGAAGACTCCATCGGTTAACATCTATGTCAGATGGCAATTCACGTTTTATTATGTCTGCTGCCAGTTAATATAATTCACCTCTGTGGCAGCCTTTTGGAAGCAAAGGGCACATCTTGATTAACCTCTTCAGTATCATGTGACAATTTTTCTTTTATTTTGTGAACTTTAGTTGTCGACAAGCTGCTTTATTCATCATTGAGGTGCCCCCTCAAAAGTGAAGGTGCTAAAGGGTTGTATAAAGATAATTATACATGAGCACATAATGCTCCTTTAAAAGGGACACAAAAAAAATTATTTTTCAAGTTCCTTTATGTATAAGTTATGCATGAAAACTTAGTTTTCTTTTGTTGATATGTAACAGATTTTTTATATTGATATAATTAAAGAAAATTAAGTTTTCATGAATGACTTACTTATATAGAATTTGTAAAATATGTAAATACTTGTGTGTTCCTTTAAAGGAGCATTATGCACTTATGGGCTGATGAGGAGAGTGTGTCTGCTGAGCTGAATAAGATTTATCTGGCAAGAGTCAGATCAAATTACAAAAAGCTTAGAGGACCTTGCTATAATGAAGTGCTCTAGACTATCTCTGTTAAATCCATGGTTGTGGTGGTGTACTGTACAGACTGATGTGACTAATGCCAAATGATTTTATTCATCTCACGGAATATCACTACTCTGAAGCAGTTAAGAATTACAAGACTCTTTTCCCCATAGGAAATGAGTCAAACTTAGGAACTGTTATATATGTTGGTAGCTCAATTTATGTAAATGGCTAAATGCATTCCATGTATTACTAACACGTACAATGGAGCAGTGCACACCAATAATTTATATGTGAAACTTGTACTAATATGTACTGGTAGAAATTAACATGTGCTAATGATAATGTGCTAATGCTGGAATATCTGGTTCTAATGATGACCATAAGGTCGAAAATGTCAGGATAGGGCAGTATTAACTGGTACTAATGTTATAGAGTTGGTCTGTTATGGTACTGTATCGTACTAATGGGTACTAACGGCTACTACCACATACTGTATTCAGGGCGGCATGGACGAGTTGGTCCTTGCTCTGCGGGCGGACTCTTTACGCCATGAGTACCCTACACTCCCACCTGCCATCAAGCGTCGCTACCAGGACACTGCATGTGTGATCTTCAAGGTCTGTAACTGCTGTTGTTTATGTTTCTCAGCTACTATAAAACAATATATTTTATTTATATGATTTGTCATTTGCATGTTCTTTGTTGCTGCATATGTATACAAAAGATAGGAATATCTAGAGAGAGGTTGTGAATGGATGCAGGGATACATGGCCCAAAGGGATAGTGTCATCAGCTTCATAATTTATTTTGAATGGATGAGGAAATGGGGGAGGGGGGACTGCCATGGACTGATACAGCCGGAGTAAACCAGCTTCAGCTGTAAGCCCTGGCTGTGGAAGAGCTGTACCTCTTTGCATTACATTTGACCCGAACAGCATAGTGAGTAATAAGGCATCTCTTTATCCCCAAGATGCTGAGAGGAGAGGGATGATTGAGTAGGTTTTACTTGCTTATGATATAGGGGTGTACATTGACATGGCACCCCTAGTCATAAGGATGGTCTTTGGTACATATATAATGTATACACATGCAGCAAAATATGTTAAACTTAGTTTTTATATTTGTGTTAAAGTTTCTTTTCTCTTTGTTTTGTAACCATAGTATAGGGTTCCCTCTAAAAAAAAAATATATATATATATATATATTGTGTGTATGTTGTATGTATGTATGTTTTTTTATTTACTTGTTTCTTTTGCTGCACTTGTCTGTTAGTGTATGTATATATACACATTTTTGTATTAACCCTTTGAACATAGTAGCATTCATAAAGCTTTTTAAGGGTTAGGCAGGACAATTTATTTCACAGTAGAACAGGTTCTGGACTGAATTCCTGAAACCCTGTAAATTATGCCATGCAGTGTTTTTGTTCTACAAGTTTTAGGGTTAAATCATAATTATAGCAAGTGCATCTTTCCTGTTAGAATATATTAGGTCCTCTGACATGGTTGTGATTACATGCAAGAAATTGTGTATGATGTCCAATTTTTGTGGTAATATTTAGTTGCATTACCAGTGAATATAAAGTATTAATTGGTAATAGAATTTGTACATGTGCATTGTCAATATTAGTAGGCTTTATGATATGAAGTTTGAGTCAAACTTGTGTATTGGTTTATTAGTTGCAAGTATACACTTATGATGAACAGTTTTTATATATTTGGAGAAATTATATGACCCTTTTTCTCATTTTCCTTTGATTAGGCAAACTTAGGAGAGTCAAAAAACTACCTGAGTTTTGGAACACGCCGGTCTTCATTCCTGAGTCAATTTGGGAATACACCTGTCCTTTTGAGACGCAGTGTTAGCAGCAGTGGAAGCATTGTATCAGTTGCAGAACAGTGGCTTGCAGACAAGCGACGAAGCTTCTCCACACTTTTTGAGCACAGTAGTTCAGGGGTGTTAAATGGAAGTAATGGTGAAAGTGCACATGGGGTTGACCCAAAGAGCAAGGAAAATGATGCTCATAACAGTGACTGTTGTGACAGTGCTTACGGATTTGATCACGAGGACCAAGAAAATCATGTGTTCGGTACCAGTAGCAGTAGAGCCCACGTAGGCAACAGTAAGAGGAAAAAGAATCTTAAACCAAGCAGCTGTAGCAGCAGCACACAGGGGTTGGGTAATGAAAATCTAGATGATGATGTTTGTAGTGGCAGCAGTGAAGAAGCTCTCAGTAGTGACGGAAAAGACGTGAGTGTCCTGGAGAATGTGATCAAACATGATTCGAAAGCAGCCAGTAAAACTAACAGTGATGGTGCAGTAAAAAAGGAAGAGGAATGGGATGAGGAGGGTAGTAGGACTGAGGCAAAGACCCAAGATTCCTCTAATGAAGAAAAAGCAACTTGTGCAATTGGGAAAGAGGAAGATGGAGAAGGAGGAGTCAGTTTTAGAAATGTATCCAAAAACAAATCTAACCAAGCGGAAACAGTACAGTGTGTCGATGATGTAAAGAAGCATGAGATGAGGGGAGGAAAGCCGAAAGAACCCATAGAAAATTCTGGAACAAAAGAGTGGAAAGACCAGACAGAAAAAGAAGAGGAAAACCAAAATATGGAAAGTAAGAATAGGAAGGACAATTGGAAGAGTTTAAGTCAGTATGACATTCTGCCCAAACGTAAAAGCTCACCAGGGGAGACTATGGCAGACTCAGAAAGCTGTCATATCAATGAAATGGGTTTGGATGAGCAAGTGCATCCACAATTAAAGCTAAAGAAGGGTCAAGTGAATGCTGAGGTTCACCAGAAAGAGAGTGACGTGGACCTTGATGGACTGTATAAACAGGAGCTAATCATTATTGAGGAAGGGGATGTGTGTGATGAAAATAGTCAAGATAAAACTAGTGGCAAAGTCTGTGATATTTTGAAAACAAGCACTGATGGTGCTCGTAGTGGTGTGAAGTCATCCGCAAGTGATGCTATTAAAAGCCATTCTTCCCCGTCTTCCCAGTGCATCCCTTCATCTTTATCTCGTCCTTCTTCCACCTCGCCTCATATTCATCCCTCAAGTCCTGCATCGCCTTCGAGAACTGTCAAACTTCCCAACATTGGAGTCGCAGCTATGTCCGCATTTGGTGCTTCTCAAGAGATCTTCGCTCTTACTTCTCCACTTTCACCTTCTACTGATGAAGATGAATTTATACCCAAGAAAGATGTAATGTCAGACTTGCATCGTATCAGAAGTCTTCCAGATATTGGTGGCAGAAACCCTCAAAGGAATTGCAGTAAAAGTCCAGAAGACAAGGAATTGGGTCAAGGAGATTCGCACAACAGTGGTTCAACTTTTCCTGGAAACGGGAATGATAGAAAAAAAGAATTAAAGTTAGACAATATATGCCCTGGGGAGGAAAAGAAACATGTGAAAGAAAAACCTAGGGAGGTAGTAGAAGATAGTGATTGTGCTATAAATATCAATAAAGCAGAAAAGGAGGACATAAAGAAGACATTGCCAATGATTGAGCAGTTGCCACCAAACAAAAATAGCAATGAAGATTCTCGAAAATCAAGTTTTGGGGGAGACCATGTTTCATTTCCGAGAGTATATGATCGTGGTTCAGACCTGTCTGGGCCGAGAAGTGGTAGCCCATCGGGGGCTGCACCGAGTACCAAACCTCCAATGGGACCTTCATGCAGTGTAAGGAGCAAAAGTACAAACTCTATGAGCCTTGTTGGAGTAGTGTCACATAGTCAGGAAGTAAAAGGAAATGTCACAGTACATAATAGAGAGGATGGGGATAATGTGCTAAAGGATGGAGTGACTAGGAGGGTCGGTAAAAGACGGAGTGGTATGCTAGGGAACACTAAATCAAGCGAATTTATAATTATACATCCAGATGATGAATCTGAATCACTCGGTCTGGCTCCTGTATCACCTGGTGCCCGCCAAATATCGTCATCCTTCTCTACGCCTTCGTCATATCCATCTTCCTCATCTACGCCTACTTCTACTACGCCTACTCATCCATCCCCATCGACCCTTGCACTTGCTACAGTCAAGGCTCATATTAGCGGATTGGTGCAAAGACAGCACAGTAGCAGCTCTAAAACAAGGTCTGCGTCAACACTTTATCAGTTCTCAAGTCGGAGTTTTGATTTAGACGACAAGAAGAGAACTAGATCACTACTGCACGAGTGGACGTACAGTTCACTGAGAAAAAACAGAAAAGCTGATGTACCCACCAAAGGTCACAAGATTCGGAAAAAAGAACTCGGAACTCACAGGGAAGAACAGCAGCACAAAGGGCAACGGGCAGGACCCTCCACTGAACTGGAAGACAAGACTACAGAATCTCAACAACAGCAGCATAAGGTCTTAGGAGCAGAATCTGTACAGCAGCAAACAGACAAGCCCCAACTGGTGCCTCAAGAAACAAAGGTACATCAGCAGTCAGAAGGTCAGACAACAGGAACACAGCAGCTTACAGATCATAGAGATGAACAGTTGAAATATCAAAATTTGGAGGAGGAGGAGGAGGAGATGGAGTGTTCCAGGCAGCTCAACCCCACTATGTCCCAGATGGGCACAAGTCCAAGTGATGATGATATGCAAGTTGTTGGATACAATGTGCTAATGACGGGTGAAAGTGTGACATCCAAGCTGTGTTCCCTCATGTGAATATCAAGCATTGGTTGCTCAGTGATATTTTCCATGGTCACATATTTTCTATTATAAGTTCTTGTATATTAAGAGTGAAGCATCAGTATTCAATTGAAAGCATGCACAGTAGTAGTCACAGTGAGACAGGAGGTATAAGTGTGACATATCCGGCAAAGGATCATTGGCATGCAGGTTTTTGTAACTTCCATGACACACATGTATTATTTAAACTCGATGGATGGGTTGTTTGTACATTTGCACTCTTTGATGTTGGTGGTACCTTTTGCTAGTGCCCAGTTGTGGGTTGTGCTTCCTCTTGCATGTTCACCAGTATATTGGTATGAGGTGCAATTAAAATCTGTGCTCTGTGCATATATCTTTACACATTTATATAAGACATCTGTACACTTGCTTTTAATGTGTGGTACAAATACACCTGCATTTAATGATATAGGATGTGTACATTTTTACTCTCACTGTTGTAGAATGTACACAGTATTACAGGATGAGAATCACCCTGTGTTCTTGATGTAGTATGTATAGACATGTGCATGCATTGTAAGACATGTTCATGTACATCATTGTTTTAGGATGCGCACATGTTGGTATGGGCTTTATAATTATAATTATAATTATTGTTGCTTCAAATTTCACTGACTGGAAACCCACACCTCCACAGTAGTTGGCAACAGTCCCTGGGGCCTCCCATAGATCTCCCTGGGAAGAAATATAGGACTTGGTTCTATATTGTATTAATGTGAGAGTGTTTCGTTTTACCAGCATGTGAGGAGGGGAACAGTTGCTGGTTGGCAGCTATCCTTGTGAGGAAAGGTGGAGGAGATGTGGTTAAAGTTGAGGGAGGTCTTGGGCCTGATCCAGAGACTGATTGACTGCCTATTTGGGACTTTACCTCCAGCAGGAGATGGGGGTGTTGACGGGTTTCGAAGACATACAGCAGAAATGATTCTCTCTGATGTTTGTCTACAGGACTTCCACTGGTAGGTACCCATCATTGGTCCCTTAGGATTTGTACACATTGTTAAGGGGAATGGGTATCCTAGGTGGTGCATATTTTATATTATTGGTTTGATGGCTTTATAAGGTTAGTATTGTTGTATATTACGTGCTCGAGAAACACAGCAGAACTGCTGTGATTTCTTCCATTATCTTGTATCATTGTACACCCATTGCTCTCATTTTAAAGTTATTAAAGGTTACTCCATAGTTACATCCATGCAGGACAGCTTTGCATATGAGGTGCACATGTGTATAGTCAAGAGTGCAAGGCATGTGTAAAAAATTAACGGTGGTTTTGCAGTAGTACTTGACCAAACCCTATTAATTTAATTGTTAATGATTATGTCCTTTGGTATGAGTTCTGTGAGAGTATGGAAGGATTGGAGTGTGAAGGATTTGCTGAAGCCTTTTGTAATGATACTAAAACGCACATACATAAACCAAAAGGCCCTTCTCCCTTATAAAAGGGGTAGCCAAGTCCACCCCCCCATACAACCCATATGTTGTCCCTCTCATCTTAGCTCTTCATGGATGAAGGGTTATCCCAGGCTTCTGTCACTCTGCTCAGGTCAAAGGCAGTGCACCAACATAGGGCTCTTTCACAGCAAGGCCTAATAGCTGGAGGTGGTATACCCCCACTGCTTCATTATATGGCAACCCCTCCCTTCTCATCCATTGGTGAAATTTACAGAGCAGACAAGAACAACTCTTCAGGCTGCATCATTTCCTTCAATTTACAACCATTTCTTATTCACTACTATTGTTTCCCCCCCTCTCTTCCTTGCTCAACAGACATTCCCTATTCATCCAGTGTTCCCATCATCCCATTCATCAACCTCATCCATGGTCTTCCCATCAAGTTCACACTATCGTGCTTCTGCTTTTCATGCTCTTTTTGCTAGTCTTTCATCACACATTCTTCCCTTATACCCATACCATCTCGTCACTGATCTACTCTATCTGCCAGCTCTCTTCACACCCTGCTCTCTGCCTTATAATAATAATCATACTAATAATTGTTACCTCATGTTTCATTGACTGGAAACCCACAGCTCCATAGTGGCTGACAACAATCCTCAGGCCCTCCTATAAATCTCTCTGGGTAGCAACATGGACTGTTGTCTATGTTGGATTTTTGTGGATCTTTATATCACTAGGTAGTAGGAGGAGAGGACCAATCACTGGTTCTCAGCTCCCCTTGTGTGAAAAAATGAAGGAAATACAATGGAGTAAATAGATTTTGGGCCCAATTTAAAGATTGAGTGTCAGCCTATTGGGGTTGTACTTCCGGATGGAGGCAAGGGTGCTGTTGGGTTTTGAATATTGGCTATAGGGAGAGGATCCTCTCTGATGTCCATCTTGCAGGAACCCATCATTGGTCCCAGGCTTTTGATAGTTACGAAAAAAAATTATAATTCTTTTTGAGGAAGAGTTGCAATCTGCAGTTACATATATACATTGTAGTATATATGTAATTTGTGTGGTTGTGAGATGTATATGTATGTAAGAACTACATATTGTATTTGTATATGTATGCAGAAAAACAGGCTAAAGATTTTTTTTCTTTTTAATGAATTGCAGATGTCAAACAGATGCACTTTATTGTATATTCAGAGTAATGATATGGTTTATAGAATACAAAAGTACTGAAACTTTATGCAAATGCACATGTGCAATAAAGGATTGGATAACCATTGTTCTGCTGATACTTATTTGATTGTCACTCTTCCTGAAGGTCAAACTTTCACTGATGTCTGCTTCCCATTTTTGTCTTCAGAAGTCCTGTAGATTGGTACAATTCTAAGAGGTATATTAGATTGGTAAAATTCTAAGAGGTATATTGTATGAAATGTAAAACATTTTCAGGTGAATGTCCATGAGGTTATATGTAACTTATACTCTGTCTATAATCAAGTAACCATTGAGTCAAGTTGTAGATTATAGAATCATTTGACAGATGGATTTTAGCATTAGTATCAGAAGCATATGGATTCAGTTAGTGTATTTTTCATTGTAAACATTCATAATTTTTTATTTTTAATACACAAGAATAATGTAGAAAAGGTGAAAAAAATCTAAGTGTATTATTGATGAAATGTATTAGTGCTTTAGTTATTTTAGTCCTTTGGGTGCATAAGGGGTGTCTCTGAAGTGATTAAAGTCACTCACCATCAACCAAAATAGATGTGCAAGTCAAATATCACAAACACAGGATTGATTGGGATATGTTTAACCAATTGACTGGGAGAGGTGTCCCTCAGCAGAATGAAATTACATGATATCAGTCAGACTTCAATGTACAATTCAAATATTGTAGCCAAAGGGTTAAAGATGTAATTCCTTTGTTCAAAAATACTACTACTTGATTTTTATATACAATAACTGATTGGTTTCATAAAGTGTGAAGAGTGGTATTACATCTCCATAGGAACTGTTCCCTTGGAGAACAATAGAATTTCATTGGCATGCAAAAATCTTTGTGACTGGTGTGTGTCTGAATTACAGGATTGAATGAAAGAAATTGCATGTACGAGATGGTACTTTTTTCTTTTCCTTTTTTCAAAGTCACTGATAAATTTGAATATTTTCTCTGTATTATGAATCTGAGATTTGCATTCAGCTAAACAAAGATTATGGTATTTCTAATACATATTTTAAAGCATGGAAAACACTTCAGGAGAACTCTATGGTAAAACATTGAATTTGAACTGCAAAATGTTAGAAGGAAACAAATGGCTCCTGTGATTGTTGACCATTGTTATGTAAAGATTTTGTATTTGATCCTTTGGTGCCATTTTCACTTTTTCCTATTCACTAAACAAAAACTTAGGTGTTAGGCCTCTCATGTATGCAAACATACAAACACACTTCAAGAATCCAATGTAACAAGAGACCAATCCTTAATCCATGCTGGTGCCCCGGTCCAAAAGGAATCACATGCAACATCCAACAAAACCTAGTAAGCATCCCACGACTACGAAACTACTCAAAAACAAATCCTATAAATTAACTCAGGACAAAGAGTAATACAAGTCTACCTTAAGAAAGTGAAAAGTTCCCAGACCTTACACTGATATTGTCTCCTGCCTAACCCCCAATTCGCCTTTATGTAGGATATCTGAGATGTGTAAGCAAAACACTACCTACGCCCATATCGCTGTTTCATTTACCAGTGTTTTGGTTACATGAAATTATGTAGTCGCCAGACGTTGACCAAATGCGCAAATGGTGGCAAAGGCGTGAAGAAGACTACAGAGCATCCTCTTTAAACTACAGTGTACAGCTTTGACCGTGAAATCCCTTGCCTTTGAAACCCTAAGCTTAGTTTCTGAGAAGAAGCTCGAGGGGGATCCATGGTCCATGATATTGGCAGTACAAACGCAGGAACACTGCGATTAGCCCAAACGCGAACTTTCACATTTCCGCTTCCTGCAGCTTCACCAGGTGATGCCACATACACGAGTCAGGGACGGCTTTTAAGCTGCGGGGCCAAATTGGATTCTTATTTTGTGGGCCCGTTTTACGACAAATGTCTGTGAATCTGGGGATGTATTACAAGAACATCTTTATATCGTTTAAAAACACACACACACACACATATATATAAAGAACCGTTGTGGTAATCCGAGAGATTTGAAAATAATTTTTTCAAAGCATGAAGCCCCACAACTAACTCGGAAAATACATAAATGAAATTCCCGATTGGTTATCGTACATTTATTTCACAACTGTTACAAATTGTTATATATTGCAAGAAATTAATGGTAATATAACGGTAGATAACGACTAATTTTGATGAAATAAGATTTTGAGCATCAAGGGCCCCAGGCCCCAAGAACACTACGCCCCTCACTTAAGCAGATTATACCTCTTGCAGGGCCCCCTTAGGCGTTGTTGACCAATTGTAAGCAATCGGTCCAATTGGCTCAGACCGGACCTGGAGGACGCCACCACACCGCCTCCCCTTCCCTCCAATCTCTCCCGTCCCTATACACCCCCTAGCCCCAGACTCGGTTACCCACAACGTCCTATCACTATATCAGATGTTCAGCCTCAATATCCACAGGGTGTATCAAAGCTGTTTCTTGGAATATCAAACAGGACTAGAAAATATGAAATCAATTGTAAAAAAAATTATACTTTATTAATTTATTTACTGAAAATAAAAATAGTACCTAGAATTCAGCTGTTTGTTCATAGCCGTCCTTTTTTTTTTTTTTTAAGGGATATCGGGTTCACATGGGGCTGAGAAACCTAGAACCATTGCACTATATATATCCCCATCACCTACAATTTGTCATCCAAAGTAAATTCATTAGATAAGATAAGAAGAGAGATCCAGCTTCTCGACTAAAACAATAGAACAAGTAGTTCATTTTATAAATGTAAATAATAATTTGCGTCCGGAAGAGGGAATTAAGGGGCAATACCCCTGTAGTAGTTTTAGTTCAGGACAAATGAAAATCGACACAAAATATCTAATATCTTTCTTTTGGTAATTAGCCACAAGGTGCGACACTAGAAGTGTCACATGAGAAATATAGGTGAAGCTCGGAGTAAGGCTACTGCTTAGTGGAGCTTATGGTTGTAGCTGGACGTGGAGCCTAACGTCAGCGAGGCGGTAGCAGATGATGACGGCGAGACTCGATGGGACGGCTAGAAGACTGGACGGTCTAGTCTATAAAATTTGGGAGAGAGGCTCCCACGGGCTTTAGGTGTGAGCCCGTTTGGTGGGTGATTGTACATACACTCCTGGAGCCAGAGGGCATTTGCATGCATAAGAGTGCCACTCAGTTTCTCACTTGATCTGGTTAGAGGGTCACCTCAGACATCTGAAAAATTAAGGTGGACGCTCAGCTGACTGGCAGCAGGGTAGATATTTGAGGATTTATGATTGGCGTCGGCTTTCGGAATAATGACCAAAATCTGGGGTAGGGGAAAGTCAATTTGACCTGGAACTGTCAGTTTTCAATGAAATTTAATGAATGACCACTCATTTAAGTTCACTAAGTATCAGCTTCATAATGATGGGTAGATCATTACGATTGGTCAAGACCAGAGGTCAAACTATGACGTAAAATGTCACCTGCTTAAAATATTGGCCTACAAACACAAAATGATACCATAGTATAGGAAAAAATAATAGTTTATTCTTCAATTTTCTCTTGTTTCTACCTCAGATCATGAGTAAGTTTTTAAATTAAGAGTGGAGAAAATATGGTATTAATTAAACGCTTGGTGGCTAACTCAAAATTGACCAAAATTTGGAAAATCAATATTTCGGCCAAAAACGCTGAAAATGATAGTCAGTCTAGTGAAACAAATAAGTGACAAAGTTGATAAATCAAACAATAATTAAAGTTTTAAAATAAACTTTCATGTTTTCCATGCTTTGTATCCTATTTTAGAGAACTTTGAAATGCCAATTTTGACTTGAACACTAATATATGTATATATTTTTTACTGTTTCGTTTCATCCACAGGTCTTGTTCAGATACCTAGATACATATCCTCTAACATATCTATAATGGGTTCTTACAGCCATTGTGTATGACACAGTTACAGTATTCACAACATTGCAACCCCAATTTTCTACAGGGGCATCTCTTTGTGGCGCATGATTGGCATTTACATGGGTGCGGAAAATCCTCCGGAAGAAGAACCACCATCTTGTCTGGCACCAACATGTTACCTTCTCTGAGGTAACCAAATTTGGTTGGGTCTATAGACACCTGGGAATGGTTAAGACAATGCATTTGAAGATAAGAACCATACAATGCCCTCATGATATGACCATGCAATGCTCGGCTGGTACGAGGAAGGTCCAAAATGGTTGTCTTACTGTGATGGTACAAGTGATATCGGAGTTCGTCCATTGACTTATAAGTCTCTGACTTAATGTATGTATACCTTCACAAGATACTGTTCAGTGAGCGCCAGATCTACTTCCAAATCCTTGCCAAAATCACTCAAGTATTGCACAGGATTTGCCTTCACTCCGGCAGATTTTGTGCCGAATTTACTGGTTGAATCACACCCAGTTAAAAAGTGCATGGCTATGATAACATCACAGAAATTCTCCCCCAACCTCTCCGCCATTGTGTGGAAAGGAAGATACCTTGTTGTATTCCCTACACCAACACGTATCCAGAACTCAATCAGTCCATGTTCTTTTAACAATTTCCAGTAATACAGCCCCAGAACTACAACATCAGTGTCATTCGAGAGGAGCACAACCCTCTTTGATTCAGATTTAACAGCATCAAGCGTGTGCGGAATCAAACGAACATCAGCTTCTTCAATATAGACATCAAGATTTGGCAAAACGCGGAAACTACCATTCAATACAGCTTTGCAAGGTTCCATATTCTCTCCACCCATTGCACTAACAACCAGTTTAGTATTTTCATTCTGTTCCACTAAGATGTGACACCTAAGCGCCTTCTGCAACTTGGTTTTATTTGACGATGATGCCCAAAATGCATCTTTTGACACCGGCAACCTTGTTTTTTACCAAGTTCATCTATGTCAATTGGGTTTGTGGTGCACCGTCTGATACGGTCACTATCTTTAACTGACCCGTCAATGTATGTGTCAAAGATAAAGTCAATTCGCTTTGAATTGATACTCATGCTGTAGATCATTTTCAAAAAGTTGGTACAGAGATCACTGCACGTCTTAATAGACCCAAGCTGCATTCGGCGCACCCAACCCATCACATCTACAATGGTAGCAGTCTGTTCTGGTGACCATGTTTTTGGTGATCCATAGTCATCATCTGAGAGAACTTTTTCCAGTGCAGCACAAAGGTCACTCTTTTGTGACTTGATCATAAGCCCTTTGCCATCAAAAAGATAGCAGGCATCAACCAGGTCATACTTCAACAAGTCTTCTATGTCATATCCTCGCATGCGTGCTATGCCAAGTAGCTTCTGTTCTTCAGCTAAATGCTTTAGACCTTTATCCTTTTGTTCACTTGCTACAGCTGACTTCCCAGGTTCAGGACCCTTGAATGTTTTCAGATAGTTCTTATGAATTGTGTCAAAGACAGATCTCTTTTTCGTTACAAATGTCTCTCTCCGATATGTTTCATAGAGCTCAGTGGACTTTGATGTGAAATTAAGCAAACTTTTGCTTACATCATCAGAGACAATTTCCTGGGTGATGATATTGTGGAGTTTTCCACCATCACTACCAACATCGGTTGGGACCAGATATGCCTTCACATCCCGACTCGTAAATGAACCACAGTTGATCTGTTGCTCAGCAGAAGCCTTGTTGCAACACTCAGTCATGTAAGACAGGCTAAAGCATCTACCCTGTTTCAACTCTGGTAGAATATGTTGAAGGACACATTGAAAGACATTCCACTTCTCTGAGCTAGGCACTGAGTCCATGTTACTGGTCTGTTTTTCAGCCTTTCGCAAATAATTACGTAGACACTGATTATGGCAGTACAGATCTGCGGCAAAAACATCAGCAGCATTGTTCAGGTCACATGTCCGAGTGAAAATGTCGTCCAGGAGTACCGAAGTAGCCCTCAGGAATGATTCAGCTCTGGCCACCTCTGATATTCTGATTTTATTATATTTTACATTGTGTTTTGCTGCAGAACATATCACACGCTTTTTAGAATACTTATCAACGTTGTCTGGTTTGCAAGGTTGGTCACGAGAGAGGGACATAGATTTACGCATTTTTTTAGGTTCATTTGGGCTTACTTGGTCTTTTTGACCAGTTTCATGTTCCTTTGATTGTCTTTTCAGGCCATCTATTGTCTTTTTATGAGTGTACTGTTTATAACACTTGAAATTGTCAGTTATATGATACACGAAGTTGCAGTTCTCAACAACCTTTCAAACACTATGTCCTTTCGTGGTGATGCTGCATTAACGACCTTCTGCCTTCCTTTCTCTGACGAAGTTGGCTCCCGTTCAGGATCATTCTCTTGGCATATAATACAAAGTTCAGGATTGAAGGAGATTGTAGATTGTGGACCTAGCCTCACAACTGTTGATTGTTCTCTCTGTGAAGGTGCCATTGGTAATCTGAAGAAAAAAAACATTTGATTAGAAATTCAATCCAGACTTCCACACATGCTGCGGTTGATGTAGCCTCCACTAGGATATTGCAGAAAGTACAGTTTATATCTGTCTTGTTCATCAAAGGGTCAAATTAATGTGATCTCCACTGTATATTATGTAGAATAGTGTACATTACTACCTAGGCCTTACTGTGCATCTAGCTCTGCTGACCCTGCCATACCATGGGGATCAATCTAAAATAAGAGTATAGGCATGGTCTCTTAGCTAACACAGGGCTTTAACTAATTAAAATGCACTGTATGTAGTCTTCACATTTCAGAAGGCGAACTGGTGATATTCACAAAAAAAAGTGAAAAAACGGAAACCACTCTCCCAACATAGGCATGTACTATCGAAAGATTCACTGAATCTAGGTGAGATTCACTGAATCTAGGTCAAATGATGTAACAAGAGATTTGATTTGTATTTGTGTTTCTTTGATTAATGATCTGGAAAAAGAAGTTGAATAAAGCAAGTTTGTAATTGATCTGTCATTTGCGGCATTTTCTGGCCAAAATATTGATTTTTCCAAATTTTGGTCAATTTTGAGTTGGCCAACAAAGGATTAATTATTACCATATTTTCTCCAATCTTGATTTAAAAACTTACCCATGATCTGAGGTAGAAACAAGAGAAAATTGAAGAATAAATTAAAAAAAATTCCTATACTGTGGTATCATTTTGTGTTCCAGGTCAAATTGACTTTCCCCTACCCCAGATTTTGGTCATTATTCCGAAAGCCGACGCCCATCATAAATCCTCAAATATCTACCCTGCTGCCAGTCAGCTGAGCGTCCACCTTAATTTTTCAGATGTCTGAGGTGACCCTCTAACCAGATCAAGTGAGAAACTGAGTGGCACTCTTATGCCTGCAAATGACCCCTGGCTCCTGGAGTAATACGTGTGTGTGGGCCCAGCCACACACACTCATACATTCACAAGATGTGCACACGTATATGAAATGCGCATGCACATCTCCGTGAATGCACCCTTCTCAATATAACTGTATATGATGGTAAGTGGTGACATCTTGATGTATATAATGTAAAGAAAGGGGGGGGGTTGATCCAATGTATGTGTGTGTGTGGCCTTGGCCACACATACTCATACATACATTAGATGTGCATACGTATGCAATATACGTATGCACATCACAATGAATACACCCTTCCGGACAGTAAAATTGAAATTAAAGGGGGGGGGTGATTCAATGTATGAGCGTGTGTGGCCTTGGTCACACACACTCATACATACATTAGATGTGCATACGTATGCAATATACGTATGCACATCGCCATGAATTCACCCTTCCGGACAGAGACATGTATATATAAAAATTAAAGGGGGGGGTGCTGACTCTCCACCAGCCGACGCAGTTCAAACGTACTTAAGTGGCTGCATTGGCGGCGCACAAGACCCTCAGATGTTGTCGGAGGCCCTCTCCTCAGAAAAGCAGTTGCGGGGGAATGCTTGAGGTAGTGGTCAAGGGTGGCTGCAGTGGCGGCATCTTCTTTCTTCAGGTGTTGAATTGGTCTTTATTTGCCAGAAACAACGGTCCTCCAGTCGCAGACGGAAGAGCAGAGTCTCCACTTTTCTAGGTGTGGAGCGATACAAGGGGCTCGTAGTCTGTGACTGCCCTGTACCACCTCGCCCTCTCTGACACCTCTGCCTCCATTCTGTGCTCGAGGAACCGTTATACCTGGTTAAGAGCCCTGGTGCGTAGGCGCAACTGATTTCTGCTGAGAGGGACGACAACATCGACTTCAGGTCTTTTGCGCGCCGCTTCTGCTGCGGCGTCGGCTAACTCGTTACCTGGGACACCTACGTGGCTTGGCACCCAGTTGAGCGTAACACTCCTGCCTTGCTGATGCAGCTTCAGCAGGAGTGCTAGGATGGAGGTCAGTAGGCGTACATTGTCGCTGGGCTGTATCGATTCTAAGCTGCCTAGCAAAGACTGTGAATCCGTGTGGATCACCACAGGACCAGCTCGAGATATTAGAGCATGCTCTAACGCTCCTTGGACCGCTATGGCCTCAGCTTGGAGAGTGGACGCATGATCAAATACTCTCCTGCCGTAGGTCAAACCATCCGTCACAAAAGCAGCCCCCGCACTGCGAGGCCTGTTGGGGTCTACGGAGCCATCCGTGTAATAGACCGCCGTTCCAGGTCTCGACAGTGCGCGGACGCCTTGTAGGGCCTGTGCTCGTACTCTTTCCTGGTCACATAACTTCTTCTTACTGGGAAGCTTTGTGACAACGAAAGTTGCAGGTATCGACAGCCATGGTGGTGGGGGCTTGAACTCTGGATGTGGAGAGTCCCTACCCTTCTCAAGGAGAGTGCTGGTGAGCTTGAAGGAGTCCAGGATCCCTGCCGCCTGTGCCAGCCAGGTATCGGAGTAGATAAAAGTACCCACCCGTCCCAGCGCTGTCACAAGGCTCTGACTCAGCTCAGTTATCCTGGGGCTCTGGACCAACTTGGCAAGAAAGTCGACCTCCAGCCTTCTGACCCGTGATGTTAATGAAGGCAACGAAGCCTCCATTCGGAGGTTAACGATCTTAGTCCAAGGTTGAGCTCCTAGGATAATCCTTGCTGCGGCATTTTGGCAAGGCTCCAGGTCTTCAAGCTTGGCAGTCGCCACATTTATGAGAGCTGGGGCAGCGTAGTCCACCAGACTGCGGACTGCGTGCACATAGAATGTGCGAAGGACCCGATGCGTGGCACCGAGTGCCTTCCCCGTCATTGCTCTCATAACTGTGGTTCTTGCCTTCAGTCTCTCCTTGAGATAGGTAAGTTCCCTCTGAAAGGTGAGCCTCTCATCAATCCAGACCCCCAGGTACTGATACTGGTGAACCCAGTCCAGCCTAAGGTCCTGGATGGTGAGGTGCTTCCCTTCTGTCCTGAGCCTCAGTGAGACTGGACGAGGAGGTGTAGTTTGTGCGCTGGTTGGTACTGTTCTGAATTTTGAATTCCTAGGAAAGACCACACGCTTGCGCGGGATCGGTTTCTATGGTAGGGGAAGAATGTCTGTAAGAAAATGAAAAGATAGTAGCGTATAAAAGAGGGCTATTGCCACCGGGCGAATTGGGGCAGTTTGTGGTCGTGGCTCGGGAGAAATGGACTGGGAACTTGGACGGGGGCGCCGACGCCGGGAGTAGGATTAGGGTCACCAACAAAAGTTTGAAAATGGTAGGAGGCGTAGTAGTAGAGAAAGGTGGAAAAACGGAAAAATCTTTAGTGGGAGGTAAACTGAAATGAGATGTAGTATAAGAGAAAGTTAGAAAGGAAGTGAATTTTAGTCGAAGAAAAAGTAAGTGTAGATGTTTGAGCGTGTGGCGTGGCTATGTTCGTGAGAGGTGTGTGTGTGTATCTTACGGGAAGTGAGTAGAGTTCACTTCCCGCGTGTAGAGCGCGTTCCTGTTAAGCCACAGGTGGGGCCTGAGTAGCCTGCTTTTCCCCAGGTTGGGTTTGAAATCCTGTAGAGTTGATCCAGTGGCGGTGCGAGGGGGGTGGGGCAGGCGGGCGGTGTAAACCCGTCTGCCGACGTCAACGAAGAGGTCGGCCGGCAGCAGCAAAGGAGATATATCTCCTCGCCACCACCGGCGAGCGTGTAGAGCGCGTTCCTGATAAGCCACAGGTGGGGCCTGAGTAGCCTGCTTTTCCCCAGGTTGGGTTTGAAGGTCAGTAGAATTGATTCAGTGGCGGTGCGAGGGGGGGCAGGCGGGCGGGTGTTGTATGATCTCTTTCCTTCCAATCACAACTCTGGAAACAGAGAATTACGCGATTGGGAATTGTGTGTGAATGTCAGAAGTGTAAACTCGCTCACCATCTCGGCGAAACGCCGACCTTTAAAAAGGAGGCTGGCGGGAACGTGAGGAGCTTTCCAAGTTCCTGATTGGCTGACCGCTGGCTGGCAGGGACACCCTTGCGAACTACGCTTGCCAACTACGGGGACTTGGAAAGGATAGTTCCTAAGATTTCTTTGATCACTGTATGACGGGTCGTAGGATGCATCACGTCACTACACCCCCCTGGAAATTTGTGTGAAGAGTGAAGTTATTCAGATAACCAATTTTATTATATATACGCTTTTTAGTGCGAGGGGTTTATGAACGTGTACAATATTCTGACCGGAAAAAGCAAAACTAAATTTTCCGTAAAGAGGACATTTTTACTTGAGGCACGTTTCACATTTGCCCCCTTCCTCCACCTCTCCTCCCCTTTTACAAAAAAAAAAAAAAAAAAAAATGACGCTTATGAGTACTATATTTGTACTCTCTTCACCATAAACGCCACTCCACGGACACGGACATCACTGTATCCAATCTTACAACGGAACTGTTGAGAACGCGTAATTGGGATACTGTACTCCGACATTACGAACCGTTGTGCGTTTGTTTACAAAACTCACGTACACTTTCCTCTCGTAGAGGTAATCCTACCCCTATCCACTTCCTTCTCAAGCCAAATGAAGAGTAACAGCAATCCTTGTTCGTTCGGGTGTTTCATCATGATCATACTCACGCTCCTTATTCCTCTCTTCAAGCCACTACAGGCAAATTATTTCTTGTTCGTCAATTTACCATTTGCTCTCTTGATCTCCCGCCATCTTTAGGAAACATCGTTTCAGAACACTCATCTCCCGCCTTTTTGGGGATCTACCGCAACTTAACAAATATTCTCAATTATTTTATTTCTACAACAGCCTTCTGCAGGCACATTTTGTAATCTTCATGCATTTTTTTCGAAACGTGTAAATAAAACAATCATAAACTTGCGCCGCTTTTCTCAACATGTAACAACATACAATTTTTGTCTTAGATTTTTATCTATGCATCCATCGACGTGTCTCTATTGCACACTTGCAGACCAAACGGCTATTTCGACTGGTGTCGTTCAATAGCAGATCAAGATGCGTGTCAGGTATGTGACAACACTTCATACACGCTCCCAGCAGGCAAAGTAAGCTAGTTTGTTTATTGGTTAATACGGCAAAACGCCTGGGTCAATTAAAATGAAACTTTCAGTTTTTTTTTTTTTTTAATTGTATTGAAGCGGCCTTGCTGTGGATGTGCTGTGTCTTGCGACACTGCTTCTGACCCAGGGCAGTGGACAGGGTGCAGGGATGACCCGTCATCTAGGAGGTGCTAAGATGGGAGGGAGGGTGGAGGGGTGTGGAGTGTTTTCAGGGATGGAATGGGTGGGAATGATTTTATGCCTTTTCCTTTTTGGCTACCTCCCTAGTAAGGGAAAAAAAGCCTTGGTATATGTATGTATGTATGAATATCGGGAGTAGTTGCGTAAAGATCAATATCACCAAGATGTGATAATAACTTCGTGATTGTAACTCCGTAAAAACTTGAATTATCATATCAAATGAAATCAACATATATATATATATATATATATATATATATATGTGTGTGTGTGTGTGTGTGTGTGTGTGTGTGTGTGTGTATGTGTGTATATATATATGTATATATATGTGTGTGTGTATATATATATATATGTATATATATATATATTATATTTATATGTATATATATATATATGTTATATATATATGTATATATATATATATATATATATATATATATATATATGGAATGTAAGAGAGGAAAAGTTTGAATGTGTTTGTGATGAAATACCTGAAAATTATGCTAGGAGTCACTAGGTTGGATAGAGTGAGTAATGAGGAGGGTAGCGGGAGTGAAAAAAAAATGACGGGTGATGGAATTGGGATGGTTTGGACGGATGGAAAGAATGAGTGAAGAAAGGTTAGTAAAAGAGCTGTGGAAGGAAGAGGGAGTGAATTTGAGGAGACGACCGAAAAGATGGGGTGAGGGGCCGTTGAGCAAGAGGGGAATGTCTGTTGAACAGGGAAGGGAGAAGGCAGGAGATAGATATGAGTGGAGAGTGGCAGTGTATAGATGATATTGTTATGCAAGGAAGGTAGGGGGGATGCGCTTATGTGTGAATGATATTTTGACGCAGCCCGAAGGGATTTCTCTCCGTCTTCTCTTGTTCTGCATGAGAGGACGGAGAAGGGGAGATTCGCCGATAAAGTGAAGCGGCTTTGCTGTGCACTGCTTCTGACCCAGGGCAGTGGGCGGGATACAGGGATGACCCGTCATCCACGAGGAGCTAAAATGAGACGGAGGAAAGGGTGGTGGAGGGGAGTGGAAGGGGTGAGAGTAGGTAAGTGCCTTTGACTCTGTTACCTTCCTTATAAAGGGGAAAGAGCTCTTGGTATTCAGACAACACCAAAGGGTAAAATTCAAGGTCACATATTTTTAGGAAGTTTACAAGGAAAACTGTTGTTTATTTATTTGTTGTGAACATATGCGGCATAATGACATTCAGCCTTGACTGAGGTTGAAAGATCACAGCTGTTTAGGGGGCTGTAATTCGAAGACTGTTCTAGATGTTTGTCATCATCCAAGATACAGAAGTTGCATGTGGCACAAAATGATCATTATCGTTTAATTTAGAACAATTCGACATTAAAATGCACCAAATTAGATAAACAGAAGCCATAGTAAAATGAACAACACACTACTTAAATACCAGATGCACTCTCAAGAGTCCTGTCGCCCCACACACAATCAAAACATTGTACACATTTACAAATTTCTCGCACTGTAAGCCGCGTGAATTATACAACTGACTGTATGAACAACTTCTGACACAGATTTCCAACATACCCCACCCCCCGCGTTCTGGATGCCTGTGCAAACATACAAACACATAATGTCGGTCAGGGTTGCAGCATTTAACTGTGTAAGAAGCTCAAAGGAGAGGTCTGCATGTAATGATGTAGACTTGAAATTTGGAGCTGGGGTATTTCTATTGTACGGAGCCTTTTTGTGTGTGAACGTGTAATTATCTAAGTTTTATTATGCAGACTGATAGTATAAGGTAAACTATTTATTAATAAAGTATTATTGTAAAATTTTTGTTTCATTGTTTCTATGGATATATTATTGAGGGTTATTTATATTGTTTTTGTAATGATTTTTCTTAGCAATAATTTTCTTTTATTTACTTTTTTTTTCCTGGGTGGGGGCTAATAGACCAGTTACTAATGCTAGTTTTATCCTAGTCTTTTCGTATCAATCTAACTCGTGAGAACACTCATTGAGTATATTCATCATCGAAATTATAACGGCCGTAATTTCTATACTCAGTAATTTTATGTTTGTGTATCTATATGTTTATTATTTATTAATTAATTGAATTTAATTTCGTTACCCACCACGAGGCATAATGACAACAACATCAGCTTCGCTATGACGTCTGCCTACTCCCGCACCTCTCCCACCATCGCTGACAAGGAACTCGCTTAATTATTACACCGAGAAGCAGAACTGCCATTAAGATATATATAGCAAGATCTCTCCTCTCGTTATCTTCGGTACTTTCCAGACGTCATAAAGTTTGGTCAGGAGGTAGTCGACGTGACGAAATCACTACCTCCTGTCAACCACTCCCTTTCACCGGAAGTGAGACATATTTCAAATATCAACGCTTCCTCTCTCATCACTACTTACGGTGAATAGCTGATTCAACCTTGTCCAAGAAGAGGGCTCGGTTTCTGATCACAGAATCCCTTTTTCACAAAATCTTAAATACATTTCAAATTATCTTAAACCTTGACACCATCACGCTTACACATTACAGTGTCTCGGAAGACATGACTCAGGCAAGGCCGGATAAAACCTCAAACATTGAAAATGTTATGATGCCCCATATACATGTAATTCAAGATAAGATAATAATATACCTTCTCAATAATATAATAGTATTGATTATAATATTTTGTTGTTTTGTGTATGTTTTTTTTATTTATATACTGTGCTGGACCCTTTGTGTGGGACCTGGTTCAAAACTGGATGAGGATTCATCATGAATTCGGAACTGGAATAAGCTCCATGGGATGTGACTATACTTTTAGGCCAAGCACGTGTTTATTTTGTTTATTCATTTTTTTTTTTTAGAACATAAGAATTGAAGAGACTGCAAGAGACCATAAGGCCTACATGTCATCAGGCAGTTCCATGTCTACCTTTCATCCCCATCCATAAAAATTATTTAATATCCGAAAACAACCAATTGTTTCAGCGTTCACTGCATTTTTACTAAATATATTCCATGCGATATTTATTTATTTATTTATTTTTGTAAACCAGTTCTTGTCTGCTTCCTTCTTAAACCTAAATTTGTTCAATTTAAGTCAATTACTACGAGTCCTACTCTGTTGTCTTGATATAAAGACCTTGCCTGATTCACCTCTGTTAAGACCTTTGACCCCATTTGAATTCTATTAGATCACCCCGCACTCTTCATCTTTTCAGTGTAAGTAGTGCCTAAGCCTGTCTTTGTACGGTCGATTTCTATGCCCATATATGATTTTGGTCATTCTCCTCTGTACTGAATCTAGTAGATATCTGTCCATGTTATAGGCTGACCTAGAATAAAAAATCTTAATGAAGCGCAGGAATTACATTTTAGCGTCCATATTTTTTCTTTATAATTTCGAATGGTTTAAAACAACATTTATGATTAATTACACATATACGGGGGTCGCCATAATAGTCTTAATAGATCATCTTTTCACTAAAAATCGAACGTCCCTGACACAGAATTACAAAACAACACGGAAGCGATTTTGTGTCAAACCAGGATGCAATCGATAAGAACAAGTGCCTGCTTTATTAATGAATACCAGCTGAGGCACTCGCGTGGTTTACCTCCTGGAAGAAGACCCTGCTCATAGGGTCACCTCTGTGAGAGGTGACCTCAAAGTGGACAAGGCCAAGGGGGCGTCCACAGGGAACGTGGTTGAAGCAGATATTGCGTACCTGCCTAGCGACAAGAATAAATAGATAGGTAAATAAATAATAAATAAATAAATAAATGAAAATGAATAGATAAATAATGAAAATACAAATAAATAAACAAAAATATAAAAATATTAATAAATGAATAAATGAAATAAATAGATAATTAATTAATAAAAATATAAATAAATAGATAAAAAGTCATCCGGCACGAAATCAAATATGGACACGTAGATATATGTATCACAAATCACTTGTATGTATGTATATATGTGATTCACCACTATGGTGTTAGACTCGTGATTGACAGTTATTAACCTCCTGGAGGAGAGCTCAGAGCTCGTATGACCGAACTATGGGTAATACTGTAACCATACACGCACACACACTCCCAACTCCCCGTCCACGAGAGTTGGAGTAACAACCCGCAGCGCAGCGATACTGAAATTATTTCAGCGTAGAGGCAGGCGAGAACTCTAACCACCGCGCCACGAGGTTATGTAATATATATATATATATATATATATATATATATATATATATATATATATATATATATATATATATATATATATATATATATATATTATATAATTATGAATAATGGGAGGTAGGCTTATGAAATACACTTGCAGGTTGAACTGTGGACGTGAATACGGTCTGCATATTTCATCGTTTATTCCCCTTATCACCACATCTTTCATGGTTAACTCCCTTGCAAACAGCCCTCCTCCTCCAAGTGACCTAGTTGGTAGTTATAGTACTCTCCTTCTCTACATCCCCTCGCAGTTCACTGACGTGCACGCCCCATAACTCCCACCTTAGGAATAAGATAAATAAAACATCCGGTTAACTGAGGATATTAGGAACTGAGAAATGTGTTACTACAATATCTATTGGTAATTTTTCCATATACTTTTAATTTCTTTTTATTACAGGCTCGTGGTTGTCCAATACTTACGCCCCTCAGTTTAATCATTGGTCTAATTTGTAATAAAACTAGTGCGAATTTATATTTTCTCATTTATTACTAAAGTAATCTTAAATCCAAATTTGATAAATAACATAGTACTTTCATCCAAAGCAGGAATGCCTCTGTAAATTTGTCCTTTCATCTGATACAAGGCAGATGATGCCGTATTTACTGTTAGAACGGGAGGCTATTCCATGTAGATAACGGCGTTAACTCCTTTATTTTGTATTTTGTTGCGCTTTCTAGACCATTCTGCTTACACTATGTGGAATATTTTATACTATGGTGTAAATCGGTACTTCTGGTTGAGTATCCAGCCTGAGACTATTATATATTCATCTCATGTCTCGCAAAGTTTGCAGAGGACATTGTTCTCTGGAACTACGCTATGTTTGCATTTTCTTCCAAGTTTGGATAACTTTTCCTTCGTCTGCAGATGATCAGCAGAGATGTGCAATGCCAAGATTTCTCCACTTTTCTTACAAGTCAGAACATTGGCTACCTCTGTTGTTTCTCTCCTTTCGTGATTGGTTTGACGTAGCCTTGAGCTTTCCTTACTCAACTTTACATTTCAATTCTAATTACTTCAGTTATTATAGTTTTGTTATTCTATTAAATACAGCATTCTGCAGCTGACAGCTAAGTCGTACATGATAAGTACTTGGAAAAATTGTAAGGAAAAGTGATAATGCAATTTAATTGCTTTTATGCTGAAACCCAAGGTATAGCTAAAAGAATTAAAGATCGCCAAAAGAGAATCCGATTGTACTTTGATACGCCATCAAGTTGGGTTAAGTTTTGAGGCTTACGAAGGAACGACGTAAACAATATGTTTGTAGTGATGACAGTGGGTGGGCATCAGAAAAGACCAACAAGGTTGTTAATATAGTAGCTAAGATTAAACTCTCGACAAGTTGCTGCTATGTAGTGGAAATACTAATTTTGAGAAGAGCTTACTGTCACTGCTGTATAGATAATCACTTAAAAGGTACGTGAATGTGAATAGTTATGAGTAGTCATTTCAATTACCTGTGTGCATACGCACGTATACAATTATATATGTATACTTGTTCGTATAACATGCACACATACAGTATGTATAAAATATAATTTATACACAATACATATGTACTGGTAGGCTACTCAAATATGCATGCTTGTTTTTTGTATGTTTAATTTTGAGTGAATTCTGATTGTACCTACAAATCAAATGTTTGGCCATGTGTTTTTTTTATTTCTTTTTGTTGTAAAACTTTTAAATGATATAATGTAAAGGATACATTATTCTAGGTTTACCCTGATTGTGTACCTAATTAAGTAAGTAATTAAATCAAGTAAGTAAAGTGTTAACTATTGTTTAAATCTGTAAGCTAAGCCTGGAATGAGGGAAGATCTTGAATATGTTGCAAAGTGCATTTCATTTTGGGACAAAAAAGAAATAAATTTTACATATGACCAAATAAATGTAAATGAGGTGTCACACCCAAATCCACAAGATTAGATGTACTCAATACCCTTGCTCAGTAAAAACTTTTCTAGGAAACTTCACACCACACTACCAAGGAATTCACTTGAGGCTCAGGATATAGATAAGAGAATTTACAGATGTGACATGTAGAAAAGAAAGATTTAAACATCAATCATGGACTTAAAACATATTATATAAGGAGGCAGGTAAGACTATAGTGGTACCAAAGCATTGCATACATTATTATGCTTGCATTCATTAATCCTTACACTATGAGAGTTTCTCTCATCTTAGCAAGGTTGAAAGAAAAAGAATATTTTACCACTGTTTAGATGTTCATTGAGATAAGCTGGTACCAAACATGAATACCTGTTAGTGGTGGTTAGAACTGCGAGATGTATGCCATCTACAAGGCATCTGTTTTGAAAACATATCAACTTCATCTTTGTTGGGAGATGCAGCCTGAAGGGGTTGCTACTGTTTCTTGACCAAGTTTAAGATCTCTGTTAACTTTGGCTCTCACCCCCCCCCCAAATTTATACTTAAGGATGGCTGACAAGTAGTGTCTAATCCCTTCTTCCACCAGTTGTCTAGTGACTTAGAAACAGACCCACATTGATACTACAGATAATTGCAAAGAATGCCAAAATAATTAAAGTTTTCATTTGACAGATGTAGAACCAAAAGATGAGTTATGTTAAGAAGGCATAGGTAGTCACAAGAAAGCAAATTTTACTGGATTGGAGAAATGAATCAGATAGATTTAATAGAATAAGAAAAAATACAGAAGAAATAGGAACTGGAAATTCATAACTCGAGAGTGGAAAAATAGGGGCTAAAAGTTAGTGGAAAAGAAAAAAAGGTTCAATAGAAAGTATGTGAAATGGGATGAATAGAGAAGAGTTAAACAATAGAACAGCAATGATTATTGCCTCCGTTTTCACTAACTAGGAATCTGCTGTCCCTGGAGGGTGGCAGTAATCATTATCCCAGTAAATAAATCCTTCTAGAAAGATTTCTGTCACCAGCTTATAGTAGTAGAATCAGATTAGATGTCAGTTGTTAACTCCCTGTATATGAAAATCGGGAGGATATACAGATGATATTGATAGATCTTGGCTCCAGTCTGAAAACAAAGGGGTACACCTTCAGATAGAGGAGGTTGTGTTAATAATATTCTGTGTCTGGAATTAATTGTTGCCTTGAATTTCATTAAATGAAGAACCCATAGTGGCTGACAGTGGTCCTCAGGTCTTCCCATACCATGTTGCCACTGTGATCTATGCCAATTCCCACAAATGAGTGAATTTTTTTTTCTCCAAAAATTCCTACAAGGAAATCTGGATTTCCACATTTTTTCCCCGCAAAAAGAAGGAATTATTATATACACAAATAAGTTCATTGCAACATGTAATTTGCCTACAAAACATCCCATGTGAGCAAATTTCTACCCCAAATTTGTGGATAATCCCCATAAAATGGCTTCAGTGCTCCCACAGGTCTCCCTGGAAAGAAACTTGGACTGTTATTTGTGTTGTATTAATGTGGGTCTGCTTATAGGCCACCAGATTAAAGTGTTATAG
Organism: Oratosquilla oratoria; assembly: GCF_046742065.1. Classification (NCBI taxonomy): domain Eukaryota; kingdom Metazoa; phylum Arthropoda; class Malacostraca; order Stomatopoda; family Squillidae; genus Oratosquilla; species Oratosquilla oratoria. The sequence continues at coordinate 41,129,905 of NC_134798.1, forward strand.
GAATGGGAGCTATTACCAGTTGTCATCTGTTCATATGAGAACAAGTGTAAGAAATATTATTTACTTTATAATAGTTTTTATTAATTTATTTATTTAGTTATTTATTTATCATTATTATAATTTTTTTGCATCTGACCTTGATATCGACCAAAAGGTCTCCTGTTGGCATGCTCCACCTTTGTAATCCTTTGTAATATAGTTGAAGTTGATAAAGAGAGATCTTGGGGCCAGTTCAGTAACTGAATTCCAGCCCCTCAGGGCTGGACCTGAATCCTGATGAAGATGAGGGGGTTGACAGGTTTTGAAAATGGGGAATATGGGTGAAAAAACTTTGCCAAAAATGCAAGTATTGGAAAGGGGTATACATACAAAGAAATTATAATCAGTAATTTATTCAGTGGGTAGTGAAACAAGTTACAAAAACAAAAGAGAAAAATCTGAAAATATTAGTCTTGAATAATTTGTCACCCAATAAACACCTCAAGACTATTGGCAAGATGTCATATTGTTGGTGAACATGACAAGACTTACATACTGTTGGTGAATATAATGGTGGCGTTTTGCTGTGGAGATAAATGATGACAAATTCATAGAAAACTTAATTTAACCCAGATTATGCACAAAATGAAAGATAAAAATAAAGTAAAAGAAAAACAAAGAGCAGCATCCAAATTGATCCCTAACCTAATAAATAAACTATAAGGGGGAAGACTTGAAGTATTGGACCTGCCATCATTAAAAGAAAGAAGAGACATGATTGTAGTGGATAAACTGACAGAAGATCTCATGGTCTGGGACGGGAAGGTGTCATAAAAGAGAACATAGTCCAATCTAAAATCCAAAGCGAATTTAGAACTAAGTTTGGTTGATGGAAAAAGAGACAGGATCCCATGAACATAACTTCTTTTCTGTATATTGCAATCAGGTCAATAAAGTTAGGTAAATACATTGGTGATAATGGATTAAGTGCTTCATGGCAATTGGGTAATATAACCATGTAATTCTAATGTGAAGGTGAGTTGAATAATTTTTTTTAACTGCAGCACGATGGCAGGTGTTGCCGCAGACATGTTAGATTTGGCACTGTCACTCAAGCAAGAAAAGCTGTATGTGGATGCAGAAAAACACCAGATTCAGATTCTAAATGAAAAGGTATGGCATCATAGTATAGATTTTTTTTTTTTTCTAAATTATATTTGCATATATTTTTCATTGTACTTGTTTGGTAGCCTTTCTGAGAATAGTAGACCGTATCATCATATGTTTTGTATCTTGTGAAAAAAAAATTGTAACTTGAATGTATTTGTACCATAGCCTAATGTGAAGTCATGTGTGAAGATATATCTATACTACTAATTCATTTTTTTAGTTGTGGATAATACATGACAGAGAGAATTGATCAAGAATATTAGATGAATAAAATGTGTATACCATGATAATACTTACCATCTTACTTTTATCCACTCCTTACAATGATCTGATTCCTGTGATCATGTCACTTCTCATCTATCATGAAAAGAAAGAAGAGAAGGAATATTCATTCAATCAATCCATTGCCCCTGGTCTCTCTTGCAGAAGACCTGCAGACTTCAGGCAACTAACAACAGCCTCTGGATGGGACCATGAGTCACTCTATGAAGATATATTGTGTTGTTTGTGTATTGCTATTGCAGGGCATTGCAGTATGCGATCTATGTCTACTGTGTGGACCACACAGAGATAACATGATCACAATGTACAGATCATTGTAAGGTATTGGTAAATCTGATGGATGACCTCTTGGTTTTGGACAAGGGTATCATGAGGTCTTGAAAATAAATTAAAGGGAATATGTGCCTGAAAAATATAAAGAAATATAGCTATTTGTACTGATGTATCAATTCATGGCATAACCTAAAAAAAAGTCATAATCCAATCTAAAATCATGAAAAAATTTAAAGCTGAATTTGATCAAGGGAGTAAACTTAAGTAGATACCTGAACAGTATATTGCTTCCATATGTACATGTTTTGATTATTTATTTATTATTTTTTTTTTTGGGGGGGGGGGGGCTTAGTGAAAACTAAAAGGTCTCCCATTAATATGTCTTTTCAAAGTAATCCACTAATAATCAATCCGTTGCCTCCAGCCTCTCTTGTAGAAAACTTGCAGCCTCCAGGAAACCACTGTATTAATGACATAGGCTGTATGTTTCCCCATGTATACTTATTCTTCAAGTTATGACAAATCATCCCACCTTTCCTTAGTTTGAACTTACCCTTCCTTGTGCTTCAGGTTCTGAAGACGATTGAGAGAGTTCACCATCTTTCTTGGATCCGTGGGGAACAGCGTCGAAACTATGACGACCTAGTGCTGCGGCCCCACACCCACCCTCCATTGTGCTGTCGACGAGCTAACCTTCTCCACCAGCTTACTTTTGTTGATGCACACAAAGTCCTTGGATTCCAGGTAGAGTTTATATGCAACAGATATTTTTTTTTTTTTTTTTTTTTTTTTTTCTTTCTCTCTCTCTTCTCTCATTTCTCTAGCCATTACCTGTTTGGGATTCAGTTTTACATAATTTCATTAATTCTTTGTACAGGAGGCATTATATGGAGACCTCCTTGCCAAGCTGCGGGAAAAACCACAGTTGTTGGCACAGTGTTTGGTGTTAGGAGAGCAGCGGAACCTGCAGCAGATGCACACAGCTGCAGCTACTGTCTTCTCCTCCCTGTATGGTGCCTGCATTCTCCCTAGTGATGAGACACATGTGTTATTCCTGCTTAAGTAAGTATGACAATTCATACACTATTGTTAACCCTTTTGCAATGGGGACATTCTATATTTCAAAAAGAATTTCCAGTTATTAACCAAGAATTTTTTTTAAGTAATATTACCCTGAAAAAGGGTTAATCAAGTTATTCTTAATCCTTACACTATGGTGATATTCCCTAAGCTCAGTAGAATTATCAGGGATCAGTTAGGGTTCATTAGAGGAAGAGGGTGTGTAGATTCTGTAGGGTCTGGAATATTGCAGAGATTCACAACCCCAGAGTATGTAAGGGTTGTTTATCTTTACCAGTTAATATTTGGGGTGGCTGATCTTCCAAGTTCATTCTGAACTAACCTAACCTAACCTAAACTTAACCACTTCCATACGGTGACGCCTACGTAGGCGTCATGAGGAGCAAGTGGGTACGCGATGATGCCGACGTCGGCGTCTTGATTATATTTATTGTAGTCATACCTACGTAACCTCCATTCTCTCTAAACTGGCTTCATCATATTTTCTATGGTTATCAAAATTCACGGGTGAAAGAGAACGAATGATTGAGCACTGACTTTATTTTTTATAATGCGATTATTATGATGCAACATCGCACGTCGGGCAGCTAATGCTGCCAGACGTGCGATGTGCCCTGGAGTGAAGAGGTTAATTAGATGATCGTCACTGTTTGGGGTGATTTATATTTACAAGTACATTTCTGGGGTTGCCTATCTTTATATGAATACTCTTGGGTTGCTGATGTTTACAACATCCAGTGTATTTAGTAAGATGGTTATACACGTACATGAAAATTGTTTGGCAAAATGTCATTGTTTTGTGATGTACAAGTTCTTTACTTCTTTTGACAACAGGCACCTGATTCAGCTGCAGCTGGCACCCTCAGAGACACCTCGCCGGCTCTTGCGACATGGCTCCTGTGCTTTTAGTCAGGTCTTTCGTGCCTATTTAGACTCCCTTCCCCTTGCCAAGGTTAGTATTGTTTATGCATTTTCTCTCGTGACACAAATTACACATGTATACAATCTCATCACCTTATTTCCCATTGTAATTATTTCCAGTTATACAACTTTCCAAAATTTTATCCTTGCCATTTAGTTTTTCACAAATTGAAACCTATTCAGTTCTCCTTTTACTCTTTATTTCATCTTTCCCCAGCATTGACAATACAACCTCCCTGTTCCCACTTACATTGAACAATTCTTCATAGTACTTGTTACATTTGTCTCCCACATCTTGAACCTAGATGAGTTGTCAGGGTCGGCTGTGTGCTATTGGGGAGGGGTATATCATTTCAGGACTTCTTGGGCGGCCACTATGGGGCCCAAAGAGAAGTTCCCTAAAGATTCCCACATAACTTCTTTGAGGTAAAAGGAAGTGAACGTATTCTGGCTCTTCCATATACCTGCTTGAAGAACCTGGTTGACTGACAGATTCTTTCTGAAGACTAGGGAGGTCCCCACTGCCCTCAGGTCATGGGCTTTCGCTTTAGGGCAATCTGTGTGGTTCATTTCGTAGGCTCTGCGGATGACTTCCTTGATCCAGTAAGAAATTGAATTCTTAGTGATGGGCTTCGGCTTACCTTTAGTAGAGACGAACAACCTCTTTAATTCTGGTCTAAGATGTTCAGTTCTCTTGAGGTAGGTCCGGATGGCTCGTACCGGGCATAGTACTGTTTCCGTCTGTTCTCCCCCTACAAATTCGTCTAAGGACGGAACACTAAAGGACCAGAATCTAGGGTCGGATTTGGCAGGATCTTGGTTTTTGGCAATGAATTGAGGCATGAAAGTGAAGGAGACCTCTTTCCATCCTTTGGAATGGGCGACTCTATAAGAGATGGCGTGTAACTCCCCTACTCTCTTGGAAGATGCTAGGGCTAGCAGAAAAACTGTCTTCAAGGTGAGGTCCTTCAGATGTGCCTCTCGGAGGGGTTCGTAAGGGGGACCCCTCAGAGAGTTCAGGACTAGTGCCACATCCCACGGAGGAGAACTGATTTCCCTGGGCGGACACAATCTTTTGAAGTGCCTGAAGAGCATGGAAATTTCCAGTGAAAGGGCTAGGTCCATTCCCTTCAGAGAAACACCTGATTTAGTGCTGCCTTATAGCCTTGCACTGCCGAAAGGGAGATCTTCTTGGACTTCCTGAGGAAGTGGAAGAAGGAGGCGATCTCAAGAATGGTGGCTTGATCTGGGACTAGTTTCCTGGAGTGGCACCATTCTGCAAAGGCATTCCATTTCCCTTGATAAAGGTTAGCTGAGGAAGAGCGAATAGGAGCAGACATGTCCTCCACCATCTCTCTGGGAAAACCCTTCTTTAGGAGGATCCGGACCATAGTCTGAATGCGTGAAGATTGAGTGCTGAAGGGTTCTTGTGCCAAGCCCCATTGATGGGTTGATGTAGAAGGTCTGGTCTTCCCTGAAGGGCCAGGGGCTCTTCTACTGCTAGATCGAGGGCGTCTGGAAACCATGGGGCTTCTGGCCACCAAGGAGCGATCAAAGTCATCCGAAGGTTGGATGCGTTTCTTGCTCTCTGGAGTACCTTCTGGAGCAAGGGAAACGGTGGGAAAGTGTAGGTGTCCAAGTTGTCTCAACTTTGCAGAAGAGCGTCTTCTCCTGCTGCCAGAGGATCCGGGAGAGGGCTGAAATATATTGGGAGTTGGTGATTCCATCTCGTGGTGAAAAGGTCCACTAGAGGGGAGCCCCATTTGCTGAGGATGAAGTTCACTACTTCTTGATGGAGGGACCATTCTGTGCTGATTATCTGATTCCTCCTGCTGAGGTGGTCCGCCCAGACGTTCCTCTTCCCCGGGATGTAGCGGGCTTTGAGTGACACTTGGAGATTCTCGGCTAGATTGAGGATGTCCATAGTCAGAAGGCATAGGTCCTGGGAGACTGTGCCCCCTTGCTTGTTCAGGTAGGCTACTTCCGAGGAATTGTCCGACATTATGCCCACTACTTTCCCCGAGACTTGATCTTTGAAGTGACAGAGAGCCAGGAGTACTGCTTTCAACTCTAGCCAGTTGATATGGGCTGTCCACTCGACTGTGGACCAGGAACCGCTGGCGTGATCGTCGTTGAGGTGGGCTCCCCAGCCCACCTTGGAGGCATCGGAGAACAGAAGGACTTCGGGGGGAGATGGGCCAAGGGGCATCCCCACGAGCAGGTTGCACGGGTCCTTCCACCAGAGAAGAGAATCCTTGACTTCTTCGGTGAGGGAGATGTGTTGTAGGGGTTCTCCCTCTTGCGGAGAGCACTGAGACTTGAGGAGCCACTGTAGCAGTCGGATTCTTTGTCTGCTCCTGGGGATTAATCTCTCTATGGAAGCCATATGGCCCAGGAGGATTTGGCATTGTTTCGCCGTCAGGAACCCGGTCGATAGTGCCTGGGCAACTAGAGAAGTGAGATTCTGGATCCTCTTTTCTACTGGGAAGAACTTCATTAGGGAGGAGTCCAGGACCATACCCAGGTACGTGACTCTCTGTTTTGGCAAGAAATCTGACTTCTCTGGGTTTACTATGGTGCCCAATTTCTGGACGAAGGTTAGGACCATTCTCAGGTGTTCTTGACATAGCTGGGCGGAATGTGCAAAGATCAGCCAATCGTCCAGGTAACGGAGTAGGTGAATTCCCCTGGAGTGGGACCACGCTGAAACGAGTTTGAACACTCTGGTGAAGACTTGGGGTGCTGTGGAAAGTCCGAAGCATAGGCAGGTGAACTGGAAGGTGTTGCCCTTGTGGACGATTCTGAGGAATTTCCTGGAGGAGGGATGCACTGGTATTTGGAAATAGGCATCTTGGAGGTCCAGTGACACCATGAAGTCCCCTTCCCTGATAGACGCCCTTACGGACTCTGGGGTGTCCATTCGGAACTTCGTCAGGGAAAGGAACTTGTTGAGTGGAGACAAATCGATGACTGGTCTCCACCCCCCTGTTGTCTTTTCTACTAGGAATAGCCTTGAGTTAAACCCTGGGTCCGGAGTCGAGACTTCCTCTAAAGCTCCTTTCTGGAGCAGCACGGAGATTTCCTCTGCTAGGGCCTGCCTGTGAGCCGAGTCCGGGTGGTAGCTGCTGACTTGGATGGGATAGGGGGAGAGGTGTGGGACAGCGTGAAAGGGAAGACGATAGCCTGTCTTGATGACTTGTAAGGTCAGTCTTCTGCCCTGGCCTCTTCCCATGCTCTCCAGTAGAGAGAGAGAGGCAACCCCCTATCTTGTGCGGATGGGCTGGTGAATTCCTAGAATTTTCTGTGGGGGGTCCGAAGCCTCTATGATGTTTGTGTCTAGGTTCTCTATTCGGAAAGGGGCGGGGCTTTTCTGTCTGCATTTTCGACTTGGAGTGGAGGGGTGGGCTTTTTTCATTCTTAGAGTGAGGAAATGGCTGTCTTTGCATCTGAGGGGTCCTAGGGGCTGATGGGGGGGTTGGCCTTGGCCTCGAGGTAGGGACGGCAACTCTCACGATGGCTCTGTTATGCATCAGTTGGTTTTTGCTTGTGATTGCTGAATCCACCATGTCCAGGGGAATCAGGATGTGGGTTAGAAGGGGGGCCCTCTTCAATGGAGCATAAATTTCTCTGAGGAGGGGGTCACTGGGGTCCCCTAGGATGGTGTCTCTCCTGCGTGACTCGATGTTGGCCCAAGACATTGAGAGGCAGGCCGCTTGATGCTTCAGGGCTCTGCTCGAGCTTTCCAATAGAGCCTGGAGGTTGCATTCCTCCTGGGGTTGCAGCTCGGGTAAAAACTCCCTTACTGAACCCAAGATGCATTCCAGCCAGGAGTTCACCGCGAGAGAGAGAGCCAGGCCCTGAACGAGGTCCCTGGATTCTCTACCGGAAAGGATGACGTTTCTTCTGAGTAGTGAATCCACGTCCGTTTTGACAAGCTCTGGTAACCTAACCGGGATCGAGGCTTCTTTGAGGTTTGTCCCTGATGGGATGTAGAAGCATTTTTGATTTTCCACTGGAACATAGAGCCAGCACGCTTTCTCAGTTGTCCATTTTGTGAGTGCGTCAGAGGCCTGGCTCATGGCTCTTACCGTCTGTGTACTCCATGGGAGTTGGATTGGAGGTGGTTTTGTTGTCTGAGAATTGCCCGTCCTGAAGATTTCCGACTCAAACGTGGCTTCCTCTTCTTGTGGAGGGCCCAGTTGATTAGCTCTCCTAACTTTAGAGAGGATCTCTGAGAAGGAGGGTTTAACAACCATCGGGAATTCTGCGAGATTTGGTAACTTGCCCTCTCATCCACGGTGCTGTGGACGGTGTCGTCATCGTAGCTGGAGTCTGTCCGGTCAGCGAGAAACACCGCGTCTTCATCCTCGTCCCTGATCGGTTTGGGGGGGTTCCAATGAGCTGGAACATGTTCTAGGGGGGCTCTTGTGGGTGTTGAATCCTTTCGAACTTCGGAGTTCAACAGGAACTTTTCTTGAGTTGCCCGGATGAATTCGCGTTGTTCATCCATCATCTGTTCTTTCATTGTGTGAAAGAGGGAATAGATAGTGGGGAGAAGTTCCTGTAAATGCCCGCTTGGAGAGTCGCGATTGGGTTCAGATGGTCTGGGGGACCCTAAGAGGAGGCTCTCTCTTCTGGTCGATGTGGTTTTATCCGCAAGTAACACATGAGAAGGCTCACCTCTGTCCTCGGGATCAAAGGGCATGGAAAGGTCTCCGTTGATCACCCGGCTCTTCCTATGATGGGTTTTATGTGTACTGCGGGATTCCTGAGTAGAAGAGGCTGAGGGGCTCTTTGTCTTCGAGCCTGGGTTCTTTGTCTGTTTCAGCATCGAGTTTCCGGGAAGGGTCGAGGGCACGCCGCAAGCGACCTCATCCGGGAAAAAACTCGTACAGGAGCGGTAGCTAGAGGTGGCCGGAGGCACATGTCCATCTAAGCTAACCGCCCTGGTTGAAGTAATAGAGGACAACTTGGCCTGAGAATGACTCGAAGTGGACGTTGTACAACCTTCCTGTCTACTACGCTTTGGAGGAGGGAGAGAAGTGCTTGTCTCCTCTGAAGTTGTAGTCTGCCTTCTCTTGTTTTTGGGGGGTGAAGGTGGAAGCCATTTTCTATGCTTGCACACCTTTTTCCCTGCATGCGCTTTCTTGTGAACATGAAAGTACGCGGACCACTGACTCATCCCATTGAGTGCACATCTCACATGGGGATGAAGGTGAACACTTTAGAGCCCTACACTTGATACACCAAATATGAGGGTCAGCTTGTGCTGGTGGTAGCGGGGTGAGGCAGGGATATCTCCTTTCGGCGAAGGCACACAACCTATCTTGAACAACAACAACACTAGAACCAGATTCCATACTTACAGTGAAGGGTAGGATACCCAGTGGTGGTTAGGGGAATAATACAGGAAAGGAAGAGGGCACTCAAGAAATTCCAGGGCACAGGATGTCGTAGGTAAACCCCGATGAAATTGAAGGACGACAAACTCCTTAGCATCCTGGGAGTGAGCTGGCGATGATCGAAGTGGGTTGCCTGATTTTCGTCGGCACACAACTTAAATATTGAACCGTTGATTAATTAATGGTTCGCTGCCGTTCTAATAAGGGATTTTGACTTCACAATCATCCCAATAAGGGAGAAATAGATAAAAAACTAAATTGGAGCAGGTATTGTTGAGAGATGTTGACTCGTTGACTACCACGAAGAGAAAGGAGTATAGTGTGCGAGACTTGTGGTGGAGGGCAAGGGCCCCCTTGCCCCAATAGGGCCCCTTACTGAGGATAAGCATTGCCCAGACCCACGGAGTGAGGATTTTAATTTAGCGGTAGAAATATTTGCGCTACGCGAGGTATCCCTATTGTAAGGAGTACCTCAGGTTTGTATCAGGGAAAAATTAATTTTCCTGCGAAAATTACATTTTTCCACTTTTAACTGTCTATCACTCTTGTTATCTATTTTACAGTCCACCTTCTCCACTATCTATGTAGGTTCTGTTGATATACAGTAATTCAAACCTGCACACCAATACAATAACTAACTACACATATATATATATATATATATATATATATATATATATATATATATATATATATATATATATATATATATATATATATATATATACACAAATGGCTTTTTCCCCCTTACAAGGAAGGTAGCCAAAGTCAAAGGCATAAATCCACTCCCACCCGTTTCATCGCCACATACGCCACTCTCATTCATCACCCCTCTCTCCCTCTTTTTTACTAATTAATAACTACCTAATTACTCAATATTATTACAGGTATTCCTCACAGCAGCACTACACCAACCAATGATGCAACTGCTCATGGAGGATGAATTATTTTTGGACATTGACCCTTCAAAAGCTGCAGTTCGCTTCTCTCCAGAGGAACGGCGGAGGAGGTTTGGGGAAGAAGGAACTCCAGAGTATACGCAGGCTCTTGCAAAGTACCGAGCCTGGACTATTGCCAAGCTTGTACATCTCACTAACAGGTAGATAATTGCCATTAACCCCTTCCATACGGTGCCGCACATGTAGGCGTCATGGACTTAGATCTCGGTGGCAGCAGCCAATGCCAGCCGTACGACGTGTCGTAATAATACTCGCATCATAAAATATAGTCACCGCTTATATCGATCGTTCTCTCTTCACCCGTGAATTTTGATAACCATAGAAAATGCGATTACAAAAGAATTAGAAAGAATGTCATTATGGAGGGGCGACTACAATAAATATAATCAAGACGCCGATATGGCAGCCTTGCAAATACACTCGCTCCCCATGACGCCTACGTGTGCGGCACCGTATGGAAGGGGTTAATGGTCACTAGTTAGTTCTTTTTTGCCTTTAATCATTGTGCACTCATTTGTCTTGTGGCTTGCATTTTCACAATGTGCATGCAAGAAATGATTCTCATAGTGACCTCAAAATTGTCTTGGGCTTCAGTGATAAGTACATGCCACTCTATTGTATTTATTCTTCATTTCTTTTAATTTTCTCTAAACTGTGTTTCACTTCTCCTTAGTCCATTCTTGATAAAGCTCTAATAAGTGACACATTGTCCTCATGTGGTGTTTCTTTTGATATTCTTCCTTCTTCCTTCTCTTTGTTAAAAACAATACGATATATCTTCAGTGAGTGACTTATGGTCCCACCCTAGAGACTGTTGCTGGTTATCTGAAGGCCACAGGTTTTCTGCAAGAGAGACCAGGGACAATGGACTGATTAATTTCCATAGATATTTATGGGAGGGTTGGAGGACCATTGCTGTATATTGCAAGGCTCCTTTTTCCCAGTCATTGATGTGAGATAATAGTTGTTGTATACTGTACTCTCGAAAATTAATCACATTCTAATTCATTCATGCTCCTTCCACAGATTCATATCACGTATCCAGGAGGCTTTGTATGTGTTCCCTCCCACACTGGCCTGGCTAGTCCGAGTACTGTACGAGGTTCTTCTTACGTCTGCAGCTGCAGATGCAAGAGAAGTTGGTGCCATCTGTGTTGATGTTGTCTTTGCCTTCTTCTTGTGCCCAGCCATTGTTTCGCCTGAACCACATGGCATATGTGATGCACCCATATCCCACATTTCCCGTTTCAACCTCATGCAGGTACGTCAAGTATTTTATGTATCTTTTCATTGGTTTGCATATTTCGTGGCTCTTATTATCATGATTGAACCTCTTTTTTATTTATTTATTTATTTAATTAATTTTATTATTATTATTTTTTTATGATAGGGGGAGTTCATCATAATCTATATGTATCAAGAGATTGTGTTACAGTTAATTATTGTAATTTTTGTTGATATTCAGGTAGGCTTTATAGTAAAAATGTAACATGTCTGTGAATGAATATTTTTACAGGTTGCCCAGATATTACAAGTTTTGGCTATGAGCAGATGGGAGCAGCCTGACCCGAGGCACCTTGACTTGTACAAGCACTTTGACAAACAGGTTAGTGCCCCACATTTATTGCCCTAAATAAGGTGAAGGGCCTACACCATGTAGCTGCACCCAAAGCTGTCACCTTTGCCCTATGTGCTTGGACTGTTGGGGCAGGTAATGGTCACTATGACTTCTTAGGAAAAAAAAAAAAAAATGTCATGAATATCCTTTTATATATTTCAGATGTGTGCTATAAATGAACTGTATATAGTTACCTAAGGTTTATCCACGAGATGCTCTTCATGTTACAGGTGATGGGAGGCTTGGTGGACCGTATCATGGAGCAGGCAGGAAGTGATGTACCACCTCAAGTTTGGAGTGGAGGTTTAGAGAGTCTGAACCGTGCCTGCGTTCTTGTGCCTGAACCTCATTTGCATAATTTGATCACTCTACTCAGTCAGGTTTGTTTAGTTTCAATTTGTTTAAGATGAAATGTCTAAGAAGTATGTCAGGGGTTACAAGGTTGGATAGAGTGAGAAGTGAAGAGGTGAAGAGGAGAACTGGGGTGGAAAAGGAGATGGCAACTGAGGCTGATGAAGAAGTATTGGGATGGTTTGGACACGTGGAAAGAATGAGTGAAGAAAGATTATTAACCACTTCACTCCGGACTTAAATCTTGTGGGCAGCAGCCAATGCCAGCCGTACGACGTGTCGTAATAATACTCGCATCATAAAATATAGTCACCGCTTATATCGATCGTTCTCTCTTTCACCCGTGAATTTTGAAAACCACAGAGAATGGGATTCAGGGCACATTTGGGAGAATGTAAAAACACAGGGGCAACTACAATAAATATAATCAAGACGCCGATATGGCAGCGTCGCGAATCCACTTGCTCCTCATGACGCCTACGTAGGCGGCACCGTATGGAAGGGGTTAAAAGAGGTGTGGAAAGCGGAGGTGGAGGGAGTGAACTTGAGGTGACGACCATGGATGAGATAGATGGATGGGGTGAAAGGGGCTTTGAGCGAGTAAGGGAGAAGGCAGTAGATGGGGGTGAATGGCGAATGGCGTATATAGATGATACTGTGATGCAAGGAAGGGATGGTGGGGATAGGGAGTGGTTGTGTATGAATTATTTTTTGATGCACCCTGAAGGGATTTCTCCCCATCTCTTTTTTTCTGTATGAGGGGACGAGGAGGGGGGGTCGCCAATTAAGTGAATAAGGGCAGTGGGTTGGATGCAAGGATGACCCATCATTGATGAGAAGCTAAGATGAGAGGGTGGTGGATGGGAGTGGAATGGGTGAAAGTAAAATGGGTGGGAATGGGTACTTGCCTTTTGAGTTGGCTACCTCCCTTGTAAGGGGGAAAAGCCCTTGGTATATTGATAGTAATTTTGAAAAAGGACTCTTATACATACATATACCAAGGGCTTTTTAACCCTTACAAAGGAGATAGCCAAAGTTAAAGGCATAAATCCACTCCCACCCATTTCATCCCCACATACTCCACTCCCATTCACCATCCCTCCCTCCTTCCCTCTTTTCTTGGCTCCTCCTGGATGACAGGTCATCCCTGCATCTCACCCACTGCCTTGGGTCAGAAGCATTGCAGCAAGACACAGCAAGGCTGCTTCATTTAATTGGTGACCTCCGTCCCCTCATGAAGAAAAAGAGAAGACAGGGAAAAATCCCTTTGGACTTCATCAAAATATCATTCACACATACTCCCTCAGCCCCCCATCCTTCACCCACTTCCATGCATCACAGCATCATCCATACACAACCATTCTCCATTCACCCCTATCTCCTGTCTTCTCCCTTCCTTCCTCAACAGGCATCCCCCTCTTTCCCAGTGTCCCTTTTACCCCATCCATCCATCTCATCCTTGGTTGCCCCCTCATTTTCACTCCCTCCATCTCTGCCTTCCACACCTATTTTACTAATCTTTCTTCACACAGTCTTTCCATATGTCCAAACCATCCCAATCTGTAATATATTGTGGGGGCTCACCATATAATGAAGCAATGGGGGGTTACCAATTTTGGCTGTCAGGCCCTGCTGTAGAAGTGCTGTCTCACTGCATTGCCTTTGACCCAAGCAGTATGGTGAGTACAGGGATGATCCTTCATTATCAAGGTGCAAAGACAAGAGGGACTACAAATGGGTATTGGATAGGTGTATGCTTTGTTACTGGCCACCCCCCCCCCCTTATAAGAGAGAAAAAGACTTGGTGTGCACGTATTTATTTATGTATTTATTTATTTTCTGTTCATTGGTTTTTAGGCTACCTCCCTTGTAAGGGGGAAAAAGCCTTGGTATATGTATGTATGTTTTATTTATTTATTTATTTATTTATTTATTTTTGTTATTCTTCCCTTTTTCTTTTTAAGTTTACATGTATTTTTCTAGGTTCAAGAGGAGTTATCTGATGGTGATGAGAATCAAAAGTTTCTGGAGAGCATTCTTGGCCGCCTGAAACCCAAGGGTAGTAGACTGTCTACTTTCACATCATCCACCTCCAGCATAGGCACACCCAGCCATCCAAAAAGTCAAGGTAGGCAAGAGTTGACAACATTTTATCAGAATATCTATATATAGTTGTATTATTGAAGCGAATGAGAATGAACTCTGAGTAAGAGGCATAGAAGGTTTCATTGGGAGTACTCGGAATAATTCACAGAGATGCATGAGCAGTTTAAACAGTTATGGAATGAATGAATGTGGTGTGAAAATAAATAAGGAGTAAAGAGGTTGAAAAAGGGATCATTTAGAAATATGAGAAAAAGTTGAATTTATATTTTAGGTACATGAGAGAAAAGGTAAAAATAGAGTATGAAATAGGACAGCGCACTAAAAGCAAAATTAAACATAGCTGTAAGAGTCAAAGATGTTCATATTTCTAAATGGCAGTACATAGAGAAACCCAATTTTGGCTGAAGATATACTGCAAAATTGAAAGTTATCAAAATGGTGAGTATTGGGTCTATATTAAAACAATTAATTGGTTCTTTAGGCTGATGTGTCTTTAGGCCAATATGGTTTGTTGTGTTTTGTTTTATATACATGCATACCTGTACCAAGGGCTTTTTCCCCTTTACAAGGGAGGTAGCCAAAGTCAAAAAGCATAATTCCACTCCCACCCTTTTCATTTTCACCCACTCCACTCCCATTCACCACCCCTCCCTCCCTCTTTTCTTTTCTTGGGTCCTCCTGGATGATGGGTCATCCCTACATCTTGCCCATTGCCCTGGGTCAGAACTCAGAAGTAATGCAGCGAGACACAGTACATCCACAGCAAGGATGTGCTGTGGATGGGGAGAAATCCCTTTGGGCTGTGTCAAAATATCATCAACACATAACCACTCCTTATCCCCCCCCCATCCCCCATCCACTTCCTTCTATGCATCACAGCATCATCCATACACAACCAATCTTCACTCACCCCTATTTTCAGTCTTCTCCCTTCCTTCCTCAACAGACATCCCCCTCTTTCTAAATGCCCTTTTTACCCCATCCATCCATCTCATCCTTGGTCACCCCCTACTGTTCACTCCATCCACCTCTACCTTCCACACTTGTTTTACTAATTTTTCTTCACTCATTCTTTCCATATGTCCAAACCATCCCAATACTCTTGCATCCACCCTATCTCCCAACTCCTTTTCCATCTCTCCTCTCCTCCTCACCTCCTTGTTTCTTACTCTATCTAGCCTAGTTAATCCCTGCCATACTTCACAGACATTTCATCTCAATCACATTTAAACTCTTCTTTTATGTTCCATGTTTCTGCCCCATACAGTGCTGTTGGCACAGTCACACCTTCATATAATTTCCTCTTAGCATCCATTCTCAAATGTCTATTTCTCATTACACTTTTTAATCCCCCAAGACACTTACTTGCTTCTCTCAATCTACAATCTACCTCCACCTCCACTCCTCCCTTTCCTGCTACATGCATCCCCAAGTATCTAAAGTTATCTACTTCCTCCAGTCTTTCTCCCTTAATACTCACTTCCAATTTGCTGCCATCCTTTCCCCTTGTACATCTCATCACCTTACTTTTACTCATATATCTTCAACTTCCTCCTCTTGCACACCTTCCCAAACTCCATCACTAACTTTCTTAATCCCTCCTCTGATCCTGCTACAAGCACAGTGTCGTCACAGATGACCCTTCATCCATAAGGTGCTGGGATGGAAAGGGAATGACATGGGTTTTAATATGTATATAGTGGGTGTTAGCCATGATTCCACCACTCCATATAAGGGGAAAAGGCCTTTGGTATGTGTGAAGGTATTTGCATTTTCTATTATTTGTCCATTACAGTTTTGGTTCAATACAGCAGTATTGTTTTTGTAAATATCGAGCTGAACATGAAGACACTGTGTATGTCTCTCCTGTACGTTGATTCACAATTTTTTTTTTTCTTTTGTTGTATTTACATCCATTCATATTGTTTAAACAAGATTCAGGATGCCCAACACCAAAGCTGAATAATAGCAGTAGTGGAGGGGGTAGCCTAGCCACTGGCAGTCAGAGTTCATCTTCCACTTCATCTTCGTCATCAGGTGGTTTGAGCCGTATTGATGGAAGCAGTATCAAGAGGAGCCTATTGGGACGGGTCAAAAGTACCAGGTATGGCTCTGTTGCTAATCTCTTTTTTTAATTAAAGTAGATATTTTCCATGAAAAGTAAAGATTGGCTCTTGTACTTTGTTCCTTCCCATCTTCCTTTGTAGGTAATGACACATAAGTTGAAAGAAAATTATTTTGTAAATAAATGGATTCTTATTAGTATTTCAGTGGTGCCTTTGTGTTATATTATCTTGGCTGGATTTATGGTTGATTTCGTTTGCTACTTGATCATGATCTTCTTTTTCTGCATGATGTACTACTTATCCCAAGATTATCTTCACTTTTATAGGTCTGTCTCCATGCACCTGCCTTTATTACATATATTGAGAAATCTTATTCCACCATTATCCCAATTCCAGTTTTGCCTTCTTTGTTCTCACTGTAGCAGTTTTTGTACCCTTTCTTTATGACTCCTGAAAGGTGTGCTTCCTGTAGTTTTATACTTCATATGCAAACAGCATATGCCAGCACATCCACCACTTCTCTACTCTTTCCTTGCAGTCCACCCACATTTACTGTACAGACCTTTAACACTACCTGCTTTTGGGCTGCCAAGGACTGAGGGTCATTTCTCAACTGAGCATTTCATATAAATTTACTGCAAAGTATTTTATGTCTCAGGTGCCTTTCCTGACAGGCAACCTTCCTCATTTATCCAGGTTTGAGGCCAGCAATGGAAAAAGCTGGCTTGTTCTTCCAATGGCTGGTAACTGCAAGTTAATAATTTGATGGAGTTCACTCAGTTGGTTTACTTAATTTGAAAAGAATAACCTTTTTCCTCCAACAGAAACCGAAGTACTAAAAGTCAGAGCGAGAATTGGAGTGATGCAGATAGCTTGATGTCATCGAGTAACCAACTCCATGAAAATAATCGTAGCACAGGAAGTGGAGAAGAGGGCGGAGATGGAGGTAGTGGAGGAGGAAATGTAGAGGATGTGCAGCTAGCATATGACACTGTGTTGGTTATAAGTCTTCCTTCTTCGTCACCACCACAGTGTCCAGGGCTTCTGGCTGAAGACAAGATGCTGGCTGCTCTTCAGGTTAGTGGATGAAAAAGGAATTTGTACGAACACATTTACTGTCTTGTATTAATCATTTATCAAGCCAGAGGCACCGTTGCAGCTGATTAAAAATCTCTGGGAAAAGGCCATTAGTATGTTCATCGTATATATGTACCAGAAAAAATCTAGTAGCACAATTCATTAAATTTTTTAATTGAGATGTGTGTAACCCTTTTGAATAGCGATACCTTTGAACTTGATTCTCATTTTGTCGCCAAAATAGCTGGAGAAATGGTAGTTCTTCAGACTCAATTTTATTCGTAGCAGTTCTATCCCCTTTCCTACATGATCTTCAGGATATTTTTGCTGTTGCGCACACAATGGTTGTCGTTTACTATTTTTTCCTCTATGATAACAACATAGCATCCCTTCCTTGAGTAATTTGTGGCCCAATCCCATAACCATTGTCAGCTACCTGGGAGCTGTATGCCTTGTGTAAGAGAGACCTTGAGCAGCAGACTGATTGATTCTTTATGACTACATACAGGCTAGCAAGGCAACCTCTCGCGTTCGAATGAACGTAGAAGAGGAACCTGGTGGAGCAGGTTCAGGTGGCACTGGAGAAGGCACCATTGAGAAGAGAACCCGTTTCTCCCTTTCTCATGATGAAGGATCCATCGGTAATACCTCGGACAACTTGGAGGCCATTAGTGAAGCTGCAAGTAACCATAGTGTTGCCTCAAGTCTTGATGATGTGGAGCAGGTGGGAAACTTACAACAGTTTGTTAACATTTATATTCCATGTGATTTATCTATGTGGATTATTGCATAATTGTTTATTCAAGCTTATGATAATGTAAGAATGTTTAGAAATGCAAGAATTTACATGATTTGAAGTGATTGAGAAAGGGATAACAATTGAAGTACTCTTGTGCTGCAATTATATTTTATTACCCTAACAGAAATAGATACCAGAGAAGATATTGTAACCTTTTACACAAAGTTATTATCTTTAGGATTATAATTTTCATAATTGTATTTATTATACTAAATGGAATTACTGTATTCTGCAATTAGTCATTGAGTGTAGTTATTACTGGGACATTTGCTTTAATAGTTCTGCAAGGGATTTATAATGGATACCTGCATATAATGGTTGTACAGGTCAGACATAGGAGAGGATCATCTCTTATTAACATCCTTGTCTGGTCTCCAGACCAGACCCAAGATATCTCTTAGTTAACTTCCACTATTTGTTGACCACTTTTCCACATGATAATAGAGGGCATCTGGTGACTGCAGTCATTCTTTTATTAGCTGGTATTGTAAAAACAATGTCACATGCAACACAGATAGCAGGCTAACATTTCTTTTTGAATGAATTTATAGGAGAGTACAAAGATCACTACCAGTTGCCATGGGGCCTTGGGTATCCATTCAAAGAAATTCAAAACGACTCGGGAAATGAATTGTCGCAGCTGCATTAATTAGTATTAATAGACTATGTCCATAATTATAAATCTTGTAATGTAAAGAACTCCTTTCTTCAGGAGGACCAACCAGATAACCTGTCGGACATGGTATCGGCCAATGTCTCTGGAAGAGGAACCCCCAATGTATCCGGAAGAGACACTCCCTCCTCACAAGTAACTGAAGGAGAAGATGTGGGTCTTCGAGGGGGACCAGAGTCACATCAGGCACCTCATAACATACCTGTGACAGTCCCCAAGTCTGCACGAGCTGACATTGAGGAGAAATTTGGAAGGTTTGAGATAAAGCCTTTGATTGGTGGGCATGATGAAACGGTCAGCATGGTATCGGACACTTGGAGTACCGACGTACTTGCTAGTGATTCCGAAACCATTGAAGCTGCTGATAGGGGTGGAAGTGGAGTCAGTGGTGGTGGTAGTGGCTGTGGTGGCGACCAGTTTCATGAACAGTTATTAAATCGCCACCTGGAGGAGCTAGATCGCATGCAGGGAGACTTGTTAGGTAGTGAAGTCGAGACTTTCGAAACGGCCTCGGAAGCATGGAGCACAGATGTCTTGGCTTCAGATTCAGAGCGCATGACTGAATTTGATACAGACGATGCAGGAAGTGTCACTCGATCAGATGATACG
This sequence comes from Oratosquilla oratoria, assembly GCF_046742065.1. Classification (NCBI taxonomy): domain Eukaryota; kingdom Metazoa; phylum Arthropoda; class Malacostraca; order Stomatopoda; family Squillidae; genus Oratosquilla; species Oratosquilla oratoria. The sequence continues at coordinate 41,149,270 of NC_134798.1, forward strand.
GGCCGATCAGAAGTAGAACAGGAATTAGGAGCCGGTGACCTTCGGCATGATTTACAACAGCAGGAAGATTCGCAAGCTTCGCGGTCACACGAATGTGTCTCTTTTGGTAGCGGAGATGTGATTGATTCTTCAGGTGTGGGAGGTGGTGGAGGAGGAGGCTGTAGCAGTGGCGGAGGGATTCTAAAACCGACACCAGTCCACCTCGGCATGTCCTCAAGCATGAGTAAGACGAGCCAAGACCGCACCAAAGCCTGGAAATGCGACACGACCCGCCCTCCAGTCATTGAGTTTGAACCCATCAGTGATGATCGAATGTATAGCGGAAAGGACAACCAGGAGGAAGAAGTGGAAGGAGAAGGTGATGTACAGCTTCGGAACCATGACGAGAAGCAACAGGAGATTGCGTCAGCTACACAGACCCTTGGACGGTTAAGTCTCAACCTTTCGTCCTTGCCCAATAATGGTCTTGTGGCAACAGACCAACACCTTCTGCTCAACAAGTTTATCACGAGGGACTCGAACTCGCAAACACTTGCAGGTTCCTCGTCCTCCTTCTCGGAGCATGCCGGCACAGAAGGTGCGAGTACCATGGAGGAGGGAGAAGGAACAGAAGTAAAGAATAGGAAAGGGAGCAGGTCATCCGATACTTTGGTCACAATGTCGCCTCAACAGAAACTGCTTCTGTCAAGTGATCGTGGTTCGGGTGAAGATAGCAGCAGTTTGCACTTGAGTACGACGAGCTTGGCATCGTCCAGCAGCAGTAGTAGTTCGGGTTCAGACGTAGCCACGTCAATCAGCAAACTTAGGGAAGCCGGAGGAGGATCGATCAGTGGCGGTGAGTCAGCAGTTCAGCAGCTGACAGAAACGCAAGCAGTTAGATCATCTGCAGCAGACTGTGAAGCTTCTAGTGTTGATGATAGTGGTGGAGGGGGCATGGCAGCTACTGGGGCTATACCAAAGAGCATAAGTTTTGATAAAACGGCTGAGAGAGGCGACAGAGACTCTATGGATAATAACGATGCAAAAAACAAACGAGGATTCTTTAAGAACTTCAAGCTTCCTGGGTTCAAGGCACGAAGAAAGACCATAGGCAGTGTTGTAGGAGGATCCAGCGGCAGTAGTCAGAACGAAGATGGTTCCCACCATCTGGACCGATCTCTTGCCGCACATGACGTAGGGGCACTCCGAAGGGCACACTCAGAAGACAGCCGCCCTGCTACCATTCAAGAAACAAGTGATGACATCCTCGCTAAGTACCGGAACAAGAAGACGCAGCACAGTGATACAGCCAATCCAAGCACACCAGATAGTACATTGTAAGTGTAATCAATCTAGTTCTGTTTTGTTCCAATATGATAATATTTCTCCTTTTCTTACTCAATCTAGATCAGCGTTACTCAACCTTTTACCCTTGCGTAACCTTTAAAATAAATTGCATGTCTCGAGGAACCCCTGCGCAAAAAAAAACCGCATATACCATATCTTTCTCATTTTATTTTCATCATTATAATAGGTTAGATAGGATGATGTCTATATTACATTATTATAATAACTGTTTGCTTCCGCGGAACCCTGGTTGAGAAACACTGCTCTAAATGTTTATAATCAGTTCATTCTGTTTATGAGGGACCAGTGGAGGTCCTACAAGATGGATGGCAGGGAGAATTATCTTCCAGCTGCTCATCTTCAAAACCCGTCATTACATTCACGAGTTTTTTCATATCTTTCTGTCCACATAGCAAGAAGCTATTTTTATATTTGTCACTGTATGTTTGGCTGGTTTCTTTGAAGTTGCACATCTCTTGCAAGAAAGAAATGGAGCAATGGGTTGATTGAATGATTGCAAATCTTTTGCAAGAGAGACCAGGGGCAAGATTGATTGGTTGATTGATTGACTGGTTAAAATAACAAAGTTTCATTAGGGGAAAAAAATTAGAATGATGCATACTATTGCAAAATAATGAGAGTGAGAAATTGTTAAAAGATATTAGTTTGCGGAACATGCATTGTCGTATAATCCAGTGACTTATTTTATATAGGGAGGACACAAAAGGAGACGAAGAACAGGGACTAGATATGAGTTTTGCATTCAACGATGCCAAACGGAAACTTCGCATTGTCCTTAGCACGGCAGATTTGTGTCTAGGACCTGCATTACCTTCTTATGGACCTCCCCTACACAACAAGTAAGTTTATTTTAAATATGTGTTTGTGTGTGTGTGTGTGTGTGTATATATATAGATATATATATGTATATATATGTATGTATGTATGTATGTATGTACAACACATATATAAATTGGTTCATCAATTGCAGTTTTACTAAGGGAGAGCCAGCCAAGGCATTCACCCAACCTTACCTTTGCCACCCCCATCTGTCACCCATTGTGATATACCTTTGTGTAAATATATCTGTCTGTATACCAAGGGCTTTTTCCCCCTTACAAGAGATGTAGCTAAGTCAAGTTTGACTTGACTTAGCTTGTGTAAATAATGTTATTATTCCTTAATGCTGATAATGTAACTCATAAGTGACTGTTGATGCAGCAAAGCTGATGGTGATGTGGTGACATGGTTACGTGCTCAGCTGGCAGAGGGCATCAACCTACACGATCGTGCTCTTGTTGCACAGTTGCACGAAACACTACGCTGTGTTCAGCTCTTTGATTCACAGGTGACTGTTGTTATTAGTTTTTCTATGCTCTTATTTTTTTCAGAATTAGTCTAATTTAAAGAGTAAAATAAACAAGTAGGTTCCTGTGGGAGGGGAATGAAAGTTGTTGCAAGAAACGGGTATCTGGGGATGAATGCAAAGAGAAGATTATATAAGGGAGTGGTTATACCACATGGCACTGTATAGAACAGAGGCTCAGAATTTGAAGGAAACATGTTTGAGCAAAAGTGTTTAAGAAGTATGGTGGGCATTGTGAGGATTATTATGATGAGAAATGTGGAAGTGAAGCAGAGAGTAGGGGTGGAGAGAGAGCTGGCAGAGAATCCTGAGATGGTCTGGGCATATGGAAAGAATAAGCGAGGAAAAACTAGCAAGAGAAGTGTAGAAAGCAGAAGTGAATGGAGTGAACTTAGGAGGAAGACGATGAATAAAGTGACTAGGCAGGGTGAAGGGGGCATTGAATATAAGAGAAATCTGCTGAGCAAGGAAGAGAGAGTGCAAAAGATAGTAGTGAATGGAGAGTGGTTGTAAATCTATAGATCTATTTATATCCCAATAGGCTTCTTACCCCTTATAAGCAAGGTAGCCAGCCAAGACATGCACCTATCCCACTCCCATCTGTCTCCCCCTCATCTTAGCTCCTCATGGATGAAGGGTAATCCTGAGGTGCAACAATAATAGTATTGGAGTTGAAGAAAAGTTTAACCACATATTTTATGATCTACAGGGTCGTGAGAGGTTGGTACACAGTTTGCGGGATGATTACCGTCGAAGGTCACCGTACATAGCATACCTTGTACGCAGTCGCCAAGGACTGCTCACCACCATTGCACACCTTGAAAAGTAAGTACAAGGATTTATCAGAGAATATTTTGATATAATTGTCTTCCTTTGAATCTATTTTCCTCACATAATAACCATTGTGATAATAGCAGCAGAATATTTTACCTTCAAGATTAAATAGTTAAATACACTTAACCCCTTCCATACGGTGCCGCACACGTAGGCGTCATGGACTTAGATCTCGGTGGCAGCAGCCAATGCCAGCCGTACGACGTGTCGTAATAATACTCGCATCATAAAATATAGTCACCGCTTATATCGATCGTTCTCTCTTCACCCGTGAATTTTGATAACCATAGAAAATGCGATTACAAAAGAATTAGAAAGAATGTCATTATGGAGGGGTGACTACAATAAATATAATCAAGACGCCGATATGGCAGCCTCGCGAATACACTCGCTCCCCATGACGCCTACGTGTGCGGCACCGTATGGAAGGGGTTAAGACCTTTTTGTTGTGAATAGTTTCTGCTGAAAAGGGAGTGAGGGTCATATATATCTTCAAATACAGTCAATCTAACATTAATGGTTGATCTATCTATCTATATATGCCAAAAGGCTTCTGCATCACAAGGCAGGTAGCCAGTCAAGGCAAGCACCCACCCTCCACCCATGCCACATCCATTTGTTTCCCTTTTAAAAATGTTTAGCTCTTTGTGAATGAAGGCTGATCCCTGACCCTTACCCACTGCCTTAGTCAGAAGCAATGCAGCAAAATACAACACCCTGACTGCTGGGTCCTGCTGTGGAGGTGCTGTGTCTTACTGCATTGCTCCTGAGTCAGCCAGTGGATGGGAGTAATAATGGATGGCCTTTCATTCACAAGGATGAATTAAAAGAAAGAAAAGAAGAAAAAGAAAAAGAAAAGGAATTGGTTGTTTCATGTTGTCATTTTATTTTATATTGTATTGAATGAATATTAATATAATTTTCTATATATTTTACTTGTGACAGGCTTTTGTCTCGGTTGGATGTAGACTGCAGTGTTATAATGGCTTCCCTGGTAAATGTATGTGTTCGTCTATTCCTGGAGAGACGTGAGCAACAGCTAGCTCGGTTCACTTTCGAATTTACCCAAGTGACGGTTCCTGACGAAAAGGTGCAACTCGTTGAGAAATTCCTTACACAGCTGTATGCCGAATTAGAACGTGATCCAATGTGGATAAGTAAGTTGACTATATCAGTTTGTTATAATTGACCATTTTAACACAGAATGAATATTTTTTTAGTAGATTACAGTATGATTTCCACAAGGTATGAACAGCTAAGATTTTAAAAGACACACTCATCTTGTTCTTCATTCTGCATGGGTCTGGCTTTTGCTTTACACCTGTGACAACATACTTCCACTCTTCAGATTCTTATGTACTCATTTCTTACTGGGGTGCCATATCGACTTGGACATTGACCACCATGGAGCTCCAAGCATATGTTATTGCTTCTCCTACAGATGTCCATAACCCATCTACATGTTTTCTGCGTGGTCTTCCTCTTGCTCTCTTTCTTTCTCATTTCTAGCTCATGTTATTTAGATTTTAGATACTTCTGAGTATTTCTGATGTATTCATTATTTTTTTTTAGGTAGCACACAAGAACAGTTACAGGGTGCGCAATTAGCACTGGAGCGTGCAGTGATGTCACACATCTACATCCATGCCCTATATCCTAATGGTGATGGCGATGTCAGCAGAGACCAGTGAGTTTTTTGCCTTTAGATGTTCCACTATTCCTTAGCTTTAATGAATATATGAACTGTTGTTGATGTACAAGTTCTTGAACAAATCTTATCTTGTGTACTACATTTAGTTAAATACAACAGGCAATAGTACAACAATTCTTGCCAGAGGTCTATATAAGGATCCAAGGACTATTGTTGATTACTGTGGGGTTACATGTCTCCAGTTGGCAAAACTCAAGGCAACAGTAATTATTATTATTTTTTTTTACAGAGTCTTGCATGAGCATATGAGCAAGCTGGCAGCTGTTATTACGCCAGACCATAAGGACTTGCGCATTCCTAAGGTATTCCCTGCCATGATATTGTTGCATATGACCCCAGTGAATTTTGTTTATCTGAAAATTTTTAATTGGTAGTATTTTGAAGTTTATCATTTGTATATTGAAGATATGTTATGGGTTTTATTTGTTCATGATGTGGGTGTGTGCTTTGACTTGGCCATTTTCCTCTTAGAGAGGGTTGGTATGCCTTAACAAAGGGCTTTCTTGAATTGGGGAATTTAGTATAATATTCCCTTACTATAAACTTGCTTTATGCTGGTAAGATTTTATCTGCCTTCACTTCAATGTTGCGCATAGTAGTGATGCTCTAAACACATACATATATACCAAAGGTCAGGTCCTTTGCTCCACATAAAAGATGGTGATTGAGTCAAAGCACACACACACAATGTATACAATTAAACTCGATTACCCCCCCATTTAGTACAGGATTATAGACAATTATTTGTGTCATGTGCCCACAGCTTTACCAGTATGAGTGCCCCTGGCCAAGTGCACAGGCAGAAGTAGTAAGGCTGGGAGCTTATAAGACACCAGGGGACAAACTTCAGTGTGTCATCAGGGCAGCACAGACCCTAATGAACCTACTTTCCCTTGCGCACCATCGCTCAGTCCCAGCAGCTGATGATTTTATGCCTGTGTTTGTTTACATGCTCATTAAGGTGAGTGTTTAGTTACTTACATGGCTAAATTTGTACAAATGGGTATGGGAAGACAAGGAAAGGAAAATACATACATACATATACCAAAGGCTTTTTCCCCCTTACACGGGGGGTAGCCAAAAAGAAAAAGGCATAGAAATCACTCCCACCCATTTCATTTCCCATATATTCCACTCCCCTCCACCCTCCTCCCTCCCTCCTATCTTGACACCTCCTGGATGACGGGTCATCCCTGCATCCTGTCCACTGCTCTGGGTCAGAAGCAGTGTCGCAAGACACAGCAAGGCCGCTTCATAAATATGGGACTGAAAATGTCTTTTATAGGTGAATAAAAAATTGGCTCTTGAGAAAGATGCAAAAGAAAACCAGTCAAGTAACGTTATTCACCTAATAAAGGCATTTCCAGAATCCAGTGTTTTTCTTCCATTGTCTTTTTATATACATGTCTGTTAACTGATGACAACTTAAAAGATGAATACATCACAGATGGAGGTATTTGAAAAATAAGACAAATCATTTATAATCTAATATCATCTAATACATACATATACATATACAAAGGCTCCTTCCCCCTTACATGGGGGGTAGCCAAAAAGAAAAAGGCACAGAAACCACTCCCACCCACTCCACTTCCCATATATTCCACTCCCCTCCACCCTCCTCCCTCCCTCTTATCTTGGCACCTCCTGGATGACGGGTCATCCCTGCATCCTGTCCACTGCCCTGGGTCAGAAGCAGTGTCGCAAGACACAGCACATCCACAGCAAGGCCGCTTCATAAATTCGGTGACCCCTCCTCTCCGTCCCCTCATGCAGAAAAGGAGAAGACAGGGAGAAATCCCTTCAGGGTGCGTCAATCTTTTTTTCATACATACTTCCTCACCCCCCATCCCCCACCCACTCCCCCTCATGCATCACAGCATCATCTATATACAACCCTTCTCCATTCACCCCTATCTTCTGTCCTCTCCCGTCCTTCCTCTACAGACATTCCTCTCTTTTGTAAAGCCCCTTTCACCTCATCCATCCATCTCATCCTAGGACGCCCCCTCATATTCACTCCTTCCACCTCCGCCTTCCACACTTCTTTTACTAATCTTTCTTCACTCATTCTCCCCCTGTACATCTCATCACTTTACTTTTACCCACATTTATCTTCAACTTCCTCCTTTCACACACTTTCCCAAACTCTGTCACTAACTTCCTCAATCCCTCCTCTGATCCTGCTATAAGCATAGTGTCATCTGCAAACAACAGCTGGCTTATCTTCCACTTTTCTCCATTTTCTTTAACCACTTCAGTACGGGACTTAAATCTCGCGGGCAGCAGCCAATGCCAGCCGTATGACGTAACGTAATAATATTCGCATCATAAAATATAGTCACCGCTTATATCGATCGTTCTCTCTTTCACCCGCGAATTTTGAAAACCACAGAGAATGGGATTCAGGGTGCATTTGGGAGAATGTAAAAACACAGGGGCGACTACAATAAATATAATCAAGACGCCGATATGGCAGCGTCGCGAATCCACTTGCTCCTCATGACGCCTACGTGTGCGGCACCGTATGGAAGGGGTTAACCATCTCCAATCCCTGGCCCACCACCCCATCCATGTAAAGATTGAACAGCCAGGGCGACATAACACACCCCTAGAAAAGAGAATATGTACAGACGTGGGATGCATCAAGGCAGTCTTTACTCAAAGTCTCTTGCAGGAGTTTCATGGCTCCCAGATAACCAGTATCAGTCATAGAATTAACCCACAAATCAGTCAAAGAATATAGTATTGTTTTCAGGGCAAGGCTGCATGTGACCACTTGCATATGCACACCCATGCAAATGCAGTGGATAGGTATCTTTAAACTACTTCAGTACAACTCAAATTCTTGCACGCAGTATTGGCTGCCATATGTAATTTGCATCACACTACTTGCATTATAAAATATAAAGTCACTACTGTATTACTTGTTCTCTTTTACTCTGAGTAATAATAGATACAGAAAATGTGATCAAACCAGTTCATAGAATCCAGGGATAACTCATGTACAACTACAAATAAGATATATAATCAAGACACAGATGCCAGCATCCTTATGTACCTTCTTGCGCCTCATGATGCCTACATAGGTGTTATTATACCAAAGTGGTTAAGTGTTGATGCATAAGTGTCATACCACTCCTTTCTTATGTAATTCTTTAATTCAGCCTTCCTTGTACCTTTCATAAATCACATTTTTATTCCCTCTATAAATCCACCTCTTCATCATATTGTCCTCAAGGATAGAAGTGTTGGTTGTCAATGACAAAAACAAATAAGTGTTTTGCCTTGTACATTTTTCTTCCTTTTCAAGAACTGGAAGAGTAGCATAGTTACTGGATATTGTAAGAGAAATATGGAAGAGAAGGAAATATGAACAGAACAAGTTAGGTTTTGAAATCACATCCATCAAACTTGTCCTTATTCTCCATTCTCAAATTCTTTTTCAGGCCAACCCCCCTGCCTTATTATCCACAGTGCAGTATGTCAACCTGTTCTATGAGCAACGACTGGAGGGCGAAGACCAGTATTGGTGGACACAGTTCTGTTCTGCAATAGAGTTCATTAAGACTATGGATTATTAAGATGTATTTAAAAGAACATGGTCATGTTGTGGCTTATCATCAAAACATTGTTACCAAGTCATAAAACATATTTACCTTATTTGATTATCACATTATCAAATCATGAAACTTATGTAGAAATGGATTCAAATGAATAGAAGAGTATGATTAATTTGTACTTACGACACCTTTTTAACTGTTATTATCCACCAATTTGTTATTATTTTGATGTATGAATATAAAGGAATGGATGATGTATATGACATATAAAGTGCACATACAAGGAGTATTGTACAAAATAATAAAAGTATGAGTACTTTTTTGTCCCTTCCAAATTAACATATAATTACTGTTCTGGGAATAAAGAAAGTTTGACAAAAAAAAAAAAAAAAGGTTTTTCATTACAGCCTTCATATGAAGTCAGTTTTATCATATATACATACATACATATACCAAAGGCTTTTTCCCCCTTTTAAGCGAGGTAGCCAAAAAAACAAAAGCATTAAAAACCACTCCCACCTATTCCATCACTAATATACTCCACTCCCCTCCACCCTCTTCCCTCCCTCTTATCTTGGCCCATCCTGGATGACAGGTCATCCCTGCATTTTACCCACTGCCCTGGGTCAGAAGCAGTGTCACAATACAGCACATCCACAGCAAGGCCACTTCATTAAATCAGCGACCTTCACTCTGTCCCCTCATGCAGAAATGGAGAAGACAGGGAGATATCCCTTTGGGCTGCGTCAATTTATTTCTCACACATACTCCCTCACCCCCATCCTCCACCCACTCCACCTCATGCATCACAGCATCATCCATACACAACCATTCTCCATTCACCCCTATCTTCTGTCCTCTCCTGTCCTTCCTCAACTGACATTCCCCTCTTTCCCAATGGCCCTTTTTATCATATAAAAGTCAAAGGTTGTAGAAGAGAAGAAGCGAGCTTTCACAGATTGGATACAAAATAGGATGAGGGAGTCATATGAGAGGTACAAAGAAAAGAGAAGAGAAGTAAAGCACAAGGTAAAGGAGGCAAAGAGGAGAGCAGATGTGAAATGGGGTAAGAGTATGACAGAAAATTTTGAAAGTAATAAAAAGGTGTTTTGGAAAGAAATTAAGAGGAAGAGGAGGTGAATCAAGTAGAGAAGAAAAGGTAAAAGGTGCAGATGGTGAGATGATAATGGAAGAGAAGGCAGTAAGAGTAAGATGGGCAGAGTATTTTAGGGAGTTGCTAAATGTGAAGGAGGATAGGGAGGTAAAGATAGTTGCAGTGGGAAATGCTAAGAAAATGACCGTGATGAGTGAGGAAAATGGAGGAGAAATAAGGAAGGATGAAGTGAAGGCAGCTGTTAAGATGATGACAGCAGGTAAGGCACCTGGTCTGGATGGATGCCATGCAGAATGTCTTAAAAAAAAAAAAAAAAAAAAGGTACAGTGATGATGGACTGGCTGGTGAGGTTATTTAATGTTTGTTGGAGAGAGGGTAGAGTGCCGGAGGACTGGAGGAGTGCCTGTATAGTTCCACTCTACAAGGGAAAAGGGGACAAGTGTGAGTGTAGTAGTTTCAGAGGGATTAGCTTGTTGAGTGTAGTTGGGAAGGCTTATGGGAGGATCTTGATTGAGAGGATTAGGAGAGGAACAGAGGGAGTAATTGGTGAAGAACAGTGTGGATTTAGGACAGGTAGAGGTTGCGTAGATCAGATTTTTGTGCTAAGACAGATATGTGAGAAAGCTATAAGAAAGGGGAAGGATGTTTTTTGGGCTTTTATGGATTTGGAAAAGGCTGATGACAAGGTAGACTGGAAGGCACTGTGGGAGGTTTTGCAGATATACAGGATAGGAGGAAAGCTTTTAGCTGTCATGAGTTTTTACAAGAGTAGCAGAGCATGTGTCAGGATTAGAAATGGAGAGAGTGAGTGGTTCGAGGTAAAGGTGGGACTTTATCAGGGATGTGTTATGTCGCCCTGGCTGTTCAACTTATACATGGATGGGGTAGTGCGAGAGGTAAATGCAAGGGTAGTGGGTCAGGGATTGGAGACGGTTAAAGAAAATGGAGAAAAGTGGGAGGTGAGCCAGCTGTTGTTTGCGGATGACAGTGTGTTTGTTGCAGGATCAGAGGAGGGATTGAGGAAGTTGGTGAGAGTTTGGGAGAGTGTGTGATAGAAGAAAGTTGAAGATAAATGTGGGTGAAACTAAGGTGACGAGATGTACAAGGGGTGAAAGTGGCAGTAGACTGGAAGTGAGTATTAAGGGAGAGCGACTGGAGGAAGTGGATAGTTTTAGATACTTGGGTGTAAATGTGGCAGGAAAGGGAGGAGTGGAGGTGGAGGTAGAACATAGATTGAGAGAAGCAAGTAAGTGCCTTGGTGGATTAAAAAGTGTAATGAGAAATAGACATTTGAGAATGGATGCTATGAGGAGATTTATGAAGGAGTGATTGTCCCAACAGCACTGTATGGGGCAGAAACATAGAACATAAGAGAGGTGTTTGAGATGAGGTGTCTGAGAAGTATGATGGGGGTTACTAGGCTAGATAGATTGAGAAATGAGGAGGAGAACAGGGGTGGAAAGGGAGTTGGGAAATAGGGTGGATGAAAGAGTATTGGGATGGTTTGGACACATGGAAAGAATGAGTGAAGAAAGACTAGTAAAAGAGGTATGGAAGGCAGATGTGGAGGGAGTGAACATGAAGGGGCAACCTAGGATGAGATGGATGGGGTGAAAGGGGCTTTGGGGAAGAGGGGAATGTCTGTTGGGGAAGGACGGGAGAGGACAGAAGACGGGTGAATGGAAAATGATTGTATATGGATGATGTTGTGATGCATGAGGTGGAATAGGGGGGTGAGATAGTATATGTATGGAAAAATTAAAACTAAATTTTGTGCCATCAAGGCATTTCCCCCCCCTCCCACACACACACTTACATTATTGTATGTTCATTAAAAGAAGGCATAGTGCTACTTGATTAGAAAAGGGCTAATGTGGTACTGATTCACAAAAGTGGAAGGAGGCATCACTAGATTATAGGCTAATATCACTGACCAGCACAGTAGTGAAATTATATGAAAGTATTTTGAAAGATCAATGGACCAAATATCTTCAGGTGACGTTCTGTTAAGATTCGGATTTGGAAAGTCATGCATGTTGAACCTTTTAAACTTTTACTAGAGTGATTGATGCACTGTAAGAGAGGGATAGGTGGACTGTGTGTATCTAGACTTAGAGAAGGCTTTCACCAATAGTTGACTTATTTGGAGGCAAACTACTTGAATAGATGAAATATTTTTTGAAATGAAGATACATAAGGACAGTAGCAAAGGATAAAATGTCAAGATGGAGAACAGTAATGAGTGGAGTTCCACAAGGTTCAATGCTTGCACCAATAATATTTCTTGTCTATGTCAATGACATGATGGAAGGTACAAGCTATACTAACATGCTTATTGGTGATGTAAAAATCAAGAATGAAAAATTTGGACTGTAGACAATTGCAAAAAAATCTAGACACTATTTTTGCATGGAGCCAAGAATGAGTAATTAACTTCAATATCAAAGAGTGCAAATTACTGGAAATGGGCAAAAGCTGCAAAAGATCATGCTTAAAGTGTAAACACTATGAAAATTAAAGGTGTCTAATTTTACTGGATTTTTTCAGTACTTATCAAAGTCAATAATACATGGACGAAGTATGGTCCTCATAGTGAAGAATATAAGCAAGGTTGAGATAATGCAAAGGGCAGCAACTAAACTGGTCCCCAGCCTGGGAGATTAACAGTATGGGGAAAGACTAAAAACACTGGGTCTGCCAACCTTGAAAGATCAAAGAGAAAGAGGTTATGATTACAGTATTCAGGTCAGTAAAGGGGATAGATTACAATAACAAGAGATCTCTTGGTGAATAGGAGGGGTTTAAGAGGTCATAAGAACAAATCAAGGAAGATTACATGTCTAAAGGATGTGAAGAAATACATTTTTCATATAAATGTATAAGCACTTGGAGAAGCCTAGAAGGTGATATAGTCCAAGCTGGAATTGTACATGAATTCAAATCCAAACAGGGTAATTGGGAATCAAGGATATAGTTTAAGTTAGGACATCATGAATTTGAGTCCAGGTTTGACAAATTGGATAGTAGGAGATGGGATCCAACAAGCATTGTTCCTTTTCTGTATAGGTATTACAACTAAGTAAATACATCCTATAGGATATTTTCCTCCCATAAGAAAGGAGGGGGACAGTGGCCAAGTCAAAACACACAACTACACGACCGCCATCTAAACCCATTATTGATCCCCACCCCGTATCTTAGCACTTTGTGGTAATACATTGAGACACAGTGCCTCCACAGCAGGGCCTGTTGGACAGAACTGAATTACGCCAACTGCTTCATTATGTGGTGATTCCCTTCTCCCTCCTCATTTACTCCAAAACTACTGAGTAGACAAGAAAAATGTCCCTTCAAACTGCATCATTTCTTCTGATTCTTCATCCAATCACGATCTCTATTCACGTAGCATGCAGAGGTGGGTATCGAATTAGCAGTAGTCCCTGGTATCCAAATGGGGAGGGTCATCCAATAAGATCATTTGGGGAAAAAAACTTGATAAATATGGTTGATTTATATTTCAATTGAATAAAGTGTTTATGTTTCATCTGTGTTTACATATTCAGAATATTCCTTGCTCATAATATTTCTTGGTACTAGACATTATACTTGAATTTTTGGAACTACAATCAAGGTATTGGACCTGGACATCACCAGTCCTATTCAGTCCTATCACTTTCATTTCTTCATCCTTGCTCATCAGACATTCCTTGTGCATCCAGCTCACCCCATCCATCCATCCAATTCTTGATCTCCCTCTCAAGTTCACTCCATTCTACTTTCCACACCCTTTTTCCTAGTTCTTCCTAATTCATCCTTTCCATATGCCCAAACCACCTCATCATTCTTGACTACCCTAACCCACAGCTTTATATTTTCATTCCTGTTCTCTGCCTTATCTCCACATTTCTCTACCCTATCCCATAACCTACAGCTCTTTGTTTTCTCTCCTGTTCTGTGCCTTACCCACACATTGTAACACCTACCATACTACTCAACCACTTCCTTTCAAACATGTTCAGGCTCTTCTTTTTCTGCCTCCCTTGGACTCCAAAGTCTGCTCCATATCAGTCAATCAATCTGTTGCTCCAGCTCCTTTTTGCAGAAGACCTGTGGTCTCAGATAACTGGCAACAACCTTGGGTTTGGCCCACATCTCAAGGAAGATATTATGTTATTGTCTGGATAGGATGAGAGGCATTATAAGATTAGGCATTCATAATCCTCTGTGTAGTGATTACTCTGAGACAATTTGAGACAGTGGTCAGGTCACCTATGTTGATATGGCATCAATACTGGGTAATGGCCTGAATGCAGGCATGCTAACATGATTCTTCTTTGTCAGTGTCTGAGGGAGTTTTGGCGTTCTGGGTTTGGGAGTCTTGGAGTCCTCAGGTTGTGATCTGGGTGTATATACATTTTTGTATGGAGCTTATTCTGAGGTAAGGTTGTCATAGATGTTTGTGTAGTATGATGCTGGTGGTTATTTTTGAAAATTAGGTAGCCAAGTTAAAAGGCATATACCTACTCCCACCCATTTCCCTCCCATCCACTACCCTTTCCTTCCTCCCATCTTAGCTCCTCATGGATGATGGGTCATCCCTGTATCCTGCCCACTGCCCAGGATCAGAAGCAATGTAACAGGACACAGTAAGGCCACTTCACTTAATAGGCAATCCCTCTCATGAATAAAAAGAAAAAATGGGGAGGAATCCCTTTGGACTGTCAATATCATTCACACATAATCACTCCTTAGCCCTCCTTGCCTTGGGTCAGAAGCAATGTAACAAAATGTAGTATGTCCATAGCAAGGCTGTTTCACTTAATCAGTGACCCCCCCTCTCCGTCTCCTCATTTAGAAAAAAAGAGAAGAATTTTAACTTAGTTACCTTTCTTATAAGGGAGAAAAAAAACCTTTGTTTATATATATATATATAATATATATATATATATATATATGTACACAGGCTATTTTTTAGATGAGGTGAGAAGAATTGGTAGGATTGAAGGCTGATTACCATGTTCTATTCTGTGGAGTTTCTGAATGCAAATAGTCTATTAGGGTGGCTTTGATGCATCTTGTTATTATTTTTATGCTCTGTTTTGTGTCACCTTCAGTATATCTATTTTCTCTATTTTTTGAAACCATGCTGTGGAGACATAATCAAGTGTGATTCTTACAAGTTCTTTGTAAATTTATTAGGGTTTCTTTCTGTTGGTCAAATCCTGTGTTAGTTACTGATCATAATATGTTCAATTTCTTGTTTGCTTATCAAAAGTGGGACCTAGGATTTTTTTCTTTTCTTTTTTGCCAAAGTTGCAAGCACAGGATTATGACCACAGAAGGCCATTTGTCACTACCCAGCAACTTGTATGAACTATATTTATCTATGGTTCCACAGCAAAGAATTTTGTAATTGAAAAAACAGACACTTATAGGGGAGCTTCCTCCCAAATCTTAACATACACACATATACCAAAGGCTTTCTCCCCCTTACATGGGAGGTAGCTAAATGAAAAAGGCATAGAAACCACTCCCACCCATTCCGCCCCATACATATTCCACTCCCCTCCACCCTCTTATTTTGGCACCTCCTGGATGATGGGTCATCCCAGCATCTTGTCCACTGCCCTGGGTCAGAGGCAGTGTCTCAAGACACAGCACATCCACAGCAAAGCCACTTCAAATCTTAACAAACAATGAAAAATTGGACAGAACTAGTATCATTCAATTTTATAATTTTACCTTAGCACTGTTAACTGAAGCATCTGATTGGATTTATGGAAGACTGTATTGTACACAATCACACACCAACAACACAGTATATACTCTATAAGGGATTTGTGGGAAAACCTCATTCGTCATGCCTCAAGGGAGGCATGACTGCTTGGCCACAGTCTTGGGAATGACAAAACAACTGATTCATGCATTGCTTTTCCAAGTCAAGCTAAAAGGTGAAGCAGGAAATGTGATGAATTTTTCATCTAACATACATACATACATATACCAAGGCTTTTTCCCCCTTACAAGGGAGGTAGCCAAAAAGGAAATAGCATAAAATCATTTCCACCCATTCCATCCCTGAATACACTCCACACCCCTCCACCCTCCCTCTTATCTTAGCACCTCCTGGATGATGGGTCATCCCTGCACCTTGTCCACTGCCCTGGGTCAGAAGCAGTGTTGCAAGACACAGCACATCCACAGCAAGGCCGCTTCATTAAATTGGCGACCCCCCCTCTCCATCCCCCCCATTGCATAAAAGGAGAAGACGGGGAGAAATCCCTTCGGGCTGCGTCAAATTTTGCTCACACATACTATCTCACCCCCCATCCCCCCGTCCATTCCACCTCATGCATCACAACATCTTCCATATACAACCATTCTCCATTCACCCCTGTCTTCTGTCCTCTCCTGTCCTTCCTCAACAGACATTCCCCTCTTCCCCAAAGCCCCCTTCACCCCATCCATCCACCTCATCCTAGGATGTCCCCTCATGTTCACTCCCTCCACATCTGCCTTCCATACCTCTTTTACTAGTCTTTCTTCACTCATTCTTTCCATGTGTCCAAACCATCCTAATATTCTTTCATCAACCCTATCTCCCAACTCCCTTTCCACCCCTGTTCTTCTCCTCACCTCCTCATTTCCTACTCTATCTAGCTTAGTAACCCCCATCATACTTCTCAGACACCTCATCTCAAACACATTCAAACTTCTTCTCTTATGTTCCATGTTTCTTCCCCATACAGTGCTGTTGGCACAATCACTTCTTCATACAGTCTCCTCTTAGCATCCATTCCCAAATGTCTATTCCTCATTACACTCTTTAATCCACCAAGGCATTTACTCGCTTCTCTCAATCTACATTCTACCTCCACATTTGCACCCAAGTATCTAAAACTATCCACTTCCTCCAGTCGCTCTCCCTTAATACTCACTTCCAGTCTACTGCCACTTTCACCCCTTGTACATCTCATCACCTTACTTTTACCCACATTTATCTTTAGCTTTCTTCTATCCCATACTCTCCCAAACTCTGCCACCAACTTCCTCAATCCTTCCTCCGATCCTGCCACAAGCGCAGTGTCGTCTGCAAACAACAGCTGGCTCACCTCCCACTTTTCTCCATTTTCTTTAACCATCTCCAATCCCTGACCCACTACCCTTACATTTACCTCTCGCAACACCCCATCCATGTATAAGTTGAACAGCCAGGGCGACATAACGCATCCTTGACGAAGTCCCAGCTTTACCTCGAACCACTCACTCTCTCCATTTCCAATCCTGACACAAGCTCTACTACTCTCATAAAAACTCTTGACAGCTCCCAGAAGCTTTCCTCCTATCCCGTATATCTGCATAACCTCCCACAGTGCCTTTCTGTCTACCCTATCATAAGCCTTTTCCAAATCCATAAAAGCCCAAAAAACATCCTTCCCCTTTCCTATAGCTTTCTCAGATATGTCTTACCACAAAGATCTGATCTACACAACCTCTACATGTCCTAAATCCACACTGTTCCTCACCAATTACTCCTTCTGTTCCTCTCCTAATCCTTTCAATCAAGATCCTCCCATAAGCCTTCCCAACTACACTAACAAGCTAATCCCTCTAAAACTACTACATTCACACTTGTCCCCTTTTCCCTTGTAAAGAGCAACTATACAGGCACTCTAACATACAAATTGTTTAATTTTTTCAATACAAAAATGATGACAAAAAGAAAGAATTTCTTTAAGATTTTTATTAACATTCTTTGTTCTGATGAGTACGGTATATTTGGCTATCACACTAGATTTTAGCATGCATGCGTTGCCCTATTTTTTTCTCTATCTCCAACGTATTTCTAGGATATTTAAGCATTCATATAATTAACAAATAAATTATATAAAGCAAAAATTAAAATTTGTTTATCTAAGTTCTTGCAGCATTCCTTAGATATTCAACAAGTTCCAGGACCAAAGCTTTATTTTCCTTAGTAAGCTGTGCTATGCTTTCTTCAATATTCTTCATCTTGTGCTTCTTTTTGTGTGAATCATGCCTATAACTCTTATATTTTTTTGGCCAAACGGCATGACTAGTATTTCTTCTTCCTGCACTATGAGTCCTAATATGAAACTTCAGTTCAGTAATATCTTTAAATCCCACATTACACTGATCACAGAAATAATCGTAACCCTCCGAGTGTAATACAATATGCTTCTTGAGTTTCCTTTCCTGACTGAAAACAGCATCACACTGTGCACAGTTATATGCCTTTTCACCTGTATGTTTAAAAGTATGATTCTTGAGCTGAAAAAGTGTAGAATACATGGCTTCACAATAACAACATTTGTATTTCAGCTTTTTCCCTCGTGTGTCTGTGACATGGTGAACTTTTAAATGATGGGCCTTTCTGGAGTAACGATGACCAAAACTCAAATCACAATAATCGCATTTGTACGGCTTTTCATCGGTGTGGACAAAGCGATGTTGTTTGAGGCTGCTTGCCTGAATAAACGCAGCGTCGCACTGGTTACATTTGTGAGGTTTTTCTCCCGTGTGTATCAACGTATGGTCTTTAAGCGCGCTGGCCTGAAGGAAAGCTGCGTCACAGTAAGTACATTTATGAGGTCGTTCCCCGGTGTGTGTCATCATGTGCAACTTCAAGTGCGTATAACGTTTAAATGCACTACCGCACTGGCTACATTTGTATGGCCTCTCTCCTGTATGTATAACCATATGCTGCTTTAAATTGCTTGCCTGGTTGAAGCATTTGCCGCACTGGTTGCACTTATGAGGTCGCTCACCTGTGTGGATCAAACTGTGTACCCTGAGAGTCCCTGCCTGGGTGAATGTGGTATCACACTGCAAGCAACGGTGAATCTTCTTTGTAGAATGTCTTCTAGTTCTCCTTGTTCCCCTCGATTCTGAGTTTCCTTTGTTATCTTGGCTTTCTAATGAGGAATCCAAATCGTCTTCCTCATTTTCCTGCATCTCAATTTCCTCTGTTGAGTTATCACTGTTTACGACTTCCTTTTTCATTTCCATGGACACTGGATGATCTTGTACATATTCTTTTGATTTCTCCATTTTTTCCACGTGTCTACTCTTGCATGGAGGAATCTGTTGCAAAAGAAGAAATAAAAAATAAAAATAAAGTATATACATAAGATTAATACTTAAATTATTAATAATTTATGGAAAAATATATCAAAAATAGAAAGTTGGGGATGAATGTCAATAAGGTCCATCAGAATGTCACTTAAGTCCTGAAAATATTGACTGCACAAAACTTAGGCAGTCAAAATATATTACCAGTATGGGGTACAGAGGGGAAGGTATTTTATAAAGGGTGAGGGTTTCAAGAATGCAATGGAACAGACTGCTGAAGGCAAGAAAAGAAATGGGAACACTGAACAAGAAATTTTTGGGTGGTAATACAATGTCAACGAACATTGAAATAGCCATGGCCGAGGATATGATAGAAATGAGTTGTTGACATTGGAATTAGTCATACAGAAAGAATAATAATAGTAGATATAGAGAATCTGTCATGGCCTTCCTCAAATTATGGTAACTATTTATAATTTTCCATGTTAGACATACAACTGAATATTTAGGGATGGTATACAAAATACTATATCCTTTGCAAATTCTTTCTGATGTTTTGGTGTTACCAACTTGCCTTCTGTTCTGACACCCATTAGATGCCTCCACTTTGGCTGTCATTTCAAATGCTTGATATTTTGCCAAAAACACTAGGATCTATTATCATTTGTTTACTGTGATCGAGTTGAAAACAGACTTCATGAAAAATAGATATCTCATAGAGAAAAAAAAAGAAAAAAAAAAGAAAAAAAAAAAAGGAAATTGAAAAGTCTCAATACAGATGACAGCCTATCTTAAGGGCAGTTGAGAAATGATCTGTTTGGATATTTCTACAACAGTATAGGGATGATCCCTTAATGTGGGGGTGGAGTGGGTCTGAATGAGGAGTTACCCTAAAGAAATAAATAAAAGCTATTGGCTTATGACATTTATCCCTTTGACTTTGTGTACTGTATACTTTTCCTCTTATTCTGACTCCTGACACTTTTACTGGAAAAGGATCGTGTCTCAATTAAACCCTTCCATACTAAGATACTTCCCACTTTTCTTATTCACTTCCCTGAAGCCCCTCCAGTGGGTTGTTCAAAACACCAAGTGCCCCTAGGGAATATTATATTCATTTAATTTACTGCCACATTGACCTGACATATTACAAACTTACCTAATTAAAACCACATCTTTGATAAAGATCTGGAATATTAGACCATTAATGATTATCATAATCATTATCATAATCAATATCACGGTTTCCCATAAATCATTATCATTATGGGAAACCGTACTTGACAGCTGCAGAGCCAATCTTTACGGGGCGATATCATATGATCTTGGCAGCGCCATCTTATTAAAACTTAAGTTAACTTCATAGTAGTTTACCTAGAAGAGTGAGGATAGTACACGCCAACAAACTTAATAAAGTGTAAGAACGAAGTTTGACAGAAGGCTTGCTTTGTTTACAACACAAATAGCCAAATGGATGGACGAATGAAGAGGACTGTATACTAGTCTACCAAACTGCCGGAAATTTAGCGTAAACTGTCGTATTAGATTATCACGATTATTTCTATCACATCCGTCACTACAGTGTAATTTCACTTCTGGCGCACAAACACAAACACAGCATCATACACGTTTCGTGGGCACGTGACTCATATATGTTAGCCCTCCTAAAAAAATCATGCGTATTTAGTATAAAAAATTAACAACCGCTATTATGTAGACATTCTTTGATGCCCCAGAATAAGAAAAGATAGAAGTTATGCACGGGAGAGGGTAGAGACTGTTCTTCTTAAACTACCTTGCTACAGGAAGTTACATACGCACATACTACCAAGGGCTTCCCCCCCCCTTACATGGGAGGTAGCCAAAGTCAAAGGCATAAATCCACTCCCACCCATTTCATCCCCACATACTCCACTCTCATTCACCACCCCTTCCTCCCTCTTTTCTTGGCTCCTCCTGGATGACGGATCATCCCTGCATCTCACCCACGGCCCTGGGTCAGAAACAGTGCAGCAAGACACAGCAAGGCCGCTTCATTTAGTCGGTGACACCCCCCCTCCCTCGTCCGTCCCCCCATGCAGAAAAAGAGACGACGGGGAGAAATCCCAACAGACTGCGTCAAAATATCATTCACACCTGGGCTGAAATAATTTCAGTATCGCTGCACTGCGGGTTATTACTCCAACTCTTGTGGGCGGGGAGTTGGGGTGTGTGTGCGCGTGTAAGGTCACAGCATTACCCATAGATCGGTCATATACGAGCACTGAGCTCTCTTACGTGAGGGAAATAGCTGTCGATCACGAGTCCAACACGTGATCCAAAGACCATGGTGAATCACACACTCCCTTACACCCCCCCCCCCCATCCCTTGCTGTAACAGGAAGTTACCGGACAAAAATCGTTACAACGAAAATTCTGTACCGGTTGGGACTTTGATTTAGATCCCGACAGGCTGTTTTGTTTATACCCGTTGCGCCCTTTCGTTATCGATTGATACGTTTGATATTTATATATTTATAATCATTAGCCCAAGGACGAGAAAATGGCTCGGTAATTAATATCATTAACGTCAATTAGAAAATGTCACTTATTTGCACTAATTTATCCTTTCTTAGGTTGTCTACCGTTTAGGTAAACTATTATAATAATGATCATAATAACCAATGATTGAAAACAAATCTCATCTGCAGCTGGCCTTTAACCCTACGTGCCTTTGTACCCTCTTGTCTCAGTTTCTTTTAAATGTGAATAAAAGTTCCGTTTCTTGGTTATGTAAGCCACTACAGTAGTATAATTAGTGATCTTGTTCTTGCAGGAAATTACTATTGTAGTGACGTGACGCACCCTACGACCCGTCACACACTGAACAAAGAAATCTTCGGAGTAGCCCTTCCAAGTTCCCGTAGTGCGTAGTTCGCAAGGACGTCCCGACCAGCCAGCGGTCAGCCAATCAGGAACTTGGAAAGCTCCTCACGTTCCCGCCAGCCTCCTTTAAAAGGACTTCGATGGGTGATCCAGCCCCCGACTCTCTTCCCAAGATTCAAGGCTTCAACACTTGGAGTCGGGGTCTTGCTTTGCACTCGGGCGTCTGTATTTTGGCCAGGAAGTCCCTCCAGGCAACTATACTTGATCAATTTCATTATGAGCAGATGCTCGCGATCAAGTTAAGCACCACTCGCGGTCCCATCCTCCTCTGTACCCTCTACCGCCCTCCCCGTATCCCCTTCCTCCCCTTTGTTGACATTGCCAAGGTGATGTCATACAAAATCCCAACCTTCTTCATTGGCGATTTCAACTGCAGTCATGCTGCTTGGAGCCCTGGAACGCACAACAGCAGCTCAATGAGTCGGCAACTACACTCTCTTACTATACTTCACCGGCTGAAGTTCCTAGGTCCGGACTTTCCCACATTCATAGGTCATGGATTGCAGGGTAAGCCCGACCTGGTGTTCTCCAACAGCCGAGCTTTCTTCCTCAACTCCACTATCTCACCCGGTGCCCCCACCCTCTCAGACCACATACCCTTAATCCTTCGCATCTCCACCTCACCCATCCTTATCCCCAGTGAGCCTCGGTTACGTTACAGTCAGGCCGACTGGGAAGGCTTCAAAAACACTCTCACGACATACACCAACACAAATATGGACAACACTCCACAAGCGGCGATAGAGCAGGAATGGCGCTCACTTACAAAGTTTGTAAAAAACGCTGTAAAAAAGCACATTCCTAGAACAAAGCACCGAAAGATTGCCACGTTCACCGCTTCTATGCGCACTAACAGACTACGCATCGCACTACAGAACAGATCTACAGATCTATTACAAGCACCCCTAGAGGCTCGTGTAGCCATCCTAAGAGACATGCACTGGCTACAGAGTAGCCTGAGGAAGTCCCTCTACATCGATTCACATCGAGAGGAGGAGCAACTGATGGCCTCGCTCTCCGGCGCCTGTGAGAAGGACCCTTCCAAGTTCTGGAGGTCCCTCAAACGTGAGCTGGAGGAGTGCTCTGTACCTCCATTCAAGGTCTACAACCATCTAAACCATTCTGCATGCACTCCCCAACAGCAAACTGACCTTCTGGCGTCAGCATGGAGTGAGGTCTTTAAGCCCCATCCTGTGCAAGGACCACATTGCTTTAGCACCTTGCACAGTGTTAACTCCTTCATGAACAGCTGTAGTGACCTCATTCCCGACGAGACTGTTGATCTCTCTCAGTTAGATGAGGATGATCCCCTTATCTGCCCCATCGTTTTGGAGGAGGTAAAGGGGGTTATCTCGGCATTAAAACTAAAATCCCCTGGCCCTTCAGGCATCGATGCACACATACTCAAACGTATGCCAGACAACATAATCTCACACATGACGACACTATATAACAGCTCACTAGCCTCTGGGTACTTCCCACAACTATTCAAGGCCTCCCATACCATCCTCATTCCTAAACCCCAGAAACCCGCCTCCGCCCCCCTTTCATATCGGCCCATCTCCCTTCTGGAGTACTTTGGAAAGGTGTTCGAGCACGTCTTAAGCCGCCGCCTGACCGTGTACCTAGAGACGGAGAATGTGCTGAGGGACTGCCAGTTTGGTTTTCGGCCGGGGCGCGGTGCAGAAGACGTAATATCCATAATCACTCAATGGGTTCAAAGACCGCCAGACGGTCGTCCTGGTAAGGCCATTTTGGTTTGTAAGGATGTGGAGAAGGCATTCGATACTGTATGGCACGAAGGCCTTAAGTACAAATTGTACCACAACTTCGACTTTGCCCTGCCGTTCACAAGGTTGCTCTGCAACTACCTGGACGACAGGTCAATTAGAATAAAGTGGCGGGGCTGTCTGTCCCAACCTTTTGTGCCGAAGGCTGGAGTGCCGCAAGGGTCAGTCCTTGCCCCCACTCTGTACAATCTATATACGAATGACCTGCCAGAGCCGGCTTATCCTCGCAACCAGGCTCTAACTCTTTCGTATGCGGACGACACTAACCACATAAGCAGACACAAAACGCTGCAGGGAGCGTTACACGTAATGCAAAACATCCTAGACGGGGCACACGCGTGGGAGCAACAGTGGCGCATTAAGACCAACGCGTCGAAATGCAATGCTGTACACTTCCGCTGCAAACGAACCAACAGAACAATCACAAACACTCCTCTTAAAATAAACAACACAAACATCCCAGCGAAGGACCATACCCGTGTGCTGGGTAGCACACTTGATAATGGCCTTACCTGGACCCCACACTTCCGCAAGCAGGGAGCGAAAGCTAGGGCTGTGCTGGGTAAGCTCAGACGCTTCAAAACTGCAACACTGAGAACCAAACGTCGATTGTACCTAGCCCTCGTCAGACCGATTCTGTGCCAGTCCCCGGGACTAAGCCAGCTGACATGTGCCACCAATAACTACGAGCATCAGAAGGTTCAGAATGCCGCTGTCCAGTTCATCACGGGCTCGCGATGGAGCGACTTCAGAACCACTGAGTCTCTACACCAAATTTCCAACATCCGTCCACTCAACCAACACAAACACAAACTTCACTCAAGACACCTAGAAAAACTGCACGCCAAACACAAACATCTGATACAACATATTACACCTAGACCACACCGTACAGACTATCTGTCAGCTGCGCCCGTCCCACGTGCGGTGTACACGATAAAACGTGTATAACCGCACCAACAAGTAACACACCCCTTCACCAGCTTGACTGGTGATAACCGCAATAATGTAATAATAATAATAGTAATGGTAATAATAATGATAATAATAATAATAATAATATCGCTACTCAAACCCGACCTGGGGTAAAACAGGAATTCTCATGCCTTACCTGGGGCTAATCAGGAACGCCCTCTACACGCGGGAAGTGAAATCTACTCACTAACCGTAAATTACACACATACACCTTTCACGAACATAGCCGCATCCCACGCACAAACATATACACTTCCTTTTTCTTCGACTAAAATTCGCTTCCTTTCTCACTTTCTCTTATACTACATCTTCTCATTTCAGTTTACCTCCCACTAAAGATTTTTCCGTTTTTCCCCCTTTCTCTCCTACTACGTCTCCTACCATTTTCCAAACTTTCGTTGGTGATATAATATGCTCTTCCTCCCGGCATTGGCGCCACCGTCCAAGTTCCTAGCCCAGTTCTCCTAAAAGCCACGACAACAAACTAGCCCCTAATCGCTCGCAATTCGCCCGGTGGCAATAGCCCTCTTTTATACACTACTATCTTTTCATTTTCTAACAGACATTCTTCCCCTCCCACAAAACCCGATCCCGCGCAAGCGAGGTGGTCTTTTCTTGGAATCCAGAATCCAGAACAGGACCTGACAGATTCAACACAGCGCTCCTAGAGGTCGGACGTCTCTTCAACCAGCTCTCTCAACAAGCTCCAAGTATCATCGCCGGCCGGTGGTGGCTGGGAGATACATCTCCTAGCTGCCGCCGGTCTGGCATGGCCGACCTCTACGTTGACGTCGGCAGGCGGGTTTACACCAATACAAATACACACACACATTTCCCAAGTCACGTAAATCTCTGTTTTCAGAGTAGTGCTTGGAAGAAAAGAGGCACATGCACACTTTCTCGCTAGCAAAGAAGAGGCCCAATCGTCTCGCTCAGTACGCCCAATCTGACCGCAGGCTGGTTGACGGAGAGACTTGGGACACCTTTCTGTCCGACCGGCCCGCAACCAAACGCTGGCCTCTCGCTGACGCTGGTGAGCGAGTTTACACTTCTGACATTTACACACAATTCCCAATCGCGTAATTCTCTGTTTTCAGAGTTGTGATTGGAAGGAAAGAGACCATACAACACCCGCCCGTCTGCCCCTCCCTCGCATCGCCACTGAATCTACTCTTCCGAATTCTAAACCCAGTCTGGGGATAAACAGACAACGCTCGCCCCACCTGTGGCTCATCAGGTTCGCGCTCGCCAGCGGTGGCGGCGAGGAGTTATCTCCTTGCCGCTCCCGTTCTGGTCACTGATCTCTTCGTTGACGTCGGCAGGCGGGTGTACACCGCCCGTCTGTCCCCCCTCGCACCGCCCCTTGATCAGCTCTAAAAGGACTTCAAACCCAGTCTGGGGATAAACAGACAACGCTCGCCCCACCTGTGGCTTATCAGGTTCGCCCTCGCCAGCGGTGGCGGCGGGGAGTTATCTCCTTGCCGCTCCCGTTCTGGTCACTGATCTCTCCGTTGACGTCGGCAGGCGGGTGTACACCGCCCGTCTGCCCCCCCTCGCTCCGCCCCTTGATCAGCTCTAAAAGGACTTCAAACCCAAAACCTGGGGATAATCAGGGTACGCTCGCCCCACCTGTGGCTTATCAGGTTCGCCCTCTACACGCGGAAAGTGAAATCAACTCACTTCTCGTAAGATACACACATACACCTCTCACGAACAGAGCCACAAATCACGCACAAACATCTACTTTTTCTTCGACTAAAATTCGCTTCCTTTCTAACTTTCTCTTCTACTACATCTTCTCATTTCAGTTTACCTCCCACTAAAGATTTTTCCGTTTTTCCACCTTTCTCTACTACTACGCCTCCTACCATTTTCTAAACTTTCGTTGGTGATCCTAACCCCAATGGTAATCCTAACCTCCGGCGTCAGGCGCTTCCCTCCAAGCTCCTGGTCCAGTCCTCCTAAGCCATGACAACAATCTAGCCCCTAATCGCTCGCAATTCGCCCGGTGGCAATAGCCCTCTTTTATACACTACTATCTTTTCATTTTCTAACAGACATTCTTCCCCTCCCACAAAACCCGATCCCGCGCAAGCGAGGTGGTCTTTTCTTGGAATCCAGAATCCAGAACAGGACCTTGCCGCTCCCGTTCTGGTCACTGATCTCTTCGTTGACGTCGGCAGGCGGGTGTACACCGCCCGTCTGCCCCCCCTCGCACCGCCCCTTGATCAGCTCTAAAAGGACTTCAAACCCAGTCTGGGGATAAACAGACAACGCTCGCCCCACCTGTGGCTTATCAGGTTCGCCCTCGCCAGCGGTGGCGGCGGGGAGTTATCTCCTTGCCGCTCCCGTTCTGGTCACTGATCTCTTCGTTGACGTCGGCAGGCGGGTGTACACCGCCCGTCTGCCCCCCCCCCCTCGCTCCGCCCCTTGATCAGCTCTAAAAGGACTTCAAACCCAAAACCTGGGGATAATCAGGGTACGCTCGCCCCACCTGTGGCTTATCAGGTTCGCCCTCTACACGCGGAAAGTGAAATCAACTCACTTCTCGTAAGATACACACATACACCTCTCACGAACAGAGCCACAAATCACGCACAAACATCTACTTTTTCTTCGACTAAAATTCGCTTCCTTTCTAACTTTCTCTTCTACTACATCTTCTCATTTCAGTTTACCTCCCACTAAAGATTTTTCCGTTTTTCCACCTTTCTCTACTACTACGCCTCCTACCATTTTCTAAACTTTCGTTGGTGATCCTAACCCCGTTGGTAATCCTAACCTCGGCGTCAAGCGCTGCCCTCCAAGCTCCCGGTCCAGTTCTCCTAAGCCACGACAACAAATAAGCCCCTAATCGCTCGCAATTCGCCCGGTGGCAATAGCCCTCTTTTATACACTACTATCTTTTCATTTTCTAACAGACATTCTTCCCCTCCCACAAAACCCGATCCCGCGCAAGCGAGGTGGTCTTTTCTTGGAATCCAGAATCCAGAACAGGACCGACCAGCGCACACAACATCTCCTCGTCCAATCTTCTAGCCGTCCCATCGAGCCTCGCCGTCATCATCTGCTACCGCCTCGCTGACGTTAGGCTCCACGTCCAGCTACAACCATAAGCTCCACTAAGCTGTGGCCTTAGTCCGAGCTTCACCTACATTTCTCATGTGACCCTTCTAGTGTCGCACCATGTGGCTAATTACCAAAGGAAAGATATTAGATATTTTGTTTTTCATTTGTCCTGCTGTTGTTCCGAACCAAATACTACTACACTATTATTGGGTAGAGTGAATGTGGGGCTG
Source organism: Oratosquilla oratoria (assembly GCF_046742065.1). NCBI lineage: Eukaryota > Metazoa > Arthropoda > Malacostraca > Stomatopoda > Squillidae > Oratosquilla > Oratosquilla oratoria. Next base: position 41,177,266 of record NC_134798.1, read on the forward strand.
TCAGGACCGATATGTTACCATGATTAATTGTTCAAGGTGTATATGGATGGGATGGTACAGGAAGTAAACATGAGAGTATTGAACAGATTTTGAATTGCAGGTGAAGGTGGGGGAATGCAAGTGAAACAACTGTTTATGGACGAAAGTGCACTCGTGTCATACTTTTGGGAAAGTTGTGGGGAGAGTATACATGTTGGTTTCCGTCTTATTCCTAAATGATCACTTTCTTATTCACATATTGTTCAACTTGGGCTGTATCATCTTGTGTGCTATTCCAGGAATTAAGGTATTGTATGGAAAACTATTTTTTCATATTCAGACGTATGGTCATTTTCATTTTATTCCCAGGACCTCATGATGCTCTTATCTCAAGTCAAGAGATTTTTATGGTCATCTTGTCCATCCCATTCACTGATCTGAACACTGCAATAAAATGCCCTCTTTTGATTTGATCCTTTAGTCATGGCAGGTCCGGTGCTTATTGTCCCTCTTTGTATGACTTACCTGCAAGGCTGGGAATGTGACGCATGAAATAAGACAATTCAGTGCCAGTGTGGGATTGTACACATATAGAAGTGCAGTAGTCTGTGTGTGTGTATTTGGTAAATTGATTTTTTTTTTTATATGGTTTAACATCACGAACTCCTCCCTATCGGAAGGCTAGGACGGTGCTCCTCACAGAGGGCTTTATAGCGTGGAATTTAATGAACCATGCCCTTGGTTCAACTTCGCTGGTGGCAAGATTTGAACCGCCATCCCCTCAACATTGACCGCTAGTAACAACTCCCTAACCTGCTCAGGCAGTGGGTTAGACTGATTATTTTGTTTCCGTTTTTGTTTTTTGTTTTTTGTAATTATTTTTAAGTATTCTTGGAACCAAACATGGGTGCCTGTAAGACAGATGTCAGAATCACTCCTACCTCAAGTCCATCTTATAAACCCATCAACACTCTGGTGGTGCAGCCCCAAAGGTGACATATGATCTCAAGACCATGTCCAAGATCTCCGTCAACTTGATCTGTTTATCCTCCATTTTTTTTTTCATAAAGAGCTACCAAATGGCAATTGCTCCTTTCTATTATTACAAGCTGGTGGCACAGAAACAGTTCTACATTGATACGCAGACCATATTTTAACATTTCTTCAGAGATATATGGGAGGGACAAGACCATTGCAAGCTATTATGGGGATGCAGCTTTCTAGTCAGTGAATCTTGACACAACCAGTTATTTGAAAAGTTGCTGCATAAAACAAACGCATCCAAAATTAAATAGCTTTACTCAATTCAAAACCCAGTTATCTTACATAATGGCCAATACATTCACACACCTCTGTAGAGCATTAATGTGGTAGACTCAAATCTGATTAGTTATTTCACACAACTTTATAGCTATACACTAATGGAAATGACCAATGACTTTACAGTGATTCAAGCAAAAACACACTCCTAATGATAGTCTGAAGTTACTACCATGTTAAACTCAAGGATATGTGAGTGATGTAGTATGATGCATACATTATGATCTACAATCCAATGTTCTTTCTTATGTGGAATGACACCTAAATAATTGTGACACTGAAATCTGTAAACTGTGTAGTCACCTTGTACATGTTTTTAAATGATACAACCATTAGTCATGTGTGATAATATACTTTAGCAGCATTACAATAAGGATGGTGTTAATTCAGTGTAAAAACGGGTAAAACAAGTTCCTCTTTACACGAAGTAACTCGTTTTTAGACATAAAGTGTGACGCCAAATTGAGACCGATTATTAGGTGTCCACAAGCCATTTTTATTGGCATCAGAGTAAAAACTCGATGGAGGGGTGGTCAACTTAAGTAGCTGTTGAGTCAAAAGTGACATGAGGCGACTGCTCACCAGGCCATCATCTGCTGGGTTCTCCACAAAGATAGTGCCTGTGTTTCCATTACCTGCCACATTCACAAACCTGTGAAAATTAAAAAGAAAAAGAAAATTATAATTTCTACAATGAATGTAAACATGGGCAAACAATATATCTACAAGTTGTGGTCCTACAAGACTTCTGTCAGAGAGAATAGTCTCCCTGCCATTCATTTTCAAAATTTAATAACCTATTTCCGTCAAGAGGTGCAGCCCTAAGTGAGCTGACACCTGGTCTCTGAACTGAGCCCAAGACATTTCTTTATCAACTTTGACTGTATTCCCCAAATCTTTTCACACAAGAGGAGCTGACAACCACTGACTCTTCCCCTCCCACTACTACAAACCAGTAACACAGAAATAGTCCCATGCTGGTACAACATAGACAAGTATGATGTTTCTTCCTAGAGAAATTGGTACAATGGTCAAGGGACTGCTGCCAGCCACTATAGGGATGCGGGTTTCCAGTTAGTGAAACTTGAGGGAACAATTACCATAATAATACATACATATACTAAGAGCTTTTTCCCCCTTACAAGGGAGGTAGCCAAAGTCAAAAGGCACAATTCCACTCCCACCCATTCCATTCCCATTCATCCCTCCTCCCTCTTTTCTTGGCTCCTCCTGGATGATGGGATCCCTGTATCTCTCCTAATAAGCCATCATAATACATACATATACCAAGGCTTTTTCCCCCTTCCAAGGGAGGTAGCCAAAAAGGGAAAGGCATAAAAACACTCCCACCCATTTCATCCCTAAATACACTCCACACCCCTCCCACCCTTCCTCTCATCTGAGCACCTCCTGGATGACGGGTCATCCCTGCACCCTGCCCACCACCCTGGGTCAGAAGCAGTGTCGCAGGACACAGTACATCCACAGCAAGGCCGCTTCATTTAATCGGCGACCCCCCCTCTCCGTCCCCCTTTGCATATAAGGAGAGGACGGGGAGAAATCCCTTCGGGCTGCGTCAAAATTTACTCACACATACTACCCCACCCCCCACCCCCCCGCCCATTTCTCCTCATGCAGTCACAACATCATCCATATACAACCATTCTCCACTCACCTCTGTCTTCCGTCCTCAACAGACATTCCCCTCTTCCCCAAAGCCCCCTTCACCCCATCCATCCACCTCATCCTAGGACGTCCCCTCATGTTCACTCCCTCCACATCTGCCTTCCATACCTCTTTTACTAGTCTTTCTTCACTCATTCTTTCCATGTGTCCAAACCATCCTAATATTCTTTCATCAACCCTCTCTCCCAAATCCTTTTTCACCCCTGTTCTCCTCCTCACCTCCTCATTTCTCACTCTATCTAGCCTAGTAACCCCCACCATACTTCTCAGACACCTCATCTCAAACACATTCAAACTCCTTCTCTCTTCTTCTCTTATGTTCCACGTTTCTGCCCCATACAGTGCTGTTGGCACAATCACTCCTTCATACAGTCTCCTCTTCGCATCCATTCCCAAATGTCTATTTCTCATTACACTCTTTAAACCACCAAGGCATTTACTCGCTTCTCTCAATCTACATTCTACCTCCACCTTCACTCCACCTTTTCCTGCTACACTTGCACCCAAGTATCTAAAACTATCCACTTCCTCCAGTCGCTCTCCCTTAATGTTCACTTCCAGTCTACTGCCACTTTCACCCCTTGTACATCTCATCACCTTACTTTTACCCACATTTATCTTTAGCTTTCTTCTATCACATACTCTCCCAAACTCTGCCACCAGCTTCCTCAATCCCTCCTCTGACCCTGCCACAAGCGCAGTGTCGTCCGCAAACAACAGCTGGCTCACCTCCCACTTTTCTCCATTTTCTTTAACCATCTCCAATCCCTGACTCACTACCCTAGCATTCACCTCTCGCACCACCCCATCCATGTATAAGTTGAACAGCCAGGGCGACATAACGCATCCTTGACGAAGTCCCACCTTTACTTCAAACCACTCACTCTCTCCATTTCCAATCCTAACACATGCTCTACTACTCACATAAAAACTCTTGACAGCTCCCAAAAGCTTTCCTCCTATCCCATAAATCTGCATAACCTCCCACAGTGCCTTTCTGTCTACCCTATCATAAGCCTTTTCCAGATCCATAAAAGCCCAAAAAACATCCTTCCCCTTTCTTATAGCTTTCTCACATATCTGTCTTACCACAAAGATCTGATCTACACAACCTCTACCCGTCCTAAATCCACACTGTTCCTCACCAATTACTCCTTCTGTTCCTCTCCTAATCCTCTCAATTAAGATTCTCCCATAAGCCTTCCCTACTACACTCAACAGGCTAATCCCTCTGAAATTACTACATTCACACTTGTCCCCTTTTCCCTTGTAAAGAGGAACTATACAGGCACTACTCCAGTCCTCCGGTACTCTACCCTCTCTCCAGCAAACATTAAATAATCTCACCAACCAGTCCACCATCACTGAACCTCCCTTTTTCAGACATTCTGCATGACATCCATCCAGACCAGGTGCCTTACCTGCTTTCATCATCTTTACAACTGCCTTCACCTCATCCTTCCTTATTTCTCCTCCATTCTCCTCACTCTCATTTTCTTCGTATTTCCCACTGCAGCTATCTTTCCTTCCCTATCCTCCTTCACATTCAGCAACTCCCTAAAATATTCTGCCCATCTTCCCCTCACTGCCATCTCTTCCATTATCAACTCTCCATCTGTACCTTTTACCTTTTCTTCCCTACTTGATTCGCCTCCTCTTCCTCTCTTAATTTCTTTCCAAAACATCTTTTTATTACTTTCAAAATTTTCTGTCATACTCCTACCCCATTTCACATCTGCTCTCCTCTTTGCCTCCTTTACCTTTTGCTTTACTTCTCTTTTCTTTTCTTTGTACGTCTCATATGACTACCCTGTCCTCTTTTGTAACCAATCTGTGAATGCTCGCTTCTTCTCTTCTACAACCTTCTTTGTTTCCTCATCCCACCATTCACTATCCTTTCTTCTATTTCCCCCTGTCCTTCTTGTTCCACACACCATCCTTGCACACTTTAAGACTCCCTCCTTGAACCATCCCCATTCCTCCTCCACACCCATCTCTGCTCTATCCTTTACTCCCTCCCACTCCTCCTTCAGCTTCTTTTCGTACTCCTTCTCCTTTTCCTTTTCATTCAAGGAGTTCACTCTAAGAACCTCCCTACCTTTTGTCCCTTTCCTCCTTCTCCATCTATCCTCCACTCTCAACTTACCTTCCACCAAAAAATGATCTGATATTCCCCCACCCTCTCCCCTTAGCACATGTACATCCTTAACTCTTCCTATCATAATCCATTAACGCTCTATCTACCACCCTTCCATCCACCACCCTCTCCCATGTGTACTTATGCTTGACTTTCTTCCTAAACACTGTATTTGCTATCATCAACTCTCTTTCTAGACACATTTCCACCATCAACTCTCCACTACGATTCTTTCCTGGAACTCCACACTTCCCAACCACTCCATCGATTGGACATACATATGCCATCATAATAAGACATACATATGATCTACATTGCAGTCAGCTATGCTACAACTTAGTAATTTAAAACTACTGAATATCCTCAATTGTCTCACTTCTGATTTAAAAATGGTTAAAAAATGAATAATCATTACCTGCTGAAAGGCGTTGGACATGAAACTGGAGATGACGGCTTATGCCCTGGCTTTGTGGTGATGACAAGAGTTTTTCCATTTGCTGAGGCTAAAGAAGAATTACCATTGAGGACATTGCTATTGTCATACACTTGTGCTTTGTTTATGGGAAACCCGAACACATTGTGAGCTTCCTTCAGTAGATCATCAACATTTTTTAAAACTGGAATGCCAACTGGGTTTTCTAACAGGAATGAAGCATGGCAACTAGTACTACCATTCTGTGGACTACCCTCAAGAATCACATTGACCCATGGGCAAACTGGGCTAGAATTTCCATTGCCTGTGGAATTACTGGATGAATTCATCCAACCCTGACAGAATCCTTTGGTGATGACAAGGCTGATGCTACCTGTATCCTTTACCTTTGATTCTTCTTCTATGATCACTTGACCCTGGGGCCTTGGACCTTTTAGTGACCTAAATGGTGCTTTGGTAGTGCCCTCAATGTATTCCCCATATGAATTAGCAATACGTCCTAGTTCTGTCCCTGGATCAACTGTGTACCAAACAGTCACTTCATCCGTTGGAACCAGTTTTGCCTTCTTCCGTGCCTTCTGGATTCGGTTGACAATTTCTCGAGCTAAGCCCTCATCCTGCATCTCTTGTGAGGGTGTTGTGTCCATAAGGATGAGCACTGTCGAGTCTGAATGAGCTTCGTACTTGCTCGTCTTACTCTTGTCTCCTTCGAAGGCATAGAGAATACGTAGCTCGTTGGAGGCGATGCTGTGTCCATGAATCTCTACACTACCTGCTGTCAAGAACGACTGGATCTCGTCATCTGTCATGGAACGGATTTTCTCCTGCACAATCTTTAGATCTCCTTTGATACGGCCTCCAAGTGCTTTGAAATCGGGTTCTGCCTTCAGTTTGACACCATAAGCTTCTTTGTCACAAGATGTAGTCACTTTTCTCACATTGAGCTCCTCCTCAACATACTGCTGAAGTGCTATTACATCATCCAGCACATGCTGGTCCTTGTGAATGACTACAACCTCGGGTAGTGGGTACTTTATGGGATTATTGGTTTTATCCCTAATGTAACGACCTAACTCCACTACGCTCTGCATAACATTGACACGAGACTCTATCTTCGAGTTGATGAGGCGATCCAATACAGCTGGTATCATTTGATAGTGGACTGATCCTGTCTCCCCCTTCAAGGTATGAAAAATAAATAAGATTAATAAAACTACAATGACATATCATTCAAAGGTAATCATGTAATCAAAAGCACAACTGAATAATAACAATAGCAACAATGGTAATGATGGATACTGACCCTGATAATTCATGCTTTACTTTTGGCCAAAATCTACATTTCAATCAATCTGTTGCTCCAGGTCTATTATAGGAGACCTACAGCTCCCAGGTAATGGGATATAGTTAATAGGCAGGCCCATGGGTCATTCAGGGAAGGAATATAATTTTGTTGTCTTATGAAGCAAAGAAGGTTGTAGAAGAAGAAGCAAGCATCCACAGATTGGTTACAAAATAGGACAAGAGAATCACATTAGAGGTACAAAGAAAAGAAAAGAGAAGTAAAGAGGAGAACAGATGTGAAATGGGGTAAGAGTATGACAAAATTTTGAAAGTAATAAAAAGATGTTTTGGGAAGAAAATAAAGAGAGGAAGAGGAGGTGAATCAAGTAGAGAAGAAAAAGTAAAATGTGCAGATAGAGAGATGATAATGGAAGAGATAATAAGAGGAAGATGGACAGAGTATTTTAGGGAGTTGCTAAATGTGAAGGAGGATAGGAAGGGAAAGATAGTTGCAGTGGGAAGTGCTAAGAAAATGACAATGATGAGTGAGGAAAATGGAGGAGAAATGAAGAAAGATGAGGTGAAAACAGTTATTGAAATGATGAGAGCAGGTAAGGCACCTGGGTTGGATGGGTGTCATGCAGTGTCTAAAAAAAGAAGGTACAGTGATGGTGGATTGGCTGGTGAGGTTGTTTAATGTTTGTCTAAAAGATGGTAGAGTGCTGGAGGACTGGAGGAGTGCCTGTATAGTTCCACTTTACAAGGGAAAAGGGGACAAGTGTGAGTGTAGTAGTTTCAGAGATCAGTTTGTTGAGTGTAGTTGGGAAGGCTTATGGTAGGGTTTTGATTGAGAGGATTAGGATAGGAATAGAGGAAGTAATTAGTGAGGAACAGTGTGGGTTTAGGACAGGTAGGGGTTGTGTAGACCAGGTTTTTGTGAGAAAGCTCAAGGAAAAGGTAAGAATGTTTTTTGGGTCTTTATGGATTTGGAAAAGGCTTGTGAAAGGGTAGATAGGAAGGCACTGTGGGAGGTATTACAGATATATAGGATAGGAGGAAAGCTGTTAAGAGCAGTCAAGAGTTTTTATGAGAGTAGTAGAGCCTGTGTTAGAATTAGAAATGGAGAGAGCAAGTGGTTTGAGGTAAAGGTGGGACTTTGCCAGGGATGTGTTATGTTGCCTTGGCTGTTCAATTTATACATGGATGGGGTGGTGTAAGGGTAATGGGCCGTGAATTGTCGATGGTTAAAGAATATGGAGAAAAATGGGAGATAAGCCAGTTGTTGTTTGCTGACAACACTGTGCTTGTGGCAGGATCAGAGGAAGGAGGAAGTTAGTGACAGAGTTTGGGAAAGTGTGCAAAAGAAGTTGACGGTAAATGTGGGTGAAAGTAAGGTGATGAGATATACAAGAAGAGAATGTGGCAGCAAACTGGAAGTGAGTGTTAAGGGAGAGAGATTGAGGAAGTGAAAAGCTTCAGATACTTGGGTGTGAATGTGGTGGGAAAGGTGAGGAGTGGAGGTAGAATGTAAATTGAAAGAAACAAGTAAATGTCTTGGGGGATCAAAAAGTGTAATGAGAAATAGACATTTGGGAATGGATGCTAAGAGGAGATTGAATGAAGGAATGATTGTGCCAACAGCACTGTATAGAGCAGAAACATGGAACATAAGAGAGGAGTTTGAATCTGTTTGAGAGGAGGTTCTTGAGAAGTATGATTGGAGTTACTAGGATGGATAGAGAAACAGGGAGGCAAGGAGAAGAACTGGGGTGGAAAGGAAGTTGGGAGAGTATTGGTTTGGATACAAGGAAAGAATGAGTGAAAAAAAGTTTAGTAAAAGAGGTGGAAGGAGTGAACATGAAGGGGCTACCAAGGATGAGATGGATGAATAGGATAAAAGGGGCATTGGGAATGAGGGGAATGTCTGTTGAGGAAGGAAGGAAGAAGACAGAAGATAGGAGTGAATGGAGAATGGTTGTGTGTGGATGATGATGTGAGGTATGAGAGTGGGTGTGAGGGATGGGGGTGACAGTGTGTGTGAATGATATTTTGATGCAGCCTAAAGGGATTTCTCAGTCTTTTCTCTTTCTGCATGAGGGAACAAAGAGGGAGGTTGCCAATTAAATGAAGTGGTCTTGCTGTGGATGTGCTGTGTCTTGCTACATTACTTCTGACCCAGGGCAGTAGGCGAGATGCAGGGATGATTCATCATCCAGGAGGAGCCAAGATAAGTGGGAGGGAGGGGGGTTGAGTGGGAGTGGAGTATGTGGGGATGGAATGGGTGGGAGTAGGGGAAATGGCCATTGGTATATGTATGTATGTTAAATGTGGGGCATTTTAGGATGACATGTTTTCATATCACCAGCTGAAGGAAGAGAGCTCCCATTGGTTATCAGCTTTCCTTATGTGAAAAATGGAGGAAAGATTACTGAAACTGAAATATTCTGGTCCTGACACACAGACTGAATATCTGTCTCTCAGGTAAGCATTTCTAGACAGAGATAAGATTATTGTCCTTTATCAGTCTCACAGGACACCCAATACAGACTCTGATCATTATAGTCCCTATGGCAACAAAATGGCTTGTTTTGCAAATGTATGTGTTCTGGTAATTCATGCATGGTGGAAAACTAAGTAGCATGAATCTTCAAGGTCAGCTTGTATTTTACATTTATTTGACAAAACATGTATTTTAAAAAATTAAATCGCTAATGTTTCCTATACAAAGAAAATGCTTTCTTACCTTTCCAAGAGTAGTTGGGCTAATTGTTTTTTTCAAGTTTTGGTACATGGTCTCTGTGATGAATGGAGTGAAGGGTGCCATTACCCTGATCATGGTGTACAGAACAGAGAACAAAGTTTCCAGAGCACGCTGACAATTCTCTTCACCAAAATCGCCCTTCAAACGTCTACGGTTCATTCTCACATACCTTGTACACAATAAAAAGTAGCAAATACATTAAGGAGGAAATAAGGAATTTTAATTATTGTATAATATAAATATTTCAATAAATTTGTCAGCATTCAATATATGAAAAATTAAATATAAATACCAATTGGTCAGGTTGTCAACAAATTTGACAAGCCTCGGAGTTACAGTGTAGAGGTGATATTTCTCCATTTCTTGATGAACAAACTTAACAAGAGACTGTGTGAAGGATAATATCCATTGGTCCATTACATTGGTCGACTTCCCGACTTCTTCTTCATTGTAAACAAAGCCTTTCTGATATTCCTTGACATACCTGAGTATATAAATTCATCATGATAAAAACCCAAAACTTGTATATTTTATATCATATCATACTTCATTACAATGGAATAACATGGCATGGTCAGTATATAGAAATAAATCATATTATTCTAACCATTACAACACTAAAAATTATTTCTACAGACCCTTCGATGTTCTGTACGAGGAATCGGTATGCATTAAACCACGGAAGGAAGACCTCCCGCTGCAAATTGCTCACATCTGTCTCTTTGAAACGGAGGTTTTCTCCTCGAACAGCTGGACTGGAGAAGGAGATTAATATTATAAGTTCCATATAACTGTAAAATTACTTCTTTGGATATTCAGTTTACCAAACTGCACTGATCAATATGTGATTGATCTAGTTTAACGTCACAACCCTCCCTCCTCTCATCAGGATGCTAGGACAGTGCCTCTTACAGAGGACTTTGTTGCATGAAATTTCATGAACCATGCCCTTGGTCCAACTTGCTAGCAGCAGGGTAAGAAATGCCATCATCTCAGCCTTCACCACAAGTAGTGATGCTCTTACCAGCTTGGCCAGTGAGCATCCTACTGATCACTAGGTACATACATATACTAAAGGCTTTTTCCCCCTTACATGGGAGGTAGCCAAAAAAACAAGGCATAGAAACCAACCCCACCCATTCCATCCCCTACATATTCCCCTCCCCTCTATCCTCTTCCCTCCCTCTTATCTTGGTACCTCCTGATCACTATGTAAGGAGTTAAAATACATACCTATTGACCAGGTAGAGTCGCAGTACATCAGAGCCATATTTGTCAATCATGTACACTGGATCAGGGTAATTCTTTTTCCGCTTGCTCATCTTCTGCCCATCCTCTGCAAGAACTAGGCCATTGACTACAAGATTCTTGAATGGTGGTTTGCCAAACAAGGCAGTAGAAATGACCAACAGTGTGTAGAACCATCCACGGGTTTGGTCGATTCCTTCAGCGATAAAATCTGCTGGGAAACAGTCTTCAAATTCCTTTCTCTTTTCAAATGGGTAATGGACCTGGGAATCATTGTAAACATTGATTTGTTAATACAATTAAGATAAATTTCTTCTGAGATATAATACATACATATACCAAAGGCTTTTTCCCCCTTATAAAGGAAGTAGCCAAAATGCAAAGCCATAAAAACCACTCCCACCCGTTCCATCCCTATCACACTCCACTCCCCTCCCTCTTATCTTGGCACCTCCTGGATGATGGGTCATCCCTGCATCTTGCCCACTGCTCTGGGTCAGAAGCAGTGTTGCAAGATAAATTTCTTCTGAGATATAATATTTTATAAAATAGTGATAATCCAGTAACAAAACATTAAGCTTAAACATATATATATTCCAAAAGGCCCTTTCTTTGTTACAGGAGGGTGGTGAGTCAACATACTCATCCTTGATCTATCACACACCCAACCAAAATCCAATTGTTCTCCCATCTTAAATAATTTTTTACACACATACATATACCAAGGGCATTTTCCCCCTTGCAAGGGAGGTAGCCAGAATCAAAAGGTATAATTCCACTCCCACCCATTTCATCCCCACCCACTCCACTCCCATTAACCATCCCTCCCTCCCTCTTTTCTTAGCTCCTGGAAAACAGGTCATTCCTGCATTTCACCCATTGAGGCATCATAAAAAGAAGACTGGGAGAAATCCCTTCAGGCTGCATCAAAATATCATTCACACATAACCACTCCCTGACCCCCCACCCACTCCCTTCCATGCATCACCCATACACAACCATTCTCCACTCACTCCTATCTTCTGTCATTTCCCTTCCTTCCTCAGCAGACATCCCCCTCTTTCTCAACACGCCTTTTACCCCATCCATCTATCAGAATGTGGGTATATGAATGTCTGCATTTTGATTATATTTATTTTGTAGTTGTAGAGTGATCCCTATATTCTGTGAACAGGCTTGATTGCATTTTCTGTGGTTATCAACATTCAGGGTGAAAGAGAATGAATATTACAGCTGTAACTTTATATTTTATAACATGGCTATTGTGATGCATCATCAAATCATCTTACATCAGGCAGCCTAACACTGTGCATGAGTATTTAACCTCTTCTATACGGTGCCGCCTACGTAGGCGGCATGAGGAGCAAGTGGATACGCGAGGCTGCCATATCGGCGTCTTGATTATATTTATTGTAGTTGTCCCTGCATAACTGACATACTCTCTAAACTGGCTTCATCACATTTTCTATGGTTATCAAAATTCACGGGTGAAAGAGAGAACGATCAAAATAAGCGGTGACTATTTTTTATGATGCGAGTATTATGACGCAACATCATACGTCTGGCAGCTAATGCTGCCCACGAGATTTTGGCCCGGAGGGAAGTGGTTAACTAGTATTGAAGAAGTTAAAGGACTCACCTGGGCATAGGGCATGCATCCAGATTCAAACCAACAATCAAAGACTTCGGAGATGCGCTTCAAAGGACCTTTGCCTGGCCTTGCTGATGGAATAGTGAGGTGGTCAATATTATCCCGATGAAGATCGGTCACTTTTTGGCCTGAAAGTTTCTCTAGTTCAGCAATGCTATCAATACAAACCACCTGAGAGCAAGAGTAAGAGAGAGAATATTACATACATATACCAAAGGCTTTTTCCCCCTTACAAGGGAGGTAGCTAAAGGCATAAATCCACTCAATCCAATCCTTTATTTTTTTTTTGTTCATTATTTTTTTTTTTCCAAAATTGATTAGCTTACCATTCTCTGAAGGGATAACCATATCCACAAATAAAATGATCCTTACCTCTTCTAGATCATCTGAAACCCAGAGAGGAATTGGTGTCCCCCAATACCGATTTCTGCTGACAGACCAATCTCGTGCGTCCCGCAACCAGTTAGCAAACCTGTAATAATAAGCAAAAATAAAGACCCATACTTAAACTAGCGTCTTTCAAAGTCAAGTCAAATAAAAAAAAAACCTGTTTATCAAGAAAATAGAGAATATGAGTATATGCAAAGCATTCCCATATTTGGCTGAAATATAGCTTACATATCAATCAACCATGGCCACCTTACACAGCTCTGATACAGTCCACCTTCATCTCAGATCACTCCTTCCTTCCATTCCTAACCCCCACACAAGCTCTACTACTTGGGTAAAATATTTTGAATGCCCTCAGTAGATTTTCCCTCTATTCTATACATCTGCAACACACTCCACACATCTGCCAAACCTGTCATATTCCTTCTCCATATCAGTATAAACCTAAAACGCTGTACCTTTTTTCCTTCACAAATGATGGGACCCAGTAAGTTTTTCCATTGGATGCAAGTAACCTGTCTTGCATCTGTTCTACCCTGACGAACCAAGAGGGAACAGCACGATATATGAGTGGAGTATCTGACCGCCAACAATATGGATAACTGTGATTAACTCTTTCTGAAACCAGAAGCCGGCCTCTTGCTCTCAAGTTCTTGATTATATCTGGATCAGCTTCCTATGAAAGAATACAAGAAAATACAAATTCATCAGCAATAGGTATACTGCTGCATTTAATGTGTGATAATATTCATACATACATATACCAAGGCTTTTTCCCCCTTTCAAGGGAGGTAGCCAAAAAGGGAAAGGCATAAAAACACTCCCACCCATTTCATCCCTAAATACACTCCACACCCCTCCCACCCTCCCTCTCATCTGAGCACCTCAGATGCCTGATAATATTCATATAAATAAAAATCTTATTATGACACTTTTTTATACTAAGCAAAGTTAAATGAAATTGTTCTACTCACCTTTACATGTACACCTTGAAAGTCTATCACAGGCATTGTGAAGCGTCCAGCATCATCAACTGGGCACACTGGCTCCTGATCCCTAAAAATATAAACATTTTTGTTGAGGATAATGACAATATATACACACATAAATAAAATATTTTATGTACATACTATCTATCTATCTATCTATGAGTGGAAAGAGTGGTGAGGTACATGGAGAGAAAATATATATATATATATATATATATATATATATATATATATATATATATATATATATAAATAGTAGGAGTTTTATTACTAACATTTTGTCCTTAAGAGGACTTCCTCTATCTAAATACCAAAGGCCTCTTCCCCCTTATAAGGGAGGTAGTCGGCCATGGCACACACCCACTCCCACCTATTCCACTCCTATCTACCACCCATTTGTTTCCCTCTCATCTTAACTCCTTGCAGATGAAGGGTCATCTCTGTTAAAGTGGCAAAGAAAAGGCACCTATAACTGCAGGTGTAGTGTCTTTTTCATAGCTCACAAGAGAGCAGAAATTGAACAAGAAGAGCATGTAGCTCTACAGGATGAGGCACCATGGAACATGAGAGAGGAAGAGAGAAGGAGTTTGAATGTGTTTGAGATGAAATGTCTGAGAAGTATGATAGGGGTTACTAGGCTAGATAGAGTGAGAAATGAGGAGGTGAGGAGGAGAACAGGGGTGGAAAGGGAGCTGGGAGATGGGGTTGATGAAAGAGTATTAGGATGGTTTGGACACATGGAAAGAATGAGTGAAGAAAGATTAGTAAAAGAAGTGTGGAAGGCAGAGGTGGAAGGAGTGAATATGAGGGGGTGTCCTAGGATGAGATGGATGGATGGGGTGAAAGGGGCTTTACAAAAGAGAGGAATGTCTGTAGAGGAAGGAAGGGAGAGGACAGAAGATAGGGGTGAATGGAGAAGGGCTGTGTATAGATGAGGCTGTGATGCATGAGGGGGAGTGGGTGGGGGATGGGGGGTGAGGAAGTATGTACATATACCAAGGCTTTTTCCCCCTTACAAGGGAGGTAGCCAAAAAGAAAAAGGCATAAAATCATTCCCACCCATTCCATCCCTGAATACACTCCACAGCCCTCCACCCTCCCTCTTATCTTAGCACCTCCTGGATGACGGGTCATCCCTGCACCTTGTCCACTGCCCTGGAAGTATGTACGAGAAAAATTTTGATGCAGCCCGAAGGGATTTCTCCCCGTCTTATCCTTTCCTGCATGAGGGGACGGAGAGGGTGGGTCGCCGAATTTATGAAGCGGCCTTGCTGTGGATGTGCTGTGTCTTGCAACACTGCTTCTGACCCAGGGCAGTGGACAGGATGCAGGGATGACCCATCATCCAGGAGGTGCCAAGATAGGAGGGAGGGAGGAGGGTAGAGGGAAGTGGAAAATATGAGAAATGAAATGGGTGGGAGTGATTTATATGCCTTTTTCTTTTTGGCTGCCCACCGTGTAAGGGGGAAAAAGCGTTTGGTATATGTATGTAGTGTAAAAAGATAATATACAAGCTCATCAAAGTATTTACCTTGTGATAATGCCATATCCAAGACAGACACGGAAATCATCTTCACCAAAGTAGGGTGCTTGATGTACAACACCAGTTCCAGACTCACTTGTAACATAGCCATCAAGTAATACAGAAAATGCTCCCTTTTCTTTCATCTGAAGAAACAAGAGAGAGAAAAAAATAATATATATGATAACTAACCAGCCTTTTTCCCTTATGCTATTGAATGGTGCCATAATTAACCTGGAATAATAACAATAATAATAATAATAATAATAATAATAATAATAAAAATAAAAAAGTGCCAACCAGTTTGAGTGTGAGAGTGAGAATGTGTGTTCACCACTCACATCACATAAACTTAACATTAAAACAGCTCCAGCAGTATTCTACATGATTACATACTCCCTTCACAGACTCTCAAAGTACAATATTTGTTCATTAATAATTCATAAAATTAACTTCAAGAACTAACTTACATATCCAAAGTAGTCAAAGAGTGGCTGGTATTTAAGCCCCTCCAAATCCTTTCCTTTATACTTTTGAAGAATATCATACTCCGTCTCATTTTTGAAGATCTGACACAACCTGGCTTCCATGAGAATGTATATCTGATTTCTTTCTTTGGTCTGCAAAAGAGAGAACCCAATTAATTGAAAAAATAACACACCTACGCTTTGATTTAGCCACCCCCTTATGAGGGGGGTAAAAGGCTCTTTGGTATGAACTACTATGAACCAAAAGGGGACCAGCAAATGTCACATACAAGTTCCTGAAGTTTAAATGAAGGCAAATTTATTTAGGATGAAGGTATGCTTACCTTGCCTTGAACCTTAACATAATCCATCTCAGGGTTGACACATAAGGCTAAATTGGAAGGCAGGGTCCATGGGGTTGTCGTCCAGGCCACAAAACTTACTGATGGGTCGTCTACCAATGGCAAAGTAACAACAACTGCAAAGAGTAATGTTCTCTTTTAACATATGATAGTTCCTTACTGTCACTCCCATATATATATATCTTAAAGTTGTACTGTGAGAACATGCCCTGACTTCCTGTAGATATTACAGTTCTGTGGGGTCCCAACAAAGTATCAGATGGTAGGATGTCAGTGAGGGTGGTGAAGTTTAATAACAAGAATACTATCACTACAAGTTTTCATTTTATCAACCACAAACGTAGGCAGAGAAATTATCTTTCTAGGCATAAAAAAGGGGTTGACTTATACACCAGATATATCATAAATCTCTACCATTAAGTGACGAACTAATGGATTCATGTCAATCTTAAAGTACGAACCTGAGGGATCTTGTGTATCTTTGTAGTTCTGACCAGCCTCAAAGTTGGAAAGTGGGGTGGAGCATGCTGTAGAAAATGGCATTACCTTGACCCCACGGTACACCAAGCCTTTCTGGTAAAGTTGAGAGAACACCCACCAGATGGACTCCATGTAAGAAGGATAGAGAGTCTTGTAGTCATTCCTGAAATCTGATTCCAAATATCAAGGTTAAACAAGTCTAATATCAGCTGCTAGTACATATTTTGTTAAAGCATGGCCACCATCTTCCCTTTCAACAATAAGCCAACTGTAACGCTGTCTCACTTACCGATCCATCTGCCTGTCATACCAACAATGGTCTCCCACTCTTTGGAATACCTCATGACTATACCACGGCACAATTCATTGTACTTCTTGATGCCCATCTTTGCTACATCTTCTGGACCACGAATATTGTGAGTTTTGTCGATCTCATATTCCTGTAAAAATTTTTTTTTTATAAATTAGGGCTCCCAATAAAGACTTGAATATTTTGAAACTGACTACAGAAGTATAACTCAAACTACCTGGGAAAAATGACGAATACATACATATATATATACCCATGGATTTTTCCCCTTACAAGGGAGGCAGCCAAAGTCAAAAGGCATAATTCGACTCCTACCCATTCACCACCCCTCCCTCCCTCCCTTTCATCTTGGCTCCTCCTGGATGATGGGTAACCCTACATCTCATCCATCATCCTGGGTCAGAAGCAATGCAGCAAAACACAAAATTACTTATAAACCTTGTATATTATGGACTTGCTGTTCCACTAGATCTCTCAGAAGTATAATTTGTCAAGTTTCTATTATTTAGATTTCACAGAATAGGTACATTTATATTTCATTTTACTAATGTTTGTTGAGTGCCCCCTCCCCTCAATTGACAAACCCCTTATCCAACCCCCTCTTAGCCAAGAGAAAACTATTCATTCCCATCCCTCCAATCTGAATTTGTACTAAGCTGCTTGCTTACTGCCACCACAGTTATTCATTCACATCCTGTAAATTGACACATCTCACATGGCATTGTGTGCAAGTGTGTGTGTATTTACCTAACTGCATTGTACAGGAATAGAGATTTGTGGGGTCCCATCACTATGTTTCTATTAGTAAAAATTATTTAATTTCTTTTTAAATTTAACAATTTCCTTATCTTCTATTTCATGAGCTGACACAATTACACAGGTATCAATTGTAACTGTTAAGAAATAAAAGAGGAAGAATCAAAATACATTTGAATAGGAAAAAGTAAAATTCAACATTACTTACCACTGGCAACCCATGTGTATCCCAACCAAACCTTCGCTCCACATGGAATCCAGTTTGATGGGCCCACCTCGTCACGACATCTTTAATGGTTCCTGCCAAAATGTGACCATAATGGGGAAGGCCCGTTGCAAATGGGGGGCCATCGTAAAATGTAAACCTAAATGTAAACATAAAATGTAATTAGACCAATATGCAACACAAAGAAAATTATGCATACAATGTATGATCAAATTATTTTGGACCAAAAAAAGGAATGCAAATTCAGATACTTCTTACCTTGGTCTATCTTTACTCTGCTTCAAAGAATTTTGAAATGCATCTATTTTTTCCCAAAATTCTAAAATTTTCTTTCCTTCCTCAGGAAATGAAACCTTTTCAGGAACTGTGTCCATTACATGACTCATCTTCCTAAAACAATAGAATAAACAAATAAATGTGAAGAATTAAATAATCTCTCCCAAATCACATCAAAATTTCACTTATGTTAGTGTTTTATTAGTATGGGATTTTTTTGTGTCACCAGCTGTAAATGTGCAGTTTCGTTAATTCATGACTTCATAATAATTTTTACTGGTAGTAGTTGCATACCAGGTAAACTTCTTTCTCATTTTCTAGCAAATATGATCTATTTGATCTCTGTTCTAATGCCCTTCATATCAAATAGCTAACCATAAACATACTTATCCATATATTCATAATACATACTCATACTTAACCATAAATATTAAAGCTATTGTTATTTGTTGGTAGTTTACTGAAATTTTGGTAACTATAATGTTTCAGATGGTTTACACTATTGCCAATTCTCTATTACAGTCTTAGATCTGTATTTTTTTACTAGGGAAATTGTTTTTAAGAAGGAAAAAAACAAACAAACTGAAACTGCTATGGACGGCACCAGAATGCTGAAGGTCCCACCTACAAATACAATTTCTTCCAGTTCTATTCCAGTATCATGCAATTTTTATTTATTTCTTATTTTTTTTTGCATTAGATATATTTTTTCCCTTTTCCTACGGAATGGTTAGGTTAGGTTATATTAGATTAGGAGCAACTGGACATCGTAAGTTTCATATTAAATTTCAATGTTAGTAGGATTCTGAAATTTTACCTTCTTCTCTTATCCCTACCATATTAAACATGACAAATTAAATTTTACAATCTCTGAAACTAATAATCTGTGATGAAAATGTTCAAAACACACCCACTTATCTGTCCAAAACAAATTGAAGTTGGAAAATCTGACTTCTTGTTTTGTGTCAACACTCACAAATACCCAAATAATAACATCATCAATTTAATTCTAATCAATAAAACTGCTTTGTCATATTCTGTGGTGTTAAGATAAATAATTACCATTACCTAACCTAATCTAACCTACAATTTAACCATAACTTAGTAACTTACTCCTATTGTATAATTCTGCCAGCTGGCAGGCCATCATAATTCATCTGACAATGGTATTCAGACAAAAATTTGTATTTTTTAAGAAAAAGGTTTGCTATAAAGTTATTTAAGTGTGTATTTATGTGTCTAATACCTTTTTCTCTTTCATATAAGGTAACTGATAATATATCTACACATATATACCGGTACATATTGAAATAACTTGACAACATACCTTTCCTTCAATTAAAGCGGATAGAAATAGTAATTAAATCTTACGTTCTACCAGTGTGTGTATGGTCCCTCCACTGTTCTTGATCTTATTAGTTATCAATGTCATAATAAGTTGAACAATCTAATATATATTAATTACATACCCTGCCTTGATACCATGTGCGCCCTTCAATTCTGTTTTCGACATATGCCGAACTTTCCTGTCCGTTTCTGCGGGCGTCTGTTCTGATGCAATATGCTGAGATGGTTTCATCAGCGTTTGAGCGATGAGTAGTACGTGAGTTGGAGCCCGGTCCTTATCAAGGCTCTCTTTTCAAATAACTTCTCATCCTTCGGATCAGGGTAGTTATACTAAGGTGGGATATAATGTTTTTTTTTTTTTTAATATGGACTGAGTTTTATTTGCATGACCACCATGTAGGAATATCTGTCTTTGGTATGCTACTAACCTAAGATGAAACCAAGAACTGTTTTTTTTTTTTTTTTTTTTAATAATGGGTTTTCGTACTCATTGAAATCAAAGTATATACGGGAAAGTCAATATCATAAAGACTTTAGTGGTACTCCTGCGGACCAAGTCACTACATTTTTTTTATTGGAGACTAGTCTCCATTCAAAAGTAAATGCTAATAACTTTAAAAAAAAGTAACCCTCTGTTTTGCTATTCTCCAATATTTACTACCTCTATGACTCTACTTTTTCGGTTCTTACGATCTTACGTAGTTTGAGTTTCTCGGCCGTATTCCGCCGCTTACACAGCGCTCATTACAACCGCCCTCATACAAACCAAGATCTATAGGTATATATAGATCTTGATTCAAACTAGCACTTGTATTCTTGCTTCATAGTCGTACCTTCCAGATCATAACATTCAGTAAACAAGTGTGTCTTCAATCTTTTCTTGAATATTTCAACATTTTCGGCCATCATAAGATTTAAAGGTAATTTGTTATAGAGTCTTGGAGCACAGTTTTCAAAGGCTCTAAATCCAATTTTCAGATTATACCGTGGCTCATGTAATTCATGTGGCATCACACTGTGTCTTAACAACATATCTGAGTCTATATGAAAGTCATCGAGGATATCACGTATATATTTGGGTCTACTAGAATTTAATGCCTGGTAGGCCATCACACATATTTTATACGTAAGTCTGGCCTTATAATTGGTAACCAGTGCAGGGCAATTAAAGTTGGTGTTATTCTCTCACGTGAAGATAACCCTTTAATCAAACTTGCGGCTCTATTCATGACAAGTTGCAGCTTTCTCAGTAGATAGTTAGGGAGGCCATAGTACAAACAATTACAATAGTCAAGTTTACTAATTACATAGTTATGAACGAGTATTTTGGTAGTATTCTCGTCAAGATACTTTCTTACAAAGGCTATATTTCGTAAGTAATAGCCTGCTGCTCTCACCATCTGATTTATCTGACACTTGAAAGTTAAGTTGCAATCCACCATCACTCCTAGGTCCTTCACAACATCTTTTACTTCTAGTACAGTGTCATTATTTGTCAAATGAGGAATGTTCAGTCTCACGATATCATGTTGTTTTCCAACAATTACGCAATCAGTCTTATTTTCATTTAGTTTCAGTTGTTTGGACTTCATCCATCTATTTATATCTACCATAATTACACTCAACTTTTCTTCAATATTATTAATATTAGTCACTGGCATGTAAAATTGAGTGTCGTCTGCAAACAACTTGAAACTTACTCTCTGTTTCTCAAGTATATGAGATAGTTCAATTGTATATATAGTTATATACAGAACAAAACAGGACCCAGCACACTTCCCTGGGGGACACCTCTTTCTAAGTTTTTTTTCTTCAGAGTAAGATTTACCTATTTGAACACAGTATGCCCTATCACTCAGGTAACTCCTTAAGTATTCCAATGCATCCCCATCTACACTAATCAATCTGCAGTCTCTCAATAGCAGTTTATGCACAACAGTGCATATATGGTAAGTTTAGGCTCAAACCATTAACATAAAAAATATCGTCGAGAATTCCAAACATTCACATAGTGTGCGAAGCTAGGACATTTAAAATTGGGTACAGGATATGCACATGAATAGCCGAATTGTTTACTGTCGATGACGACAAAATGCGGAAATGTAGCATATATTATTGGCGAAAATTTGTAAACATCAATGACTGTGTCGCCACAATGAAAAAACATTTGTTTATGTAACAGAATCACCTCTCCACAGCCCTAGTCATTTTGATGGTCCTTTGGTCACAAATCTATTAGTTTACATTTATACAAACAATCCAAAGGTGAGGAGACATTGGCCAAGATCTGGCATTAAAAAAAAAATGAACACAATGCATTTGAAGTCACAAACATATGGAAGGGTCCATCCAGTATAGTCTCTGATTATCAAAGCCATTTTCTGTGGTACAGAATGGCACTTGTAAGAGAATGGATACCGTGATACTAGCCCCGCAATGTACGTGTACAGTAATTTATTTTTCTCAGTTATAATAGTATGTGACTTATCCATTTGTCATATTCATGTGTTAATTTACTTCTAATTTGAGTTAGAACAGTAAACATGGATTGTTGATGTAGTGGTATAATTTCGACGTTGATGTGGAGTCAGAAGATGTAAAGGAGGGGGAAGAAGAAAGGAGAGATAAAAGAGGCTAAAAGTATTTAACATTATTTTCTGAGAAGAGATTATCCTCCAGTCATAGCTGCGTAACTCTGGCTTGTAGGGGTGACAGGAAAGCCCCTAGTGTTAAACGTTGGTAATCAGTATCTCGTATAGACTCCGGACATTCCAGACTAGAAACAAAAAATGTATGCTGACGCTCTGGAAAGCATTAGTACTCCTAAAAATTGAGTACTGTTGCCAACTCTGGTCTCCCTTCAAGACAGGAGACATAATCAAGCTAGAAGCTGTCCAGCGTACTTTTACAAATCAAACAGAGGGATTGCAACAGTGCAACTACTGGGAAAGACTGCAACAGCTGGGACTCTACTCTCTCCAGCGAAGACGCGAAAGATACATAATAATATACGTCTGGAAGATTCTGGAGCATCTGGTACCAAATGTGGGCCTGAAGGTGAACCACCACCCAAGAAGTGGTCGCCTGTGCTATGTGAGGAGAACTGAGGGGACGTCACAAAGGGTGAAGAACATAGTACACCACAGCTTCACCTATATTGGGGCGCGTCTCTTCAACTCTGTCCCACAGAAATTGCGAAACCAGACAGGCACTTCACCAGCTCCAATAACAACTCCCTCCAATCACTGACCTGTGACTCAGGGAAGAGGAGCTGCCTGAGTAAAGCGGACGTCCACGTTAGCTGAATCGGTCAAGATGAAATCGGACAAAGGTAGACAAAGGTAGGTAAGGTAGAGCTGGAAGGAAGGATGGGGAGACGACGAGGGGACAGGGTAGAGATGAAAAAGGAGCGATGGGAGGAGATGGAGGAGCAGGAAGAGGAGGAAGAAGAAGAAGAGGAGGAGGAGGAGGGATGGGGAGTGAGTGAGAATACAGGGCAGAGATGGAAAAAATGAAGGGGAAGGAGAGGATGGGGTAGGAGGAGGAGAAGGAAGAGGAGGAGTAGGAGGGATAGGGAGGGGTAAAGCAAGAAAACAAACACTGTTTAAGAGCTCTAAGTATCTCTTCCGTGCTTATCCCTTGTTCCATCTTCTTCGTAATGCACACACACACACACACACACACACACACACACACACACACACACACACACACACACACACACACACACACACACACACACACACACACACACACACACACACACACACACACACACACACACACACACACACACACACACACACACACACACACACACACACACACTTTCGTCGGATGGACGGCGAAGATTGGAGTTCCGAAGAAAAAGTGAAATTTTCGTGGATCTCAACGCAAAGGAAGTACCTTATTGTATTTACAGGGAAGGGGAAAGCTCGTGGTGTAGTGGGAAGGTGAGGAAAAAGGAGAAGGGGAGGGATTACTGAGGGAAATGGAAGGAAATGAGGAAGGGGAGGACTTGGTCCAGGCAGGCCAGGCGTCTTGTAAACAAGAGAAGGACCAATGATTTTGGTGAAGGGATTAACAAAAATGTAAAGATTAGAAATATAGATAAGAGCAGCACAATGGAAGGTGAGGATAATAATTTCCAGGGATTTAATGAGGGGGGGGGGATACCAACCTCCCCCGATTAGCAAGACTAGAGGAAAAACTTGAACAAATGACCGAACATTGGAAGAATAGGCTCGGTAACATAGCAAAGATTGCGCAGAGAGTTGAAAAATTGGAAGAACTAGAGAAGGTGAACAAAAACTTAACTAAAGAAGTAGAAGAATTAAAAAGACAGTTAAAAGAAGTAAAAGAGGAGAATGAAGAATTAAAGAGGAATATTAAAGACAATAAAGAGGCCATAGCAAAAGAAGCACAGGGTTGGAAAAAATCCAATAAAACAATAAAGTTGCATTTACTGACATAATTAAACAGCAAATGAAAGAACAATCTGAAGACTCAGTTATTAAAGTGATGAGACAGAAGGAGAATATAGTAAGAGACTTAGCAGATAAAAAGAAATGTATAATTATATTAGGAACGGAAGAGAAACATAACCTAAATAGAACCACAAGAATCAATGAGGAAAATGAAAAAGTAAGCAGTTTACTACAATTAGTTCAGGAAGATGAACCTAAATCATGAAACAAATTGAAGAGATGTGCAGACTCGGAAAGTATAGTACAGACAATACCAGACCAATTAAGATTAAATTCAGGTCACAAACGACGGCAGAGAATATCTTAACAAAAACAGGGAAACTAGCAACAAGTGAACAATATAAAAAGGAATGGATAAAACGAGAAATGAATAAAGAGGAAAGAGGGGAGGAAAAAGTGAAAAGACATGAAGCTAAGGAAAAAACGAGAACAGAACAGAGTCAGAAAAAGAGAGATTCTATTGGAGAGTAGTGAATATGAAACTAAGGAAATACGACATACTAGAGAAAAACAAAATGGAAACAGAGAATACAAGGGAAGTGGCAGAAAACTAAGACTATCTTACACAAATATAGATGGATTAATAACAGGATTGAATGGGCTGAATGATTATCTGAAGGAAAAAGAACCGGACATAATGGGAATTGTAGAAACGAAATCAAAAGGTCCACTACCACCCAACAGTGTAGGACATGATGCATATAATTATTAGATTAGAAACAGAGAGACAAAACAAGGGGGTGGAGTTATGTTCCTGACTAAGAAGGATATAAACGTGAGGTGTGTCACATATGGAAAGAATACAGAAGAGATGATTATGATCGAAGCTGAAGACAGAGATAAGAAGAGCAGAAAGTTTGTGATAAATTATGTGCCTCCAAAAACAGCCTCGTGGGAAGAGAGTGAACATAAAAGTATGTTAGAAGACACAAGGATAACATTAAATAAGATAATGGAAGATGGAGGAAGAATGGTTATGATAGGCGACTTTAATTCCAAAGAAGTCTGCTGGGAAGAGATGACAGTAAAGGGTGGAGACGGCTCATGGGGAAATGTTCTACTCG
This sequence comes from Oratosquilla oratoria, assembly GCF_046742065.1. NCBI lineage: Eukaryota > Metazoa > Arthropoda > Malacostraca > Stomatopoda > Squillidae > Oratosquilla > Oratosquilla oratoria. Next base: position 41,202,441 of record NC_134798.1, read on the forward strand.
AGATGATTATTGACCATACAATGACACAGTGAATACAGGAGAACACTAGGTATAGAAATGAAGAAGAACCATCGAGACTAGACCTAATAATTACATCTGAACCTAGAATAGTGAAAAAGATTGAATATAAAACACCAATAAGTAAGTGACCACCTATTGATTGAACTGGAACTAAATGAGGAAAAATACATGAAAAGAAATGAACAATATAGAAAAGGAAGAATGATGTATGAAAAAACAAACTTTGATAAAATAAGAGAATTCTTTAAAAAAGAAAACTGGGAAGGAATATACAAAGATGAAACAACAGTGGAAGAGAAATGGAATATTTTGACAAAAAAATATAAAAAAGGAGTGGAAAAGTATGTCCCAAGACAAAAACAAGAAAAAGAATATGTTAAGTGCTGGTACAACAAAAGTTATAGGGAGTTAAAAGACAAAAGAGACAAAGCTTGGACCAAATGAAGAAAGAAAAAAGACCTGAAAATGGATGATATATACTTGTTATAGAAGTTAATATGTACAAGCATGCAGAGAGAAAAAGAGAAAATATGAAAAAGATGTCATAGAAAAGTGTAAAGATCAACCAAAATTATTTTACAGATTTGTAAACAACAAACTGAAAAACAAACAAGATTTAGAGAAATTAAGACAAGGAGGAGTTGAATACACAGAGGAAATTGAAATGGCGGAAATTATGAACAAGCATTTTAAATCAGTGTTTACAAGGGAGAACATACAACCTGAAGAGATCGAATGGAAAGAGAAAGTCCCCCCTATGAAAGAAATAGAAGTAACAAAGAATGAAATAATGAAACACTTGAGTAATCTTGATGTTAGAAAATCGCATGGACCAGATGAAATAGCAAACTGGATTTTGAAAGAATGCAGGAATGAACTGGCCGACAAAATACATGGCATAATAAACAGTTCCTTGAAAGAAGGAAAAGTTCCAATAGATTGGAAGAAGCAAATATAGTACCTATATATAAAGGGGGAAATAAAGAAGACCCTACCAACTATAGACCAGTCTCTCTAACAAGTACAATAGCAAAAAATTGTGAAAGAATTGTCAAAAGTAGATGGGTAAAATATTTAGAAAAAAAGTGCTAAATCCAAGGCAATTTGGATTCAGACAAGGACGATCATGCGTCACCAATTTGATATGTTTCTATTCAAGGCTAATAGATATAATACAAGAAAGAGATGGATGGGATGATTGTGCATTTCTAGACATAAAAAAGCTTTTGACAAAGTACCACATAAGAAGGTGCTTAAGAAATTAGAAACTGAAGGAGGAATACAGGGCAAACTGCTTAAATGGATGGAAGACTTTTTGCAAGAAAGAAAAATGAGAGTAGTGATAAGAGACAAACACTCAAATTGGGATGAAGTAATAAGTGGTGTTCCACAAGGAACAGTTCTGGCCCCAATAATGTTTGCTATATATATTAATGATATGGATGAAGGAATTGAAAGTTATATGAGCTTCTTTGCAGATGATGCAAAACTATTAAAAAAAAAGTGAACACGGAAGAAGATTGTGAATCACTACAGAGTGATCTAAATAAAGTCTGGGAATGGAGTAGGAAGTGGGAGATGGAGTTCAATACTAAAAAGTGTAGTATAATGGAATTTGAAGAAAAAAAAACAGAATAACAGGATCATATAAATTGGAAGAAGAAAGAATAAAAAAAGTTGAAAATGAGAAGGACTTGGGAGTCATTGTCATGAATAATATATCACCTGAGAAACATATAAATAAGATTTTTGGAGAAATTTATAATTTAATAATAAAAATCAAAGTGGCATTTACATACCTGGATGAAGAAATGGTGAAGAAAATTCTAATCACTCTGATAAGACTAAGATTGGAATATGCAGCAACGATGTGGTCACCAAGTACAAAAAAATGGTTAAAAAAAACTTGAAAGAATACAAAGAGCAATTACAAAATTGGCACCAACACTCTCAAAACTATCATATGAAGAGAGACTGGCAAAACTTGAACTACAGACACTAGAACAAAGAAAAGAGGAGATTTGATAACTATTTACAGAATCATGAAAGGCATAGAAATTATTGATAGAGAGGATCTAATAAAATGGGATGATAGAAATACAAGAGGACACGGAAAGAAAATCAAGAAAGACAGCTATAGAAGAGATCTGAAAAAGAACAGCTTTCCTCACAGAGTAATAGACATTTGAAACAAGTTAGATGAGAAAGTGGTGTGTGCAAAAACAATACATGAATTTAAAAATAGTTTAGATAAAATGAGATATGAAGACGGGACACCACGAGCATAGCTCCCCTTCCCGTAAAATACAACTAGGTAAATACACACACACACACACACCGACTCCGCTTGTTGGTGAAGTCTGTAACTACGCCGCCAAATACTTGCCATGTAATGTAAGTGAAAACAAAAACGGTACCAAAGTAACTCGGTGCTATAATAACAGTCCTAGCAATATTTTGTTATTGTGAACATTATACACACTGTATACACACACACACACACACACACACTTCAAAGAACGGACGGCTTAGAGGACGTTCTGAAGAAAAAGTTAAATTTCGTGGATCCCGAAGCAAAGGAAGTACCTATTGTATTTACAGGGTGGGGGGAAATTGCTCGTGGTGTAGGGGATAGTGAGGAAAAAGGAGAAGGGGAGGGATTACTGAGGGAAATGGAAGGAAATGAGGAAGGAGAGGACTTGGCCCAGGCAGGCAGACGCCATGTAAACAAAAGAGGTCCCGACCAATTTAGTGACGACGAAATGTCCAACAAAAATGTAAAGATTAGAAACATAGATAAGAACAATTCAATGGAAGGTGAGGATAACAATTTCCAAGGATTTAAAGAGGGGGAGGCGGATACCAACCTCCCCCGACTAGCAAAACTAGAGGAAATGCTTGAAAAAATGACTGAACATTGGGAGGTTAGGTTCGGTAAAATGTCAAAACTTGCAGAAAAGTTTGAAAGATTGGAAGAACTAGAGAAGGCGAACAAAAACTTAACTGATGAAATAGAAGAACTAAAAAGACATTTAAGAGAAGTAAAAGAGGAGAATAAAGAATTAAAAAGGAACAATAAAGACAATAAAGAAACAATAGCAAAAGAGGCACAGGGGTGGAGAAAGATACAGGAAAATAGTAAAGTTGCATTTACTGATATAATTAAACAGCAAATGAAAGAACAAACTGAAGACTCAGTTATCAAAGTGATGAGACAGAAGGAGAATATTGTAAGAGACTTAGCAGACAAAAAGAAATGTATAATTATATTAGGAATGGAAGAGAAACATAACCCAGATAGAACCTCAAGAATCAAAGAGGAAAATGAAAAAGTAAGCAGTTTACTACAATTAGTTCAGGAAGATGAACCAGAAATAATGAAACAAATCGAAGAGAAGTTCAGACTCGAAAAGTATAGTACAGATAAGACCAGACCAATTAAGATTAAATTCAGGTCACAAACGACGGCAGAGAATATCTTATCCAAAACAGGGAAACTAGCAACAAGTGAACAATATAAAAAGGTATGGATAAAAAGGGAAATGAATAAAGAAGGAAGAGAGGAAGAAAAAAAGAAAAGACATGAAGCTAAGGAAAAAAACGAGAACAGAACAGAGTCAGAAAAAGAGAGATTCTATTGGAGAGTAGTGAATATGAAACTAAGGAAATTCGACACACAAGAGAAAAACAAAAGGGAAACAGAGAACACAATGGAAGTAGCAGAAAACTAAGAGTGTCTTATACAAATATAGATGGATTAATAACAGGATTGAATGAGCTGAATGATTATTTGAAGGAAAAAGAACCGGACATAATGGGAATTGTAGAAACGAAATCAAAAGGTCCACTACCACCCAACAGTGTAGGACATGATGCATATAATTATTGGATTAAGAACAGAGAGAAAAAGCAAGGGGGTGGAGTTATGTTCCTGACTAAGAAGGATATAAATGTGAGGTGTGTCACATATGGAAAGAATACAGAAGAGATGATTATGATCGAAGTGAAAGACAGAGATAAGAAGAGCAGAAAGTTTGTGATAAATTATGTGCCTCCAAAAACAGCCTCGTGGGAAGAGAGTGAACATAAAAGTATGTTAGAGGACACAAAGATAACATTAAATAAGATAATGGAAGATGGAGGAAGAATAGTTATGATGGGCGACTATAATTGCAAAGAAATCTGCTGGGAAGAGATGACAGTAAAGGGTGGAGACGGCTCATGGGGAAACGCTCTACTTGAGATGATTACTGACAATACAATGACACAGTGGATACAGGAGAACGCTAGGTATAGAAATGAAGAAGAACCATCGAGACTAGACCTAATAATTACATCTGAACCTAGAATAGTGGACAAGATTGAATATAAAACACCAATAAGTAAAAGTGACCACATATTGATTGAACTGGAACTAAATAAGGAAAAATACATGAAAAGAAATGAACAATATAGAAAAGGAAGAATGATGTATGAAAAAACAAACTTTGATAAAATAAGAGAATTCTTTAAAAAAGAAAACTGGGAAGAAATATACAAAGAAGAAACAACAGTTCAAGAGAAATGGAATATTTTGACAAAAATTTACAAAAAAGGAGTGGAAAAGTATGTCCCAAGACAAAAACAAGAAAAAGAATATGTAAAATGCTGGTGCAATAGAAGTTGTAGGGAGTTAAAAGACAAAAGAGACAAAGCTTGGACCAGATGGAAAAAAGACAGAAGGCCTGAAAAATGGAAAATATATACTTGTTATAGAAATGAATATGTACAAGCATGCAGAGAGGAAAAGAGAAAATATGAAAAAGATGTCATAGAAAAGTGTAAAGATCAACCAAAACTATTTTATAGATTTGTAAACAACAACTTGAAAAACAAACAAGATTTGGAGAAATTAAGACAAGGAGGAGTTGAATACACAGAGGAAATTGAAATGGCGGAAATTATGAACAAACATTTTAAATCAGTGTTTACAAGGGAGAACATACAACCTGAAGAGATCGAATGGAAAGAGAAAGTCCCTCCCATGAAAGAAATAGAAGTAACAAAGAACGAAATAATGAAACACTTGAGTAATCTTGATGTCAGAAAATCGCATGGACCAGATGAAATAGCAAACTGGATTTTGAAAGAATGCAGGAATGAACTGGCAGGCAAAATACATAGCATAATAAACAGTTCCTTGAAAGAAGGAAAAGTTCCAGAAGATTGGAAAAAAGCAAATATAGTACCCATATATAAAGGAGGAAATAAAGAAGACCCTGACAACTATAGACCAGTCTCCCTAACAAGTACAATAGCAAAAATTTGTGAAAGAATTGTCAAAAGTAGATGGGTAAAATATTTAGAAAAAAACAACGTGTTAAATCCAAGGCAATTTGGATTCAGACAAGGACGATCATGCGTCACCAATTTAATATGTTTCTATTCAAGGCT
>NC_134798.1:41217894-41220394 GCF_046742065.1 Oratosquilla oratoria
TGACACTTTCACTGATAATAAATATATTGCAATTCAACTAACACACAAATGATATTATATAAATCCCAAGCCTATGATCTAACTGTTAACCTACACTAGATATGCAAAGATAGGCATATTCACATATAAATGCGGCGACTGCGTCGCCACACTCTCCCTTAGAGGGGAGAGAACTCTCCCTCAGAGGGAGTATCTGAGGACTCTCTCCGAAGGGAATTACATCCCCATGCTGTAAATATCTCATTGCAATAAATCAAGAAAGCCCGAAAAGGCTTTACATTCCCTACCACAGGTGTAACCTTTACACGACTCGTGGCGCAGTGGTAGAGTTCCCGGTTCCCACTACGGCGTTCCGGGTTCGAATCCCGCCCAGGACTAAAATAATTTCAGTATCGCTGCGCTGCGGGTCGTTACTCCAATTCTCCTGGGCGGGGAATTGGGTGTATGCGTGCGTGTAAGGTCACAGCATTACCCATAGATCGTTCATATATGAGCTCTGAGGTCTCTTCCGGGAGTGCAATAGCTGTCGATCACGAGTCCAGCACGTGTTCCATGACTGCACTGACGAGCTGACCGAAGAAGAGGCCGAAGAGATGATTCTCCCGGAATACGTACTTCGTGTTGAAAACGAAGATAAAGATGTGGTGACGGGTTTCATGAACAATATGAAGGACTTCAAAACACATCAAGAAGTGAACTAAAGACTAAAGAAGAACCAAGAAGTGAACTAAAGGCTAAAGAAGAACCAAGAAGAAGTGAACGAAAGGCTAAAGAAGAACCAAGAAGAAGTGAACGAAAGGCTAAAGAAGAACCAAGAAGTGAATGAAAGGCTAAAAAAGAACCAAGACGAAGTGAATGAAAGGCTAAAGAAGAACCCAGACGAAGTGAACGAAAGGCTAAAGAAGAACCGAGAAGAAGTGAGCGAAATGCTAAAGAACCAAGAAGAAGAAGTGAACGAAAGACTAAAGAAGAACCAAGAAGTGAACAATAGGCAAAAGAACCAAGAAGAAGTGAACGAAAGGCTAAAGAAGAACCAAGACGAAGTGAACGAAAGGCTAAAGAAGAACCAAGAAGTGAGTGAAATGCTAAAGAACCAACAAGAAGATGTGAACGAAAGGCTAAAGAAGAACCAAGGAGAAGTGAACGAAAGGCTAAAGAAGAACCAAGAAGAAGTGAACGAAAGGCTAAAGAAGAACCATGAAGAAGTGAACGAAAGGCTAAAGAAGAACCAAGAAGAAGTGAACGAGAGACTAAAGAAGAACCAAGAAGAGGTGAACGGTAGGCTAAAGAAGAACCAAGAAGAAGTGAACGAAAGGCTAAAGAAGAACCTAGAAGAAGAGAGCGAAATGCTAAAGAACCAAGAAGAAGTGAACGAAAGGCTAAAGAAGACCCAAGGAGAAGTGAACGAAAGGCTAAAGAAGAACCAAGAAGAAGTGAGCGAAATGCTAAAGAACCAACAAGAAGATGTGAACGAAAGGCTAAAGAAGAACCAAGAAGAAGTGAACGAAAGGCTAAATGTGCTAAAGGAGATGACACACAGCCTAAAGAGACATCGAGATGGCCATGACAACGAAGAAAATCGCTGACACAGGCACGTGTTCTAGAATGTTAAAGTATTATATTGTTATCAGATAATAGAAAGCACATTGGTTTTGCTTGTTTTGTTGTTTCTCTTGGCAGTAAAGCCGGCGCTTGTAAATGAATGAATAAAAAATTAATAAGAAATAGAGTATAGATAATTGATAATAGACAAAAGAATAAAATAGTTAAATAGAAAATGAATAAGTAAATAAATGAACGAGGTGAAATGAATAGAATAAGATATAATAATAAATAGATAAGTAAATGAATAAATGAATAAATGAGTGAATACATAGATAATTAAATAGATAATTGAACAAACAAACAAATATATAATCGCATAGATAAAATAGATAATTTTTTTGTTCTTTTACACTTTATCACACAGGCACTACACATACAAAAAAATCTCGGAAAAAACAACAACTAAAATGCAAGACAACAAACAGATAAACACGAGAACAAACACATCATTAAAACAAAAACACAGTACAGGCACAATATATGCTCGCCCTCTTTATTCAGAATGGCAAAAACAAAGCAGGAGGCATTTGTAAAATCGGAGCTTTATTCAGTCCATTAGAGGTAAATAGCAGATGCGACAAGTCGACCAAAATCGTGAATTTCGCTGCATATCATACGACAGTCATACTTCGTTACGAAAAGTTTGACGCTTTTTTCCTTGTTTATTTTATATGTTTATTTATCTACTTACTCAATTATCTATTTACTCATTCGTTTATCCGTTTATTTTATACATTTATTCACTTATTTATTTTTCGTGTTTAATCTAAGATTTCGATCTTCGTGTCTTTCGATTGCAAATGTTGCTATTCTTGACAGGAAATATTTGAAGGCCTTCTATCTTATTTACATATGTCTATGTTCATATGTATACATATACATATATGCATATACA
>NC_134798.1:41222894-41237894 GCF_046742065.1 Oratosquilla oratoria
CCTTAAATTCGTGTATGGTTTTTGCACATTTTATCGTTTCGTCTAGTTTATTCCATACATCCACCACTCTGTGGGGAAAGCTGTTCTTTTTCAGGTCTCTTCTGTAACTGTCCTTTTTGGTGTTTCCTTCCATGTTCCTTTGTATTTCTCTTATCCCAGTTTAGTAAGTCTTCTCTATCAAGGGTTTCGATACCTCTCATGATTCTGTAGATAGTCAATAAGTCACCCCTTTCTCTTCTTTGTTCCAGAGTCGGTAATTATAGTTTTGACAATCTCTTTTCATATAGCAGTTTTGAAAGTCTTGGGGCCATCTTCGTAGTGTGTGTGTGTGTGTGTGTGTGTGTGTGTGTGTGTGTGTGTGTGTGTGTGTGTGTGTGTGTGTGTGTGTGTGTGTGTGTGTGTGTGTGTGTGTATGTGTGTGTGTGAGATTCACCATGGTCTTGGATTACGTGTTGGATTCGTGATCGACAGCTATTTCCCTCCCGTAAGAGAGCTCAGAGCACATATATGACCGATCTATGGGTAATGCTGTGACCTTACATGCACACATACACACCCAACTCCCCGCCCACGAGAGTTGGAGTAACGACTCGCAGCGCAGCTATATTGAAATCATTTCAGCCCTGGGCGGGATTCGAACCCGGACCGCCGTAGTGGCGGCCGGGAGCTCTAACTACTGCACCACGAGGTGTGTGTGTGTGTGTGTGTGTGTGTGTGTGTGTGTGTGTGTGTGTGTGTGTGTGTGTGTGTGTGTGTGTGTGTGTGTGTGTGTGTGTGTGTGTGTGTGTCCGCGCATTCGAATATGACATCTATGTTCCCGATTCATATGCACAAATGTCCCATCCCATATGTAATATGTGTTGGAACCATAGGCTAGCTTATATTGTGCGTAGATATTTTGCGCGAATTTATTTTTTGTGCGAATTTATCTCACGCTGAGCGTAAATAAACTTTATTTACGCGATCAGAACACGCGGTTGAGATTAGTGTGAAGGGGTAGATTATAGGGTCGTAAACTGTGGTTGCTGAATCACTGGGGGCCGCATATCATAACAACACAAATCTGCATGCAAAGCCGAATGTTCCATTTACGCTGTGTCGGGAGAATGCATTTTGTTTATGTATTTAGAGAAAGTGTATGACTAAGTAGTTTCGTTCGTTTTAACCAGTTTAACAGTGGAATTTATGTGAACACACTCGCGTATATATACATACACACACAAACAATTGTGCACATATAGTCACGCACACGCGCGCACACACACACACACACACACACACACACACACACACACACACACACACACACACACACACACACACACACACACACACACACACACACACACACACACACACACACACACACACACACACACACACACATACACACACACACACACACACACATATAGTAGAGTTCCTGTCTGCTACTTCGGCACGTATACATACATACGCGCACATACACACACACACACACACACACACAGACACATGTGCATATACAGACAAACACACACACACACACACACACACACACACACACACACACACACACACACACACACACACACACACACACAGTGGTAGAGTTCCTGGCTGCTACTGCGGCTGTTCATATTCTAATCCTGCCCAGGGATGAAATAATTTCAGTATCGCTGCGCTGCGAGTCGTAACTTCAACTCTCATGGGCTGGGAGTTGGGTGTGTGTGTGTGCGTGTAAGGTCACAGCATTACCCATAGATCCATAGATCGGTCATATATGAGCTCTGAGCTCTTTTCCTGGAGGGAAATAGCTGTCGATCACGAGTCCAACACGTGATCCAAGACAATGGTGAATCACACAAACACACACACACACACACACACACACACACACACACACACACACACACACACACACACACACACACACACACACACACACACACACACACACACACACACTAAGATTACATTGATTATTGTGTATGTTTTTAAAATCATCCCTTGAGGTTGGAAATTGATTTCACAACTATCACGTAGGTTCGTGTTTGGCAGCCCGGGGTACCCCGCGAATATCGAAAACGCGAAAACGCGAAAAAAAAAAAAAAATCCTCTACATTCACGGTTTGACTCTTCCAACACGGTAACACATTCTATGGGATTTGTTGTTTTGTTGATGTAGTTAATCTCAGACTGTCACCGTATTAAAGAGGGCTTGCGTGAAGGTTGTGTCCCGTGTTTTTCGGTCAGCTGGGAGAGGTGTAGGTGTTTACAGGTGCTCGGATAGGTGTAGTGGCCCTATCATCTCGGGTAATTCCGGGCAGTATTTTCCGGGAAATTGCCTCTCGTTTGTAAACTGGGATAAACCGGACCCTCCCGGACTCTACTGGACGGTACGCCACTCAATAAAAAAAAAAAAAAAAAAGTGGATAAAGAAGGAAAGTAGGCAAAAATTAAAGAAATGTAAGGGAAGATGATGTATGTGTATATATTTGTATGCATGCTTGTATGCATGTATACGTGTATGTGTATGTATGTATGTATGTATGTGTCTGTGTATGTATTTATGTATGTGTCCGTGTATGTATGTATGTATGTATGTATGTATGTATGTATGTATGTATGTATGTATGTATGTATGTATGTGTCTGTGTATGTATGTATGTATTTATGTATGTATGTATGTATGTATGTATGTGTCTGTGTATGTATGTATGTATTTATATATGCATGTATGTATATGTCCATATATGTATGTATGTATATATATACGTACGTATGTATATGTGTATGTATGTATGTATGTATGTATGTATGTATGTATGTATGTATGTATGTATGTATGTATGTATGCGTGTACGTGTATATATATATATATATACATATATATATATATATATATATATATAATATGTATGTGTCAGTGTGTGTATGTACATCATAGCTATATAGGATCCTAACTTGATAAAGAAGGTGCCGTAAGAGAAAGGAAGAGGGAAGCCTCAGTACAAGTTGTCAGATTTGTGTGAGAATGAACATAAATAGTCGGTGTGAATGTCAAGAGAGGGAAAAGTTGAGGTCAAGCCAAGTCAGGCTGGAAATGAAACGAAAGCAATTAAATCGAGGAAGTTTAAAGGAAGAGACAAACACGAGATGAGAATTTGATTTCCATTTAAGAGAGAGTTGACGAGGCGAGGAAGAAGAAGAAGGGGAAGAGAAGAAGAAGAAGAAGAGGAGGAGGAAGAGGAAGAGAGGAAGAAGAAGGAAGAAGTGACGGAGTTGATGAGTGATGTGATTACGTTTATATTCGAAGAAAGGCAAAGGGTCATAAATTGTGTAAAAAAAAAAAAAAAAAATCAGAAAGGGTCGAACCCACGACTAAGCGAATGCAAGATCCGCACGCTTCCGATTTCGCCACCACGATTAAGGTTAAGTTATGGTGTACTTGGTATTTGTTCGAAAATAACCAGCGATTCTATCCTTAGGGACATTAAAATAATGAAGAGGGAAGGATCTTATACGTGGTACAAGAGAGATGCAAGGAGAGAAGGAAGAACTAGAGGATTTTCGTTTTTATTTTTCATTTTTTTAGTGAAGCTGAAATGAGCCATAATGATAATCTTACCATCAGGTGACCTATTAGTTCATAATAAAGTCGGATAGAAATGATAAGAAAAGAATGATAGAAGTGGTATTTATAGATTAGTAAAGGAAGAGAAGTACTGGGCCGAAGGAGAAAATGACAAAAAAAGTGATCCAGAAGAGATTCGTCAGTAAAAAAAAAAAAAAAAAAAAAAAAAAAAAAATATATATATATATATATATATATATATATATATATATATGTGTGTGTGTGTGTGTGTGTGTGTATGTGTGTGTGTGTGTGTGACTGCGTGCCATGATGCCCTGGAGGCTGCGAGGATCGGGTGGTACTCCGTGGGGCGCTCCCGGAGCTCAGAAACTCCTTTTGAGAACCTTGGCACGCTTTTGCAGAAGTTGTGCTCCGTTCTTCGGGAAAATGGAATCGTTGTGGATTGGGGGAGTTCGGGGTTTGGGGTGTGGGGCTGGTTGACAATGGAGTCTTTACATGGAACCACTGAAAGGGTCGGGATGACGTGAGATGAAGAGGTCATGTTGATTAACCTCTCACGGATTAAACAACAAATTACGGAGTGAGGTGGAGGAGGAGATGAGGAGGAGGAGGAGGAGGAAGAGGAGGAACAAGTAGAGGGAAGGCAGGAGGAAAGAAAAGAGGAAGAAGAAAAGGAGGAAGAGGAGAAAGGGAAGTTGGAGGTGAGGGAGGAGATGGAAAAGGAAGAGGAAGTGGAGGAATGATGGGAGGAAGGGGAGGAAGAGGAGGAGAAGAAGAGATTAATAGACCTTTATTTTGCAAGAGTATAAACGAGGATAAAGGGGAAAGAAAAATGGCTACTGTGCATGTAATACATGTACAGCCACGATTCACAGTTTCTACCAAACCCGGTGTCCCCAGAGGTTAGGAACAAATGCCATTCTGGGGGGGGGAACTGCTGGAGTTCTGGAGCCCAAAGCAGTTTGTAAACGCTGCAGACTGATAACCCGATAAGTTCCTCACGAAATAGATGAGCCACATGTTTGACAATCAAGAAACCCAAAGAAAGTTTTGAACGTATTTTGGATGTTCTTGGCTTGGCTTGGTGTGTAAAAAAAAAAAAAAAAAAAAAAAAGTCAGAATCAAGCCAACAAACGCTCTTTCACGGCATGTCAACACTAACAATGAAACAATTATTAGGAAAGGAGCATTCATAAATATTCCAAGCCAGTCAATACTCTTCCAGAACAGATTTCCTCTGGCTTGACTTGGTTAGCGAACCATCAAAACCAATGTCAAGATCTGAAATCGACCAAACTAATATAGGCTGCCTTGTATTTTCTTGGTGTTTCTTGATCGTCAAAACGTGGCTATAGTTAATGCAGCCTTAGGCACCTTGGATCAATTGTAGAACCTCCCACCCTCTCTCTCTCTCTCTCTCTCTCTCTCTCTCTCACACACACACACACACACACACACACAAACACACACACACACACACACACACACACACACACACACACACACACACACACACACACACACACACACACACACACACACACACACACACACACACACACACACACACACACACACACACACACACACACACACACACACACACACACACACACACACACACACACACACAGTTGGAACAAGTTAGATGAGAAAGTGGTGTATGCAAAAACAATACATAAATTTAAAAATAGTAGAGATAAAATGAGATATGAAGACGGGACCCCACGAGCATAGCTCCCCTTCCCGTAAAATACAACTAGGTAAATACACACACACACATGATTGGGGTGGTGATTGTACAATTAAGTGTTGCAGGGTGGAAATTCTGCAGTTGATCATGGCTCGTGATATTTTTCAATTTAAGATTCTTTCTTTGTTGTGTGAGGAGTATTTACCTGTAATTAGCTAGTTTAAACTAGTTGAAACCAATGTCAACTGGTTGCGAAGTGAAGTGCATATCGACATTCCTGACGACATCCTCGTGACAAATGTGATTACCTGATGTAAATACTAATTATTGAAATTATAATTACACTAACCTAACCTAACCTAACCTAACCTAACCAAACCAAACCAAACCATACCAAACCAAACCAAACCAAACCGAACCTCAATGCTGTGGGGTATTTTACAATTGAGTGTAGCTGGGGTGGAGATTACAGTTGATCAACGTGTGGAGGAGAATTCTACAATTTGGCACCTTACAAATCTGAGGCAGGATACTCATAACTATTTACAACATTGTATCTCGTAAAAGGTCTTGTCATTTAAACTCTGCCCATTGTTAATACTAACAGCACATTCTTAAAGCAGGGGGCAGGCATATTTACTTGTGATTTTAAACTCAACGATTTACTTATACAAGATCATGGTGACAATATCCGAGGAAGGCATTTGTGTATATGTTGTAACGGACCTTGTCACTTTCGTTTTATTTGGTGATTTTGATATGAAAAAATACACTTCCAGTGTCTGTTAAAGGATAAGCATTGTAAGTACTCTTGTGTAGGAGTGATTCTTACGATCTGTATTTGCAAACTTAATGACCTGCCGTATCCCATTGTGTCTTCCGATACTAATGTCATGTTTAGTTTCGCTAGGAATAACTTTATATTTAGGTATAGTTTCCACAAACACATATGGTTGTAAATTAGAGTAATAATTTGGCAGAATTTCTATGGATTTTTTTTCTTCTAATGAATCTTGAATTATCACCATCACCTCGTCATCGGTAAGATTTTTTTTTTTTTATCGCTTGGGGCTCCAAAGTTTCCTGGTACTCGACGCTTCTGTTTACGAGAAGACGTGTTGTCATTGGCGAAGCCCCGTGAGAAGCTATTTTTTCATTGGTTGGAACCAATATCTACTTATGTGTGTGGAGATCAGTGAATGTAAAGGCCCAGTCACACCAAGCTTACGATCTGTTTCCGACCACCGGCGACCAGGCCGATTTGTGCTGTTCCACTGTTTATAAAAAGAATTGAAGACAGTGCAATTGGAATGAATGCCCCCCTCCTCCCCGTCATGAAGATGAATATTAAATAAGCACCTGGCGCTAATCACGAGGGAAACAAAAGTGCCACCGACGAAGGTGGTCGGAAACAGGTCGTAAGCTTGATGTGACTGAGGCTTAAACTCGACAACTTACATGCAGTCTGTGGATAGTTGTAACGAATCAGAGAAGCCGTTATTATAGTGAACGATTTTTAGTGTCGACTAAATTTTGATTGCTTGGACATTTTATCGCTAAACGCTTGTCCAGTTGCTTGCCCAGATCTCGCAATAAAAGGTATGTATTATGCAAACTATGATTTGTGTAGAAGATATAACTTTTAATGAATAATTTGATTCGAAATATCACAAGTCATTAACAGGTGTCTGTAATGAATTTTATGGTTCCATGCAAAAGTTCTCATATTAGTTCTCGTATTGACATGAGAACATAAGAATGGAGGAGACTGTAAGAGATCATATGACCTACACTAGGCAGTTCCATGTCACCCCTATCCATAAAGTCATCAAATCAATCTCTTAAAACAACCAATTGATTCAGCGCTCACTACATGTTTACCAAGTTTACCAAGTTTACCATGTTTACCATCCGTTAGCCACAATTGGTAAACCAGTTTTTACCCATTTCCTTCTTTAGCCGTAGTTGATATGATACTATTCATTATATTTCTTGTATGATTTGAAACATATGTACCTTGTATTGCATTGTACAATTGACTTGCAGTTCACGCTATATCACTTGATAAACAAGTGAAGGCGGTGAAGAGTTGTTTAGATGGCCCTGGGCGGATGCGGTAACACTACACATGATATATTGATTCAAGCGTTTGATTTATGGGTTCAGGTTAGGTTCAGGTGTAGTTCGGGAGGTGTTACCATCTAATCTGCACATCCCTTGTGGGCATTTACTGTCTTTTGATCGCGATCGGGTCTTATTTTTCTCTCTCTCTTTTTCCCCATGTTCCAGACATTCCTCTTTTGTCTCTTTCGCTTTTGTTTCTTCAGTCAGCAGTTCTCCGACGATGTTTTTTTTTTTTTCTTCTCTTCGGTTTGTGGTCGTTGTAGTGTGTGGCACTTCTTTCTTCTTCTGAGAGTTCTGGGCATCATAGGAAGAAGTGATTTAGGATTCCGGTTTCGGTTCCACAGATGTCACATTTGGTGTTCTTGGAATCTTTGTCTATCATTTAGGTTTACCTTGTTGGTTCGGCATTTGAATGATCATTTTGATGAGGTCATGTTGTCATACAATTTTTCCTGTTCTCCAATTTATTTCCTGTTTCTATGGGTCATTAAACTTTATGTACTTTCCATTTCAATTTTGTTATCATTTGTCTGTCTGATTTTCATTTATTATTAGTCATATGTCAATTCATTATTATTTACTATTTACATTTATTTATGTATTTTATTTGTTATTTACATTATTATAGTTTTTATTTATTATTTTATTATTATTTCTTTTTTTCGCATCTGACCTACATATGGACCAAAAGGTCTCCTGTCGGCATACTCCGCCTTTGTAATCCTTTGTAATCCTTCTCACTCTTCCTTGTCACATCTCTTCAGTTGTTCTTTTATTTCTTCCTGGTTATCTTCTTTTTCTCTTAGCCGATCCTAAGTTTTGTAATGTATTCTTCTATTTGTTGTATCTACCTGTCTTTTCTCTCCTTCATTTCTTCTATTATTCTTGTCATAATATCGTTTCCTCTTCCTTAAAGTAGATAGTGATAATCACTTATTTTGTGTACGTAGTTGTTGCTCCTATGTCTCCCCTTTATGTTGTTTTGTGTGTGTATCCTGGGGTCCTAGTATATATCTGTGTACTATGTTTTCTACCCGTTGAAGTTGTTTTATTTCTTATTTTGTCATACTTATTACGTTTGGGCCATACTGTACTGCCGGCACTGACACATTCTTAAAAAAAGTAGAAAAAAATTTCGAGCAGCCTTTTGGAGTTGCACTATGCGTCATGTTTCCTAGTTTTCTGGCGTTTTCTTTCATGATCTCTTCCTGGGTTTTTAAAACTGTCTCTACTCTCATTTATTATAATCCCCAGATACTTGAAATGTTCTTCAACTGGAACGTCTTTAATCTTGTCTGGTTTTTGTTTCATGTCGAAAATTGCACCATGCCTTTTGTCTACATTTATTTTTAGATCATATTTGTTGCTTATTTTGCAAGGGGTCCAATTTTTTCTGTTCCTTCAATGTGTATGAGATGCTATACTACACTTGGCAATATGGCTAGAGCGTTTGAAATTCGTCTGTCATTTTCATCCTACCCAAGAGTGATCCCAGTGTTTGAATTTTGTTTTTAGGTTGTCATCGTATACTTTGAATTTAATTTTTATCCTACTCCACCATTTGAATTTCAGATATTTATTTCATCTTACACTTAATACTTTGATTCGAGCGTTTGATTAATCAGTTTGTGGTGCCACACTGAACTTGACAATTTGACTAGAGCTTATGAAATTCTTCTGTTATTTTCATCCTACTCAATACAGTGATCCCAGAATTTGAATGTTGTCTATAGGTTGTCATCGCGTATTTTGAATTCAATTTTCACCCTACCTCAGCATTTGAATTTCATATATTCATGTCATACTACACATGATATTTTGATTCTAGCGTTTGAAATTCTTGTAATTTTCGTTCTGTTCATGACAGTGATTCCAGCGTTTGAATTTTGTCTTTAGGTTGTCATCGAACACTGAATTTAATTTTCACTTTACTCCAACATTCGAATTTTGCATATTCGTCATCCTACACATAATAATTTGATTCTAGCGTTGTGAGCCGGTGGCGGGCGTTCATCGGTGATGCACTGTCTCCCTCTTTTTTATTTTTGTATGTATATAATAATACAAAATAAGTTTTAGCATTGGGTAAACTGGGGAACTTAAGTGCATAAGGATATTAGGCAAAATATTGACGTAATTACTTGCTGTATTTTAAGGTGAGTTGGGTAGTTGCTTAGCGAAGCTTCTGTGTTTATATCTATCGACTACGAGAAGACGTGTTGTCATTGGTTGACGCCCCTATGTTCTCTTTGGCTGGAACCAATATTAGTTGTACATGGAGATCGGTGATTGTATGCTCCACGACTTACAAGGTTATGGTTAAAATATCCGAGACAGGCATTTTATAGGTTGTAACGGTCCTAGTAGCCTCATTGTTAAATTTGAGGTTGTAGTCTCCACGACCTTGTAAGTTACAATGAGTATCCTCCGTCTGTTAGAGCGAGCTTTATAGCAGTCAGTAGCGTTTACAAATTGCTTTGGGCTTCAGAACTATCGCAGCACTCGCAGCTCCAGGGAGTACAGGTGTGGTAGAAACTGCGGATCGTGGCTGTATATGTGCATATACCGTGGGAATATACTTGTGTTTGTGATGCTGGTATATATATATATATATATATATATATATATATATATATATATATATATATATATATATATATATATATATATATATATATATGGACTAAAAGGGTTTCTGTTGCCGTACGTTACCATAGCAGCTCACTATAAATCCTCTGAGTGTCAGAGGGTTTATTCCAATCTTGGGGGATTGTGTGTGGGGAGAGCTTCCAGAATAAAATCTTCGAGTTTTTTCGACTAAAAATGTCAACCCATGACATTTTTTCTGGTTAACGTCAGATGATTAGATAATAATCATCACACAAAAAGATGATGAAGAAGAAGAAAAAAATACTGATAATTTTGATATCTACTATCCCTTCTTTCCTTTGCCCTCCTTACATCTTCCCTTCACCAGTGTAAAAAGTGTCGACCTTCACTGACTTTATTCTGGTCGACACTAAGCGAGGTCATTCATTTGTGAGGACGCTGCCTGAGTGGAACCCACACCCACTTTCTTATCATAAGGCTATTACTAGTACATTAATATTACTGGTGATATACTATTAGTACAGAGTTACTAATAATACTAGGGCACTTGGCTGTTCTGTAAAAAACAAACAGACGTATACTTAATATCTGTAGAAAAATAATGTGAATATAAGGATGTTCATTTTGAGGTTCATGGTCTCTATTGGTTAGATAGCTATGTAACAGGGATGGTTTCTTCTTGAATGGACCGGTGGCGTGGTCAGGAATGTGCTGGTCTCGTATTCACTTAGTTGTGGGTTCGAATCCCGCACTCCTTTCCGATTCCCAGCTGTGACTATTTATTACCTGCCCCAACAGTCCCTAAAGTGCATCACAGGGCAAAGATGACGGCTTTGGTCGCTGGCTTCTGATCCTCTTCCTTCTTTAGGTTACCTTGAAGAGGCGACATAATGTTTAGTTGATGTGGGTGTTTGTTTTCTTCAGGAGACACACTTCAGATTTATCATATCTCTCAGGCCAAGTTTAGGAAGAGGAAGAAGAAGATTTAGAGGGAGGGACTTCCCAAGGGGGGAGGGGACAGAAGGCCAGGAAGGAGCTTTGAAGCTGAAGGGAAGGCTAAGAAAGATGATAGAAGAAAAAGGAAGGCCCAGTGAAGGTTTCTCCTGGCACCAACTCTTCCACCCCTCCGATCCCTCCACACCTCCTCCTCCCCACCCGTACACACATAGACGCAGAGGCGTGAAGTGTGGGGGATGGGGTGGGTGTGGGAGTGGGAGATTGAATGGAGGGAAATAAGGTCAAGAGGGATTCCCCCCACCGCCAAGGCGGGGAGGGTAAAGTAGAAGGAAAGGGGAGAGAGAAGAAGGGGAAGGAAAGGGAAAGGGGAGGGAAGAGATGGGGAGGGATAGGAAGGGAAGGGAGGTGATGGAAAGGCAAAGGGACGGGAGACCTCTCCTTTTCCTCTTCTCGTCATTTCCTCCCTTCCTCCTGTCTTCATTTACATCCTCTTCCTCATGTCTTCTTTTATTTCTTCCTCCTCCTCCTCTTTTTCTCTCTTCTCTTCCTCTTCTTTCTCTTCTTCCTTCCTCTCCACCCCCACCTCTTTCTACTCCTCCTAAGTCTACACCTCCTCGGATTCCTTTTCCTCCTATACCTCTTCCTCCTCCCATTCCTCCTCTTGAGCCTCCTATTCGACCTCCTCCTCATCGAGACCCTGCTCCTCGGGATCCTCCTCCTCCTAGGGATCCTCTTCCTCCTCTTCCTTGGGATCCTCCTCCTCCTTCTCAGGATCTTCCCCATCCTCCTCCTCGGGATCCTCCTCCTAGGGATCCTCTTCCTCGGGATCCTCCTCCTCCTTCTCAGGATCTTCCCATCCTTCTCCTCAGGATCCTCCTCCTCTTCCTTCTAGGGATCCTCCTCCTCATCATGATGATCCTCCTCCTCGGGATCCTCCTCCTCATCGGAATGATCCTCCTCCTCTGGATCTTCCTTCTCCTCCTCGAGATCCTCCTCTTCATTCTCCTCGGGATCCTACTCCTCCTCCTTGGGATCCTCCTCCTCTTCCTTCTCGGGATCCTACTCCTCCTCTTTCTCCTCCCCCTCCTCCTCCTCCTCCTCCTCCTTCTCCTCGGGATCCTCCTCCTCCTCTTTCTCCTCCTCCTCCTCCTCCTCCTCCTCCTCCTCGACTCCCTCGGATGCAAAGAACCTTCAGGACACAAGACTCTATTATCGAATGCAGGAGGAGGGAGGCTGAGGACCACAAAGGGGCCTCGACCCTTCCTCCTCCCTCCCCTCTTCCCTTTTCCCTCCCTTTCCCCCTCTTTCCCTTTCCCTCCCTTTACTTGGGGACAGAACAAGGCAACATCTCGTTGAGAATGAATAGATAAAGGAATATAAGTAAATAGATGAACAAACAAATGAATAAACTATTGAAAATTAAGTACACACTTCAACACTCGTTTTGTAAGATAAATATAATGTTTTACTTATAGTCACTTTTCATTGGAGGGTTGATTTTTGTTTTAATACTGGGACGTAGAGGAGGAGGAGAGGGGGTGGATGATGAGAAGGAGATGAAGGAAGAAGAGGTGGAGGAGGAAGAAGAAGAGGTGGTGGAGGAGGAGGAGGAGGAGGTGGATGATGAAAAGGAGATGAAGGAGGAAGAAGAAGAGGTGGAGGAGGAGGAGGAAGAAGAAAAGATGGAGAAGGTGGAGGAGGAGAAGGAAGAAGAGGTGGAGGAGGAAAAGGAAGAAGAGGTGGAAGAGGAGGATGAAGAGATGGAGAAGGAGGAAGAAGACGAGGTGGAGTAGGAGGAAGAAGAGGTGAAGGAGGAGGAGGAAGAAGAGGTAGAAGAGGAGGAGGAAGAAGAGATGGAGGAGGTGGAGGAAGAGGAAGTGGTGGAGGAGGAGGAAGAAAAGATGGAGGAGGAGAAGGAAGAAGAGGTGGAGGAGGAGGAAGACGAGGTGGAGAGATAGGTCCTGTTTTTTATCCCTTGAGGAACTCCACTATCTGTGATCACGTCTCTCATTGCGTGTAGTACAAGAACGCGCATGCGCGCGGCTGGCTCCCCACTGCGTCAGCTTCGTAGTCACTCTTGTGGAATAATTTGGAGTAAGATGAGAAATGGACGGGGCAGATCTCCTTCATGTGATCTCTGGAGGACGAGAGATGACTCGTTGAAGGGTCCTCTATGCCCACCGTTCTCGTGGTTCTTGTTTGTTACCCGCTGTGCAGTGAGGCGTTTTTTTTTTTTTTTTTTTTTTTTTTTTTTTTTTTTTAGGGGCGCTATGGAGACCTTATCGTCTTGTCCCTTTATGATGGGAATTGGCTTAACTGTGCTTCCTTTAAAGTTAAAGGGTTTGCAAGGGCTTGGCCACATGTCTTAAGTG
Organism: Oratosquilla oratoria; assembly: GCF_046742065.1. Classification (NCBI taxonomy): domain Eukaryota; kingdom Metazoa; phylum Arthropoda; class Malacostraca; order Stomatopoda; family Squillidae; genus Oratosquilla; species Oratosquilla oratoria. The sequence continues at coordinate 41,236,228 of NC_134798.1, forward strand.
AGTTATCTAATCTGTAAATGGCTCGTGTCATAAATGTACCGGCTTTTGTTATCATGCTAAAAGTTCTTTGCTGTCTAGTTTTGTGTTCTCTTTGCAGAGAGGTTGCTGTAATATGGCTTCATATAATTAAAGGGAATTCACTTTATTTTTATTTATTTATTCATTTATTTATTTAGTTGATGTTCATGTAACCCATTCAACATTTCTAAGTGAGTGAAATCGTCTGACGTTAACCAGAATAAAAATACATAAATGGAAATGAGATGGAAAGATTTTGGAAGGAAGTAAGCTCCTAGGAACGACTAAAGCCCACAAAAAAAAAAAAAAAAAAAAAAAACCGGCACTGTGGAACATTATCTATCATTAGAAAGTAGATTTGCAACCTGTTTACCTTGATAAGCTTACCTGGCTTAATGACTTGTCTACTGAATCTACCGGTAGTTTTCTTCGTAAGTATGGCCAGTAAAGTTGGTAGAATTCTACTTTTTAATGGTAGAGCGTTCGATTTTTTTTTTTTTTTTTTTTTTTTTTTTTTTACCAAATAGAAAGACTGTGTGTTTGTGTTTCTGGGAGTACAGTCCTAAGAATCGGGTCGATGTTGCCACCCACCGGACCACTACGCCAAGAGAGGTCGCGCTGAGGTCGAATCCTTTTGGACAAATCTGCTGTGCAATGGCTGTCCTTAACCGGAGAGGAAGTTGGTGATTTTTGGGTCATTGACGTCGACTTATTAATTAAGATAAATGGTAATGATAAGGCATAACGACAAGAGACTTTTCTGTTCATAATGATAAAAACAGGGAAGGAAAAATGATATATGCATATTTTTCATTAAACTTTGTTATAGATGTTAGGTTTTACGGTAATTCGTTTGCCTATTGTATTATGTATACGTACATTTGTGCGTGCGAGTGTGTGTGTTTTTGAATGTGTGTGCGTCTGTATATGAGATGTAGCATATATAGAAAAAATAACACACACACACAGATACACACACAGACACACACACACACACACAGTGTAGTGACAGATATCAAATCAAATGTCTGTAGTAACGACATGCATTATCATCCTGTATGGCAGCAAGGGTTGAAGAAACAACAAGACTCAGCGGTGACGACATACCTCAGAGAAGTCACGTGTTCCCCCGATGACAATTACCGAACTAAAGTTTACTTTAACGACTCATTAACATCGTAACGGATGAGAACAGTGCCGGAAGGGTCTGGTGCCAGGCGAGGCGGATGCAGCAACGACACCGTGCCAACGGATGTTGTCACTGAGTCCCCGTACGCAGCAGTGCCCAGTGAACCCGTGGGCAATGTCTAGACGGGACAGCGGATATGTAGCGCCCACATGACGAATGGTGATGCCTTGTTTGTTGACTAGGATGCAGGAAGTACTTCAGTGGGTCTAGGGGTGGGTGTGTGGGGGTTAATGTGAGAGGGGATTAGGGTGTGGGGGGAGTTAGGGTTTGAGGATAGTTAGGGTGTGGGGGGAGTTAGGGTGTGGGGGGGAGTTAGGGTGTGAGGGGAGTTAGGGTGTGAGGGGAGTTAGGGTGTGAGGGGAGTTAGGGTGTGGGGGGAGTTAGGGTGTGAGGGGAGTTAGGGTGTGGAGGAGTAAGGTTTGTGGGGGAGTTAGAGTGTGAGGATTAGGGTGTGGGGGTT
>NC_134798.1:41242894-41247894 GCF_046742065.1 Oratosquilla oratoria
GATATGCTATTGACATTTTGCCTTTCTCTGTTTCTTGATATCCTGTTGACCTTTTGTCCTCTGCTTCTTGATATCCTGTTGACATTTTGTCCTCTGCTTTTGATATCCTGTTGACATTTTGTCCTCTGCTTTTGATATCCTGTTGACATTTTGTCTTCTGTTTCTTGATATTCTATTGACATTTTGCCTTTCTCTGTTTCTTGATATCCTGTTGACATTTTGTCCTCTGTTTCTTGATATCCCGTTGATTTTTTGTCCTCTGTGTTTTGATATCCTGTTGACCTTTTGTCCTCTGTTTCTTGATATCCTGTTGATTTTTTATCCTCTGTGTTTTGATATCCTGTTGACATTTTGTCCTCTGTTTCTTGATATCCTGTTGACATTTTGTCCTCTTTCTTGATATCCTGGTGATATTTTGTCCTCTGTTCCTTGATATCCTGTTGACCTTTTGTCTTCTGTTTCTTGACATTCTGTTGAAAACTTGTCCTTCGTTTCTTGATATGTTGACATTTTTTCCTTTGTTTCTTGATATCCTGTTGACATTTTGTCCTGTGTTTCTTGATATCTTGATGATATTTTGTCCTCTGTTTCTTGATGTCCTGTTGACATTTTGTCCTATTTATTCCCATGATCTCATTAGCACACTGGTGGTGTCATCGGAAGCGTATATGCTGGTCTCATATTCGCTTAGTGGTAGGTTCGAATCCCGCACTCCTCTCCGATTCCCAGCTGTGATGGTTACCTGTTCCCCAACAGTACCTAAAGCGCTTAATAGACAAAGGTGACGGCTTCGGTAGCAGCTACTCAGGGCCTCCTGGCGTGGGTTCCTCACCTTCATTTCCCATGACCTCATTATGCTCTTTCGTCCACAAATGAAGAGATTATCTCTTTTAATTTGCTCCTCTCGTTTCACTTATCTCAACGCTCTAGTCGCCTTACATTCTTCTAATTTTTCTTTTAATGATATGAGTTCCATATGTGTGTGTGTGTGTGTGTGTGTGATTCACCATGGTCTTGGATCACGTGTTGGACTCGTGATCGACAGCTACCACCCTCCCGGAAGAGAGCTCGGAGTTCATATTGTGTCCGATCTATGGGTAATGCTGTGACCTTACACGCACACACACACACACAACTCCCCACCCACGAGAGTTGGAGTATCGACTCGCAGCGCAGCGATACTGAAAATAATTCAGCCCTGGGTGGGATTCGAACCCGGACCGCCGTAGCGGGCCGTGAACGCTACCACTGCACCAATGAGTCGTGTGTGTTCCATTGTGTGTGTGTGCGTGTGTGTGTGTTTATATAGTTTGTCTGATATGTTTTTTTATTTGTATATTTTTCTTCTTTTTGTGGGGGTAATACCACTGCTGCATATTCTCATCTGGGACGGATTAAGTTCTCTATATGTCTTATCATCATCTCTCCGTCCATGTAGTGAGAAGACATTGATGTTCGTTTATGTTATTATACATTGATTACATTTATAAAAAAAACACTCGCAAAGTAAACCAGTTGTTTATACGTTTTCATGTTATTATGATTATTGTTGTTATTATAATTATTACCATTATTATTATTATTATCGTTATTATTATTGTTTTTGTTATTTTATTATCATTACTATTATTATTATTATTATTATCATTATTATTATTGTCATTATTATTATTGTCATATTTTTATTTTGTTATTATCATTGTTACTATTATTATTATTATTATTATTATTATTTCTATTATTATTATTATTATCATTATTATTATTATTATTATTATCATTATTATCATTAGCATCATATTTATTATTTTCATTATTCTATTTATCTGTTTATTTAATTTTATTATTGTTACTATTATATTTTTAGTTTTTTATTATTTTTCTTAGTTTGTGCCCTGACTACTTTCGCTGGTAGTTGGTCAAGGTACTTTCTTTATGGCGTTTAGGGTTATGAAGCACGCAAGGAAACTGACACTAGAAGTCAAGGCTTTCATAGATAACAACCTCCCCAAACCTTATGAAGTAATCCGATCTGTTTGTACACATCACCAACATGTTTACTTAAGACAGGGATTAACATTGATCAAGGCAAAAAAAACGGAAACAGAAAACGGGATGCAACACATAAACCGCTCAATGTAAACACTGCGTGAGCAACAAAGGGAAAAAAACTGCCTTCTGAAAGGCGTTTTTGTGTCAAGGTCCTGCTTGAGGCTGGAGGTTGACCTCAAGGATTGATGGTTCCACCGATAGAGCGCTGCGCACATTTTTTTTTGTTTTGTTTTCATTTGGTATATCCTATCGTGGAATGTTATATTTGTATAACATTCCTGTTACAACATTATAATGACGTATGTGTATGTGTGTGTGCGCGTTTGTGTGCGTTTGTGTGTGTGTGTGTGTATGTGTGTGTGTGTGTGTGTGTTTGTATTTACCTAATTGTATTTTACGGGAAGAGAGCTATGCTCGTAGTGACCCACTTTAGTGTGTGTGTGTGTGTGTGTGTGTGTGTGTGTGTGTGTGTGTGTGTGTGTGCGTGTGTATGAATATGGAGTCGCCGGACGTGTCTGTGTAAATTTATGTATTCTATAGAGAAAAATTGCTATAATTGCACTCTTAGGATTTTTTTTTCAAGTTATCCCCAGAAGGCTTTATTCACAGGATAACAAAAATCTGTCATGAAGAGGACAAGACTCCCTTGAACCAACTCCTGCACTATTCGCTGAGACACTTCATTGTGAAGTTTGCCATGACTGACTGACGCACCAAACGACTTTATTCAGCTGAGGGGAGGACCGTGTACACACACTCACACACTCATACTCATTCACTCACGCGTTCGCACACTCGATCACACACATACACACACTCATTCACTCACACATTCTCACGTTCATTCACACATACACACACACTCACTCTCTCGCTCTAACGCACACATTCACTCACGGACTCGCTGGACACTCGGAGGGGCGTTACCCCGAGCACGTAGTCCAGCACCTCGGGCCGAAGAGTCCTTCTCCTCCAGCCAACGTCGTCGCGAGGGACCCCGAGATCCCCTCGAAGTTCGTCGCAGAGCATCCGAGGCCGGCGGACACTCTTCCGAGCACTCGCGCTCGTGCCGCCGACCGAAGTGCTTGCTCTGTCTCTTCTTCGGCCCCCGTCGCTCAACAGGTCCGGTGGTTCCTGGGGGCCCTTCAGGTTCCTGGAAGGCTGTCTTCACGAACGGCGCTGTCGAGAGCGGGCGAGCACCCCGAACACTTGCGTTTGTGCCGGTAGGAGTGCCCCTCTTCAGCCCGCGACTTCCCGCCGATCTTCCCTGATCGACGGCTCGAGGAAGTTCTCGACATTCTTCGGCGCCGTAGGTGTCCTACTCTGGATCGGGTGTTCCTCAGGTCCTTGGTACGGGTCTAGTGCCTTCGGCCGAAGCAATGTCCCTCGTCGCGCCCAACTGGGCCAGAGCCCCGGCGGAAGCGGTGGCTTCGGCCCAGCAACGGAGCGAGAATCTCGGACGAGGAGGCGGCGGCGCCAGCATCGGACGAAAACCAACACGAAAGGAAATATATTTGTGTGTGTGTGTGTGTGTGTGTGTGTGTGTGTGTGTGTGTGTGTGCATGTGTTTGTATGTGTGTATGTGTATATATGTGTTTGTATGTGTGTGTATGGGTGTCTGTATGTGTGTATCTGTATGTGTGTACATTGTGTGTGTGTGTGTATGTGTGTATGTATGTGTTTGTATGTGTGTGTATGTATGGGTGTCTATGCGTGTATCTGTATGTGTGTGTATTTGTATGTGTATCTTAGTGTGTGTGTGTACATTGTGTGTGTGTGTATGTGTGTGTGTGTAAGTGTGTGTGAGCGTGAGTACGTTTGTGTGATACCTATAGTCTTGATCAAGTGCTTGACTTGTGATCAATAGCTAATACCCTTTCGAATGATAGCTCAAAACACGTATATGGACCGATCTATTTACAACGGAGTGACATCACACACACACACACACACACACACACACACACACACACACACAAACACACACACACACACACACACACACACACACACACACACACACACACACACACACACACACACACACACACACACACACACACACATAAATATAACGAAATAAAAATAAATTACCTAAAGGGGACAGTAACGGCGTGCAGCGTGAGTGAACCCGTGTGTGTACACACATGTATGTACACCTGCTTACACTTGTATGTGTACCTATCTGTGTGTGGCTATATATATATATATATGTATATATATATATATATATATATACATACATACATGTGTTCATTGTGTTTAGTGTTGTCTTTCATTAAATTGAAACGTGTTTTTAGTGTATAGTAAACCACGCTGACTTTAAACAATCAGGCCTGGCCGTCGCGAGCTTTGAACTCGGGCTAATCTGAGCGTCAGTCCCAAACGTTTATTGACCATTAGATAAGAAATATTGAAAATTTTATTGTTATTTCTACTCAAGTTTCCTTTTACGGAACAATAGTTATACGCTCTAATGATATATAAACCCATTATTGGGCCTATGATGGGTCCGAAAAAATCTCTCCCCCTCTCCCTCTTCTCCTCTCTCCCCCTCTCTCCTCTCTCCCCCTCCCCCCTCTCCCCCTCTCCCCCTCTCTCCCCCTCTCTTCCACTCTCTTCCCCTCTCCTCCTCTCTCCCGCTTTCTCCTCTCCCCCTCTCTTCCTCTCTCTTCCCTCTGTCCTCTCTCCCTCTCTCTCCCTCCGCTCTCCCCCTCTCTCCTCCATCCCTCCCCTCTCTCCTTCTCTTCCCCTCTCCTCCTCTCCCCCCTTTCTCCCTCCTCCCAACACCCCATCTCTCCCTCCACTCGTCCCACCTTCCCATCCCCCTACATTCCTCCCCCTCTCCTCTCTTCCTCCAGCTCTCCCCCTTCCCCTTCCCCTTCCCCTCTTCTCTCTTCCTCCACTCTTCCCCTTCTCCTTCCCCTTCTCCTCCCCACCTCCCCTTC
>NC_134798.1:41250394-41265394 GCF_046742065.1 Oratosquilla oratoria
ATGGTTGTGTATTGTGCCTCTGCGGGTGGCACAGGCAACGATTCAGATAGGGAGATGCGAGAGCGGGTGATTTGCTTACAAAAATAAATAAATGAATAAATGAATAAATAAATAAGTAAATAAATATACTAGTGAATAAATAAATAGATAAAGTTATTGGCAAGTGAATGAATAAATAAATAAATAAATATGCAAGTGAATAAATAAATGAATAAGCAAATGAATAGATAAATAGATAAAGTTATTGGGAAATGAATGAACAAATAAAGACACATATGAGTGAATAGATAAGTAGATAAACAAATAAAGATACAAACATACAAACAAATGAATGAAGGAATAGATAAATAAATAAATAAATGAATATATAGATATATACCCAAACAAATAAATAAATAAATAGACAAATAAATAAATGAATGATTGAATAAACTTGTGAATAAACAAGTAAATAAAAAACAAAAACAAATGAATGAACAAACGAATGAATATATATATATATATATATATATATATATATATATATATATATATATATATATATATTTTACATGAACGTAAAATGAATATAAAATTGGGAAGGCTTTGAATTATACAACAACAACAAACAAATCCATTACAAAGAAGCATTGAAAAATAATTATCAAACGATCACAGGAAATATATACATATATTCTTTTTTCCGGTAGGTTCTGAAGTGTTCATGGGATTGATAACAGTAATTGAATAATTGAATAAAAGGACGCCTTCAGTTCCATCTGCCTAAAGTCTCATTCTCCCACATCACTTCAACATGAAGAAGGTTTCTGTTGGAGAAATCTCCTTGTTTACATAAACGAAAGACTTCTTTCGAAATTGCTTTGTATACAAGATCCCTCAAAGTCCCTTCACTCCCTCACAAAAGGCAGAGACACTCGGGAGGTTAAGTGGGAGTAAATATAAAAATTTCTTTTTGGTGGTCAAGAAGGAAATTAAAAAAAAAAGGTTGATGGAGGAAGGAAGAAAAGAAGACTGGCATGGGTCGCTTTGCGTTGCGCCTCTTCCTCTTCCTCCTCCTCTTCCTCCTATTCCTCTTCATCTTCCTTCTCCTCCTCCCCCTCTTCCTCTTCCTCCTCCTCTCCCCTCTTCCTCTACCGCTTCCTCCTCCTCCTCTTTCTCCTCCTCGTCCTCTTCCTCCTCCTCCTCTTTCTCCTCCTCGTCCTCTTCCTCCTCCTCCCCCTCTTGCTCTTCTTCCTCTTCCTCCCCCCTCCTCTTTCTCTTTATTCTCCTGCTCGATCTGTTCACTCGGATTAAGATGCCTGTCTTTCCTCTTCCTAACCCTCGTCAACTTGTCAGCATGTCTAAACACACACACATACACACACACACACACACACACACACACACACACACACACACACACACACACACACACACTCACACACACACATACTCACACACACACACACACGCCACTTCTACGGTACTTTTGTATACATACATTCATTCACACATACTTACATAATACGTACACACTATTTACTTTGTAAATTATATTTTTTGTCTATTAGGGATTTCACCCTCAGCTCATTAATATCGTCCAGCGACAGACAAAATAAAAATACAAATCGAGTAATTTGATATATAATATTGGCAGCGAGTCCACCATTTGTAGAGTACATCATATATTAAGTGATTCATAATTTCTGTTACAAAATGTTTCGTTCAGGCGATGCAGTTCTTGATGGACGCAAACGAAGGGTTTTGAAAATAATGTCAGAACTTAATATCGCATCAATAAGTGTTGTCACCATGTTCACAAATATATGGTCACGTGTGGGAAATATTTGCTAACATGAGCGAAATATTCTGGAAATAGTAACAAGACTTATCATCACGTTGATAAGTCTTGTCATCACGTTCAAATGGCTTCGGTGACGGACGGCAAGTAATGAATTACATAAGCGAAATATTCAGGAAATAGTGACAAGACTTATCACCATGATAATAAGTCTTGTCATAACGTTCAAAAAGCTTCGTTGACGGATGGTGAATATTGGATTACATGAGCGAAACATTCTGTAAATATTGACGAGACTTGTTATCGCGACCTACCCTCCAACAGGTAATTTGGGATAAGCATTTTGACACTGATACATGATGGAGTACTTTGTCCCCAACACCAAATTACTAAACAATTAGTCATTGTTAAACCATTTTCAAAACAGTCCATTGTATACGATTACCATATCGCCCTAATCTAGTCCGATTCGCTGTTGTATTGATGTATTTTTTGGTGTATTTGGATATGGTGCAGTGTTGTATAATTGCACGATTGCAGTGCAGTTGACTCGTTTAGTTTGATAAATGGAAACTTCCTGCAGATATTTGGGGATTTTTGTTTTCTTTGGTGATTGGGGTCGTTTGATTTCCAAATATCCATCATTCGTTTGTGTAATAAATAACTAAATAAATACAAAATAAATAAAATAAAATAATATAAAGGTTCTTGCTAGTTTACTATATGTCTATGTCTTTTCTATCTAATAAATTAACAAATTAATAAAAAAACGATAAGTAAGGAAAATAGAAAAAAAGTAAAAGATAAAATATATGGATGAATCATATATATATATATATTATATATATATATATGTATGTGTGTGTGTGTGTATGTGTGTGTGCGTGCGTGTGTGTGTGTGTACGTGCATATATATTTATGTATGTATATGAATTTATCTGTGCTTCGTTTTTCATTTTTATCTCTTGACATTTCCCTTTTTCCCCTCGCCTCCCCTCTCTTCCCCTCGCCTTCCCTCTCTTCCCCTCGCCTTTCTCTCCTCCCCTCTCCTCCCCTCGCCTCCCCTCTCCTCCCATCTCCATCCCCTTCTTCCCCTGAGATCGTTTTTCCTTTCTGATCCAATTCCCCTCAGCCCCTTCTCCTCTCCCCTCTCCCTTCTTTCCCCTCTCCCTTCTCCCCTCACCTCGTGTTTTCTCATCCCTTCCCCTCCCTTCCCCTTCCCTTCCCTTCCCTTGCCCTTCCATCAAGTGCCCTGGATTCCTAATATACGTGGCCCTCCTAGAGGCTTAGAAATAAGAGTTTAAACTAAATAAGTTATAATAAAAATAAATAGAAAATAGATACTGCTATTGGATAATGGTGTTACCGAAAGCCTGCTCATCGCGTATTCGGTTAGTTTGGGTTCGAATCCCGCACGCCTCTCCGATTCCCTGCAGTAACTGTAACCTGCTGGTGGCGTTATCGGAAGTGTGTTGGTCTCGTATTCGCTCAGTTCGGGTTCGAATCCCGCACTTCACTTCAATTTCCAGCAGTGACTGTTTTGTTACCTGTTCTCCAACAGTGCCTAAAGCGCGTAATAGGGCAAAGGTGACGGCTTCGGCCGAAGGTACTCCTCAGCGCCTCCTGGCGTGGACACCTCACCTTCTGAGAGACGGTGACGTCATTCCTCCTCCTCTTCCTCCACCTCTTCCTCTACCTCTTCCTCACCTTCCTCTTTCCTCTTCCACTTATCCTCTTCTTCCTCTTCTCTCTCGCCCCTTCTTCTATTCCTACTCCTCTTCTTCTTATCTTCCTCCTTCTCTTCCTTATTCTCCTCCTCCCCCTCCTGCTCCTCTTCATGTCCTTCCTCCTCCTCCACTTCCTGTTCCTTCTTCTGGGCCTCCTTGTGCTCCTCCTCCTCCTTCACTTCCTGCTCCTCCTCCTCCTCCTCCTCCTCCTCCTCCACTTCCTGCTCCTCCTCCTGCTCCTCCTCCTCTTCTCCTCCTCCACCTCCTCTTCCTGCTATTACTCTCTCTCCTGATGCTAGTCCTTTCCTTCTCTTTCTCCTCCTCCTCTTCCTCCTCCTCTTTCTCCTCTCCTTTGTTCTTCTCCTCCTATTTTTCATTCATGCTCCTTGTGTTTCTTCTTTTCTTCTTCTTCTTCTTCTTCTTCTTCCCCTTTTGATTCATCTCTTCCTCCTTCCCGTATCAGTTTCTCCTTCCCCTCCTCCCCTCTTCCCCTCTTCCCCTCGCACAATGCTATCTTCGCTCTCCCCTCTTCTTTCCTCCTCCCTCCTCTCCCTCCCTCGCTTCCTCCTCTTGTTCTGTGCCTTTATCTTCGTCCAGTCTTGGCCGTTTTTCCCGTTACCTTTCTTAGCTTATCCATTACGTCTATCTCTGCCCTCTTTCGTCTCTGTTTCTCTCTACGTTTTCCCCCTCTTCCTTCTCCTCCTCCTCCTTCTCCTCCTCCTCCTCCTCCTCCTCCTCCTCCTCCTCTTCCTCCTCTTTCTCCTCCTCTTCTTCCTCCTCCTCCTCCTCCTCCTCCTCTTTCTCTTCCTTCTCCTCCTCCTCCTCCTTGGTCTCCTCCTCCTCCTCGTTCTCCTCCTCCTCCTCCTCGTCGTCGTCGTCCTCCTCGACCTCCTCCTTCCTTTTTAATCCTTCTGAGGAGAAGGAAGAGGAGGAGGAGGAGGATAAGAATAAAGGCGATGAAGAATAATGTGTTAGAATGAGAATGAGTACACGAATAAGGGAGGCGGTTATGTTAAAAGGTGAAAAGAGGAGGAGGAGGATGAAGAGGGGGAGGAGAAGGGGGAGGAAGAGGAGGAGGAGGAGGAGGGTGGGGAGTATATGAATAAGGGAGAAGAAACATATGTTAAAAGGTGGAAGGAAGAGGAAAAGGGGAGGGGGGAGGAAGAGGAGGAGGAGGAGGAAGAGGAAGAGGAGAAAGGGGAAGAGGAGAAAGAGTAGGATAGGGAGGAAGAGGAGGAGGAGGAGGAGGAGGAAGAGGAATTCTTGTGTGTTAAAATGAAACCTGCTGAGGGGAAGATGAAGGGGTCGAAACAACAATGTGTCGTTAAAAAAAGAATGAATAAATAAATTAAGAAAAAATGTGGAAAAGTAAAATTGAGGAGGAGGGTAGGGGAGAAGGGAAGAAGGGTAACATAAAAGGTAGAGAATAATAAATTTGAATATGAAAAGGCAAAGAAAAATTTGAAAGAAGAAGAAGCGGAAGAAGAAGAAGAGGAGGAAGAAGAAGAAGAAGAAGAAGTAGAAGGAAAAGTAGAAGGAAAAGAAGAAGAAGAAGAGGAAGAAGAAGGAGAAGAAGAAGAAGAAGAGGGAGAAAGAACAGATGAAAAAGAAGAAGAATAGAAGAAAAAGAAATAAAGAAAAATATCAATGGAGGTCAAATGAGGAGGAAGGAATGTAGAGTAGAAGGAAGAATAGAAGAGGGAGGAATGCAGAAGAGGAGGAGGAAGAGGCGAGGGAGGAGAATGAAGATGAGAAGACGACTGAGGCAGGGGGATGAAAAGTGGGGAAGGAGGAGGAGGAGGAGGAAGAGGAAGAGAGGTAGAAGAAGGAGAATGGAGGAGGGAAGGGAAGAAAGAGGAAGAGGCAGAAGGTAAGAAGAATAAAAGGAAGAGGTGGAGGAAGAGGACGAGAGGTAGAAGAAGGAGGACGAAAGAGGAAAGAGGAGGAGGCAGGAGGTAGAAAGAGGAGGAGGAGGAGAAAAGAGAAATTGAAAGTATAAAGGAAGATAGAGAAAAAAGAGAAGGAAGAGAAGAGGAAGAAGGAGAGGAGAAAGGAAAATGTATATATATATATATATATATATATATATATATATATATATATATAAAGCGTATAAGGTGTTCATTTATGTACTAGATAACAATGAATAACAAAAAATAACAAATATCAAATAACATGAAAAAAAAAAAAAAACTCAGGACGCGAAAAGGGAGGAACGAGAGATTGAAGACCAACGTCATAGAATACACGAAATAACGGTTATAACGGATAAAATTTGAATTTAAATTTGAAATCTGAGAGAAAGTGAGCCTAAACTGGGTTCTAGATAGAAAAAAGATAAAGATAAAACAAATGGATTAAAGATAAACGTATATTAAGTGAGATACAACATGCAGACTCTGCCATACATAAGATAACGGTCATAACAGACAAAATTTGGATCTAAATCTTAAATGAGATACAACATGGAAAAAGAGGAAGGAGAAGAGGAAGAAGAAGAGAAAGACGAGGAAGAAGAAGAAGACAGGGAGGAGGAAGAAGGAGAAGAGGAAGAAGAAGGAGAAGAGGAAGAAGAAGAAAAAGAAGAGGAGGAAGAAGACGAAGAGGACGAGGAAAACGAAGAAGACGAGGAATATGAAGAAGATGACGATTTCATCTTGGGTCGTTGATGAAGACAAATATGACTAACTTTTTCAAGCTGCCGCTTCTCAAAGCAATTAAATAAAACGTAACGTGTGAAAACGAAAAAATAGAATATGATAAGGGAGGAATAGACTTGTCACCGTTTAATTGCATTACGCAAGAGACCAATGAAAAGACCACGTTAATTCCCAGCCGTTGTGAGAACGCCAGGTCCACTTATATCCTGGCTTTTCTGGGGACTGGATCTAACTACTCAACTCGTTCCACACGTATCGACACGACTGTGGACGCTTTGACACGTGGTCATGGTCGTGACATGTGAAAGCGTCCATAGACACTCATGGTTATTTGAGAGCTCGACGTCGTGTCGTGGACGGCGCACGGCGAAAAGTCGATACGTTTGGAACGAGCCTTAGAGATTTTGGAAAAAAAGAAGAAGAAGAAGATTTTTTGGTGTCAAGTCGATCTGACACGAGAGAGCCAAAGGCTAATCCGCTGAAATCCTCCCTGGCTATGGTAGGAACATCTTTCTTGTTCTTTTTCTTTCTTTTCTTTGTTCTTTTTTTCTTTCTTTTTTTTTTCTTTTTTAATTTCTTTTATCTGTTCTATTTTCCCCCTTTCCTTTTCGATTTTCTCTATTTTTTCCATTTTTTCTTTTTTTCTTTTTCATTGCTTTTATCTGATCTATTTTTTCTTTCCTTTTCTTTTTTCTCTATTTTCTATTTTTTTCTATTGTTTTCTTTTTATTTCTTTTATCTATTCTATTTTTTCTATCATTTTCTATTTTCTCTATTTTTTTTCTCTATTTTTCTATTTTTTCTTTTTTCTTTTTTCTTTCTTTTATCTGTTCTATTTTTTGTCTTTCCTTTTCTCTTTTCTCTATTTTTTCTTTTTTCTTTTTCATTTCTTATATCTGATCTATTTTTTCTTTCCTTTTCTTTTTTCTCTATTTTCTATTTTTTTCTATTATTTTCTTTTCATTTCTTTTATCTATTCTATTTTTTCTATCCTTTTCTATTTTCTCTATTTTTATTTCTTCTCTATTTTTCTATTTTTTCTTTTTTCTTTTTTATTTCTTTTATCTGTTCTATTTTTTGTCTTTCCTTTTCTCTTTTTTTCTTTTTTCTTTTTAATTTCTTTTAACTGTTCTCTTTTTTTCTTTTTCTCTTTTCTCTATTTCTTTATCTTTTTTCATTTTCTTTCCTTTTTCTGTTTTTATATTTTTCTTTTCTTTGTTTTTCTGTTTTTCTTTCTGTCTTTCCTTCTGTCATTGTCTTTCTGTCTTTCTCTTTCAGTCCATTTAAACCGATTTGGTTACTCTTTTATCTTTCAAAATGGCGGAATACGATCATTAAGCCAATCAGCTGTCCACACTCAATTTGAATTAACCCGGTTAGGTTAACCTCATAGAAAGCTTTATGGGGTTTTGTCCCGAGCGACAGCGGGTGACACACCTTTATAGATTTTATTCTGGCGAGCGTCAGGCGATGTATCTATTTTATTTTATTTTATTTTGTTTTATTTCATTTTATATCATTTATATTTAATTTGATTTATTTTTATTTTATTTAATTTTTTGTTCTTTTGTTTTGTTCTATTTAATCTTATTCATTTGATGTTATTTATATTTAATCTAATTTAATTTAATTTGATTTAATTTTTGTTATTTTATTTTGTTTTATGTAATCTTTTAGTTATTTTATTTATGTTTAATTTAGTTTAATTTAATTTAATTTAATTTTTTGTTTTTTCTTTTCTTTTCTTTTATCTAATCTTTTATCTATTTATTCATCTATTTATTCATTTTCTCATTCAAGTATTTATTTATCTACTCATTTACCTTTGATTTTGGATCTGCCTTACATCGTTTGTTCTGGCTGCCGGCTGGCGATTTTTATTAAAAGGAGACTTTAAAAGAGTGGCAGACTCTATACACTTGGTTCAGGTGAGTGGTGAATGGAAGAAATAAACAAATAAATAGATCAATAGATCAATGTGTATGAATAGATGAAAAGATAGATAAAGTATAGATAGATCAATAGATAGTAAATTGTTGCATTTGCGTGTCGAGACCGTTGTTAGTAATATTAAGGATTCAAACCTTTGTCGATTCATTGCCTTTGTCTTCAGGTTGCTTGTGATATCGACAATCTTTGTTTTACATTTTGGGAAAACCCAGGATTGAAAACCTTTGTTATACATGCTGCCAGATTTACCCGAGAGCCTTTTTCTAGCCTTTGTTTTGCTGACGATCCAGGCAGCCTTTGTACACTTGTTAGCAGCAGTACAAACATTTTTTTCCGAAATTTCCGACATTTTTTTTCTCTTTGTTGTCAGCTTTTGTCCGGACTGTCGTCTGGAATGCTAAGAGCCTTTGACCTTTATTATTGTTATTATTATTATTATTATTATTATTATTATTATTATTATTATTATTATTATTATTATTATTATTATTATTATTATTATTTCTATCATTATTATTATTATTGTTATTATTATTATTATTATTATTATTATTATTGTCATTATTATTATTATTACTATTATTATTATTATTATCATTATTATTATTATTATTGTTATTATCATTATCATTATTATTAGTGTTATTATTGTTGTTGTTGTTATTGTTGTTATTACTGTTATTGTTATTGTTGTTATTGTTATCATTATTGTTATTATAATTATTATTATTGTTATTTTTTTTGTTTCTTATTTGTTTTTTCTTATTTATTTATATATTTATTTTTTGGCAGCATTGTCAGCACCTTTTGTCTCCATGTTCCCTGTCAGCAGCGACTGACACTTTAACCGACTTATCCTGCTGACAACCTTCCTGACCAATTTATGTTTTCTTATCTGACTAAAGACACATGCAAAGTCGTCAAGATGCGAGGCGTCAGCTCTCAGCTGACACTATATATTCATTTATTTATTTATTTACTTATTTATTGCCATTTTTCTGGGCCAGTGACCCTTAACATGTGGACCATTGACTCTAAATGGACCATAGAGTGGCCCAAATTGATCCACTTATCGAGACTTAGTGGTAGATAATGGATGGTTGGTGTAATTATTCGGTGTTGGTTTGATCCACAAGAGGCTACGGGAACAGCATTCAATAAGAAGGAGAAACACGAAGGAGATTGAAAATCTTTAGCTTGGATAATAAAAAAACACTCATTGCAAGACATAACAAAGTTAATAAAACGTGCCGTAGATGAAAGATTGTTCTACATTAAATAAAGGAAAGAGAGAGAGAGAGAGAGAGAGAGAGGTTGGAGAGTGCGCTGCTAGAAAAGAGTAGACTTAATGTTATAGGTCACGAGGTCACGGCGGACTTTGGGAGGTCACGGCGGGGCGAGGTCATCGTGGCCCTCCGACGTAATTGGTGCCACTGAGATCGTGGATAGGTGCCGCGCCTCGGGAGATGTGCAGGGGGAAGAGAGGAGGAGGAGGAGGAGGAAGAGAGGAGGAGGAGGTGAGAGGGGAAGGGAGGAGAGGAGTGGGACGAGAGGAAGGGGAGAGGGGAAGGGAGGAGAGGAGTAGGAGAAGAGGAGGGGAGGAGAGAGGGGAAGGGAGGAGAGGGGTAGGAGAGGAGAGGAGGGGAGAGAAGAGGAGGAGGAGGAAGGGGTGGAGCGGAAGGGGAGGAGAGGGAAAGGATATGATGGGAGGAGAAGAGGGGGAAGAGAGGAGAGGAAGGGGCGGAGAAGAGAAGTGAGAGGAAAGGGGGGGGGAAGAGACGAACGGGAGGAGAGAAAGGGGAGAGGAGATGGAGGAGAGAAAAGGAGGGAGGAGGGAAAAAAGGGGAGAGGAGATGGAGCAGGGAAGAGAGGAGAGGGGAGAAAGGGGGGGAGAAGAGGAGGCCGAGGAGTGAATGGGGAGGATAGAAAGGAGGGGAGAGAAGGGGAAGAGGAAGGAGGGGGGAGAAGGGGAAGAGGAAGGAAAGGAGAGAAAGAGGAGGAAAGGAGGGGGAGGAAAGGAGAAGGAGAGGAGAGGGAGGCCAGAACAAAGAGGAGAAGAAGGGGGTTAGAGGAAGGAGGAGAAAACAGGGAGTAGAGGAGAAGGGAAGAGATGAGGGTGAGGAGATGGAGGAGGAGAGGAGAGGGAAGGGGAGGAGAGGGAGAGGAGAGGGAGGGGAGGAGAGGTAGAGGAGAGGGAGGAGAGAACAAAGAGGAGAAGAAGGGGGATAGAGGAAGGAGGAGAGAACAGGGAGTAGAGTAGAATGGAGTAGAGGAGATAGAGGAGGAGGGGAGGTGAGGAGAGGAAGGAGAGTACTAGGAGGTCAAAGGGAATGGAGGGAGGGAAGGAGGAGGAAGGGGAGGTGAGGGGAATGGGGATGAAGGGGGAATGGAAGGAAGAGGAGGTGAAGAGAGGGGAAGAAGAGGGAAGGTAGAGAGGTGGAGGAGGAAGGGAGGAAGAGGGAGAAGTGAGGGAGGAGAGGAGAGGGGGAAGAAGCCATTGGAGGGGAGATTACTAGAGCTTCTATCCTAGGGGAGAGCTGGAAAGACTCAAGGGGGACAGTAACAGAAAGGAGAGGAACAGAAGAGAAAAGAGAAGGGAGAGAGAGAGAAAAGAAGGAATGAGAAGAGGAGGGAAATGTGGAATAATGTGGAGGAAAGAAAGTGGAGGATCAAATACTATGGGGAAATCCATGGGAGTAACTCGACTTTTGTCTAACACTGTACCTCCGTTCATCCATCCAGAGGAGAGTGGATGTGGATGAAGAGGCAATCCATCCGGGTCGGTGGGTGGATGACGTTGGGTGTAGACCTCCAGAGTAGAGTGAATATGGATGAAGATGCAATCCATCCGGGTCGTTGGGTGGATGACATTGGATGTGGACCTCTGGAATAGAATGGATGTGGATGAAGAGGCAATCCATCCGGGTCGTTGGATGGATGACATTGGATGTGGACCTCCAGAGTAGAATGGATGTGGATGAAGAGGCAATCCATCCGGGTCGTTGGGTGGATGACATTGGATGTGGACCTCCTGAAGTGCCTCTGGTTCCCGGGCTCTCTCTATATGGTCTGTCATCCGGGTCTTTTCGGTCTATCGTCCAGGTCTATCAGGGTCTATTCGGGGTCTATCATCCGGGTCTATCCGAATCTATTCGGGTCTATCCGCGTCTATTTGGGTCTGCCATCCGAGTCTATCTTTGTCTATTCGGGGTATCATCCAGTCTATCCGGTTTATTATCCGGGTCTATTTAGTCTGTTATCTCGGTCTATTGATCTCGCTCTATACTCCTCTCTCTCTCTCTCTCTCTCTCTCTCTCTCTCTCTCTCTCTCTCTCTCTCTCTCTCTCTCTCTCTCTCTCTCTCTCTCTCTCTCTCTCTCTCTCTCTCTCTCTCTCTCTCAGTCTCATTCGCAGTCTCAGTCTCACTCTCAAACTCTCTCTTACTTCCACACTCGTACTCTCTCACTCTATCACTTTCTATTTCTTTCTCTCCCTCTCTCTCTCTCTCTCTATTTCTCTCTATCAATCTCTCTCTCATTGAGATTTGCAGATAACGTGTTGGACTTGTGATCGTCAGTTATTACCCTCCCGGATGAGAGCCTAGAGCTCGTATATGGCCCGAACTGTGGGTCATACTGTGACCTTACACACACACACACACACACACACACACACACACACACACACACACACACACACACACACACACACACACACACACACACACACACACACACACACACACACACACACACACACACACATCCTGGTGGGTAGTAGCCTTGGGCGAGGGTAGAACTCGGATCGCTGAATTAGCGGTCGATCGCGGTACCACAACACCATCGAGGTGGCTGTGTGTGTGTGTGTGTGTGTGTGTGTGTGTGTGTGTGTAGTGTGGTGTGTGTGTGTGTGTGTGTGTGTGTGTGTGTGTTCGTGTGACGATTTTATTAAGATCAACAGCGACCTCCAAGCTGAAGGGACTTTATTTTATTTATTTTTATTTCATTTTATTTTATTTTGTTTTATTCTGTTTTATCTATTTATCTATTTATTTATTTGTTTATTTATCTATTTATTTGAATGGTGAAGGGTCACCAGTCACAGGAATAAAAGAACCTGCGCCAATACCTGTCTATTCACAAGTGTTTCAATCCACCATTGAACCTGACAGGTGATGATCCCGGGAGCAGGGTGGGCGAATCAACATGGACGTCTGCCCGTCTGATGGAGTTCCTGTTGCTGTCAGGGATTTTTTTTTTTTTTTTTTTTTTTTATCAGCGGCTGATTGGCCATCAGACAGTCAGCCAGTCAGTCAGCCAATCAGTCCATCAGTCAGTCATGTTGCTTTGATGCCGTTTTTGCTCCAATCTGGATGACAGCTTAGCTTGCTGTGCTCGTTCCAATACACTGGCTTGTATTCATTACCAAAAGGGATTTAATGTTTTTCTTTATTCATTTATCTATTTATTTGTTTATTTGTTTATTTATATTTATTTTTTGTTTCTCGTAACTGCCTCTACGTCTTTTGCTTTAGCTTCATCTTGTTCTTGTTTTTGTTCTTCCTCTTTTCTTCTTCTTTCTCTTCCTCCTCTTTTTTTCCTCATCTCATTTTTCTATACACGTACAGGTATGTATACAAATTTATATTCAACTAGTTTTTTGTTTTTATATATTTGCAGCTATACACCCGTTACATGTGTACATATATAATACACGCACACACACACACACAAACACACGCACGCACGCACGCACGCACACACACACACAAACACACACACACACATACATATATATATATATATATATATATATATATATATATATATATATGTACGTGTGTGTGTGTGTGTGTGTGTGTGTGTGTATTGAGAGAGAGCAAAGAAGCGATTGTGTATAAATCGCTGTATGGGACAGAGATTGGGAACAGAGGGGAAGCAGACAGGAAGACTAAATATTTTTTGAGATGAAGTGTTTGAGAAATACGACAGATGGTGCAGGAGTGGAGGTGAGGGAAATAACTTCAATAAATACGAAAGAAAGAAATATCACTAAGAATCTCAGTTAAGCTGATGAAATGGTTGAGAGTTTGCAAAATCAGTTTCATTTTCAGTTTTCGATTTTAGATTTTTAACGATATACCGAATGGTAGCTAGATGTAGGGTTTGTTAGGTTCTAACATGGGAAATGTTGAATAAATAGAATATGATTGATTGAATGAAAAGATAGAATAATAGAATGTAAACAATCTAGGAAAGTAATGTGTTAATAAAGATAAGAAACTATAATTTAGATAAAAAGAGAGAGAGAGAGAACGAGAGAGATAGAAAGAGAAAGAGAGAGAGAGCGAGAGAGAAAGATAGAGAGAGAGAGTGTAAAAGGCTGTCTAGAGAAGAGAACTTCTATCCACATAGGAGGTAGGAAAACGAAGTTCTGAAATTGAAAATTGAATGAAAATTAATAAAGAGCCTTGTTTTTTTTTAATACCAGTGGCCCAAACCCCTCCCCCTCCCCCTTCCACTCCCCTTTCCCCCTCCCCCTCCCACTCCCCCCCCCTCTCATCTGAATAAGCCCTATTTCGTCAAAGAGAACCCAGATCGGCAAGGGTCAATAGCGCATCATAAATCACGCGAATTGAGCGAGGACTCAATGTCGTCACAGAGAATGGTATTCAAATCAATGGCAACATTTGCCAATGCGGACAATTGCGGAAATGTGGTTGCAAAATACAGAATAGCTCCAATTTGTGTGTGTGTGTATGTGTGTGTGATTCACCATGTTCTTTGGATCACGTGTTGGACTCCTGATCGATGGCTATTTCCCTCCCGGAAGAGAGTTCAGAGCTCATATGACCGATCTATGGGTAATGCTGTGACCTTACACGCACACACACACCCAACTTCCCGTCCACGAGAGTTGGAGTAACGACCCGCAGAAATTATTTCAGCCCTGGGCAGGATTCGAACCCGGACAGCCGTAGTGACAGTCGGGGACTCTACCAACCGCGCCACCGAGTGTGTGTGTGTGTGTGTGTGTGTTTGTGTATACCTTGACCGAACATGCACATGACACTGGAATTGGGTCGGGGGCTGGACTGGGAAGTCGTGAAGGCTGTTTGGTTTAATGGTGCACATACATACATACATACATACATACATACATACATACACACATACATACACACATACATCCATATATATGGATGGCTTAACGGCAATGGATTAATGTAATGTGGAGCATTGGGAATCGTTCTCCCTCTCTCTCTCTCTCTCTCTCTCTCTCTCTCTCTCTCTCTCTCTCTCTCATAAACAAGAAACTTAGACCATCCTTGTCCCCATTCTCTTCATATGTAAACACATTGTCTCTCCCTTTCCCTCCCCTTATAAACACAATTAATTTCCCATTTCCCCACTTTCCCCCATTCCTACTTCCCCCTTCTCCCCTTCCCCTTTCCCCCTCCTCCCTTCCCCCCTTCCATCCTCCTCCCTTCCCCCCTCCCCCCTTACTCACTTCCCCCCTTACCCACTTCCCCCCTTACCCATTTCCCCTTCCCCTTCCTCCCTTCCCCTCTTCCCCTCTTCCCCCTTCCCCTTTCCCCCTCTTCCCCCCTTCCCCTTTCCCCCTCTTCCTTCACCCTTCCCTCCTCCTCCCTTCCCCTTCCCTCCTCCTCCCTTCCCCTTCCCTCCTCCTCCCTTCCCCACTTACCCCTTCCTCCCTCCCCCTTCCCCCGTTCCCCCTTCCCCTTATCCAAACACTCGTAATGAAACAGAACTGAAACCCATTTCCCTTCAATCTACCCTTCCCAGGACCCCTTCAGTCCATTTCCTCGAGTTAAATTCATCCACACTCGAACGCACTGGCTCGCTCAATGTTTATGTAGATGA
>NC_134798.1:41272894-41277894 GCF_046742065.1 Oratosquilla oratoria
GGAAAGGGAAAGGAAGGAAAGAGGAGGGAAAGGGGGAATAGAGGGGGGAAGTGGGTATGGGAAGAGAGAGGAGGGAAAGGGAGGAGAGAGGAGGGAAAGGGGGAAACGTAGGAGAGACGAGGGAAAGGAGGGAAGGGAGGAGAGAGGAGGGAAAGGGGGGAGGGAGGAGGAAAAGGGAGATGGGAGGAAAGAGGTGGGAAAGGGGGTATAGGAGGAGAGAGGAGGAAAAGGGGAAAGGGAGGAGAGAGGAGGGAAAATAGGGAAGGAAGGAGAGAGGTGGGAAAGGGGAGAAGGGAGGAGAGAGGAGGAAAAGGGGGAAGGGAGGAGAGATAGAGGAAAGGGGGGGTAAGGAAGGAGAGAGGAGAGAAAGGGAGGAAAGGAGGAGAAGGGAAAGGGGGTATGGGAGGGGAGAGGAGGGAAAAGGGGGAAGGGAGGAGAGATGAGGGAAGGAGGGATGGGAAGAGAGAGGAGGGAAAGGGGGAAAGGGAGGAGAGAGGAGGTAAAGGGGAGAAGGGAGGAGAGAGAGGGGAGAGGAGGGAAAAGGGGGAAGGGAGGAGGGATGGGAAGAGAGAGGAGGGAAAGGGGGGAAGGGAGGAGAGAGGAGGTAAAGGGGAGAAGGGAGGGGAGAGGAGGAAAAGGGAGATGGGAGGAAAGAAGAGGGAAAGGAGTGAAGGGAGGAGAGAGGAGGTAAAGGGGAGAAGGGAGGGGAGAGGAGGAAAAGGGAGATGGGAGGAAAGAAGAGGGAAAGTAGTGAAGGGAGGAAAGAGGAGGGAGGAGAGAGAGGGGAAAGGGGGAAGGGAGGAGAGGGGAGGGAAAGGGGGAAGGGGGAGAGAGGAGGGAAGAGGGGATGTAGAGGAGAGACGAGAGGAGAGAGAGGCTACTAAAAACTGGGGGGGCAAAATTCATGAAATATCCAGTATATTTTCTAATGTAGAGTCAGGTATAAATGCATTTTTGGTCATATTATACATACTCGTATATACATATATGTATGTATACGGTATATACATGCATATATATATATAATATATATATATATATAAAGTGTATATATATATTTTTATATATATATATATATATATATATACACTGTACATAGTTTGAAGGTCTTAAAATACTATTGCTAACTTTAGTGTTTTTGTTCTGATTTGTACTCTTCCTCCTTTCTGCCGTTACCACTTCAGGCAATGTAATGACACCCCTGTGGGCCCGAGTTCCGCAGTTCTATTCTATGAGTGGAGGCTAGTCCCCGCTAAAATAAACATTTAGACAAAAGGATAAATAATTAAGCAAATAAACAGATAAATAAGGAAGTAAATAAGTAAAGAAACAAATAAATAAAAATAAATAAATGGATAGATAGATGAATAAATAAATATGTAAATAAATAAATAAATAAGTAAATAGATAAATAGATAAATAAATGTATAGATGAATAAATATATAAATAAATAAAAATACAGATAATCCTTATCTTCTGCTGTCCCTTCTTATCCCATCGGACTTCGTGATACTGTCTCAAGAAGACGTCGGGTAAATTGTGACGTCATTGAAACATGACGTCATTGAAGTGTGACGTCATAGAAGAGTGACGTTTTTGAAGCGTGACGTCATAGAGGAGTGACGTCACATTTGTATTTTGTCATGATGTCATAGATGGAATTTTGTCGTGACGTCATAGATGGAATTTTGTCGTGACGTCACTATTTATTTAAATTGAATTCTCGTCGTGATTGGTGATTGACAGTGTTGATTCGGTGGTTCGTGGTATGTTGTGGATATTTTTTTTTATTCTTTTTATCTTTATTTTATTTTGTATTTTATTTTGTTTTATTTATTTTTTGCTTCCTGAAGCGTTTGTAGAGTCGAGCCCATTTTCTTTTTGATTGATGTAAATTTGATTTGAGGTCATGGTAGTAAAAAAAAAAAAAAAAAAAAAAAATCACAGAAAATGTCCAGAAATGAGAAATGGTAGAAGAGTAGAATTCCTTATTATTATTCTATAAATTATTTTTCGGTCACGAAACAGTGCCTCTGGTCCGTAGGGGTGTTTACGGTGAGAATTAAACACCAACAGTCAAGTGTTTACCCGTGCATTATAGACAGACACATAGACAGACATACCAATAGACGTACAAATTACAAACAGACGAATAGACGAACAGACAGACAGACACACAGACAGACAGACGTATCAATAGACATATATATGCATGTACAAACAAACGTACAAATTACAAACAAGGAATAGACGAACATACAGACAGACAGACAGACAGACAGATAGGTAGACGTACCAATAGACGTACAAATACACGTGCGGTCGTTCAAAGTACAAACAGACGAACAAACGAAGACAGACAGATAGACAGACACACACACACAGACAGAGCGTTGATTGGCTAGTAATCGCTTTCTGATGCAGAATTCGAAATTTCATCAATAGTGACAGGACTCCGGCTGTTAATGGTAATAATAGTATTAATGGTAATAGTAATGAAGGTTGAATCGGTATTGTTGGATGTATTGGTAAGGCGCGCGCACACACACACACACACACACACACACACACACACACACACACACACACACACACACACACACACACACACACACACACACACACACACACACACACACACACACACACACACACACACACACACACACACACACACATTTCCTCTCCATTATCAAGATGGCTGTCGATGTTCTTCCGGTGTTCTTTGTTATCATTATTGTTCTTGTTATTGTTCTTTATATCATTACGCCAACTCGTAGGATTACCTTGTGCTTACAACTCAATTTCAGAAATTCAGCCATCAGTCTTCGATGAAATAAGATATTGCCTTTTTGTCCCGTACACTAATTACTCCATATGCTAATTCATTATGATTATTATTGCCCTGAGCGGTGGACAGAGAGGGGAAGGGGGAGGGGGAGGGGGTAGGGAATGGAGGAGGGGGAGGTGGAGGGGGAGGGAAAGGAGGTAGATGGAGGGGGAGGGGGTAGGTGGAGGGGAGGGGGAGGGGATGGAGGAGGAGGGGAGGGAGAAGAGGAGGGGAGGGGTAAGGGGAGGGGGAGGGGGAATTTGCAACTGTTTTCCTGGTTTGTCATCGTTACTGTACACATATATACACATGCACGCAATTACACACACACACACGCACGCGCGGACGCACACACGCACGCGCGGACGCACATACACACACACACACACACACACACACACACACACACACACACACACACACACACACACACACACACAAATATAAAGTCTTACGTAGCAGTGAGAAGGCAAAATGTCTTCTCATATAATCTCGACATTTTTCAAACTATTCATGTTTATATTAATCAGTCATATAGATAATTATTGCTATTTACTTTTTAAATAATTTGTTAATTCATTTATTCACTCATTCATTTACTCATGTATTTGTTTGTGATAAAGTTGTTCATTGTAATATTCAATAAAGTTCATGTAATATGAAGTGCATTCGGTTGTCGTTATGTATCTTTCAAATGTTGTTCTGAAATAACAATGATACAAACACATTAATGTTAATTGATTAGTATTGATTTATTCAGTTTTATCTTGTTTCAAGTTAATCTATTTCAAAGCTATCTGATCCGCATTTGTATAATAACGTTTTGAGATATTTAAAAATTGAAAACTTGACGGCGTTATGACGTCGTAACTGCGTAACGTTGGGCAGTGAACGGTTGAAGGATTTATAGGAATTTTATGAAGCAAAGTTTAATTGTAAATTAATACTATAGATTATTTGATGTTCATATATGTTTTAGTGAATTATAGTGAATTGTTGAAGACTATAGCAAGCTCACAGATGTTGCAAAATAAGTTTAGTACTTTATATTCTGGTTTCATTTAGAAAACTCAGTGTTATGACTTATAAAGTATGTAAACATGTACATGATATATACATGTATACCCACACACATGCGCACACAAATACATACACACACACGTGGAAACTGTTAATGGACAACAAAGCTTGTTTCAATTTGTTGTTTATGATTTTGGAATCCACAGATTTATGAGAATAAAAAT
The DNA here is from genome assembly GCF_046742065.1 of Oratosquilla oratoria. Taxonomy (NCBI): domain Eukaryota; kingdom Metazoa; phylum Arthropoda; class Malacostraca; order Stomatopoda; family Squillidae; genus Oratosquilla; species Oratosquilla oratoria. Next base: position 41,276,970 of record NC_134798.1, read on the forward strand.
ATATGAGTTCCCTAATTATTATATTATGTTTTATTAGTTACGGTAATTATGTTAATATTTATCACGATAAGGAGAAATAATACGAGAAAATTAATAGATAACCGTATAAGCTTTTGATTTTTAAAACAAGAGTTGAAGATAACTATGTGTGTGTGTGTGTGTGTGTGTGTGTGTGTGTGTGTGTGATTCACCATGGTCTTGGATCACGTGATCGACAGCTATTTCCCTTCCGCAAGAGAGCTCAGAGCTCATACATGACCGATATATGGGTAATGCTGTGAACTTACACACACACACACACACACACACACACACACACACACACACACACACACACACACACACACACACACACACACACACACACACACACACACACACACACACACACACACACACACACACACATAATTTCCCGCCCACGAGAGTTGGAGTAACGACTTGCAGCGCAGCGATACTGAAATTATTTCAGCCCTGGACGGGATTCGGACTCGGAGCACCGTAGTGGCGGCCGGGAACTCTACCAACTGCGCTATCAAGTCGTGTGTGTGTATGTGAGTGTGTGTGCATGTGTGTATGTGTGTGTACGTATGAATAATTTACAATGTGTTTTTAATGCTTCACAATCGGATTTTGATCAGAAATGTGTTATTTTGCAAATACACAATTTGAACAACAAATCACGAATGATTATCAAATGTTTATATTGAAATGATTGAAAAATGTTGTTATGTTTTAGTGTGGGAGTGTCTAGAATTATTCATTTCATGAAAATATTATCTATGAAGTTTGTAATAATAGGATCGGTGTACAAACAAACCAATTCGGTCCTCTCGGATAGTATTGATAGTAAGAACGCATAACAACTACAACCACAACCACGGCCATAACCACAACTACAACCACAGCAATAACCACAATCACA
>NC_134798.1:41282894-41292894 GCF_046742065.1 Oratosquilla oratoria
GGAAGGAAGGGAGGGAGTCAGGGAAGGAAAGAAGGGAGGGAAGGAAGGAAGGATGGAGAGAGGTAAGGATGGAGGAATAGAAGAAGGGAGGGAAGGAGGGAGTCAGGGAAGGAGGAAGGAAGGGAAGGAGGAAGAAAGGAAAAGAAGGGAGTGAAGGATGGAAGGGAAGGAGGAAGAAAGGGAAAGAAGGGAGGGAAGGAAGGAAGAGAGGGAAGGAGGAAGAAAGGGAAAGAAGGGAGGAAAGGAAGGAAGGGAGGGAAGGAGGAAGAAAGGGAGGGAAGGAAGGAAGGGAGGGAAAGAGAGAGGGAGTCAGGGAAGGAAGGGAGTGAAGGAAAGAAGAGAGGGAGGGAAGGATGGAAGGAGGGGAGGGAAGGAAGGAAGGGAGTCAGGGAAGGAAGTGAGGGAGGGAAGGAAGTGAGGGAGGGAGGGAGGGAGGGAGGGAGGGTGCGTGTGTGCAAACAAACAGACGCGTCCTGACCGATCAGCGCCACATAAACGTCGGCAGCCAGCAAGAAAACACACGAGGTACTCTGCATAACATGCAGGCGTGGCATGTGCCACGCACGTGCACATGTCCATGTACACACGTGTGTACGTACATGTTTCCGTTCGCTCACGCACATGAGGATACTCACAGACACACACACACACACACACACACGCACACACACACACACACACACACACACACACACACACACACGCACACACACACAGTTCTTGTTCATTATTTGCATGTGGAGAATAACAAATCAGACACACCAAGGTCCAGTAACAACACAAACATACCGAGACTCAGAAACGCACGACAAAGTGTGACTTCAGATGACCATAGTCTTATGAATGTAGGTAAAGGCGGACGAGGGGGGGAGGGGGAGGAGGGAAAGAGGAAGGGGGAAGAGGGAAGAGGGGAAGGGGGAGGGGGAAGTGGGGAGGAGGAAGGGGGGAAGGGGTGATAAAGGAATACATCACCAAACTTAACATCAGTTGTGTGAGTTATCACTAGAACATCAGCCCCAACAAAAGAGAAATTAAGAATGTTTGAAAAAAAAAAAAAAAAAAAAAAAAAAAGATCTCAATATTAGCATCGACATCATCAAGATGAATCTGGTGAAAGGATTCAAGTACTTTGGTATTATGTTTACAGAAGATAAAGAGCTGAACAGAAAAACAGAAGTCAGAAACCAGGAGGTAATACGAGTTACCAACTTACCTATAACACCGAAGTATTCTTGCAGATACGAAAGTCAAGCTTATATCACTAATGTAATGATAATGAATGTAATTACATTAATCCTTTCCTCTCCAAGCTGAACATACAACTGTCAAACGTGGATCCTGAACAAGCCAGCCGACAAGTCCAGACGCGACGAAATCAGAACGATAACAATCAGAGAAATGATGAGAGACATCAATCCACCATTACTTTCACTACCGTAAGAACCAAACGGTTCGAGCACGTCACCAGGATGGCAATCCATCATGAAGAAGTCTCGGTTCGAAAACGAGAGGAAGACCGAGAGAGAGATAGATTGAGATTGAGAGTGTGTAAGAGACCCCTGTCTCTCTGTCTCTCTCTCTCTCTCTCTCTCTCTTTTTTTTTTTTTTTTTTTTTTTTTAATGGGACTGGCACCCGACCGTGGAACAGTTTCACTCATATTAGGAGGTTGTGGTGTCCACGCGGTGTCACTGTTGAGAGGGGCGGTGCCCAAAGGAGATCAGGAAGGGGCTCAGGGTTGCCACCGACCGCCATATAATTCTCTTCCATGACACCCCCAGATGGTACAAACGGACGGATAAAGTATGTACACACACACACACACACACACACACACACACACACACACACACACACACACACACACACACACACACACACACACACACAAACAAACAAAGAGAGTAGTGCATTGCGTTGATCTTCCCAACCTCTTCTCTTCAGTTCACCAGAATCTCTACGTGTGTGGATATTATTACTTAAGTGATAAGGTTTTATGTTGATTGTAGTCCGCCCACACCTAGGTTCCTCAAGCCAAACTGGGTCAAGGAAGGTCACCAAGGTCACGTGACTGAGGTGGTGAATCTACTGTGGTAGATTGTCTACCGTCGCTCACAAGATCCAAGAGTCTCTCTCGTGAGTCCTGGATGACGCAATGACTTCGACACAAACAAACCGAAATCCGTCCCAAATCGAGCTGAAGACTTGTAGGAAAAGTGTCTCACATTTATTATTGGTTACAAATATATTTGTACATGTATGTATATATCTATATGTGTATGTATGTATGTATGCACGTGTGTATTTATGTATGTATGTATGTATGTATGTATGTATGCACGTGTGTATTTATGTATGTATGTACAGTATATATTTGTATGTAATATATTTATATATGCTGGTATATATATATATATATATATATGTATGAATGTGTATATGTATGTATGTATGTGTGTATTTATGTATGTATGTACAGTATATATTTGTATGTACTGTATTTATGCATGTTGGTATATATGTATGTATATATGAATGTGTATATGTATGTGTACATGTAGGTATGCATGTGTGTATTTATGTATGTATGTATGTATGTGTGTATTATGTATGTATGCACATTATATGTTTGTATGTACTGTGTTTATGTATGTTGGTATATATGTATATATATATGAATGTATATATGTATGTATGTATGCATGTGTGTATTTATATATGTATGTATGTATGTACAGTATATATTTGTATGTACCGTATTTATGTATATTGATATGTATGTATGTATATATGAATGTGTATATGTATGTATATATGTATGTATGCATGTGTGTATTTATGTGTGTATGTATGTATGTACAGTATGTATTTGTGTGTACTGTATTTATGTATGTTGGTATATATGTATGTATGCACGGATGTGTGTATTTATGTAGGTATGTGTGTATGTACAGTATATATTTGTATGTACTGTATTTATGGATGTTGGCATATATGTATGTATATATGAATGTGTATATGTATGTATATATGCATGTATGTATGTATAGTATATATTTGTATGTATTGTATTTATGTCTGTTGGTGTATATGTATGTATATATGATTATGTATATGTATGTATTTATGTATGTATGTATGTATGTATGTAATATGCATGTATGTATATATGTATATGTTTGTATGTACGTATGAATGTGTATATGTATGCATTTATGTATGTATGTATTATATATATATGTATGCATGTATGTATGTGTTACTCAGGGATATTTCATATGTGGTGTTCTTAATACTAATATTCTTGAAGAGCAAGAAGAACAAAGTGTTCTTAATTATTTTTATCATCAAACAAAACAAATCGGATATAACAGGTAAAGTGTTAATAACGTAGGCAGATCCTACTTTCCCCCTTTCTTCCTCTCCTTTTCTCCCTCCTCCTCTCCTCTTCCCTACCCTCTCTCCCCCTCCCCCTCTCCCCCACTCCCCCTCTCCCCCCAAAAAACACCTGAAGCGCCGAAAACGATCTGCATAAGAAGTGCAAAAGTGCAAATGTTTTTGCTGCCTCAGCTGTCTGGCCAAACGCATTACATTAAACAGCGCGGCAAAAAAAAAAAAAAAAAAATAAATAAATAAATAAATAAATAAATAAATAAATAAATAAACAAATAAGAAAATAAATAAAAAAAATTAAAAATAAAACCTGTTATTTACTTATTGATCTATTTGTGTGTGCTTATTATACTTATCTACCTATTCATTTGTTTATAAATTCATTTGTTTACTAATTAAATTACTTATCAGTCATTCGTTTATGCATTTATTCATTCATTCATCTATTTATCTATTTGTTTATTATTTATCTTGTTTTGTCGAAAAATTTGTACCCGAAGAAGAAACGCATAGTAACACATTATTGAGACCAAAGACGAGGGGATGGGGGGAGGGAGAGGGGTGAGAGGGGAGGGGGAGAGGGGGAGTAGACGGCCTGGCTACAGTCCTGCATTAACCGCATAATGAATAATTTCATAAAACGAAATGTGATTCATTTAATGCAGAATGGGATAATCTTCAAGTAGAGTTCTTCGTAAAAATTGCAAAAGGGGAGAAAGAGAGAGAGAGGGAGCGAAGGTGAGGGGAATGGGGGGGGGGAGGAAGACGAGGGGAAGGGAGGGAGGGAGGAAGGGAGTGAGGGCTGGGAGGAAGGGAGTTGGTATTGTAGCAAAGTGGGAGAAGGGAGGTTAAGCATATTGTAAAAAGTAGATAAAAATAGAATTAAAAAATTAGATAAAAAATAAAATAGAATAAAATAAAATAAGTAAGTAAACGAATGAATAATCAAACAAATAAATAAGTAAATGAATAAATTAATAAAGAAATAAAGAAATGAAATTGGTCACTTGCTCCCTGTTGCTTCTCTTGCACTGTGGTAGACAGCATTGATCCTCAGGAAGAAGACTGTATGTGTGTGTATGAGAGAGAGAGAGAGAAAGGGAGAGGAAGAGAGAGAGAGAGAGAGAGAGCGGAAGAGTAGAATTAGGGAAATAGATTCCGAAAGGAGGTCTGAAGATAGGACAGGTGAAGGAAGGAAGAGGGGAGAAGGAAGAGGGGAGAGAGAGAGAGAGAGAGATGAGGAAGAGGAAATGAAAGTGAGAGAAAAACAAGAGATGTTAGGGGAATTAGAATGCGAAGAGGGGAGAAAGGGGGACGGAAGGAGAGGAGGGGAGGGGAGGAGGTGGGAGAAGTGAGGGGAGGAGAGGAGAGGAAAACTGAGAGAGGGGAAATGCAGGCAAGATCAGAAAGGCGATATCATGACAAAAAAGTACGTGGACGAGATCCTTATGAACTTCCCTGAAGATTTCCCCAATATGCATGTACATGTTCATGTGTATATGTTATGTACATATTGATGTATATACACACGCATACACACACACACACACACACACACACACACACACACACACACACACACACACACACACACACACACACACACATATATATATTATATATATATATATATATATGTATGTGTATATATATATATTATATATATATGTATGTATGTATATATATATATGTATATATATGTAAATATATATATACATATGGTAATGCATATGCATACGCATACACATATACATAGACATATTCATACACACACACACACACACACACACACAGAAAAAACGCACACACACACACACACACGGTGGCGCGGTTGGTAGAGTCCCAGATTGTCAGCACGGCGGTACCGGGGGTAGTGGGTTCGAATCCTGCCCAAGGCTGAAATTATTTCAGTATTGCTGCGCTTCGAGTCGTTACTCCAAATCTCGTGGACGGGGAGTTGGGTGTGTGTGTGCGTGTAAGGTCATAGCATTACCCATAGATCGGTCATACGAGCTCTGTGATCTCTTTCGGGAGGGAAATAGCTGTCGATCACGAGTCCAACACGTGATCCAAAGACCAAGGTGAATCTCACACACGCACACACACACACACACACACACACACACACACACACACACACACACACACACACACACACACACACACACACACACACACACACACGCACACACACACACAGATATATATATATATATATATACACATACATACACATGAATATACACATATACATATATGTATATACGTATGTATACGAGTATATATGTATACATATTTCCTTGTATACAATATGTATATGTATGTATGTATGTATGTATGTGTACCTAATACTGTTCGGCCTATTTGTCCCGGAGTCCACTCTCTTTCTCTTTCGTATGTGTGTGTGTGTTTGTGTGTGTGTGTAGGTATGTTGGGGCGAGAAGGGGGAAATGGTGCGAGGAAGAGGGTCTTGTTTTCCCAGGTAATGAAAGTCACCATTAGTTTGGCAACTTGAGAAAGAAGTCTTCTTGCTCCTCTCATACGCGGACGAGTGGAGGAGGAGGAGGAGGAGGAGGAGGAGGGGAGGAGGAATAGGAAGAGGAGAAGGAAAGGGAGGAGGAGGTGGAGGAAGGGGAGGAGAAGGAAAAGGAAGGGGAGGAGAAGGAAAAGGAAGGGGAGGAGGAGGAGGAGATAGCAAGGGAGTGTGGAAGGCAGTAGAGGTGAACGGGCCAAGATTGGGAAAGAGAGAGGAAAGAGAGAAGAGAGAAGGTGTGGACAGTGAAAGAGAATAGCAATCATTCACCAGCTTCCTTTCTCTCTTTTACTTTCCCATCTTCCATCCCTCTCCAACTCTTCTTCTACTCTCCTCTCTTCCACTCTCTCATTCTGCCTTGTCCACCCCTATTCCTCATTCCTCTACTCTCCTTTCCTCTCCCTTTCTCCTCTCCTTCCCTCAGTTCGCGTAAGTTGAGGAGTTCGCGTACTGAGCGTAAGTTGAGTTCACGTTTTGCGCGTAAATTGAGGAATTCTTGTTCGCGTGCTTCGTGTAAATGGAGGAGTTCGCGTATTTTGCGTAAATCGAGGATTTCGCGTACTTCATGTAAATGGAGGCGTTCTTGTATTACGCGTAAATCGAGGATTTCGCGTACGTCGTGTAAAATGAGGCGTTCGCGTACTGCGCGTAAATGAAGGTATACCGCAGAAAGGCAATAGTCCTTAACGAGGAGCTCAGTCACTTAAAGAAAAAATATGAGGTATCGAGACGGTCTTAGGGTAAGACGCTCCAGCTTGCCTTCTTCCCTCGAGTAAGAATATAATTAAGAATCTGTTTTATTCCACAATCAGTCAAAAATATTTTTCCCTTTTTTTTTTTTTTTTTTTTTTTTTTTTTTTTTTTTTTTTTTTTTTTTTTTTTTTTTTTTTTTTTTTTTTTTTTTTTTTGAAAGATCGATTCTTTCCCCTATGGAATGTTTATGTTAGGTTAAGTTTGAAGAAGAAGAAGAAAAAAAAATTCTATTCACTTTTTTTCTTATTCTTCTTCCTCTAGTTCTTGTTTCTCCTCTTTGTTCTTCCTGTTTCTTCCCTTCATTCTGTGTCGACTCTGCAGTTCGCTTTTTTTTTTTTTTTTTTTTTTTTTTCAAAAAATTTGCAATGCCTTTGTTGTTCCCCTCTCGCCTCCTCTCCTCCCCTCTTTTGTCGAAGAGTTTAATTTTGCGTTTTCTGGCCGTTCACCTATGATAGTAATTTATCCCCGTCTTACCTTCTTCCCCTTCTCCCCATCTTCCTCTTCTCCCCCTCTCCCCCTTCTCCCACTCACTCCTTCACCCCCCTTCCCATCCCCTTCTCCCCTTCTCCCCTACCCTATCTCCCCCTCCTCCTTCTCCCCATCACCCTTTCTCCTCCTCCTTCTCCCTCTCCTCCTCTCTCCCTTCTTCCCCTCTTCCCCTTCTTCCCCTCTCCCTACTCCCCTTCTCCCTCTTCTGACCTCTCTCTCACTTTCCCTCACACTCTCTCTCCTCTTTTTTTCCCTCTCTCCCTACTCTCTCTCCCTCTTTCCCTCTCCCCTTCTCCCCTTCCGTCACCTCTCTCTCCCCTCCCCTTTCCCCTTTCTCTCCTCTCTCTCTCTCTCTTTCTCTCTCTCTCTCTCTCTCTCTCTCTCTCTCTCTCTCTCTCTCTTTCCCTCTCCCCTTCCCCTCTCCCCTTCCCTTTCCTTTAACCTTCTTTCTCTTCCCAACTTCCTCCAATCTTTCCTCTCCCCCTCCTCTTCCCCGTCCCTTTCCTCCTCTTCCTTCCTTTCCTCTCTCTCCCTCTTCCCATCTCCCCCTTCTCCTCTATCCCTCTCTTCCCCTTTCCCTCTCCTCTCCCCTTCCCTTTATCCCCCTCCCCTCTTCCATCTCTTTTCCTCTTCCCCTCCTACCTCTTCCCCCACAACCCCCCCTGTCCCCTCTTTTCCTCCCCTCAAGTACAAGTCCAGAAATTTATGGTATTTTCCTCCCCCCTCCCCCCTCCCTCCCCGCTCCCTGGACCATTTCCTCTTCCACTCCTCCCCCATCTACGTCCCAAACTCCCCCATCACCCCATACTCCCAGGTCCTCATGCCTCACTACTCCTGCAAACTTTTCCCAATTCAACTCCCATTTTCTGTTTCCTCACTTCTCCTTTCCCTCTCCTTCCCTTCCCTTCCTCCCCCCCTTCCCTCCCTTCCCCTCCACTCTCACCTTCCTTCTCCTCTCTCTACCCTCTCCTCTACCTTCCCTCCCCTCCCTTCCCTTCCCTCTCTCCCTCCTCCTAGTTTTCCCTCCCTTCCACTCCCCTCACTCCTAACTCCTCCCTTCCCCTCTTTCAGCTCCTCCCCCCTCCACATTTCTCCACTAAACTCCAAACTACGCTATATCTTCCCCTCCTTTCTTCCCTCCTCTCCTCCCCCTCTTCTCTCTCCTCTCCTTCCCTCTCCTCCCCTCTCCTTTTCCCTCCCCCTACTTAACCCCCCCGAAGCTCACTACCCTTGCTCCCCCTCCCCAGCCACAACCACCCCTTCCTCCCCATACCTCGTTTACCCTCTACTTGCCCCCTTCCCCACACCGTTGTCCCTGACCCCCCCACGACGCCTCCCTATCCCCCCTCCCCCTTCCTCTCCCTACTCCCTAGTTCTCTAGGTCTTCATTTCACACTACTTTATCCTTCCCCCTCCCAGCCCCTTACCCTTCCCCCCTCTCCCCCTCTCCCCCCTCTCGATCTTCCCCTCCTACAAACTCTCTTTCCCCCCACCATCCCCCTCCTAATCTCCCTCCTGAGAACTTGTCCCGACCACCCACCCCTCCCCCTCCCCTCCCTTCCGCTCCCTCCCACCTCCCTCCCTCCCTCCCTCCCTCCCCCTCCCCTTCCGCTTCGCTCTCTTTCCCCGTCCCTCTCCCTCTCTCTTCTTCCTGCCTTACTCTCCCCGCTCTCATCACATCTCCCCATCCACTATTCCTCCCTATTCTCCCTTCCCTTCTCCATTTCTACCTCCCTCTTACCTTCTTCCCATCTCCCCTTATCTCCGTCATTCCCTCTCCAAATAAAACTTCCCCTCTCCTCTTCCCGTCTCCTCCTCTTCCCCTCTCCTCATCTTCTCCTCTCCTCCTCTTCCCCTCTCCTCCTCCCCTCTCCTCCTCTTCCCCTCTCCTCCTCTTCCCCTCTCCTCCTCTTCCCCTTTCCTTCCATTTCCTTACATTCTCCCCCTTCCGTTCTTTCTCCTCCCCCTCCCTCCCTCTCCCTCCCCCTCCCCTTTCCTCCCCTCCCCTCCCCTCCCTTTCCCTCCCCTCCCCTCCTCTTTCCTCCCCTCCCCTTTCCTTCCCTCCCCTTTCCTCCTCCACTCCTTCTGTACCTCCTTTTCCCGTCCCCTCTACTATTCCCTCCCTTCTCTTCTTCCTATCTCCCTTTCCCATGCCCTCCCCTCCCCTCCCCTATCCTTCCCCTTTCCTTCCCTTCCCTTTCCCCTTTCCTTACCCTCCCTGTCCCCTCTATTCCCTCTCTCTGACACCTTTCCTCTTTCTTTTCACAAGTCTGGTGAGGGGAAGGGGGAGGAGGTGAGGGGGAGGGGAAGGGGAGGAGGAGGAGGGGGGGAAGGGGGGAAGATGGGATCTTTTTCCCAGTCTGTCTATTCTACGACTGTTGGTCTCTTGTCTGTATGTTTATTTCTCACACCTCCTCCTCCTCCTCCTCTTCTTTTATCCCATTTTTTCGTTATAATCCTCCATTCCCAGTCTTCTCCTCCTCCTCCTCCACCCTTCCTCCTCCTCCTCCTCCTCCTACTCCTCCTCTTCGTCCTCCTACTCTTCGTTCTCTTCTTCCTCCTCCCCCTCTTCCTCCTCTTCCTCCTCCTCCTCTTCCTCCTCCTCTTCCTCCTCTTCCTCTTCGTTCCCCACTTCCTCCTCCGCCTCCTCCTCCTCTTCCTTCTCCTCCTCCTCCTCTTCCTCTTCGTTCTCCCCTTCGTCCTCCTCCTCCTCCTCCTCTTCGTCTTCCTCTTCCTCCTCCTTACACCTCTGTCCTTCTGAGTCTTCCCCATTAGCGTTTATATATTTTTCTCTCATCTCCTCCTCTTCTTCCTCCTCCTCCTCCCCCTCATCT
>NC_134798.1:41297894-41300394 GCF_046742065.1 Oratosquilla oratoria
TGGAAGAGGATAAGGGAGACAGAAAAAGAGTAGCCAAAGTTAGTTAACAATGGAAGAAGGAAATTTTTAGGAGGAGGAGGAAGATTTAGAGGAGGAGGAAGGCGAGGAGGGGAATAGAAGAGGAGTAGCTGGAGGAAGAAGTGGTGGAGGAGGAGGAGGAAGATTTAGAGGAGGAGGAAGGCGAGGAGGGGAATAGAAGAGGAGTAGCTGGAGGAAGAAGTGGTGGAGGAGGAGGAAGTGGAAGAGGATAAAGGGGACAGAAAAAGAGTAGCCAAAGTTAGTTAACAATAGAAGAAGGACATTTTTGGCAAGAAGAAGAGGAGGAGGAGGAGAAAGATGAGGAGAGGGAAGAAGAGGAGGAGGAGGAGGAGGAAGAAGAGGATAAGGGAGACAGAAGAAGAGTAGCTAAAGTTAGATGACAATGGAAGAGGAAAACTTTGGCAGGGAGAGGAAGAGGAGGAGAAAGAGGAGTGAAGAGAGGAAACGAGAAAGAAAGAAAATAAGAAGTATGTGTGACTGGTTAACAATAAAAGCAGGACAATCTTGTCAAGAGGAGGAAGAGGAAGTAGAGGAAGAGAGAGAAAAAAGGAAAAGATATAAAATGTATTCAGGGTTGGTTAACAATGGGAGAAAAGGAACGGATGGCAGTAAGCAGAGGAGGAGGTGGAGGAAGAGGAGGAGTAAGAAGAGGAGTAAGAGGAGGAGGTAGAGGAGGAAAACGAAGAGAATGAGAAGGAAGACTAAGAGGAAGAGGCAGAAGAGGAGGAGGAGGAGGAAGTGGAAGAAGAGAAGGAAGAGCAGAAAGAGGAGGAGGTGAAGGAAGAGGGCGAGGAAAATGAAGGGGATAGGAGGAAGAGGATGAGGAGGTAGTGGAGAAGGAGAAAGTGGAAGAAGAGAAGGAAGAGCAGAAAGAGGAGGAGGTAAAGGAAGAGGAGGAGGAGGAGGAGGAGGTGGAGGAGAAGAAGAGGAGGAGGAGAAAGAGGAGGAGGAGGAGAAGGAATATGAGTCGGAGTTAATGAAGACTGGAAGTAGGAAAGTTATGACTGCAAGAGAAGAAAAAAATGCAGAAGTAGAAAAATAACGAAATAATACTTAAATTTCAAAGGCGAGGGATTCTTTGATGCTGAATAAAATCGTCGAGCGATTGTGGACAGACATCCGCATAGGGAAGGAAAAACTGAATAAATAAATAAATAGAAATAAATAAATAAGTGAACATATAGATAGATAAGTAAATGAATAAAAATGTAAATAAATGAGTAAGTCAATGGATAAATAAATAGATAGATAAATAAATGAATAAAAATATGAATATATAAATGAATAAATAAATAAACAGATAGAATAGATAAATAAATAATTAACTAGATGAGTATATAGATAAATAAACAAAAAGATATCTGAATGAACACACTAAAAATAGAAATATTGTGTGTGTGTGTGTGTTTGTGAATAGAAGAGAAGAGAGGAAAAATAAAAGCAGAAAAATAGCGAGAAAGTAGAACGGCAGAGAAAAGGGGGAAGAGGAGAAGGAGGAGGAAGAAAAAGGAAGGAATAAAAATAATCGCCAAAAAAAAAAAAAAAAAAGAGAGGGGAGGGAAGGAAGAGACATGAAAACATAAGACAAGGATGCAATATTAAAGAGATCAGGTGTAAATGCAGTCGAGTCAAAGAAGGAGAAATATGTGAAGAAAAGGAAACAACCTGACTATTGAGAAACGAGGCAGGAAGTATCTGGTAGAAATGACAAAAGTTGATTCTTACAACGTGATTTGCGTATTTGGTAAAAAAAAATCTTGATTATGATTCCATTATATAGTGAGCTCTTGGGGAGAGAGAGAGAGAGAGAGAGGAACATTTGAAGGAACTCTTACAGCAACCATCAAATGGGAAACAATAAATTCGCCGAAGAAAATGTCTACACCGAACTCGAGATCGGTTCCTTGCAGGAGGACCGTTTTCGTTTGGGCGACTTCGAAGAGTCTGCCGAAGACGCTGCAGAAAAGGGGTTCTCGAAGTGACTGCGAGGAACCTCGTTGAAAATGCTCTCCACCAATGTTGGAGGTCTTCGAGGATGACCTCGAGGACATGGTTCTCGAGGCCGAGACCGAGGACGATGCTGAACTCGAGACTGAAACTGAGACCAGCAGGATACTTTCCTTCTCCCCAGGAAACATCTTCACCAAGCCTAAATGCAATGCGATGCAAAGACCTAATAGAGGCGATGGCCAGCTTAATAAGAGCATATATAAACTCATCTCCCCATGCTCCGATAATATTCAAAACGTTGGCTGCCCTTCCACACCTTACATGCCAGAGAACTCGCAGAAATTCAAAACACTCGGTGAAAGTCCAGGCATTGCAATGGAGGATGGAGCACTGGAGGAAAAGAGAAGTAAAACAACTAATAATGGAGGCAGAGGCCATTTAAAGTAGACTCCACAATAGCAACCGCAGAAAGAAGCGGCCGGAAGACAGAACCAGGAATTTTACGGACAAA
>NC_134798.1:41320394-41325394 GCF_046742065.1 Oratosquilla oratoria
GTATGTTTGTGTGTGTGTGTGTGTGTATGTGTGTGTATGTATGTGGGTATGTGCGTGTATGTGTGTGCGTGTATGTGTGTGTGTATGTGTGTGTGCGCGTGTGTATGTGTGTGTGTGCGTGTATGTGTGTGTATGTGTGTGTATATGAGTGTGTGTGTGTGTGTGTGTGTGTGTGTGTGTGTGTGTATGTGCGTGCGTGCTTGTATGTGTGTGTGTGTGTGTGTGTGTGTGTCTGTGTCTGTGCGTGCGTGCGTGCGCGCGAGAGCTTGATTCACTTAATATTTACAGGAATACATTTACCCTTTTTTGGGTTACGTAGTACCTGGATGTGGAGTGGGGGTGGGGAAGGTCAATGGAGGTTCTTGTTAGCTGAAGAGAAGCGTCTGGTTATGATCCCTACGGACCAGCGGCACTGATCGTGTTTTGTGATTGAGCACTCATCCCCTATCAGACAAGAAAGCTAATCACTCTGAACTTCTACTCATCTTCCTATCTTTTTTCCTCCCTTTAATCACATCTATGTGTAGTGGTTCGAATCCCGCACTCATCTTTGATTCTTAGCAGTGACTGTAGGTTATATGGGTCCCAACAGTCCCCAAAACGCATCATAGGGCAAAGGCGGTGGCTTCGGCCGCAGCTGCTCAGCGCCTCCTGACGTAGGCTCCTCACCGACACCCATTTGAAATGAAATAATTGTAAATATTAAGATTTTATTTCTTATCATGTACCGTAGTCTCTTCCTCTTCCTCCTCTTCCTCCTCCCTATCCGGTTTCACCTCCTCTTCTTCCTCCTCCTCCTCCTCCTCTTCGTCCCCTTCCTCCTCTTCCTCCTCTTCCTCCTCCTCCTCCTCCTCCTCTTCTTCCTCCTCCTCCTCTTCCTCCTCCTCCTCTTCCTCCTCCTCCTCCTTCTCCTCTTCCTCCTCCTCTTCCTCCACCTCTTCGTCCTCTTTCTCCTCCTCTTCCCCTTCTTTCCCTCTTCCTCTTCTTCGTCCTCTTCCTCCTCTTGTCATTGATCAGATCGAAGTCGATGACGTCGATATTTTTAACAGAAATCAGAATTCCACCACCACCGCCACTACCATCAACCCTACCACCATCATTACCGCCACCACCATCAGTATCACCACCCCTCTCACTACCACCACCACTCTCACTACCACCAACACTACCACCACCATTGCAACCACCACTACCGCAACCACCACTACCACCAACACCACCACCATCATCACTACCATCCCCACCTCCACCATCACCAACACCACCACCCCACCTCCACCACCATCTCCTTCTCCTCCTCCTTCTCCTTCTCCTTCTCCTCTTCCTCCACCACTTCCTCCTCCTCCTCCTCTTCCTCCTCAGCTCACTCGGCTCGGGACAAAGCCGCCTGTCCTCCGAGTCACGAGTCGGGGACTCGGTGCATTGCGCTGTGGCCCTCCTTCCCCCTTCATTAACATTCGCTCACTCTCCCCTCGGCGGCACGACGGCTCAAGAAGCCCGGGTCCCAACATCGCCTCTCTCCTTTAAAAACCATCAGTGACGATCTTCGGAGAAAGTTTTTTGTCGGCCGAGGTCAAACGAGGTTTATTCGGCTGAGCGGGGCCGTAGGGGTCACGGTCGATAAGAGGCGTCTTCCGCCTAGGGTCCACCTCCTAAGGTGAATAAAATCGTTATTCATTAGCCAGAAATAAATTAATAAAGAATGTTTTGGTGTTGGAAGGAGTTTGGCATTTTCACCTCGGCCTTCTCCCCTCGTCTTCCTTAGATCCTCATTTTATTTTATTTTATTTTTATTTTCTTCCTTTTTCGTTGCTTCTTTGGCCTCTTTGTGTCGGCCATGTTATCGTTTAAGATTCTCTCCCTCTCCTCCCTCCCCTCCTCCTCCCTCCGTCCCGATATTTTTTTTTCAATTTCAATAAAAAGGTTAACAACTTTGAAGTGAATATTACATAAAGCCAAATCGGAAATATATCACACACACACACACACACACACACACACACACACACACACACACACACACACACACACACACACACACACACACACACACACACACACACAAACACACACACACACAGACACACACACACACATCTCTTTTCCTTTTATTTGGTGTTATCGATTCTGAGAATAATGAAACAATTTACAACGGTGGACCCCCCACCTCCCGTTTTCTCTAATCAGGGCCACCTCATTAGTGCAAACCAATAATGTGGAAAAATGAATTGTTACTCTGTAGTGGTAAACGGCCGGTCTTTTATATATATATATATATATATATATATATATATATACATATATATATATATATTATATATATGTATATATATATTGTATATACATTTAAACATATATATATATACATATATATATATATTTATATATATGTATATATATTATATAACTTATATATATGTATATATATATGTATATATATATATATGTATATATTGACTATATTATGACAAATAAGATTGAAGGTGAAAGAAATTGACGAGGAGAAATGGGGGAATTTTACGCCTTAACGTTTCGACCCGCAGGATCTTGATCACAAAGCTAACAACTCAAACGTAACCGGATATTTTATACACGGACGGGTCATCTTATGGGACGCTTCGGAGAGCTTGCTATTTTATCTGCGTATTCTTTTATTATTAATAAACTTGTGGCTTTTGCTAAACATATAAATCCTTCTCTATGGTTAATGTTGTTATTAGTGTTGATATATGCTGCCTCAATTGTCTTCCTTAGTTTCTTGGATGATCCTTTATTTAATACGGTTGTGTTGTTCCAATCTGGAAGGTGATCATGTTTATCCACATGTATTACTATGGAGTTAGATGTCCTATGGGCTTTTAAGTCATTTTTATGTTCATTTATTCTTTTATTAATTCCGCGACCAGATTCACCAAAATATGAAGAGGGACAGCTTTTTACACGGGATTTTATAAACAACGCTGTTTTTCGTTAGTGGGATTATTGTCGCTACGTGTTACCAAATGTCCTACTTTGCTACCTGACGTCCTGGCTATTTTGATGCCCGCTTTTAGGAGAAAAGTGTCTAGGTATGAATTAACATTAGAGTTTGGTACTGTGATATATCTGGTTTCATTATTACATTTATTATCATTCTTATTTTTATTTTCATCTTTACTTTTGTTAATTATTTCTTTGGCTTTCTTTTTCAATCAACCTACATAAGAGACCTTTTGGATATTTGAGTTTGATGAAAGTCTCAGTAATATGTTGTAATTCAGGATCTAGAAATTCTTTACTGCATATACGAAATGCTCTGAGGAAGAAACCCATTATAATACCTGTTTTAGTTCTGTCATCATGTCCTGAGTAGAAGTGTATATAGTCTTCTTTATTGGTGGGTTTCCGGTATACTGAAAATTTCACATTTTTATCTATTCTATGGATAATTGTGTCTAAGAAAGGTAATTTTCCGTTATTTTCATTTTCTGCAGTAAATTGTATATTTTCATTTACACTGTTTAATCTCCTGAGTTTGTTATTAATGTCTGTATCCTTAGGTACAATACCTAAGTACCTAAGTAGCAAGCTCTCCGAAGCGTCCCATAAGATGACCCGTCCGTGTATAAAATATCCGGTTACGTTTGAGTTGTTAGCTTTGTGATCAAGATCCTGCGGGTCGAAACGTTAAGGCGTAAAATTCCCCCATTTCTCCTCGTCAATTTCTTTCACCTTCAATCTTATATGTATATATATATATGTATATATATATATGTATATATATATATGTATATATATATATGTATATATATATACATATATATGTATAAATTACACACAGGAACCCACAGTCGGGGAAAGAATAAACTTCGAATAAAGAAAAATCCTATATTTCGGCTATCAACTGTAGCCCTCTTCAGGAAAGTACATAAGATAGAGAACAGAGGGGACTTATAAACTACAGTAAGAAGAGATGTGGACAGTTGACCTCACTCAGGCGCGGGGCAAACTGGGGTGGCGGGGGAGGGAGGAGGTGAGGAGAGGGGAGGATGTAGTGTCCGCACCAACTTGGCAACTGCTGCGCGTGAGATTATGTCAGGAGTCCACTGCCCTTTAGAAATATTAATATTAGGGCATTCCTCAATTAATGCTGATTCGACTATTTTTCTCCTGAAACCGCAGTGGGACTTGAACACTAATCTGGCCTTACCCCAGTCGAAAGAATGATTTTTATTTTTGACATGAAGAAATACAGCCGAATTTTCTTGCCCATACCTAATTAACCTTTTATGTTCTGCCAATCTAGTGTTCAGGTCTCTCCCGGTTTGACCCAAGTAGTAGTCCTTGATATATATATATATATATATATATATATATATATATATATATAGCATGTATATATACTGTATACATACTATATATATATATACATGTATATATATATATACTGTATACATACATACATATATATGTACATGTATATATGTATATATATGTATGTATGTCTATGTATATATATGTATATATATATGAAGGACTACTTTTACACAGGACCTGCGCACCGAGATCCCTGGGTCCGCTAGCGGAGGCCAGAACTTTCTTTATAACCTAACATTTTATATTGGACAAATATATCAAAACTAGAAACCTAACATTGTATATAGGACAAATATATCAACTATTGACTTATTCAATGCAGTATAAGTTAATATAAACTTTTATAGTGAAATAAGAAACTATTTTTAAGGCACTGTTATGCTTTGAAATGCCAATTTTAGCCGGACTTAACAGGTATTATTGTCTTGTTCAGCATCCTCAGTTTCTCAAGATGGTTCAGAACCTGAGGCCAGGTTATATTCCTCCATCCAGAAAAGATATTGCTGATAAGTACTTGGATCTTGTGTATGAAAAGGAATATAAAAAATGTGCAGATGACCTGAATAATGAAACTGTATGTCTTTCAATTGATGAGCCCATAATATGTGTCACTCTAACAACATCCACTGGTCAGATTTATTTAG
>NC_134798.1:41332894-41337894 GCF_046742065.1 Oratosquilla oratoria
CCTCTCTCCCCATCCTCCTCTTCTTCCTTCTCATCTTTCTCCTCTTCCTCCTCCTTCTCCTCTCTCCCCATCCTCCTCTTCTTCCTCCTCCTTCCCCTCTCTCCCCATCCTCCTCTTCTTCCTCCTCATCATTCTCCTCTTCCTCCTCCTTCCCCTCTCTCCCCATCCTCCTCTTCTTCCTCCTCTTCTTCCTCCCCTTATCCTTCTCTCTCCATCATCCTCTTCTTCCTCTTCTTCTTCCTCCTCTTCCACCTTTTCCTTCCTCCTCCTCCTCAATCTTCTCTTACCCCTCCTCCTCCTCCTCCTCCTCCTCCTCCTCCTCCTTTTTTCCCTTTCTCCTCCTCTTTCCTCCTTCACTCCTTTTCTCTTTTTTCTTCTTCTTCCTCCTCCTCCTCTTATCCCTTTTCTTTTCCTCCTAATCCTCTTTCTTCTTCTTTCTTTATGTCATCCTTAGTTTTATAACACATTTCTCATTTATTTCTTATTCATTCTTATTCATTTCAATATTTCTCTGTTAATTCGGCCATTATTCATATTTTTGTTTTGTCAATAGATCTATTGATCTATTTACTATTATCTGTTTCTTTTTCATATTTCATTTGTTACTAATTAAGATGTTTATAAATTCATCCATGGATTAATTCGTGTCTAACATCTTATACATTTACTTAACCATCCACACACACACACACACACACACACACACACACACACACACACACACACACACACACACACACACACACACACACACACAAACTTTTTCTATTGAAGAGCGGCTCTTGATTTGAAGATGTTAAGGAGTGAAAGAGCGCTTAATAAAATCATCTGCCCCAAACCAGAATAGTGTGCGCCAATTTTGGGGAGGGGGCTAAGTGGATAGGCTATACATGGATAAACGCTTATGGCGCAGAATCAACCTCGATTTTAGTCGTCTGGTGGATTTGGATTTCCTCATATAAAATAAAAAAAATCTGAAGAGAGAGAGAGAGAGAGAGAGAGAGAGAGAGAGAGAGAGAGAGAGAGAGATTTAGATTTAGTTCTTTCCTTCTGGTTAACCTCAGACGATTTTATTCGGCCAAAGAGCCCCGGCGGACTGGGAATGGGGTTCCGACCCCTCCCCTGAAGGTTACCGGAGTCTGTTGTACGAAGTTCGGAAACCTTTTCGGAATATCGGAAGGCTTATCCTCTGTCAGCCTCTCTTTGCACCTCGGCACGGACGGGTGGGACGCCTTTGTTGTTGTTGTTGCTTCTCTCTCTCCTTCTCTCTCTCTATCTACCTATCTATCTATCTCCCTCCATTCCTCTCTCCCTCCATCCCTCTCTCCCTCTATCCATCCCTTCCTCTCCCTCCCTCTCCCTCCTTCCCTCCCTCTCCCTCTCTCTTTCTCCCCTTCCCTCCCTCTCTCTTTCTTCCCTTCCTCACTCTCCTTCTCTCCCTCCCTCTGTCTCTTACCATCTCTCCTTCTCTCTCTCCGTCTCTTTTCCTCTCTCCTTTCTCTCTCCTTCTCTCTCTCTCTCTCTCTCTCTTTCTCTCTCTCTCTCTCCCCCTCTC
Source organism: Oratosquilla oratoria (assembly GCF_046742065.1). NCBI lineage: Eukaryota > Metazoa > Arthropoda > Malacostraca > Stomatopoda > Squillidae > Oratosquilla > Oratosquilla oratoria. The sequence goes on from NC_134798.1 coordinate 41,334,450, forward strand.
TCCCTCTGTCGCCCTCCATCCCTCCTTCACTCTCTCTCTCTCTCCCTCTCTCTCTCTCTCTCTCTCTCTCTCTCTCTCTCTCTCTCTCTCTCTCTCTCTCTCTTTCTCTCTCTCTCTCTCTCTGTCTCTCTCTCTCTGCCTCTGGCTCTCCCTCTGCGCTGCACAGAGGATATAGAAAATAGTTTCCAAAGGGAGAAAAGTCTATGGTATTTCCTATTTTTCCCCTTTCCACTCTCTTACGCTTCTTTCGTTCTCTCTTTCATGGTTTTCTTCTTTCTTTCTTCCTCACATTCTTCTTTCGTTTTGTTTTGTTTTTCTTTTTTCATTGACGCCATTTCTTCTTCACATTTAGGTTGTACGTTATCATCATCATCATCATCATCATCATCATCATCATCATTAGCAGCAGCAGCAGCAGCATCGTCATCGTCATTATCATCACCATCAGTAACATTACCATCAACTTCACCATCAACTTCACCATTAACTTCATCATCATCATCATCATCATCATCATCATCATCATCATCATCATCATCATCATCATCATCATCATCATCATCATCATCATCATCATCACCATCATCATCACCATCACCATCATCATCATCACCATCATCATCATCATCATCATCATCATCATCATCATCATCATTGTCTATCACCACTAATACCTAGAAGTTGAGGAGGAGGAAGATGAGGAGGAGTAGGAGGAGGAGGAGGAGGGGAAGAGGAGGGTGAGGGTGAGAGTATGAAAGGGATCGTTCCCATGGCGGAGGTAATCGCCTCCTGGTGTATAATCAGAACCTTGTCAGGGCCCCCAGTGAGGAACCTCATTGGAAGGACAGCGGCCATTTTGTTTTAGTCTCGGCCATTTTGCTTTAGCCGGTCATATCATTAAATTTTGGAAATGAAAATATCGTCACCTTCCTCCCCCTCCTCCTTCCATCCTTCTCCTCCTCCTCCTCCTCCTCCTCCTCCTCTTCCTCCTCTTTCTCCTCATGCTACTACCCCTCCTCCTTATGTTCCTCCTCTTCCTCCATTTTCTCCTCTTCCTCCTTTTACTCCTCCTTTTCTTCCTTGTTCTCCTTCCTTGCCTACTCATTCTCCTTCTTTTCCTCCTCCTTCTTCTCTTCTTCCTTCTCTTGCTCCTTCTCTTTTTTCTCCTCCTCCTCCCCCTCCCCCTCCCCCTCTCCTCCTCCTTCCTCTTATACTCTTTCTCCTCCTCCTCCTCCTCTTCCTTCAAGTCTTCCTTCTCACTTTCCATCTCCTCTTCCTCTTCCTCCTCCTTATTCTCCTCTTCTTCCTTCAGCTCCTCCTCTTCCTCATTTTCTTCTCATTCTCCTCTTCCCTCTCTTCCTCCTCCTCCCCGTCATCGCTATTATCACCACATCACCACGACTGTCACCATCAGTCACCACCAACACCACCATTGATACCACTACCACCACCCCTACCACCACTACCACCACCATTATCACTACCACTTCCACTGGTCTAATTATTACCACCACTACCACTATCACCACCACAATGACCACCACCAATGCCACCACGACCACCACCACGACTACCAACACCACAATCATCACCACCACGACTACCATACAAACCACCAGTCACCACCACCAACACCATCATCACCACTACTACCACCACTATCACCACTACCACCACCACTACTCTTATCACCACTACCACTATCACCACCACAATTACCACCACCAATACCAGTGCCACCACCACCACAATCATCACCAACACCGTCACCACGACTACCATACCACCACCACAGTCACCACCACCAACACCACTACCGCCACCACTACTCTCATCACCACCACCATTATCACCACCACTATCACCACTGCCACCTCCACCACGACTACCATTACGTGTTCCCATCTCATTTCGCTTTAGTGCTACTTACCTTATTAATAATCTCCCTCACTCCACTTCCTCCGCATTTTCTCCTGTCTTACTTTCTCCCTCCATTCCCCCAACACTCCTCCAACACTCCCAATCCTCCTCACACTCCTCCTTCCACTCCCTCACCAGCTTCAGATAGCGACGCCAATTTGTCCAGATTGATAGAAGCGCTGGTAAAGTTCAGTTCAGAACAATAACAATGATAAGAACAACAATAACATTAGCGTCAGCGTCACCGAGTACTCAATGTTCTTCATTTGTTCTTTGAAATGTGGGGAACAGTAATATTATTAAATCTTCCTATATCATCATCACTGTCACCATCACCATCACTCTAACCCTCACTATCAACATCATAATCACCATCACCACCACCATCCATCCCCGTCACCATCAATATCACCATCAACACCATCAGTACCAATATCATCATCACCACCACTATCATCATCATCACCATCACTATCACCACCACTATCACCATCACCACCACTATCACCACCAACACCACTATCACCACCAACACCATCACCACCAATATCATCACCACCACTATCACCACCACCCATCACCATCAACACCAACACCACTACTATCACCACCATCATCACCATCACCACCACTATCACCACCATCACTACCTCTATCACCATCATCACTACCACTATCACCGTCATAATCACCTTCACTATCATCACCATCCATCACCATCAACATCAACACCACCACTATCACCACTATCATCATCACCATCACCTTCACCATCACCGTCACCATCACCACCGCATTATCTCCACCAAAGCTCTGCATTTCTCCTTCGACATTATCTCACCTTTCCATTTCCTTAACTGGTTCTCTCCTCCTCCCCCTCCTCCTCTTCCTCCATCTCCTCCATCTCTTTTTCTCCACCTCCTCCTCTTCCTACCCCTCCTCCATCTCTTTTTTTCCGCCCCCTCTTCCTCCTCCTCCTCGTCCTCCTCGTCCTCCTCCTCCTCCCCCTCCTCCTCCCCCTCCTCCTCCCCCTCCTCCATTTCCATCTCTTTTTCTTCACCTTCTCCCTCTCCTTCTTCTCCTCTTCCTCCTCCTCCTTCTTCTCTTCTTCCTCCTCCTCTTCGTCACCCTCCTCCTCCTCTTTCCTCTCTTTACTTTCTTCCCTATTACCCCTTCCTCTCAAGGTCTTTCCCCTCTTCCTCCTCCTCCTCCTCCTCTTCTTTCTCTTCCTCTTCCATTGCCACAAGAGCTACTCATTAATTCAAAATATCTTCCATTCCCCTTCCTTCTCCTCTGCTTTTCCTTCTCCTCCTCCTTCTCCACCTCCTCCCCCTTTTCAACTTCCTCCTCCTCTTCCTCCCCTCTTTCATCTCCCCCTCTTCCTCTTCTCTTTTTCCTTCTCTTCATTCTACTCCTCCTCCTCCTGTTTCTCCTCCTCTTCCTCCTGTTTCTCCTCCTCTTCCTCCTCCTCCTTCCTCCTTCTCTTCCTCCTTCTCCTCCTTTTCCTTCTCCTACTCCTCCGTCC
>NC_134798.1:41345394-41347894 GCF_046742065.1 Oratosquilla oratoria
TCTCCTCTACCTCCTCCTCTTACTTCTCTTCCACTCCCTTCTCTTACTCCTCTCCCTCCTCCATCTCCTCTTGCTCCGCCTCCTCCTCCACATCCTTCTCCACCACATTCACTTCGTCACCCTACACCTCCTCCATCTCCTCCTCCTCCTCCTCCTCCTACTCCTCCTACTCTTACTCCTCCTCCACCTCCTCCACCTCCTCCTCCTCCTACTCTTACTCCTCTTCCATCTCCTCCACCTCCTTCAATTCGTCCCCCTTCACCTCCTACTCCACTTCCTCTTCCCCTTCCTCCTCCCACTCCTCTTCCTCCTCTATTGCTCTTCTGTGTTTTATGATTTGTTATATTCCCCTTTTCTCTTTTTATCTCAATATTTCCCCCCTTTTATTCTATTTTTTTTTATTTTCATTTCGCTTTTCTTTCCCCATTCCACCATTTTTCCGGAGTACATTTTTTTTTCTTTTCATTTTTTCATATTTTTATTTGTCTTTTATCTACATTCATCTTTCCCACTTTCCCCTTCCCTTCCTCACTTTCTTCCAGAATAACATTTTGTTTCTTGTTTCTTTTTTCTCATTTTTGTGCTGTTTTATCTCTCTCTATTCCTCTCTGTCTCTCTCTTCCTCTCTCTCTATTCCTCTCTCTCTCTCTCTCTCTCTCTCTCTCTCTCTCTCTCTCTCTCTCTCTCTCTTTCTCCCTCTCTTTCTCCCTCTCTCTCTCTCTCTTTCTCCCTACCTCCCTCCCCCCCCTCCCTCCCTCTCTCTCTCTCTCTCTCTCTCTCTCTTTCTCCCTCTTTTTCTCCCTCTCTCTCTCTTTCTCCCTCCCTCCCTCTCTCTCTCTCTCTCTCTCTCTCTCTCTCTCTCTCTCTCTCTCTCTCTCTCTCTCTCTCTCTCTCTCTCTCTCTCTCTCTCTCTCTCTCTCTCTCTCTCTCTCTCTCTCTCTCTCTCTCTCTCTCTCTCTCTCTCTCTCTCACTCTCTCCCTGTATCTGTTTACAAACAAGTTTAGTGTTTTCCTTTGGCTATTTGTTTATCAGTTAATCTATTAATATATCTATCTACTTATTTATCTATTTATTATCAATTCACCTATTTACTTACCTAATAATTTACTCATTTATTTATTTATCGATTTACGTATCTACCAACTTATTTTCTATTTAATGATGTATTAATTCATTCATTGTTTATTTATGTGATAATGAATGAATGAATGAATGAATGAGTTGATTAATCAAATAATTGATTTATCTCTTGATCTACTTATCTATATTTTTCGTCATTTTTCTCTTCGTGGGATCAGCCATAGATCCTTAAATTAACTTAAAGGACATTTTCTCTTTACACTAATGTTGCTGAATATTTAGTAAATAATTCTCAAAATTTCATTCGATTATAATATAAATTTCCAAGTTACTTCACGGTAATTGTTTTCTGTTTTCCCTTAATACCTTAGACAAAAAAAAATAAAAATAAAATAAAATAAAACAAAATAAATAGAAAAATAATATATAATATAAAATAAGGTAAAATAAAAAATATATATAATAGAATAAGATACAGTAGCCAGTACCGATTCTTGACTGCAGATTTTTGCTTAGTATAGACTCGTTCCCAGTCGGAGTATTTATATTATTTTTTTAAGAACCCCTAGGGCCCAGCGTCACGCAGCATTTCGAGGTTATTTTTTCATTCATTCGTGCATGGAAAAGGTACGGCACAGCTTTAACGGTAAAGATGATAATGATAACAGTGAAGATAATGATAGTAATAATGATAATGATTATGAAGATATTGATGATAATGATGATAATATTAATGATGATGATGGTGATTATAACAACAATGATAATAGTAATAATAGTAATAATAATGATAATAATAATAATGATAATAATAATAATAATAATGATAATAATAATAATTAATAATAATTAATAATGATGACGATGATGATGGTAATTATAACAACAATGATAATAGTAATAACAATAATAATAATAATAATAATAATCATGATAATGATGATGATGATGATGGTGATGATGATGGTGATGATGATGATGATGATGATGATGATGATAATGATGATGATGGTGATGATGATGGTGATGATAATGGTGATGATGATGATGGTAAGGATAATGAAAAACAACCTTGCTACTACTACTAGTGATAATGATGATGATAATGATAATAATTATAGCAATGACAGTAATATTAATAATGATAGTAATGATGATGATGATAATCATAATGATGGTGATGGTGATGATAATGAAAAACAAACTTGCTACTTCTTCTAGTGATAGTGATACTAACACCCAAGAAAGAAGCAGTTAAATGGAATAATGAATAACAAAATTAACATGACGCAAGGCCGTGTTGAAAAGATGAATATGCAATTATTTTTGTTAAACTTTTCTCTAATTTATTCTATTCATCCTCTCCATTTTCGCATTTTTCTTTATTATTGTTATTATTATTATTTCATCTACGCCCCC
>NC_134798.1:41352894-41362894 GCF_046742065.1 Oratosquilla oratoria
TCATATACTTGTATATGCTCAATAACTAACATAACTTTATCCGATTCAGCTTAATCTGCATCGCTAACTTTTAATTCCAAGAATCGTTGATGCAGTTGGCTGCACTGAATCTGCGTCCATGCTTAGCGAGGAGCATCCATGCTCTCTCTCTACGCTCTCTTTTACATGTTCCCGCTCCTCTTCCACGCCCCTCCTCTCTTTCTCTCTTTCTCTCTCTCTCTCTCTCTCTCTCTCTCTCTCTCTCTCTCTCTCTCTCTCTCTCTCTCTCTCTCTCTCTCTCTCTCTCTCTCTCTCTCTCTCTCTCTCTCTCTCTTACATGGTCATGCTCACTCTTTTGGTCTTCTGTATGTTCTCTTTTAGTCCTACATGCTCGTCCATCTCTTGCATACACTCTCTGTATTCTTTCAACGCTTCAGTATGCTCATATTATTGCCAGCCGACAATATATATATATATATATATATATATATATGTATATATATATAATATATATATAACATATGCATATATTATTTTCTGACAAGCGGAAGCTCTCTTGCGGATTCTGTCAGCCTGAGATACTTTCCCTCATGTTGATTTTGTCAGCCAGGTCTCTTTCTTGCTGATTCTATCAGCCAGAATCTCTCTTCTCGATTCCGTCAGTCAGAAGCTTTCACTTTTCTTGTTGATTCTTTCAGCCAACTTTTTCTCTTTCTTTCTGGTTTTATCAGCCAAAGTTCCTCTTTCTTGCTGATTCTGTCAGCCAGTCTTTCTCTTTTTTGCTGATTCTTTCAGATAGTCTTTATTTCTTTGATAATCCTGTCAGTCAGCTCTCTTTCTTGCCGATTCCGTCAGCCAGAGTCTCCCTTTCTTGCTGATTCTGTCAGACAGAGGCTTTCTCATATGTTGATTCTGTCAGCATGAGTCTTTCTTGCTGATTCTGTCAGCCAGAGACTCTCTCACTCTTGTTGATTCTGTCAGCCAGAAAATCTCTTTCTTGCTGATTTTGTCAGCCAGAGACTATTTTTTGCAGATTCTGTCAGCCAGTCTCTCTCTCTCTCTCTCTCTCTCTCTCTCTCTCTCTCTCTCTCTCTCTCTCTCTCTCTCTCTTTCTTTCTTGCTGATTCTGTCAGGCAGCTCTTTCTCTCTTATTGATTCTATCTGTCGGTCTCTCTTTCAGAATCTGTCAGCCAGAGGCTTTCTCTTTCTTGCTGATTCTGCCAGAAACTCTCTCTTGCTGATTCTGTCAACCAGAAGGTTCTCTCTTTTTAATTCTGTTAGCAAGTCTCTCTTTCTTGATTCTATCAGCCAATTCTCTCACTCTTGCGGATTCTATCAGTCAGAATCTCTCTCTCTCTCTCTCCCTCTCCCTCTTTCTCTCTCTCTCTCTCTCTCTCTCTCTCTCTCTCTCTCTCTCTCTCTCTCTCTCTCTCTCTCTCTCTCTGCAGATTCTGTCAACCGCTAGCGTGCTGCAACCCTGATTCTGTCAGCCAGTGGATCTTCCTCCGGCTGCTTCTGTCAGATTCCGACTCAAGTTTCCTTTCCGCTCCGCCCCATTCTCCCCGCCCACGCCCGTATTCACGCCCATAAAGATGATAACGGGGACCCAACTTTTGTACGCACACTCGTCGACCTTTCCCTCTGAAGCCATTTCTTTTCGTAGCCGACCTTCGACCACCGACGCTGAAGTTTTTTATTATTCGTAGTCTGTTTCCCTTTGCGATCATCCTCTTTTTTTTTTTTCTTTTTTTGAGGTATGGCGTCTTGTCTGCATTACGCTCCATTTTCTGTGATTTTTTTTTTAGTTCAGGTCAAATCCGTTTTCCAGGTGGAGGTATGTATGTGTGTATGAATGTATGTATGTACTTATGTATGTATGTATGTTTATATATATATATATATATATATATATATATATATATACACTTATGTGTGTGTGTCTGTGTGTGTGTATGTAAAGTATATAATTGTATATAAGTAATATATGTAATGTGTGAAATGCATGTATGTGTGTATGTATATATGTATGTATGTATGTATGTATGTAATGTATGTGTGTGTATGTATGTGATATATGTAATGTATGTATGTATATATGTGTGTGCATATATATGAGTATGTATGTACATATATATGTGTGTGTGTATATATGTAATATATGTATGTATGTGTATGTAATATATGTAATGTATGTAATGTACGTAATGTTTGTATGTGTGTATGTAAGTATGTATGTATGTGTATATATATAAGTATGTATGTATATATATGTGTGTGTGTGTATGTGTGTGTGTATATATGTAATATATGTATGTATGTGTATGTAATATATGTAATATATGTAATGTACGTAATTTTTGTATGTGTGTATGTATGTATGTATGTATGTATGTATGTATGTATACGCACCCCTTCTAACTCTTGTGTGTACATTTCCCTCTCGTCCTCGCTCCCTTCTTCCGTTTCATCAATTCGTTCGTTTGTTTTTCTTGTTGGCTCCACCATCTTCTCGTTTATTCACTTTTTCCCATGTATACATTTCTCCCCTCCCTTTATCCTCTCCCTTTATCTCCTTTATCCTTTAGTCTTGACACCGTTGGTTGTCTCTTTGTCTACCTGACTCATGTTATAATTGATAGATTATATCACAAGTGATTGTGGATCCTTTGGGCCCTTCATAATCACTTGTTCACTTAAAATAGTAAGGGACTAAGCTAGGATTTTTTTTTTTGTAAACTCGTTTTTAAATAATACTTCAAGCATATTATTGTTTCTTAGTCCCCCAAAAAACATCTCCAAGAAAGAAACAACTAATATTTCCTTAAAAAAAAAAAAAAAAATCTGTATCTCCTCAGTGATCCTTTTGTCTCCTGTTTTATGGTAGAATCTTCAAGAGGTCTCGAACCTCTCTGTCAGAGTTTGTCGGAGTCTGTTAGAGTCTGTTAGAGTCTGTAAAATTCTGTAAAATTCTGTCGTAGTCCTTCGGAGTCTGTCAGAATCTGTTAGCACCTGTCGAAGTCTACTGGAATCTATCAGATTATGTCAGAGTTTTTCGGAATCTGTCAGAATCTGTCGAAGTCTGTCAGAATCTGTCGAAGTCTGCCAGAATCTGTCAGAACCTGTTGGAGTCTGAGTTTGTCGGAGTCTATTGGAATCTGCCATAAAAATACATTGTAAGGACTTGCTCACTTTGTTTTTTATCAGTGCTATTAACCGCTCGTAAAACGCAAGATTCATTAGGGCGGAAGGACCAGGTGGAGCCCAGTCTGGCAACGGACGAGGACGCCCCGGCAGCGGCGCCAACTTTGGCTTTTGTGGGTGAGCTCTGTCTTTGACCCAAAACACCGCATTCAAAAAAAAAAAAAAAAAAAAAAAAAAAAAAAAAAGGAAACTATCAACATGAGACTAATTTTTTTCCCTCTCGATCTGCGGATTTCGGTCGATTTTTTCGAACCAAGTTTGATCGGAAACGAGATTATGGTTTTCGTGAATTCCAAACAGACAGACAAGCGAAGGAGGGATGGACAGGTAGTCAGACAGAGAGTCTGAGAATCATGCAGGTAGGCAGATAGACAGAGACAGGTAGACAGACAGATAGACAGACAGACGGACAGGCAGATAGACAGGTAAACAAGACAGGGTGACATAGAGATAGACAGAGAGAAAAACAGACAGACAGACAGATAGACAGGTAGGCAGACAGAGAGAAAGACAGAAGAGAGGTACACAGACAGGCGGGCAGGCAGACAGACAGACAGGCAGACAGATAGACAGATAGGCAGACGGACAGGCAAATAGACAGGACAGACACACCTAAAGCTATAGTATGTTTGATGATGGCTGCCGCTGGCCTATCTTATTCAGATGAAGGGCTGCAGACCTCTCTCTCTCCCTCTCTCTCTCTCTCTCTCTCTCTCTCTCTCTCTCTCTCTCTCTCTCTCTCTCTCTCTCTCTCTCTCTCTCTCTCTCCCCCCATTGTTCTTCTCTTCCCTATTTTCTGTTGTTTCCTTTCTTCCTCCTTTCTTCTTCGCGTTCCGCTCGTTTACGTCTTTCTTTCAATCTATTTCTTTACAGTTCGTCTCCTTTTTCTTCTGTTTCCATCTTCGTCCCTCACCCTCTTCCCTCCCCCCCCCACCCCTTCGAGACTTTTCCTTCTTGCGTTGTCTTTTTCTCGTCTTTCACTCCTTCCCATCTTTATCAGACCCTTTCTCTATTCTCCCTCCTCCTCCTCCTCCTTTACTCCTCCTTTTATTTTCCTCCTCCTCCTCCTCCTCCTCCTCCTCTACTTACTCCTTCTTTTACTGCTCCTCTTCCTCCTTTTACTCCTCCTCCTTTTACGCCTCCTCCTCCTTCTTCTGCATCGTTCCCTCCTCCTCCTCACTTTCCTCATTTTCCTCCTCTTCCTCCTCCTCTTCCTCCTTCTCTTCCTCCTTTTCCTCTTCTTTCTCCTCCTCTTCCTCCTCCTCCTCTTTCTTCTCCTTCCTCCTCCTCTTCCTCCTCTTCCTCCTCCTCCTCCTTTTTCTCCTCCTCTTCCTCCTATTTCTCTTCCTCATCCTCTTCCTTCTCCTCCTCTTCCTCCTCATCCTCTTCTTTCTCCTCCTCTTCCTCTTCCTCTTTCATCTCCTTCGTTTCCTCCTCCTCTTCCATCTACTCCTCCTCCTCCTCCTTTTTGCTCGCACTTTTCTATTCCTTTTTCTTCGTGTGTGTTTTGGCATCTGCTATTTTTCGTCTTCATTTTCTCTCTCGGTGGTGGCGAGCCTACGCCAGGAAGCGCTGAGTAGTTGTGGCCGAAGCCGTCACCTTTACCCTACTATATGCTTTAGAGACTGTTAGGACAGGTAATTTTCAGTCACTGCTGGGAATCGGAAAGGAGTGCGGGAATCGAACCCACGACTAAGCAAATGCGAGACCAGCACGCTTCCGATGACGCCACCAACAGGTAACAATCACTGCTGGGAATCGGAGAGGAGTGCGGGATTCGAATCTGCAACTAAACGAAAGGGTTTTATGAGATCTGCAAAGGATGTTCCAGTTGTACCTGAGGGCCTTCGAGTACCAGTTCTTCTTCTTCCTCTTCTTCTTCTTCTTCTTCTTCTTCTTCTTCTTCTTCTTCTTCATTTTCTTCTTCTTCTCCATTTTCTTCTTCTTCTTCTTCTTCTTCATTTTCTTCTTCATTTTCTTCTTCTCCATTTTCTTCTTCTCCATTTTCTTCTTCTTTCTCTTCATTTTCTTTTTCTTCTCCATTTTCTTCTTCTTCTTCTTCTTCTTCTTCTTCATTTTCTTCTTCTTTTCCATTTTCTTCTTCTTCTTCTTCCTCTTTTTTTCGGGAGCACCTCGCATGACGGGTCATGTCATAACCGGGGACCAATTTTTTTTTTTTTTTTTTTAATGACGTTATTACATTTGGTGCACATAAAGTACCCCGGCAATTATGGCGCCGGCAGGGAAAAGGGGGACCAAGTGCTCCTAATTAGCAACTCCGGCCGGCCGGCCGGCCGGCTGGATGGCTGGATGATGGTCGAAGGTGATGGTGCCATCCGGCTGTGCCAGCCATGCCGTGGGGGTGTTGGGTGGGTAACCCAGGGGTAAGGATGGTTAGATTGTAACAGTGATTTTTTATTTTATTTCATTTTTAATTTTAACGCACTATAGGGATGAAGAGAATCGTAAAACGTGTGTGTGTGTGTAAACAATATCAATGATGATAATAATGATAATAATAATGATAATAATAATAACTGTAGTAATAATAATAACAATAACAACAAAAACAACAACAGCAACAATGATAATGATGATAATGATAATGATGGTCGCATTATTGAGTTAATAATGTTGCAATTAGAAAGTGTCCATGTACAATTTGAGCTAATTTCAGGACTAAACTGAGTTAATAATGTGCACTATGAACGGAATGGCGCTGTTCTTGTGACGTTCAGTTCTCGGCGCTCTGATGGGCACAAGTTTGTTGCTGTGCCTGGTACCGTGGCCCCTACCACGCCACGCTACCAGGCAAAACAACACACTTGTGTGTGTGTGAGTGTGCGCGCGTGTGTAGATGTGTGCGTTTTAATTGACTTTATCAACGTGTACTAGAGCTTTCATGATTTCTTTCACGACGCTGACACGGTAATCAGTCTTGCCAGATTTCCGTCATTTGTTATCAGGAGGGGTTACCTGCTGATAAGCATCCTTCCAACACTTGCAGGATTCCTCTTCCTCCATCTTCGGTGTGGCAACACGGGGAAGGATTCTGGGGAAAAGGAGAGAACTGAGTAATGTATCGCTCGAACCACAGTGCACAACATAGACCTAAGACTGGCCGAGGGAGCTAAGTGATTCTCCCTCAGGTTGCCCATCTAACCCCCCCCCCCCAGAGCCCCACGGGACTGGGGGGAAGACGGGTACGAATGAATGTGTATACATGTGTATGCGCTTGTGTTTGTGTGTGCGTGTGTGTGTGCGTGCGTGCGTGTTTGTGTGTACAGTTTGTGATTGTGTGTGTGTGTGTGTGTGTGTGTGTGTGTGTGTGTGTGTGTGTGTATGTGTGTGTGTGTGTGCGTATGTGTGTGTGTGTGTGCTTGTTTGTGTGTGTATGTGTGTGTGTGTGTATGCATGCGTGTGTGCGTGTGTGTACAGTTTGTGCTTTTGTGTGTGTGTGTGTGTGTGTGTGTGTGTGTGTGTGTGTGTGTGTGTGTGTGTGTGTTTGTGATTCACAGTGGTCTTGGATCACGTGTTGGACTTGTGATCGACTGATATTTCCCTCCCGGAAGAGAGCTCAGAGCTCATAAATGACACGCTCACCCCCCCCCCCAACTCCTCGCCCATGAGAGTTGGTGTAATGACTCGCAGCGCAGCGATACTGAAATTATTTCAGCTCTGGGCGGGATTCGAACCCGGACCGCCGTAGTGGCGGCGTGTGTGTGTGTGTGTGTGTGTGTGTGTGTGTGTGTGTGTGTGTGTGTGTGTGTGTGCACGCTTTAGGGTATCTGGAATGTAAGGGGGAAGATGGGTAGGGGTTTAGGGTAATGAAAACATGCGCACCAATACCTTTATCAATGGTTATAAAGATGGTGGTAATAGATATAATGATAATGATAATAACGATAACGATTAGAATAATTTGTGATCAACATAATGATAATGACGATTATGATGATGATTAGGAGGGTAACAGAAGTCATAGATTAACATTCGTGTGAAAATATTCGTGTGAAAAGGAAAAAGAAGGTAGTTCGATTTTTGACCGCCAGAGGGCTTATGGCGTTGAGCGATGGACCGAGGACGATGCGGGCAGAGTCTGAATACCGCAGTGTCCATTTTTTTTTTTTGGGGGGGGGGGGTCACTGGGAGGGACAGAAAAAGGTGTTTTAATCTTGCGGAGTACTTGATAGGAAAGAGTCGACAAAAGGGCATCGGAAAATGGGGGCAAATGCGGCACAATCCGATCCTATTCTGTTTTCCCAGAATGCTGTTCCGTGCAATGTTCGGGAAAATGTTTTATGCATTGTCCCTTTTTTTTTTTTTTTTTTTTTTTTTTTTTTTTTCTCCGACTTCCCAGCTGGTCTTTGCAATGCTTGTACGGTCTTTTTATTTTATTTTATTTCTTTTCTTTTCTTTAAGGAAGTGGAGGCTACGTAATAATGCTTGGATAGTCTGAAAACCTCGATTTTTTATGATAAATAAATAAGTTAATGAATAAATTAAATTAATAAATGAATAAATAAATAAATTAATATGTAGATAAATAGATCAGTAAGTGGACAAATAGATGAATATAATAAATGGATAGATAAACAAATAAATGAATATATAAATAAATGAATGAATGAATAAATGTATAAATAGATAAATGACCAGATAAATGAATAAATGATTGGATGAATGAATGAATGAATGAAATAGATATGGGAAAAGTTTAAAAACTTGTTCTACTAAAAGAAACAGAAATGTTAAAAGAGTTTGAATACAAAACATACACTGTGACCAAAGCTACGCGCCTCCGGGCGTAAGCTCTTCGTTTTAAAGTAAATTTGCACTAAAGAACCACGAGGTAAGAAGTTCGCTAGATGTTGGAATGTTCTTGAAGGTGACTGCCGGGGGTGGGGGTGTGGGGGGTGGGTTTTGGTTTGAAGAACCACAATGAAGAACAGGATGAGAAGAGGTTATGAGGTAGGAGGGAAGAGGGAGGAAGGAGAAGACGGGAGGAGAGGAAAAGGAAGAGGAAGAATAGGAATGAGAGGGAGGAAGGAGGAAAAGGAAGAAGAGATGAGAGGGAAGGGGGAGAATGAAGGGGAGGTAGAAAAGAAGAGGGAAGAAGGAGAAGGAGTGGAAAGGAAGAAAAGGAAAGGGAGGTAGGGAGGGAAGAGGAGAGGAAGGAGGAAAAGGAAAGGGAAGTATGGAGGGAAGAGGAGTAAAAAGAAAGGAAGGTAAGGAGGGAAAGGGAGAGGAAAAGGAAGGTCAGGTAGGAAGGAAAGAGGAGAGAAAGGAAAAGAAGGGAAAGAAAAACAGAGAAAAAATAAAAGGAAAATAAAGGCAAAGAAAGGTAAAAAGGGAAGAGAGAGGAAGGAAAAGGAAAGAGGGAGAGGATGTATAGAAAGAGAGAAGAGAGTAAAGAAACCTCTTGGAGTCTTTAGAACGACATCTTGGAGTCTCATTCTTCGGGAGTTCGGGAGTTCGAAATCGGCTTCGAGTGTGACGCCATCTTGGCTCTAAAGATGGCGAGGACAATCGCCGAAGCTGCAACGAAGTACGGTCTAGATTTGATTCCCTGAATAACAGGTAAAAAGAACATTTTTTCATATTTATTCACTTATTTATTTGTTGATCTATTTGTGTATTAATTGATTAATTAATTAATTGAATTATTTATTTATTTATCTACTTGTTTATTTATATATTTATTTACCTATTTATTTGTTTATTCATTCATCTATTCATTATCTATTTTTTATTTATAAAGTTATATGTTATCAGTTAATTATTTATTGATCTATTTTTTATTGGTTGATTTGTATATATATATATATATATATATATATATATATATATATATATATACACACACACACACACACACACACACACACACACACACACACACACACACACACACACACACACACACACACACACACACACACACACATATATATATATATATATATATATATATATATATATATATATATACTAGCCAAATTACCCGCGCGTTGCTGCGAGTTCTTGAATAATCCCTAACCTAACCATACCCCACCTAACTTCAACCCTTAACCTTAACCAAAATATTTTCTTTTTATGGAAATGAAATATAGCTTTAAACACTCCCCCTCCCAGGTGTGCACCCCCCCCCGAAAGTTGGGAAACTCTAGTTTGAAAATACATGCACACACAAACACAAATATCATATGCACACATTCTTTTGCGTGCGTGTGTATGTGCATGTGTGTGTGTGTGGATTGACAATAAATGTCTACAGCTAAAAGGTGAAGAAATTATCTAGTTTATTTATCTTCAGAATATATATATGGTTATAGGGGTTTATCTGCAAAAACCTAGAAGTTTATGAATAATCTATATCCGTCAGCACAAAAATTAAATGAAAATAACCAATATTTCAAAATTTGGTAAAATTATACAATCATTTTACATTTACATGCTTTCTTCTTACAAAAGCTATCATGGTTTGTGGCAACATTAATTTCACAAGTATAGATAATATTCATGGACACATACAATATTTTGTTTAATCATATTAATTCTTATGTCACAAAAAATGCTACGCCACTTAAGGGGATAGTACAGTAGTAGCGTGTTCCCACACCATAAACCACCTAACTCTAACCCTTAACCCTAACCAAAATATATGTATATTTTTTATTAAATATAGTTATCCAAGTACCTGGAGTGATAGGGTATCAGAATATATATGGTTATGAGGGTCTATCTCTAAAACCCTAGGAGTTCGTGAACAAACAAACAGACAGAGGCTACTACTACCGGGGATTCTTGGTTAACCAGA
>NC_134798.1:41367894-41370394 GCF_046742065.1 Oratosquilla oratoria
GCGCCCGCTATCCGTGGAGTACACGAAAATCCCAAATGGAAACACGCAAGCTCGTCTAAATGCAAACAGATATATTTAGACACACAACGAGCCATTGTCCACTTCACTAACAGCCGAAAATAAATGGGAAAGAGAGGAGGATTTCTTTCTTTTTCGGATTAGAGTAGGTTTGGGGAAAGCTGTATTATGGAAATGTAGAGTATTGATAAGCAAGTTTTACATTGGATAACATTTCACAAATGCGTAGAGACAATTATATTCTATTGTATATATGTATACATATATATATATATATATATATATATATATATATATATATATATATATATATATATATTTTTGTATTTATATATTTATATATATATATATATATATATATATATATATATGTGTGTGTGTGTGTGTGTATGTGTGTGTGTGTGTGTGTGTTGACGTAAGTGTGAGTAGGAAACACAGGAGTCTTAATCTGAGTTTATTCCTGACTAGTTTCGCAAGTATGCTTTCTCATATATGTATGTATGTATACATATGTGTATATATACCTACATGTATGCAGATAAATAACAAAACTGGCCTGTGATCCAATGATATGCTGGTTACTACCATGGAAAGCAAGAAACACGAAGTTCCCAAGTGCTTTCGTGTATTTCACATCTTCAGGGAAGATACAGATAAAAGTGGTACAAAGCCCCTTGGGAAGTTCATGTTCATTGTTTTCCTCTATTTTTTCAGCAACAAGCAAAATATACATATACATATATACATATACCTGTTTATGCATATACATATACATACACATATACATATACTAATACATATACGTATACGTACACATATGCGTATACATATGCACATACATGCGAATTAATCACAAAAAACACGTGATTCACAAAATGAGTAATAAAACCACTTGGAAAATAAAATGAAAGTTGACCGAACGTTTTCGTCTATTCAAGATATTTTTAAGGTCACCTTTAAAATGTCTTGTGGTTTTATTACACATGCATATACATATATGCATGTACATATATACATATGCATATACATATACATATACATATACGTACACATATACATATACATATACATATACATACTCGTACATGTAGGCAGTGTTGCTCAGTGGTAAGAGCGCTGGGCTTGCAGACCAGGAACCCGAGTTCTAGCCCGTTTTCGTCTCGGTTGTGAGTACCGTATGTATGTGTGCATTTATGTGTGTATGTATGTAATATATGTATGTACATATATATGTATGTATATATGTATGTATGTATGTATGCATGTATGTACGTATGTTTACATGTATGTGAATCTTTGTGCGTGCATATCCACATGCGCATAAGAAAACTGTCCTCCCCCCCCCATATAGAGGCCGCCTTTGATACATCCCGAGAGCCCAGAGAGGCACAGTTGGGCCCCGCAGTAATTGCACGATGCAGCCCCGTCGCCTCCACGTCCAATTGCCGGAACGAATCGCTTGTTATTCCGGGAACAAGACCGGCACTCAGGCACCCGGACCACCACGGGGGAGGATTGGGTCTCTGGGTTCTGTCCGGGAGAGGGGAGGTGTTTGGGTGGTGTCCGGGGAGTGGGGTGGGAAGATGTCCGGGAAGGGTGTTCAATTGTGTCCGGGGGTTGGGTTGTGTCCGGGGTGTTTGTGTGCCCGGTAGGGATGTTCCGGGGATGGTTTGTCCGGGGGGTTCCGGGTTGTATGCGTGTCCGGGGGGGGGGGGTCATGTTTCGGGGGTGGTTTGTCCGAGGAGGGGGGCGGTGTCTGGGAAGGATCAGGGGGAGTCCGAGAGGATCCGGGGAAGGGTCTGGGGGGGGAATGTCCGGTGTATGTTCCGGGTTTGATAGCCACTCACTTGGTCTTTTTCTTTTGCTTTCAGGCTGGGGAGGTGTTGGGGGAGAGGGGGAGGTGGGAGGAGGGGGAGGTTGGAGGAGGGGGAGGTGGGAGGGGAGGGGAAGTGGCCACAGAAGTGAATGAAATCAGCTGGCGTCAAGAATAAATGAAATAAAATTGCTAACAATACCATGGAACTGCCTAGTGTAGGCCTTATGGTCTCTTGCAGTCTCCTTTATTCTTATGTTCTTATCTGGGAAAGGTTCATCTTCACCAGATCTATGAATTACTTTATATATTTTCTCCTGGTTACCGCCAGATCATAATTTTGCTTTTTATTAAATATCTTATTTATCAGTTGTTATAGTTATTTTTTACGTAATTGTTTATTCATGTATTTATCTATTTATTTATCTAATTTATCTTAATTTATTTTATGTAATTTTATTTCATCTTATTTTATTTTGTTTTATTCTGCTGCATCTGATTTTTCATTATTTTTTATTTGTCAGTATATTTGTTTATTTATGTATTTGTTTATTTATTTATTTACTTATTCATATATATATATTTTTTATTAATCTTTTATTTGTCTGTATATTTTTTATGTATTTGTTTATTTATTTATTTATTTATTTATTTATTCATATATCTTTA
>NC_134798.1:41390394-41397894 GCF_046742065.1 Oratosquilla oratoria
ATGATAATAATAATAATAATGATTAAATATAACTATGTTATTGAAATACCACCTCCGCTCTTCCCCTTCCCCTTCCTCTTCCCCCTCCCCCTCACCTCCCCCTCCCCCTCGCCTCCTTCATTTATTCCAGTATCCAATACCGTTATGTACCAAATGGTCTCTGAGCTTGTTGGCTCTCCCATTGTGCTCCATTACGTCCTGCGAAGCCAATCGGTGTTGCTGCAATCGCGCTAGATGAAAACAAACATTTGCGGGGAAAAAACCGCTAGATTGCAGCGCTTGGCTGACAGCGCGGCGGGAGCGCTGACTACTGAATTTCAACAACGAGGGGGCGGGGAAAGTGTTGAGGATAATAACTGTTTAACCATCTGGTGCCAGAAAGCCACCTGAACCAATTTGCCTATTACACCTTAATGATTCCAATAAGGGCGTTATTGATAAAGGTACTAAGAAACAATAAGAATTACAGTAACAATAGTAATAATAATAATAATTAGTATTGATAATAATAATAGTAATGGTAGTAATGATAATAGTAATAATAGTAATTGTAATAGTACTGATAATAATAGTAATAGTAATAGTAGTAATGATAATAATAACAATAATAATATTTAATAATAAGAAGAAGAAGAAAAAGAAAGAAAAAGCAAAATAACGATAATGATAACAATAATAATGATAATAATAATAATAATAATAATAATAATAATAATAATAATAAAAATCATAACAATAGTGATAATGATAATGATGATATTTAATTATAGTAATAACAATGATAAAACAATAACAGTAAAAGTATCAGCAGTTGTACCAGCAGAAACAGTAGTACTAGAGTCGCAGTACTAGTGTAGTATATTAATTAATAGGTCAATTGGCCTTAGGATTAATTAAAAAGCAAAAAAGAAGAAAAGATCAAAGAGGCCGAAGCGTGATGTCATGGAATCAGCTGACGTAGTGACGTCACGCCATGAATGAAGCCCTACTGTGACGTCAACTGGCGATAGGGTATCAGGGTTGTACACACACACACACCCACAAACACCCACACACACACACACACACGCACACACACACACATACATACACATACACACGCACACATACACACACACACACACACGCACACACACATACATATGTATATGTATATTCATATGTATATGTATACGTATATGCGTGTGTATGTGATTCACCATGGTCTTGGATCACGTGTTGGACTCGTGATCGACATCCATTTCCCTCCGGACAAGGGCTTATATATGAGCGATCTATGGATAATGCTGTGACCTTACACGCATACACACACCCAATTCCCCGCCTACGAGAGATGGAGTAACGACTCGCAGCACAGCGATACTGAAATTATTTCAGCCCTGGGCGGAATTCGAACCCAGACCGCCATAGTGGCAGGCGAGAATTCTAACCACTGCACCACGAGGTTGTGTGTGTGTACATGTATGTGTGCATGTTTGCGACTAATTGTACACACACAAGCCTGTGCGTATTCATTTGCGTTATTGCGTACATGTGTGTATAATTTTGTGTATATCATCTTACACTATTTTTCGTAAAATCACATTTCTGTAAAAAAAAGAATAAAAAAATCCTTTCTCAATACTCAATCGTCACAATTCCCATTTCACAATTATCACAATTCCCTTCCCGCCGTAAATGTATCGTTTGCGATCCTCTGTGACTGCTCAAGCAGAGAATCATTAATTCGGATCCGATAGTCTTTAAAGGGGTTGGATCCTCTTTGGAGAGATTAGGCGATGCTCTTTCGCTCCAAGTGCAAACGGTTTCCTTCCTTATTGCGAAATGATGGAGGTGCTGCCTCGTTTGCATAGGAAATGAAGTGGATGCAATCGCACATATGCCATCAGTTTGTATAGATTCATGTATCTGTGTAGGTAAATAGTGGAAACGTAAGACGTACATAGATACATAAATGCATGCACGGAAAATACGTACATGGAAGGACGTAAGTAGCAACTGCGGCTGAAGCCATCGTCACCTTTGCCCTATGTGCCATGTGTATGTATGTATATATATATATATATATATATGTATATATATATATATATACATATATATATATATGTACGAAAAAAGCTGGAGTCCGGAAACCATAATGGTGGAAACGTAGAAAACACCAGAATCAGGAGTAGGTAACTTATCCCGACGTTTCGAGTCCTGTCCGGGACTCGTCCTCAGGGGATACAATGGGATACAGTGAATTACATGGTCTTAATATACTAATAGCTACGCCCGCCGGGGGGGGGGGGACGCGGTAACCTGTCATAGGGGGGGGAGAGAAGGCAGGCGCTATGACCTGGTTCATGCGAGAGTGTGTGGTGGTGGAGGGGGAGAAGGTTGGCGCTGTATATATATATATATATATCTTGATATATATATATATATATATATATATATATATATATATGTGTGTGCGTGTGTGTGTGTGTGAGTGTGTGTGATTCACTATGGCCTTGGATCATGTGTTGGACTCGTGATCGACATCTATTTCCCTGCCGGGAGAGAGCTCAGAGCTCATATGACCGATCTATGGGTAATGCTGTGACCTTATACGTACACGCACCCCTAACTCCCCGCCCACGAGAGTAACGACTCGTAGCGCAGCGATACTGAAAATATTTCAGCCCTGGGTGGG
The DNA here is from genome assembly GCF_046742065.1 of Oratosquilla oratoria. NCBI lineage: Eukaryota > Metazoa > Arthropoda > Malacostraca > Stomatopoda > Squillidae > Oratosquilla > Oratosquilla oratoria. The sequence goes on from NC_134798.1 coordinate 41,393,072, forward strand.
ATTCGAACCCAGACCGTCGTAGTAGCGCCGAGAACTCTACCACTGCGCCACGAGTCGTGTGTGTGTATGTGTTTGTGTGTGTGTGTGTATGTGTGTGTATGTGCGTGTATGCTTACGTTTCGTGTATTTGCAAGTATCTCTGAACCCTTACTTAGGAAAGAGAGCTAGAGAAAGAGAGAGAGAGAGAGAGAGAGAGAGAGAGAGAGAGAGAGAGAGAGAGAGAGAGAGAGAGAGAGAGAGAGAGAGAGAATAGAAAGTGGAGAACGACGTCACCCCATTCCCAGGAGCAACTTGAAGAGGAACTGGCAATCCTCTGAAGGCGATGGGTCTTCTTCAGGAGGGGTCTGCCTCAAAAGGGGTTCTCCTAAGGAAGTCTACCCTTAGAAGGAGTCCTCGGAAGGGGTCCTCCTGGGAAAGGGTCCTCAAAAGGGTCCTCCTTGAAGGGTTCCTTCTCGGAAGGGATCCTCCTCAGGAGGGGTCATCGGAAGGGGTCCTCGTAAGGGGTCCTCGTAAAGGTCCTCCTTGGAAGGGCTTCTCCTCGGAAGGGGTCATCCTCGGAAAGGGTCATCCTCGGAAAGGGTCATCCTCGGAAGGGGTCCTCCTCGGAAGGGGTCCTCCTCGGAAGGGGTCTTCCTCGAAAAGGGTCCTCAAAAGGGTCCTTCTTGGAAGAGCTCCTCCTCCGGAAGGGGTCCTCCTCGGAAGGGTCCTCCTCGAAAGGGCTCCTCCTCGGAAGGGCTTCTCCTCGGAAAGGCTCCTTGGAAGAGGTCTTCCTCAGGAGCGGTCTTCCTCGGAGGGGGACCGCATGACTTGTGTCTTGTTACCCCCAGCAGGAGTCTACAGGACCTGCGAACACACAAGACTCCTCTGTCCTATGCAGTTCCTTAATTACGGACGCAGAATGCCCGTCGGGAGAAGGCTGTAGTCGATTCCCAAGGTGGACGCGTCGTTGACCCCTTGGGTCGGCTCGGGTCACGAAGGATGAGCTGATTATGTATTTATTTATTTTTATTTATTCGTTTATTTTGAATTTTTTTAGTTAATCCCTCTTGGCTTTGCCATCGTCCACTTTATCTTATTTTTGTACTCTTGTATTATTTGTATTGATTTTTGCTGTATTGTCGTTATCATTACATGTTATTGTTATTGTTGCTGTTATTATCTAATAGCGCGCCTTGGTGATGAATGAATTTCTTCACTGAATAATAAAATCACCTGGCGGCAACCACCCTACGGGGAAAAGAACTATTAGGTAAGGAAGGGGGGGGTGAAAGCCATGTGACTGCGTGTTTGTGTATGTTACTGTTCCCGTATGCATTTGAATATTCATGCATGGGTAAGCATACATATGCATGAATAGGTCTGCATGCTGCTTTTTTTGGGGGAGTCGAGAAGTAATCTTGAGGCCGCCTGCTTCAAGCACAAAGCCTTCAAGCACTCAGAAACAGACGCACGTACACACATACACACACAGACACACACACACACATACACACACACACACACACACACACACACACACACACACACACACACACACACACACACACACACACACACACACACAATCACACACTCACGTGCATGTGCGTATGTGTGGTACGCATGTATATGTACGCACGCACACATGCAGTCATGTGCTACACACACACACACACACAAACACGCACACACACACACACACACACACACACACACACACACACACACACACACTCAAACGTGGCACTGTGGTTAGAGTTCTCGCACGTCACTACGGCGGTCCGGGTTCGAATCCCGCCCAGGACTGAAATAATTTTAGTATCGTTGTGTTGCGAGTCATTACTCCAATTCTCGTGGGCAGGGAGGTGTGTGTGTGTGTGTGTGTGTGTGTGTGTGTGTGTGTGTGTGTGTGTGTGTGTGTGTGTGTGTGTGTGTGTGTGTGTGTGTGTGTGTGTGTAAAGGTCACAGTATTATCCATAGATCGGTTATATATGAGCTGTGAGCTCTCTTTCGGGAGGGAAATAGATGTCGATCACGAGTCCAACGCGTGATCCAAGACCATGGTAAATCACACACACACACACACACACACACACACACACACACACACACACACACACACACACACACACACACACACACACACACACACACACACACACTCGAGGTAATTAAAAAAAAAACAGGAAAATGGAGGGGGCTTGATGAATATCAAGAAACAGCTTATTATACAGAAATAGCCAACGAGGAATTGGTAAAAATACGTACTTGAAATAAAAACAAAACAATGGTAGTAAAACTAATAATAATGAATTAATAACAATGATTATGATAATAACAACAATAATAACGACAATGATAATAACGATAGTAATAATAACAATGAACAATGATGATAATAACAATAACTAACAATGGTAACTATAATAACAATAATAGCGATAATAACAATAGTAACGATAGCAATAACAACGGTAACAATGATAATGATAATAGAAATAACAATGATAATGATAGTAATAATAACAATAATAACTAACAATAATAATAATGATAACGATAATGATAATGTTAGAAATAATGACAATAATAGCAATAACAATAACATTGATAACAATAATGACAACAACAATAATGATAACGATAATAACAATGTTAGAAATAATGACAGTAATAGCAATAACAATAACAATAACAACACAGATAACAACAATAATGACGACAGCATCAACAACAAATAAACACACCAACACGCGCGACCATTGGTTCCGTATGCGAGCCACGCGCCGCCCCGAGCTGCAGTAGCGACCGGCGTGCCTCGACTCCTGGTCCTTGTTTACATCTCATATGGCGATACATGATCCCCTCGCAATCTCACTGCAACCACTTAGCGTCCAAACAGAGATTTGTCTGTTGGGAGGATAAGAATGCATTCATTACCCCAAAAACAACGAACAAGGAGAGCACGTGTAGTGCAGAAACATTGTTATATACAGTGTATGTATGCACTATGCATGTATATATATATATATATATATATATATATATATATATATATATGTATATACTGTATATATACATATATATATACACATTATATATATATATATATTTATATATATATATATACAGTATATATATAATGTATATATATATGTATATATATATATATATATATATATATATATGTGTGTGTGTGTGTGTGTGTGTGTGTGTGTGTGTGTGTGTGTGTGTGTGTGTGTGTGTGTGCGGGAGTAACCACCAGGAAAGATAAACTAACGAAGCAGAGCGCTTTCGTATATTTACATCGTCAGTGTTACAACAAAGAAGGAACTACCCGCGTTTGTGAACACACGTCTCTAGTGCTTCATTGCATATATACATACACACATACCATATACATACATATGGATACACAAATAGAACAATATCTTTTCACAATGAGTATTTTCTAGACTACAGAACTCCTGACCTAACCTAAAATGACCTGACCCAAATTAACCTTCTTTGATATACAGTCAAAAACATCATGGCATGTTGAACGTACAGATAACCACAAGGTCTTTATATTATGGGAGGGGGGTGGGTGGAGGAGGGGGACATGACGTCACCGGATGTGGAGTGGGAAAGGATCCGAATGATATAAGAGCCAGGCGAAGGACCAGTGAGGAAGGAATTTGGTATTTGCAGAACCCAGACTCGGTGCAACAGAAAACGAGGTGTCGAGTGGCCGACTTCCTGTTTGGTATACCTGAAAAAACAATGCATTATTTAGAAAGATGCTACATTGATACTTAAGTAAACGTGAATAAGTAAAAAAGTAAATATATAGATAATAGTTTTATATGTAGGCTATGTCGTTTACGGAAGGAAATAGATATGTTATTAATCGGATAGTTCGTAGTTCATAGGATAGATGGCGTTGATGCTTTACCTGCTTTGTAGTTTCTTGCCTTTCGAGTAAAAGTTAACATTCCACCCCACACACAAACAAATACTCTACATGCACTACTACCATTACACCCCAAAAAAGGAAATATTCATGCCTCGAAATTTTTGTTTTTAAAAATATATACACAATAATTTTGGCGTATTATTAAAAATAAATGAAAAAGAATTATCGATAATAATAGGGAACCATCGTGTCAGTTCGTCATTTGATTCGGAGACAGCCATGACTAGTCGATGTTGTGTTTTGAAAAATATCTTTTATAAGTGTTTCGTGTTTAGTGTGTTAATTATATTCAGTGATCTAGTGTTTATTGTTTGGTGTGTCTCGTTTTTAGTGATTTATGGAGTTGAAGATAATTTCAGAAAAACAAAAATAACTTATTTAGTGTTCAGTGTTTTGTGTGTTTCTTGTTTTAGTGACTTGTAAATTTGAAGATTATTTCGGAGGAACAGAAGATAAAGAAAAAGAAAAAGTGTATGGATAGCGTCTCAGGCACCAGGAGCTCTAAGGTAAGTGAGGAAATGAAAAAAGTCTCTTGATGGCTGTAGACTTATGAAGTACATCATCTTCACCTCTGTCATTTCTTTCACGGTCTCCATAACAACCCCCGCCCCCACCCACGCCCACGCCCCCGCCCACGCCACCTTCGCTTCCATTTCCACCTCAGGGTAGGCACGAGTCCCGCAAATCACACACACACACACACGAAAATAATCCACCTACATTATCACTTCTACCCGCCACCCCCATATCTACTTCCACCCATATTTCCACCCCCCCCCACCGTCTCCACTCACGGCGCGAGATTGTTCAAAGATATAGAAGCGCTGGTAAAGTGCAATGCATAACAGCCAACCTCCACTCACATCCCACCACTCCACCTCTACCCCCC
>NC_134798.1:41400394-41402894 GCF_046742065.1 Oratosquilla oratoria
TGCCTTTTTTCTATCTCTGCAAAACTTCCATATAATGGAAGACGTGTGTGTATTCGTGTTGGACACGTCTGTTGCCTTGACGTGCTTTAAGAACAGGAGTGACGTCAGATAAGTGACGTCAGGTGAGTGACGTCAGGAATGATGCCAAAGGAATGACGTCAGAATAGTGACGTCAGGATAGTGAGGTCAGAAGAATGACGTTAGAAGAGTGGCGTCAGAGGAGTGACGTCAGAAGAATAACGTCAGATTACGTCAGAAGAATAACGTCAGATTACGTCAGAAGAATAACGTCAGATGATTTACGTTAGAAGAACAATACCAGAGGAGTGACGCCAGGAGTGACGTCACTGACGTCAATTTAATTGACACTGGCAGCGGCACCAAGGTCCGCGACCCAAACAATACCGCTGCTGGCGCGGCACGGCCGCCGTACTTAGGGATTCCGTCCGCGGCGTTGCGGCAGAATGAGCGAGCGAGGGGCGGTTCCACCAACGCGGGTGGGGTGGGGTGTGGGTGGAGTGGGTAAGGGTGGATTGGACGGGTGGGTGGAGTTGTGGGTGGGGTTGTGGAGGACCTGCAGAAAAGGTTCTGATGATGATTTTTTTTTGTCAAGCGTCAGGCGATTTTAATCAACCGAGGGGTTTCACTATAGTGAAAGAGTTAAAATACACACAGACGCACGCACGCACACACACACACACACACACACACACACACACACACACACACACACACACACACACACACACACACACACACACACACACACACATACAAACAATGTATATATAAATATATAATATAAATATATATATATATATATATATGTGGGTGTGGGTGTGAGTGTGTGGGTATATGTATGTGTGTGTTTGTGCGTGTGTACGTGTGGGTGTATATAATGTAATCAAGGCCTGCGAAACAGTTTGTGCGGTTTGAGAAACGAGATGCTTTTGACATATTTTCAGAATGTTGGTATCATGCAGTATGACCAGTTGTAGTTTATTGTTATATTTGTGCCTTCCTGAATTTTTGAGACATGTGTCGGGTACATTGAATTCGAAAGCGGATTCGAGCCTTGACGACGAAAAAGAAAAAAAGTTAATCAGCTTTGCCAAGGCCCTGAACTCAGTCCAGATTCGTAATTACATCCGTATGACGTCACAACGTAGAATGCCTTCGATAAAAGACGGAAGAGGATGAGTAGGAGATGGAAGAGGAGAAGGAGGAGATGGAAGAGGAGTAAAAGGAAGAGGAGTAAAAGGAAGAGGAGGAGTACGAATGGAGGAGGATGAAGAAGAGGAGGAGGAGATAGAAGTGAGTAAGAGGAAGAGGAGGAGTATGAGATGGAGGAGAATGAAGAGGAGGAGGAAGAAGAGATGGAAGAGGTGGAGTAGGAGATGGAGGAGAATGAAGAGGAAGAAGAGGAGAAGTAGGAGACGGAAGAGGAAAAGAGGAAGAAGAGGAGTAGGAGATGGAAGAGGAGTAAGAGGAAGAAGAGTAGGAGGTGGAGTAGGATGAACAGGAGTAGGAGATGGAAGAGGAAGAGGAGGAGGAAGAGATGGAAGAGGAGTAAGAGGAAGAGAAGTAGGAAATGGGGGAGGATAAAGAGTAGGAAGAAGAGGAAGAGGAGTAGGAAGAAGAGGAAGAGAAGTAGGAGGAAGGGAAAATCGACGAGACAATGCAGGGTGTCAATGATAACTAGGAATGGAGATTGTTTCTGAAAGGAGGGAAGATAAGGTCTGCACATTTAATCTGTCCAAAAGGAGCTGGCGATGTGTTCCCCGCCCCTTTCGAGAACTCGCCGCTTATTGGACAAGAAAAAAAGAAAGAAAAAGTGGAGGTGGGAAGGGGCTTGAATGTCCTTCAAGTGTGTATATATGTGTGTACATAAAACACGCATACACACACACACACACACACACACACACACACACACACACACACACACACACACACACACACACACACACACACACACACACACAAATCCACACAAATATCTCTCATTTTATCTCTTTTCTCTATTATCTCTCTTCTCTTTTCTCTCTTCTCTCTCTTCCCTTTTCTCTCCTCTCTCTCTCTCTTCTCTCTCTCTCTCTCTCTCTCTCTTCTCTCTCTCTCTCTCTCTTCTTTCTCTTCTCTCTCTCACTGGCTCTCTCTCTCTCTGGCTCTCTATCTCTCTCTCTCTCTCTCTCTCTGGCTCTCTATCTCTCTCTCTCTGGCTCTCTATCTCTCTCTCTCTCTCTCTCTCTCTCTCTCTCTCTCTCTCTCTCTCTCTCTCTCTCTCTCTCTCTCTCTCCTCTCTCCTCTCTCTCTTCTCTCCCCTCTCACCTTGGGTACCAGGAGGGGCAAACGTCCGCCGGTGTACAAAAGTTTCAGTGATCCTTTGGAACAAGGCCCGCGTCCGGCCAAACGAGTGCAAGCGTGCGTCATAGCTTGATTGCTGGTCCGAGCACCAGGGAGGGGCCTGGGAGAGATGGGGAGGGGGGTGGAGGGTGGA
>NC_134798.1:41407894-41417894 GCF_046742065.1 Oratosquilla oratoria
TCGCCATCTGGCAAGCACGGAGCCCCACGTACCTAACCCTCCGCCCCAGCTGTCCTGTGCAGCTGGCTCCCACCATGGTAGCGACTCACTATAACTGCTAGGGAGGGCGCCTCTCCGACGTACGCCATCCTGGGATCTCCTTCAGAGGGGAGATCCGTTGTGTTTATGTCCCCAGTACTGACGTCATAGGTACAGGTCTCCGCACATTATGTATACTGACCTCGGATATCGAACGCGTGGTGAGGTTGAGGAAGTATCGTTTCATATGGGTCAGTCCGGTGATCCTGCAGTGGACCATGGAGAATTTTTGTTATCATGTATATTGTTTTATATCTTTTGTTATCTCTATATTTCCAAATTCTCGTCACTTCCTCCCACATCCTCACCATAAACTCCTTCAACCCAAAATAAAAGATAGATTAAATTAAAATATAATAGATGAATAGATTGATAAGTGCACAACTCCTAATTACCTAATTAACTACTAACCATAGCCAGTTCTCGACTAACTAATCCACAAGGATAGAAACGCTGGTAAACTAGTCCATAATATGAACAACTTCCATATCCAGCTTACAACAAACATACCCAGCCTACAACAATAACAACAACAATATCCAGCCTACAACAATAACAACAACAATATCCAGCCTACAATAACAACCATATTCAGTCTACAACAACGACAACATCATCATCATCATCATCATCATCATCATCATCATCATCATCATCATCATCATCATCATCATCATCATCATCATCATCATCATCATCATCATCAATCATCAATCATCAATCATCATCATCTAACCTACTGAATATACCACTACTTTGAGTTATTTTCCTTTCTACCATATTTCCCTTATAATGTAACCCTACTAACCATTGCCAGTTCTCAGCTAACCATCCATGAAGACTACCATTCCTTCACCATTCTTCTGTCCTGTTTTCACCATACCTCCTAAAATGCAACCATACTCGTTATATTCATCATACGAACAAAGGATCACACCTAACGCTGAATAAAATCGTCTGATTTTAGCCAGAATAAAGTATATGTAGATTCTTACGGTAGCGGGGAAGATGAGCTGGGGAAGGGCTGACGGAGGTGAATTGAATCGTCTGGGGCTCACCAGAATGAAAGTTTTAAAGGATGGTATTGTAACAGAAGGGGTCATTTACCCCTTACCCCTCTCCCCCCTCCTCTCCCCCTCTTCTCCCCATCTCCCCCTCTTCCCCCTCCTCTCCTCCTCTCCCCCTCTTCCCCCTCCTCTCCTCCTCTTCCCCCTCCTCTCCTCCTCTTCCCCCTCCTCTCCCCCTCTTCCCCCTCCTCTCCCCCTCTTCCCCCTCCTCTCCCCCTCTTCCCCCCTCCTCTCCCCCTCTTCTTCCCTTACCCCCTCCTCTACCCCAATTCTTCCCTCCTCTCTCCCTCTTCCTCACTTTTCCCTTCCCCCTTCCCTTCCTCTTCCTCTCCCCCTTCTTCCCTTACCCCCTCTTCCCCAATTCTTCCCTCCTCTCTCCCTCTTCCTCACTTCCTCCTTTCCCTTCCCCTTCCTCTGCCTCTCCCCTCTTCCCCCTGCTCTCCCCCTCTTCCCCCTGCTCTCCCCTCTTCCCCCTCCTCTCCCCCTCTTCTTACCTTACCCCCTCCTCTATCCCTCTCCCTTCCCCCTTCCCCTTCCTATTACCTCTCTTCCCCCCCTCCTCTTCCCCTCTTCCCCCCATCCCCCTTTTATCCCTTTCTTCCTACTGTTCCCCTCCACCTCTTCCCCTCTTCCTCCTTCTACACCCCCCTCTACCCACTCTTTCCCCTTCTCCCCCCTCTACCCCCTCTTCCCCCCTCTCCCCCCTTTACCCCCGGCCCACTCCTATCAACGCTACAATATCCACCCAAAGTGTTTACAAATGCGCTGAATAAACAGAGCTGAGTAGCGGGTTGGTTTCTGTCGTGGTTTCTGTGCTGAGCCGAATTCGATTCCGACAACTAGCGGTGACTTCTGTTCGAGATGGATGTCGTAGCACTTTTGGCAAAGGTGAAGGCCGTGGTCATCAGAGCTCAGCGTCGCGTGGTGTGTGATATCACCAATATCACGATCACAATATATATATATATATATATATATATATATATATATATATATATATTATCAACCACAATGCACTTTAATTCTAAGCCATCTAGGCGCATGCAGAAATTGAAATGTAGTACGCCCGAGGACTCGAACCTCATGCGGCGAGAACAACATTACGAATGTGTGTGTGTGTGTGTGTGTGTGTGTGTGTGTGTGTGTGTGTGTGTGTATCTATGTGTGTATGTATGTATGTATGTATGTATGTATGTATAGCGCCTGCTACTATACTCACTCATACATACTAACTTGTGTAGCTTGTAGACCCTATCTACTCCAAACTTTCATGTTCCCACCATGGCACCATCGACTCCATTAATATCACCATACACACCCTCTTGAACCTTCCCGCACCATTGCAACCATTGAACAACCATAATGGTATCGTTGCTATGGAAACGGTGATGTAAACTTCTCTTCGCCAATGGCCCCTTTACTATCAATGGGGTGGGGGTGGGAGAGGGGAGGGGGAGAGTGGGAGGGGAGGGGGGAATAAAATCGCCAGGCGGCAGGATGAGGAAAGGGTGAAAGTACCAACCGGTATCGTATTTGCACCACTGCTATTTTCCCACCATATTGATACTATCACCATTACCCACCATAATTGCACCACTACTATTGTCTCACCATATGGAAAACAGCACCATTTATCAACCATATTTTCACCACGACCATTTTCTTATATTGACACCACTACCGTTGCCCACCATATTGCACCACTAGTATTTTCTCACCATATTTGCACTATCACCATTGCCCACACTATTTGCACCGTCACCATTTTCCCACCATATTTGTACAATCACCATCCCTCTTGCACCATATATACACCACTGTCATCCCTCTTGCACCATAGAGACACCACTACCATCCCTCTTGCACCATATGAACACCAATGCCATCCCTCTAGCACCATATCTTTTGCACCATACGGACACCACTGCCATCCCTCTGACATCATACCTCTTGCACCACATGAACACCACTGTCATCCCTCTAGCACCATCCCCTTTGCACCATTCGGACACCACTGTCATTCCTCTTGCACCATATGAATACCATTGTCATTCCTCTAACACCATCCATTTTGCATCATACGGACACCACTGCCATCCCTCTTGCACCATTGCACCATGTCTTGCACCGCTGTCCACCTCCATCGTCTTCCTTTGACTGTTCTCCCCGCCGCCCGGCCCCAAATGCCGTTAGGATCTCGCGTTCTCTCCCCCCCTTCTCCTCCCCCCTCTCTTCCCCCCTCCTCCCCCCCTCCCCCTCCTCCTCCCCTCCCACCTCCTCTCCTGTTCCCCCCCTCCTCCCACTCCCCTCTCCCTCCCTCCCTCCCTCCCTCCCTCCCCCCTCCTTCCTCTCTCACCCTCCTCCTCTCTTCTCCTCCCTCACACCTCCTCCTCCCTCCATACCACCCACCACCACCACCACACCACCACCACCACCACCACCACCACCACCACCACCACCACCACTACTACTACTACTACTACTACTACTACTACTACTACTACTAACACTAACACTAACACTAACACTCCGCTGACTCCACTACCACCACCACTACTGCTATGAGCATTCCTACGACTACTATCACTACCACCACTACCCCTACCACTTCCACCACCTCTACAGATTATCCTTATTCTTCTTTTCTTCTTCATTCATCCTTCCATCTTGATTCTGTTCTCCTCCCTTACCTCTTCGCTATCTTCTTCTCCTTCCTCTTCCCCTCCCTCTTCCCTTTCTCCTCTCTTCCGTCTTTGCCTTCTTCTTCTTCTTCTTCTTCTTCTTCTTCTTCTTCTTCTTCTTCTTCTTCTTCTTCTTCTTCTTCTTCTTCTTCTTCTTCTTCTTCTTCTTCTTCTTCTTCTTCTTCTTCTTCTTCTTCTTCTTCTTCTTCTTCTTCTTCTTCTTCTTCTTCTTCTTCTTCTTCTTCTTCTTCTTCTTCTTCTTCTTCTTCTTCTTCTTCTTCTTCTTCTTCTTCTTCTTCTTCTTCTTCTTCTTCTTCTTCTTCTTCTTCTTCTTCTTCTTCTTCTTCTTCTTCTTCTTCTTCTTCTTCTTCTTCTTCTTCTTCTTCTTCTTTCTTCTTCTTTTCTTCTTCTTCTTCTTCTTCTTCTTCTTCTTCTTCTTCTTCTTCTTCTTCTTCTTCTTCTTCTTCTTCTTCTTCTTCTTCTTCTTCCACTTCCACTTCTTCTTCTTCTTCCATTTCCACCTCTACTCCACTTCCATTTCCACCTCTACTTCTTCCGCTTTCTTTTCTTTCCCGTACTCTTCCTCCTATTCTTTTCCCTCATCTTGCTCTTTCTTCACTTCTCTTCTTCTTCTTCTTCTTCTTTTCTTCCTCCTCCTCCTCCTCCTCCTCCTCAGGTCTTAGTAATACCATCTGGCATGGTGGCGTTCCTTTGCGACATCGATTTCTCCTCCTCTATTTTCTCCTCCTCTTCTCCCTCCTCCTACTCCTCCTCCTCCTCCTCCTCTTCTTCTATCTCCTCCTCCTCCTCCTCCTCCTCCCCCGAGTCAGCTCGCATGCCTGTACTGACCTGTCAACATACGTACGCTACTCCCACTCCCCCTCCCCCTCCCCCTCCCCCTCCCCCTCCCTCCCTCTACGACTCCCTCTACCCTTATCCTCTCCTACTCCTATTCCCTCTTCTTCTCCTTCTCCCTTTCCCTCTCCCTTTCCCTCTCCCACTTCCTCTCCTTCTTCCTCTCTCTCTCTCTCCTTTTCCCATTTCCTCTCCCTCTTCTTTTCCTTCTCCCACTCCCTCTTCCTCTCTCTTCCGCCACTCCCTCTTCCTCTCCCTTCCCCTTTCTCCCTCCCTCTCACCTTCACCCTCTATTTCTTCCTCTTTCATTCTCTCTTTTCCTTTCTCCATCTTTTGCGTTCTCTCTACTTCCCCATACCTTCATCTCTTTTCTTTTTCTTTGTCTCTCCTTTGTGTCCTTTCCTCTCTTTTTCTCCCCTTCTCTCTCTTTCTCCTTTCCTCTCCTTGCCTCTCCTTAACTCGTCTTATCTCTCTTCCTTCTTCCCACTTCCTCCCTATCTCCCTCCGTCCTTCCTTCTCTCTCACAACCCTTCCCTTTTCCTTTTCTTTCTCTCCTCTCTTGTGGAGTAGGCTCGCCCATGCTCGCCCATGCTCGCCCTCCGTCGCCCATGCTCACCCTCCGTCGCCCATGCTCGTTCTCCCTCGCCCATGGTCATCCTTACTCGCCCATGCTCGCCCTTGTTCACCCTCCCTCGCCCATGCTCGCCCTTCCTCGCCCATGCTCGCCCTCCCTTGCCCATACTCGTCCTCCCACGCCCATGGTCGCCCTTGCTCGCCCATACTCGCCCATGATCGCCCGTGTTCGCTCTTCCTCGCCCATGCTCACTCATACTCGCCCATGTTCACCCATGCTCGCCCATACTCACCCATTCCAGCCCATGCTCACCAGTACTCGCCCATGTTCGCCCATACTCGCCCATACTCGCTCATGTTCGCTTATACTCGCCCATGCTAACCCTTACTCGCCCATGTTCGCCTATACTCGCCCATGTTCGCCTATACTCGCCCATGTTCGCCCATACTCGCTCATGTTCGCCTATACTCGCCCATGCTCACCCTTGAAAATCACCCGGGTTGATTGGCTCGACCCTTCCGGCGCGTTGACGTCCTTGAGAGACTTCGTTGTGTGTGACGTCATGCGATTTCATTCAGGAACACACAGAGGCGTCGTCCAGAAGCAAGGTCCTTAAATGGAATCAAGCGCTTTCAGAGATTAATCAAGATTTTTTCTCTTTTTTCCAAACAGCATGAACTTGTTTGTTGTTTGCCAGAATAAAGAAATTCAAGTAAAATTATAGAGTTTCTATTGATGATCGAATGAATGAACAAACAAGACAGATAAGTAAATAAATTAAAATGTAAATAGATAAATCGATAAACAGATAAGGAAATGAATAAGTCAATTGATAAGCTATACAGATTCCATGGTCGATCAGATTAATGAATAGATGGATAAGATAGGTAAATAAACAAATGAATTAACATATAAATGAATAAACAAATAGACAAATAAACAAGCCAGTAAATGAAGAGGTAAATAAATAAATCAAGTGATTATATACATATCTTTCGGATACAACATTTGTTGAAGATTACAGCACCGAATGTGTGAAGTTCTCTAAATACTTAATATCTGATGAGATATCTTTCGGATGCAAATTTTGTTGAAGACTATAGAAGCAAATATAGGAATGTTTCTTACTGTTTGATATCTGATAAGAGTTCAAAGGTTGATGGGAGTGATACTTCGAATTTCGGATACAACTTTTGTTGAAGATTACGGCAGCAAGTGTATGAAGTTCTCTAACTATCTAATATTTGGTGAGAGTTCAAAGGTTGATGGGAGAGATACTTCGAATTGCAGATGAACATTTATGGAAGGAAAGTTTGTTCAAGAGGATGTTAATTCTGTTTGCCATCCTTCTTTTGTCAGGTTATTTGTTTAAAACGTACGCTTGAGTTTTAAGTCGTTTTATACATTTTGGGGTGCAGTTGGTAAGAAATGGGGCTGAGTTTGATGCTAACATCCATATATGTATATATATATATATATATATATATATATATATGTGTGTGTGTGTGTGTGTGTGTGTGTGTGTGTGTGTGTGTGTGTGTATGTATGTATGTATATATATGTATATATGTATATACATATATATATATATATATATATATATATATATACATGTTGAAGCAGGCGAGGGATGTAGGCAGTCACCCTCGCCTTTAGAAAAAAAATCACAAAAACTAATAAAAAGAAAAAGACAAATAAGAAAAAAAAGTTCATCAAATTATACCCAAAAGTGGTTATCTGGCCGTCTGTAACCGGTTTCCTTGCCGGCAGCGGTTCCTTAACGACTATCATCCGGTCCTCTCACCTGAAGGATAGTTCCTCTTGCCGGTCTGGTTTTAACCGTCCATTTAACCGGCATCTTAACCGCGTTCATTACAATCGGGAGTATTACATTGTACCCCCGCCTCTGCCTGAGTGTTGGTTTTTAGTTAGTTAAAGTTAACTGTGTTTAACCAGAAGTTTAACCATGTCACTGGTGTTAACCCGAATTTGCTCTCGGCTTTTTTTTTTTTTTTTTTTTTTTTTATCGTCCACTCACAAGTTTTTCATTAATCAACTTCTGTACTCACTGCAAAAACATTCGCTCCTTCGTTTCCATATGTTTTCGTTCATATTTTTTTCCCAAAAGTTTTCGGTCGGTTGATTCCTTTGTTTTTCTTTGAAAATGACTTCACATATGATTCAAACATTTGTAGCTCTTTTGTGAACCCTTTGGCCCTCAGGCGATTCCATTCGGCTGAAGACTCACTTCAAAAGAATCGAACCAGATGTCGATTAATTATAAATACTTTACGAAGTTTTAGGAAAACCTTTTCGTTCAGAAATTATGATCACCTAGTAAGGATAGCTCCCCCTTCTCTCTCTCTCTCTTTCTCTCTCTCTCTCTGTCTGTCTGTCTCTCTCTCTCTCTCATTCTCTCTCTCATTCTCTTCCATTGTCTTTCATTCTCTCTCATTCTCTTTCATTCTTTTTCATTCTCTCTTTCATTCTCTTTCATTCTTTTTCATTTTCTTTCATTTTCTTTCATTCTTTTTCATTGTCTTTCATTTTCTTTCATTCTTTTTCATTGTCTTTCATTTTCTTTAATTCTTTCTCATTCTCTTTCATTCTCCTTCATTTTCTCTCTCTCTCTCTCTCTCTCTCTCTCTCTCTCTCTCTCTCTCATTCTTTTGTATCTGTGTATGTGTGCGTATCTGGCCCCTCCTCCAACCCTGCATCACTTCTGGTTCCCCCATTGAGCTGTGTGTTCGAAGCGCCGCGACGGGGGTTGGTCGCGCTCATCGACTTGGCCTCCGCCAACGACGACGATGTCCTTGACCGTCCAGGCGATGATGATCTTACTTCCTTTTCCTCCACGTCAGTTCGGAGGGCAAAGGTGGTCTTCGGGACACGGGTTACTCCGGATAGACAGCCTGGAACACAGGGCTTAGCCAGTATAAAGTCTGGAAAGATGGTCTCGACCTTTTTGCTCTCACATGCCATTCTAAAGGCCCATTTACACGCTCAAACGGTTTGTCAAACAAGTGTTTGAAGCGATGTTTGACCGTGTGAATGGGATGTTTGTTTGACAAACATGTTTGGCAAACGTGATTGACAAACAAGTATCCCATTCACACGGTCAAATATAATTTCAAACACTTGTTTGACAAACCGGGTTTGACAACCGCTTGATCGTGTAAATGGTCCCTTATGCATTTCTGTTCTTCATTCTTCTGGTGAGACCACAATTCGAAACTAAATTATATCGTTAATGGTCCATTAACTACCACTAAGACTTAAGGGTCCACTTGGGACACTTAGGGGTCCACTTGAGTTCTGTGGACTACTGGTTGTGGACTGATTTCGAAAATGGAGGGAATTTAGATTTTTTTTATTTTTTTTATTTTTTTTATTATCATTAACATGGCCGTGGTCCTTCCTTGATGAAGAAAGTTTCTCAGCAAAGTGCAGGAAATCGCTCAGACTGAACCAGAATAAAATATCTTAAGGTCGTCACCATATCGAGGAGGTGCTCGGTAGTTGTCTTTTGGGATACCATCATCATCATCATTCCTTGCTCGGATAAAAAAAAAAAAAAAAAAAAAAAAAAAAAAAAAAATCGCACTCCGTATATTATTTGCCCTCACCTCCTCACCCAACTCCCTCAAATTCCCTCCCCCTCCCATATCATCCCAGATCCCTGTATGGGGTACTGACTACATAATGTTTATGCAGGTAATATTTTAGGGGCTCCAGTATCATCCCTACGTATCCGAATCACGCAGCATTGTTTTATGACGAAATTCATCTCAAAAAAAAAAAAAAAAAAAAAAAAAAAAAAAAATGGAGGGGGTGGGTGGGGAGGGTTGAGAAGGCCTCTCGAACCTGAATAAAATCACCTGACGACATATAGAATAATGTATACAAGAATGATCCCTTTGATGTACCGAGTGCTTGTGTGGTGGTTATTTTCTTGTGCGGAGAATGGAACTGCCGTTTTGGTAGACCATGACGCTAGTCACTGTCGAGAAGCTGATGTCAATATAAGTCGCATAGCCTTGCTCATCCTTCTACAGGCCTGATTTCAGTCTATGAAAAGATCTCAGGTAGACATCATCACCATCACCATCGCCGCTATCACCTACATCACCGTAATCATCACCTCCATGACTGTCACCATCATCACCACATTCACCACCATCATCACCATCACCACCATCACCACCACTACTATCACCACCATCACCACCACTACTATCACCACCATCACCACCACTATTATCACCATTACTACCATCACCACCACTACTATCACCACCACCACCGTCACCACCATCACCATATTCACCACCATCACCACATTCACCATCATCACCACATTCACCATCATCACCACATTCACCATACCCACCATCAGCATCACATTCACCACCACGATCACCACCACATTCACCACCACCTCTAGCGTCCTCAGGAGGGCGGCTACCACCACCAGCTATTCCCCGTCAGCGGTGACCCAAATATCCTCCAATTTATGCCTTCCCCCGCTCTCCCACCGTTGAATCTCTTCCCTCCCCCTCTCTCCTCCCCCTCTCCCCCTCCCACCCCCTCTCTCCCCCTCTCTCCCCCTCTACTTCCCCCTCTCCTCCCCCTCTCTCCCCCTCTCTTCCCCCTATCCACGACCTCTCTCCCCCACTCCTCCCCCATTCCTCCCCCTCACTTCTCCCTCTCCTCCACCTCCCCTACATCCCCTTCCTCTTTCTCCC
>NC_134798.1:41422894-41430394 GCF_046742065.1 Oratosquilla oratoria
GGCGGTATTGGTGGTGGTGTCAGGAGAATTGATCAAAGAGCGGTTGAGGATTGGGGAGAGTTGACGTGGGAGTGCGAAGGGAGTGGGAGGTAGAGAGTGGGATGATTGGAGTGGATGAAGATGGAATGGATGATCGTGGGGGTGGATGAAGAGGGAGTGGATGAAGAAGGAATGGTACAATGGTAAAGAAGAACGAGAAGAGGAATTATTTCGGGAGAAGGAAGAGAAGAAGAGGTGTAAGAAGAGGAGAGAAGAGGAAGAGGTGTAAGAGCTGGAAGAAGATTAAGAGGAGGTGTTAAAGGTGTAGGAGGAGGAGGAGGGGTGTGTGGAGGAGGTGATGAAGGAGGAAGAAGAGGTGCAGGAGGAGGAAGGGTATGTGAAGAGAGAAAGAGAAGGTGGAGTAGAAAGTGGAGACGAAAGAGGTGGAGGAGGTGGTGGTGGAGGAGGAGGAGGAGGAGGAGGACGTAGGAACAAAGAGGGGAGACATGACAAAGAGGAAGAGGAGGGGCGAAGAGAGTCATAGGAGAGGCAACAAGATGCCAGGAAAGATGGAGGAAGTGGAGGGAGGCCACAGGAGGAGGAGGAGGAGGAGGAAGAGGAGGAGGGGGTGTAATATTGATGGTGATGGAGATGGTGGGGGAGGTAGAGGAGGAGGAGGAAGAGGAGGAGGAAAATGACATATGGCGGTGATTGAGGATTTGTGTTTCGTCTCCGATAACTAGCGCTTCTGTCCGCTGAAGAGATGGAGTTAAAGGGAGAGCCAAGGAGTCAATACCCCATATGCTGAGGAGGAGGAGAGGTGGTGGTGGTGGATATGGAAGAGGAGGAGGAGGAGGAGAGGTGGTGGTGGTGGATATGGAAGAGGAGGAGGAGGAGGAGGTGGAGGAGTTGGTGGTGGTGGATATGGAGGAGATGAAATAAAAAGAGGAGGAGAAACAGGAGGAAAAAGAGGAGGAGGAGGGGACGATGGAGGAAGAAGAGGAGGAGGTGGAGGAGGAGGAGGAGGAGGGGAAGACGGAGGAGGAAGAGGTGAAGGAGGACGAGGAGGGGAAGATGGAGGAAGTGGAGGAGGTGAAAGAGGAGGAGGAGGAGGTGAAGGAGGAGGAGGAGGAGGAGAAGGGAGGGGGTTGCATGACGCTAGTCTGGGGTAACAGGAAATGGAAGAGAAAAGCGAAAAGATCTTCTCCAGATGTGGTGGAGGGGAGAAGATGGGAGAGGAGGAGAGGAGAGGAGAGAAGAGGAGGAGTGGAGAGGAGAGGAGAGGAGGAGTGGAGGTTGCGGCTCACAATAAATGGCGACAAGGAAACCTTTTGAGGATCCTCAAAAGTCACAACGAAGGAAGGCAGATTGAGGCTTTCTTCACAATGTCTGTGGACCAGAGGCCCACAACCAGTGATCCATGGACCCTCTAGTGGGCCAAAGTGGTTCACTAGTGGTTCAAAGTGGTTCACTACGAACTCAAAACTAGTGGATTTTAGGGGATGCCTAGTGGCTTTAGTCAGTGGTGATTTGGTCTCGGGAAACAGCAGGGCATAAGAATAGGGTTTACGCAGAAACGGCTCAAGAACCCTAAAGTACTTCATGCATATGCACAGTTGGCTCAGCCTCTAGATGCCGCGGTGGGCGATTTCTCCTTGGGAGATCGTATCTTTAAGGGTCGTAGGTTTACGACGTTAATGAGCCATGTAAGACTTAATCTTATCTTATCAATAAATGCTTTCACACAAAAAATATATGTATGTAAAAATAGAAATAGATAATTAATGCACTTACTACAGGCTAGCCAGCCAGCCACTGTAATACATACAAATTAAACTAATTGTATATCCAGACATATATGCATGCATACATACACACATACATACTCGTACTTACACACACACACACACACACACACACACACACACACACACACACACACACACACACACACACACACACACACACACACACACACACACACACACAGAGAGAGAGAGAGAGAGAGAGAGAGAGAGAGAGAGAGTCTGGCGGTAGAGGAGAGGAGAGAATCCTGTCCAGGGCTGAAATTATTTCAGTATCGCTGCGCTTCGAGTCGTTACTCCAACTCTCGTGGGCGGGGAGTTGGGTGTGTGTGTGCGTGTAAGGTCATAGCATTACCCATAGATCGGTCATACGAGCTCTGAGCTCTCTTCCGGGAGGGAAATAGCTGTTGATCACGAGTCCAACACGTGATCCAAAGACCAAGGTGAATCACACAAACACACACACACACACACACACCAATAGGCCTCCTCCCTCTTATAAGGGGGGTAGCCAGTCAGGGCACGCACCCACTCCCACCCACCCCCCACCCATCTTATCTCATTGAGGATGAAGGGTCATCCCTGAGTTCCGCCCACTGCCTGGGCAGAAGCAATGCAGCAAGACATAGCACGTCCAGTTTATGTACACGTTGACCTCCAATCCTTGCCCGTTCATGCGAGTGACATTCTGGCTGTCGCCAGGTGATTTTATTCATCTCCGTGGGACTCCCTCGGGGTTGATAATCCCCCAAGGGAGTCGAATCTTTCTCCTGACAGGTTTGCAGTATCAGTCGATCGTATCACGTAATCCCAGCGGACGGAATTAAACGCGAATATTCGAATCATTCTGGGGTCTGTGCCGAACTTAATTACATTTCGGTCTATCTTTCCACCGGAAAAAATTTTCATAAACGCTCCTCTTAAATTCCTATACACACGCACACACACGCACGCACACACACACACACACACACACACACACACACACACACACACACACACACACACACACACACACACACACACACACACACACACACACACACACACACACACACACACACACACACACGTATCGGGTAATATATGAGCTTTGAGTTCTCATCTAGGAGGGTAATAGCTGTTGATCACGACATCAATACTTGATTTAAGATCATGGTGAATCACACACACACACACATACACACACACACACACACACACACACACACACACACACACACACACACACACACACACACACACACACACACGGGAGCTCTGAGCTCTCTTCCGGGAGGGAAATAGCTGTCGATCACGAGTCCAACACGTGATCCAAAGACCAAGGTGAATCACACACACACACACACACACACACACACACACACACACACACACACACACACACACACACACACACACACACACACACACACACGCATTTTGATTATATAAATGTAAATTCTCTGTATGTTAGTCTAACAGAGTTGCTTTCATCGTGTGTATTCCTGACGTACTCTCTGAATGATATGACATAATTATGTCACGTGATATAATGTCATGCCTTCGTAACCTGGTGGGAATTGTGTCAGATTCAGTCAGAATGTGGTGATGTGTATTGCGTGGCTGGCCGGCTGGCCGGCTGGCTGGTGACCTGAGCTGTGAGTGGGAAACTGTTGTGATTGGCTACTGGATGCTGGGAGCTATAAGGTTGCTAGAGGTTATTTTTCATTATTAACTTATTTGTTTATTTCGTTATTTATTTGTTTATTTCGTTATTTATTTGTTTATTCTATCTTTATATTTTTGTGTTCACGTTTACTTTATTACTATATTTTGAGTTCATAATATATATGATAATTTTTCATTTTTCTTTTTCTATTATAACTTGTTTAACTCAGTTGTTATTGATATCAATATTATCATCAATATTACTATTATCATTATTATTACCAATATTATTATTATTATCATTATTATTATTATTATTATTATTATTATTATTATTATTATTATTATTATTATTATTAATATTAATATTAAATATTAATATTAAATATTAATATTAAATATTAATATAAATATTAATATTAGATATTAATATTATTAATATTAATATTATTAATATTAATATTATTAATATTAATATTATTAATATTAATATTATTAATATTAATATTATTAATATTGATATTATTGATATTGATATTACTAATATTAATATTACTAATATTAATATTACTAATATTAATATTACTAATATTAATTTTATTAATATTGATATCATTAATATTGATATTATTAATATTATTAATATTGATATTATTAATATTAATATTATTAATATTAATATTATTAATATTAATATTATTAATATTAATATTATTAATATTAATATTATTAATATTAATAATATTATTGATATTAATATTAATATTATTTATATTATTAATATTAATATTAATATTATTTATATTATTAATATTATAGATATTATTATTATTTATATTATTATATCATATTAATATTATTAATATTATTAATATTAATATTATTAATATTAATATTATTAATATTATTATTATTAATATTAATATTATTAATACTAACAATATTAATATTAATATTATTAATATTAATATTAATAATATTATTATTAATTAAATTAATATTATTATTATTATTATTAATATTAATAATATTAATATTATTAATATTAATATTATTAATATTAATTTTATTAATATTAATATTATTAATATTGATATTATTAATATTATTAATATTAATATTAATATTATTAATATTAATATTATTATTATTAATATTATTATTATTATTATTAATATTATTATTATTATTGTTATTATTATTATTATTAATATTATTAATATTATTAATATTATTAATATTAATATAATTAATATTGATAATTTTAATAATATTAATAATATTAATATTATTATTATTATTATTATTATTATTAATATTATTATCAATATTATTAATATCAATATTATTAATATTATCAATATTAATATTATTAATATTATTAATATTGAGAATATTAATATTATTAATATTGAGAATATTAATATTATTAATATTGAGAATATTAATATTATTAATATTGATAATATTAATATCAATAATAATAATATTAATATTATTATTAGTAATAGTAGTAATAGTAATATTATTAATAGTAATATTATTAATAGTAATATCATTAATAGTAATATTATTAATAGTAATATCATTAATAGTAATATTATTGATAGTAATATTATTAATATTAATATTATTAATATTAATATTATTAATATTAATATTATTAATATTAATATTATTAATATTAATATTATTAATATTAATATTATTAATATTAATATTATTAATATTAATATTATTAATATTAATATTATTAGTATTAATATTATTAATATTAATATTATTAATATTGATATTATTGATATTATTATAATTATTATTAATATTATTATTATCATTATTATTATTATTATTATTATTATTATTATTATTATTATTATTATTATTATTATTATTCTTGCATAATTATAATTACAATTAATATTACTATTATTGTTGTTATTGTCATTATCATTATTGTTGTTAATATTAACATTATTATTATAACTTGATATTACTATTATCCTTGTTACCACCACCACCACCACCACCACCATCATCATCTTTGTATTAAGGTGTAATTGTGCCAACAGCATTGTATGGGGCAGAAACATGAAACATAGAGAGGAAGAGTTTAAATGTGTTTGAGATGAAATGCCTGAGAATTATGGTAAGGGTCACTAGGCTGGATAGAGTGAGAAACGAGATGAGGAAAGCTGTGGTGGAAAGGGAGTTGGGGGAGAGAGTTGATGAAAGAGTATTAGGATGGATTGGACACATGGAAAGAATGAGTAAAGAAAGATTAATAAACGAAGTTTGGAAGGCAGAGGTGGAGGGAGTGAACACGAGGAGGTGATCAAGGACGAGATGGATGGATGGGGTAGAAATAGCGTTGGGAAAGAGGGGAATGCTTGTCGAGGAAGGAAGGGAGACGACAGAAGTTAGGGGTGAATGGAGAATGGTTGTGTACGGATGATGATGTGATGATTGGAAGGGAGTGAGTGGGAGATAGTGGGTTAGGGAGTATGAGTAAATATTTTGACGCAGCCCGAAGGGATTTCTCCCCGTCTTCTTTTTTTTTCTGCATGAGGGGACGGAGAAAGGGTCGCCGGTTAAATGAAGCGGCCTTGCTGTGGATGTGCTCTGTCTTGCTGCATTGTTTATGACCCAGGGCAGTGGGTGGGATGCAGGGATGACCCGTCATCCAAGAGGAGCCAAGTAAAGAGGGAGGGAGAGGTGGTGAATGGGAGTGGAGTATTTGGGGATGAAATAGGTGGGAGTGTATTTATGCCTATGATTTTGGCTACCTCCCTTATAAGGGGGAAAATCCCTTGGTATATATGTATTATCATCATTACCAGTATCATTATTGTTATTGTTATCATCAATAAGTGAAAAAGGGGAAGAGAGGGAAGAGGAAAATGGGAGAGATTAACGGAGAGAGAGAGGGAGAGAGAGAGAGGGAGAGAGAGAGGGAGAGAGAGAAACAAACAGATATTCCTTTAAGTGTACGTAAGGTAATTAACTTGTGTAAAAAAGATAAATACATGTATCATAGGTTCCAGACCGAAAGGTATATTTGTATAATCCAAGCCAGGAGGGGTCGCTATCGTCTTCCTCTGTACAGATGATGGAGTACCGAGTAAAGGCCTGGATTTGTGTGTCCAGTGTAAACGCAATAGGGGATGTGCGTGTCTACACGCACCAAGGAGTTTGTAAGACCTTGTGTGTGTGTGTGTGTGTGTGTGTGTGCAAGTGTGTGTGTGTGCAAGTGTGTGTGTGCAAGTGTGTGTGTGTGCAAGTGTGCAAGTTTGTGTGTTCTCTCACTCTCACTCCATCATTCTCTTTCCATCTCTCTAACTCTCTATCTCTACCTCTCTCTTTCTACCTCTTCCTATCTCTCTCTCTTCTTCTTTCTCTTCTTTCTTTCTCTCTCACTATATATATATATATATATATATATATATATATATATAAATATATATATATATATATATATATATATATATATATATATATATACATATACACATCTGTGTGTGTGTGTGTGTGTGTGTGTGTGTGTGTGTGTGTGTGTGTGTGTGTGTGCTTGTGTGCGCTTGTATACACTCATACATTCCTCTACGTATGCAAACTCCCTTTGCATTCACATGTATACGTACTTACGCGCCTGTCGGCATATACATGACACAAACAAACACAAGTACAACACGTGGATCTGTACGAGCGTGTACATCCCATAAGTACAGAATGTGCTAAGGCACTTGCGGCCTTTCTTTAAACAAGGCTTTGCGATTGGAGCCCAGGTGAGCGTTTGGGGGCGGGGCGGGGCTGTGGGGCTGGGCGGGGGGGTTGCGGGGCTGCCGGGAGGGGGGGGAGGCTTGGGGGGAGGGGAGAAGGGGGCTTTAGGGGCCGTATTCGTGTTGTAAAGGTGAGAAGAGGAAAGACGTGTGTGTGTGTGTGTGTGCGTATGTGCGTGTGTGCGTATAAAGACTACGGTTGGGTAATACATGAACTTCAGAAGTCAGAGGATGTGTGTGTGTATGTGTGTGTGTGTGTGTGTGTGTGTGTGTGTGTGTGTGTGTGT
>NC_134798.1:41442894-41452894 GCF_046742065.1 Oratosquilla oratoria
CCACCTTTGCCCGTAGTGCTCTCTCTCTCTCTCACTCTCGGCGCGCCTGGCCACCGACCCGGCGGTCGCCGCTGACCCCGTACTGGGTCAATAACTCCATCTTCATTATAGACCTTAATCGTTCTCCACACAATCGTCCGCCCTCCACACCCTCCACTCCATTCCCTCCTACTCCACTCCATCCTTCCTTCCTTTCCACCCTCACTCACTCATTCACTCACTCACTCACTCACTCACTCACTCACTCACTCACTCCCGCACTCACTTCCACAGTCTTTCACTCCCTCACACTCTCACTCACTCACTTCCTTCTCTTCCCTCCCTCCCTCCCTCTCTTCATTCCCTCCCTCTCTTCATTCCCTCCCTCCCTCCCCTCCCTCCCTCCCCTCCCTCTCTTCATTCCCTCCCTCCCTCCATTCCCTCCATTCCCTTCCTCCCTTCATTCCTTCCCTTCCCTTCCCTCATTATCACCCTTCCTTCCCTCACCTCCTCACTCACTCCCCCTCCTCCTTCCTCATTCTCCTCCCACTCCTTATTTCCTCCTCTTCCTCCTCCTCCCCCAATCGTCCTCCTCCTTCTCTCACTCCTTATTCTCCTCCTCTTTTTTCTCCTCTTCTTTCTCCTCCTCCTCCTTCACCTCCTCTTCCTATTTCAACCTCTTCCTATTCTTCGTCTTACTCCTACCTTCTCCTACCTCCTCCTGTTTTTCCTTGTCCTCACACCCCCTTCCTCCTACCCCTCCTCGCTTCTCCTCCTCCCTCCTCCTCCTCCTCCTCCTCCTCCTCCTCCTCCTCCTCCTATTCTTTTGTAGTCTGTACGAAACGGGTAAGGGGTGGATCCCCTGAACTGAATGGAATTTTTGGTCATAACCAGAATAGATACACCAGAATAGATACATCAAACGACGCCACCCGGGTCTCGTCTCCCTCCTCTTCCTCCCTACCACTCCCTTCTGCTGACAGTTCTCTTCTACACCCTCCCCCTCCCTCCCTCCCTCCCTCCCTCACTCACTCACTCACTCTTTTTCTATACTTTCCACACTTCTTGTACTTACCTAACAAATTCCACCTTTTCACCTTTGCTCCCTCCTTTACCCTCTCCACTATTTGTTGGGGTTATTCTCCTTTGTTGTTTTCAGCCACCCCCACCACCACCACCACCACCACCACCACCACCACCACACTACCACCACCACCTACACCAACACCACCACCACCACCACCACCACCACCACCACCACCACTACCACTAATATCACCATGACCTACACCAACACCACCATCAGTAACTCCACCACCACTACCAACATAATCACTACCACCACCACCACCATCATCACCACAACCATCACTATGACCCCTCACCACTATATATACCACTACCACCACCTCTATACCCACCACGAGCAATACCACCACCGTTACTAGCACCACTACTACCACCGTTACCATTACCAGTAACCCCACCTCGACCCCCCACCACAATCACCACCATTACTGCCACCAATGTATCTACCTAGACCCCGATCCTGCCACCACTATCACCACCACCATAACCAACATCACTACCACCACCACTACCCCACTTTGACCAGTACCACCACCACTATCATTACTACCACTACCAACATTACTACTACTATCATTACTACCACTGCCACCATTACTACTACTAACATTACTACCACTGCCACCATTAGTACCACCACTACCCTCACTTTGACCAATACCACTACCACCACTATCATTACGACTACTACCACTATTACTACTACCACTACCACCACTATCATTACTACTACTACTACCACTATTACTACTACCGCTACTACCACTACCACCATCACTACCACCACTACCCTCACTTTGACCAATACCACCACCACCACTATCATTACTACTACCACCATTACTACTATCTCTACTACCACTACCACTATTACTACCACCACTACCACCACCCCCGCCACCACCACACTGACAACGACGACGACGATGACGAGGACTGCCCGGGCGCGTGTGAGCGAGCGAGCGAGCGAGGGAAGGAGCAAGCGAGGTAGTGTCGGAGTGATCCAGCCTGAGGAGTCAGTGCCCTTTGAATCTCCGACGTGGAAGCACGGCCGCTCTTGCTCCGCCGTGCGTCGTGGCGTGGCTTTTTTTTTACCTTCGCGCGGTTGATGCTGTAGTGGACTTCCCCGAGGTCGCTTTTCTAGATGGTGTACTAGCTCTAGGTGACCCGAAGTTGTCTCTAGGGGAGTTTGGTTTAAAAAGGATTTTTTGGTGAAGTTATGTTTTGAGTTTTCTTCTTTTTTTTTTGAGTGCGGGAAGATGATGTCGAGGAAGCAAAGTGATGGACTTTTGCGAGTGTGGGTGGTTTTCGAATTGCAGTGAGAAAAGTTGTCGTAAATCGGAAGTATTCCGAGTTATACATAGAAAAAGGAAAACTAATTCGGTATCTTGAAGTCGTTTCGTGATCACCAAAGAATCTACCCGTCCATGTGACGATTTTTTTTTTCCTTAATCGAAGAGAATTTTTGAGTCGAAGAAAATAATTTTGGATTCCTCGAGGTCGTCTCGAGATGTCGTGAAAGACAAATAAAAAAGAAGAAGAGGAAGCAGAAGAAAATCTGATCTTTTGAGAGAAACGAAGAAGATATTTTTTCTTTTTTGTACAAAAAAAAGAAGAAGAAAAAGATCGTGTCTTCGAGTTTGAGGTGGTTCTTCAGCAGAAGGTCCTCTGCCCCGCCTTGATCCTCCTCCTCCTCTTCCTCCTCCTCCTCCTCTTTCTCCTCTTCAGCCATCAATCGAAGCAGAGTCGGAGGACCTCCTAGGAACCATCTGGAGTATTTTGGGACACAGAAGATCTGAATGAAACCATCTAGCAGAAGAACCAAGAACAAGAACGACAAGATCTCCCAGCGGAGGGAGCAGATCGTCTGAAAAAAAAAACAAAAAACGAAAGTAACAAGGAAGAGAGGATAAAGAGAGTAGAGAGTGAGAGTATGTCATGAGAGTGGAGTGATACTAAAAAGAAGAAGAAAAGAGGAGGAACAAGGGAGTTCTATGTGCAAGAAAGAGAAGAAAAGAATTAAAGACTCCCACAGAAATTGAGTGCGAGAGGACTTCCCACAAGTAAAGAAGGATCAAGTGAAGTGTCGATTCTAAGTGCCACTTCAGAGTCCCACTTCAAAGTGTCACTGGGAAGTGCGCGCGGAAACAAATGAAAGAAGTGAAACGGTGAATGGAGGAAGTGAACAACGGTTAAGGAGTTGGGTGTGTGTGAGTGTAAGGTCACAGCATTACCCATAGATCGGGTCACGTATGATCTCTGAGCTCTCATCCGGGAGAATAATAGCCGCCGATCACGAGTCCAACACGTGATCCAAAGACTTTGGTGAGAGGAGAGGAAGAGAGGGAAGTGCATCACGACACGTCACACAGGATGACGTGTATCACGTCCTATCCACGTGACGAGTCGAAACGTACCTCGTACGATACTTCTCACGAACTCACGTTCACCGATTTCTCACAGTCTCCCGGGACCTACCCTACCTCCACGACCTCCTCCTCTTCCTCTTCCTCTTCCTCATACACGTCCTCAAACCTCTTCTCCCTCACCCCCATCACTCTCTTCGTCCCCCCCTCTCCTCTCCCTCCCGCATTCGCGTCTCAGATAAGTTCTTCGTCTTCTTCAACATCGACAACGTTGACAAGGAAAATGACTCGAAGTACGCCGTCCTCGTCTTCGACTAAGGTGCTGGTAGCAGCCACGCTGGCCTTTATTGTGGCTAGTCTGACCACCACCACTCGGGCCAATGAATTAGGTGAGTACAGGTCCATTTTATTTTTACGCAGTGTCAAAAATTGTGTTCTAAGTAAAGAAGGATACTCCCTGTTTGAAAAAAATGGTCTTGATTGGCTTTTGTCATTATTTTTGTAAGAAAATTTCAATTCAAACACACACATACACACACACACACACACACACACACACACACACACACACACACACACACACACACACACACACACACACACACACACTTGAAAGCAAGCAAAGCTGGATACTCTTGGCAAAAAAAAAGCAAATCCACCGTCGTGGACAGAAGGAACCTTGATGTAAATTACAGGTTGGCACATGAGTGAGGTTTTGAAATGTGATATATATATATATATATATATATATATATATATATATATATATATATATATATATGTGTGTGTGTGCATTATAATAGTAATGATAATAACAATAATAATAAAAAATTAGTATATAAATAGTCAATTAAAGGAAAAATAGTGAAGGTAGCATATTCATACCCTATGACAAGGGTGTGGAATGAGATGGAATATCATGATGACATTGGTGGACATGGTCACTCGTCTACGAAATATTTAAGGAACGTGACATAGTGCTGATGGGTGACTTTAATTGTATAGAGGTGGATTGGGAGGAGTGTGAGGCAAGCGGAAGGGAAATTTTATGTGAAAATGTATTGTTGGACATAGAAATGAATAAAATAATAACCCAATGGGTAAATAAGTGACAAGAAATAGAGGAGACGACACACCAGACAATATCTATTCATTTTTAACTAAAGAAATCAATGGTACGGGAATACATGTATCGTATAGAAAAGATGATGTACGTGCATTCCTTATTATATATGAGAGTATAGGAACAAGAGATGGGTGATGAAAATAAGGCATATACTTTTTCTTATACAATTTTTACTGAATTGAAGTTGTTTGTTTTTATCAATTGATTAATTGATCAATTTATATATTTAGTCATTTATATATCTATTTGTTTTGAATAGGAGTAATATACACATTTTCTTTAAAATTTTTACAGAATTGAAGATGTTTGTCATTATCATCTGATTAACTGATTAATTTATATATCTATTTTGAGTAAGAGTAAATTAAAATAGAAAAGAGAAACTCAAAAGAGATGTGAAATATGTGGCAAAAATGGAAAAGAAAAGTTGAAAATATTAATTTATTAGAAAATGTGAGACAACAAAAAGAAATATATATGCGTCACGGGAAATGTGTAGAACAAATATATATATATATATATATATATATATATATAATTGTGTGTGTGTGTGTATGTATGTATGTATTTATGTATGTATAAAGGAACCAGAAATAACTACATAAGACTCTGAAGAGAGGAAAACACTTGGAAAGAGGTTAAAATTGATAAATGTGAAGACGAACCCAAACTGTTTTACAGATGTTGTCAACTGTAAACTGAGACACGGGACGTCTGAAACTTGTTGACCTCTGCCATGCCAGGTAGTGGTGGTGGCAGTGGTGGATATGGTGGTGATAGTGGTGACAGTGGTGGTGGTGATGATGGTGGTGAAGATGGAAATGATGGTAGATGATGGTGCTACTGGTCATGGTAATGGTGGTGATTGTGGTGATAGTGGTGGCAGTGGTGGTGGTGGTAATTATGGTGATGGTGGTAGGTGATGGTGCTGATCCCGGTGATGGTGGTGGTGAAAGTGCTTGTGGTGGTGGTAATGGTGATAGTGGTGGTGGTGATAAGAGTGGTGGCAGCGGTGGTAATGGTGGTGGTAGTGGTGCTGGTGTTAAAGTGGTAGGTTACGTTCAGGTGATTTCAGTCATCTATAGCCGAGCATCGCATCCACTGGGGTCTCGCTCGCTTGAACTCCTGTTCACAATGATGTCCGCATCACATAACTGTGTAATGAAATAACTTGTCTTCGGACGTATCATCTAGACAGTGAGCCATTTACGTACAATCTGACGCTAGATGATTTTATTCGACTGAGGAGGGGGTGAGAGGGCGAGGGAGAAGAGGGTAGGAGGGGAAGGGTGAAGAGTGAGGGGAGAGGGTAGGAGGGGTGAGGGGAGAGGGTGAGAGGGGAAGGGGGTGAAGGTGGGAGGGGAATGGTGAGGGGTGAGGGGAGAAGGTAGGAGGGGAAGGGGAGAGAGTGGGAGGGGTGAGGGGAGAGGGTGGGAGGAGTGAGGATAGAGGGTGGGAGGGGTGAAGGTGGGAGGGGAAAGGTGAGAGAGGGAGAGGGGTGAGGGTAGGGGAGTGAGGGGGATGAGGGGTGAGGGTGAGGGGTGAGGGGAGAGGGGGAGGGGGGAAGGTGAGGGGTGAGGGAGGGTGGGAGGGTGAGAGAGGTGAGGGGGGGAAAGGAGAGGGTGAGAGGGGTGAGGGGTGAGAGGGGATGAGGGTGAGGGGAGAGGGTGAGGGTGTGAGGGGTGAGGGGAGAGGGTAGGATGGGGGAGAGGGTGAGGGTGTGAGGGGAGGGTGGGAGGGGAGAGGGTGAGGAGGAGGGGAGGGAGGGTGAGAGGGGGGGGTGGATGGGTGAGGGGAGAAGGTGGGTGGGAGGGTGTGAGGGTGGAGGGGTGAGGGTGTGAGGGTGAGGGGAAGGGGGTGAGGGGAGAGGGTGGAGGGTGGATGAGGAGAGGTGGGAGTGGTGGGGTAGGGAGAGGGGAGGAAGGATGAGGTGTGAGGTGTGGAGGGAGGAGGGTGGAGGGGTGAGGAAATAAAAGAAAGAAAAAATAAAAAAAAGAGTAAAAAGAGGGAGAGCAGGAAATTGAAAGAATAAAAAAGGAATCAAAAAGAAGAAAAAATATAACTGAAATGTAGAAAGAAATAAGAAAAAAAAAGAGGTAAATTGAAAAAAGATGAAAGGAATAGAGAAAAGGAAAAGAAGAAGAAAAAGATAAAAAAGATAAAAAAAAAAAGATAAAAAAAAAAAAAAAAAAGGGAAAGACGACCTCGACACTGCTTGACGATTTCGACGGATCCTTCCTCGTCATCGTCGTCGTCGTCGTCGTCGAGTCGTGACGAAGACGACGTGACGAGGAGGCAATCTTGCGCGACAGAGGTCGGACGGACAATCACATCACACGTAACGTGAAGGCCCTTTCTGTCCAGGAAGGTCATTGTCATTCCGTGATGTGACATTCCACAAGAAAGCTACACGGCCTTTCCATAGTGTGAAAGGTCCTTAGGAAGGGCGTATCCTGATGTGAAACGGCCATAGTAAGGCCCTGTCCTGATGCGAAGGGTCCTTAGGAAGGCCCTATCCCGATGTGAAGGGTCCTTAGGAAGGCCTTGGGAAGGCCCTGTCCTGATGTGAGGCGTACTTAGGAAGGCCCCATCCTGATGTGAAGAGGCCTTAGTAAGGCCCTGTCCTGATGTGAGGCGTCCTTAAGAAGGCCCTATCCAGATGTGAAGAGGCCTTAGTAAGACCCTGTCCTGATGTGTAGGGTCCTTAAGGCCCTATCCTGATGTGTAGGGTTCTTAGTAAGGCCCTATCCTGCTGTGAAGGGTCCTTAAGAAGGCCCTATCTTGATGTGAGGCGTCCTTAAGGCCCTATCTTGATGTGAGGAGGCCTTAGGAAGGCCCTATCCCGATGTGAAAGGTCCTTAGGAAGGCCCTCTCTTGACGCGAAGAGACCTTAAGAAGGCGTATCCTGATGTGAAGTGTCCTTAGGAAGGCCCTATCTTGATGTGAAGAGGCCTTAAGAAGGCGTATCCTGATGTTGGGTGTCCTTAGGAAGACCCTGTCATGATGTGAAGAGGAAACATTTTATTTGTTCAAGTATTTATTCATTTACTAATCAATTTATTTATGTATTTATTTTTTAATTGCTTATTTATTTATTTTATTTATTTGTCTGTTTTTTGTGTGAATGAAGATTAAATCTTCAATCGTGAAATAATTCTGAGAAACTCTGGTCCCTGGGGGAGCTACTGATGTCCCTAAAATAATCTATTGTATAAAATATGCAGTTAATACTCCATACAGGAGACATGAACAGTCATTATTAGTAACTTCTTGTGAATATATACAAAAAAAAAAAAAGATAATAGTGATTAATAAAAAATGGAAAATGAATTATGTGAAAGAGAGAGAGAGAGAGAGAGAGAGAGAGAGAGAGAGAGAGAGAGAGAGAGAGAGAGAGAGAGAGAGAGAGAGAGAGAGAGAGAGAGAGAGAGAGAGAAAGAAAGAGAGAGAAATTTCTCAGGACGGGATGTGACATTGGACGAAATCATACTTTGTTAACCTCACTCCAGTTGGTGAAGTATTACAAAGGAAGAGCATGACGCCGACAGGAGACCTTTTGGTCCATATCATCGTCATCGTTTTCATCATGTATGTACATATTCACTTATTGTTTTTGTTTGCTTGTTTCGTTATTTTCGTTTGTCTATACATTTGTTTATTTGTTTATTAATTTATTTATTTGTTTATTTACCTATTTGTGTGCTTATCAAAGTATTTATTTATATGTTTATTTAAATATTTATTATCTGTAATATATTATCTATCATATATCAACCAATGTAGGGCTAGTACAGTGCAAGTGCAGTGCTAATACAGTGCCATTGCAGTGGCAATACAGTGTCAGTACAGTGTTAGTACACTGTTAGTACACTGTTAGTACAGTACTAGTACAGTACCAGTGCAGTGTTGTACAGTGCTTGTATAGTACCAATGCAGTGCTAGTACAGTGCCAATACACTGCCAATGTAGTACTAGTACAATGCCAATGTAGTGTTAGTGCAATGCTAGTACAGTGCCAATACAGTACCAACACATTGCCAGTGTTGTGTCAGTACAGTTTCAATACAGTGCCCGTGCAGTGCCAATACAGTAACAGAACAATGCCAGTGCAGTGCCAATGCATTCGAAGTGAATTGTCCATGGCTTTCATCTTCAAGGATGCCCTTTACAAAAAATAAATAAATAAATAAATAGATAAAAATAAAAATAAATAGATGAATAAAATAATAGTAATATAAATAAATAGATAAATAAACAAATAAATATAATAAATAGAATAAATAGATGAATAAGCAAATGAATAAAATAAATGAATAAAATAAATATATAAATAAATAAAAGAATGAAAGAAAAATTAATAAGAAGTAATTGAATAAATAAACTAATAAACAAATAAATAGAAAGTGTGAGTAGATAGAATATCTTGGTGTCCACGTTTTCATATAAAATTCTATCTACTCACACTTTCTATTCATTTGTTTATTTCTTCATTTATTCAATAATTAATTAATTAATTTATTTTATTATCATTATTTTTAATCTATTTTATTTATCTATTATTATTATTATTATTATTATTATTGTTATTATTATTATTGTTATTATTATTATTGTTATTATTATTATTGTTATTATTTTTTTTTTTTTTTTTGTGAATAACATCCTTGAACATTTGCATCCCATGGTCGATTGACATCGATGACCGAAAGAGAGCACAAACCGAATATCACAGACAAATGAAAATGAATCCAACTACTCTCCCCATGTCATATAATTGTGAAAAATTAATGAAATGTAAAATGAGGGAAATATGGAGAATAATGAGAAAAATAAAATACAAAATGAATAAAATAAAGGTTGATGATATATAGAGAAATAGGGATGTATTGAAAAAGAGTACATTGCTTATTTGGCGTTTAGGTAACAAGAAAGAATAACCAGAAATTAGGGTCATAAAATTACGAGAGTCGTAAAGTTACGAGAGCAGTAAAGTTACGAGGGTCGTAAAATTACGAGGATCGTAAAATTACGAGGGTTGTAAAGTTAAAAGCGTCGTAAAGTTACGAGGTTCATACAGTTTCTAGGTTCATAGAATTACGCAGGTAATGTTATGAGAGTCGTAAAGTTACGAGAATTGTAAAATTACGAGGGTCGTAGAATCATGAGAGACGTAAAGTTACGAAGGTCGTAAAGTTATAAAACATAGATTTACGAAGATATGGTAACTTCACTTTCCGTTAAGTTACAAGGCAATTTGAAAAGATTTGTGAAATTACGACGAAGGATGGTATGAATTTACGACAGTCGTAAATTTACGGTATTCCTGAAGTTAAAGGATCACTAAACTAGGAGGATGTCTTGGCTGAGTGACATTGACTTACGAGGTCCCTAAAGTTACAAGATCGCTGTTGTGTTAAGTTACAATGTGAATACATTCACG
>NC_134798.1:41462894-41465394 GCF_046742065.1 Oratosquilla oratoria
ATGTGTGTATGTGTATGTGTGTGTGTGTGTGTGTGTGTGTGTGTGTGTGTGTATCCGTACGTGTGCATGTGTGTATTTGTATATGTGTGATTGTATGTGTGTGTGCGCGTGTGTATATATGTGTGTGTATATATGTGCGAGTGTATGTGTGCGTATGTGTATTTGTGTGCGCGTGTGTATATATGCGTATGTGTGTATAAGTGTGTGTATGCGTATGTGTATGAGTGTGTGTATATACATATATGTGTATGAGTGTGTGTATATACATATATGTGTATGAGTGTGTGTATGTGTATATGTGTATGTGTGTGTTCTTTCTGTGTGTACAGCCGTGATTGTGATTTTGTGTACAAATTCCAAAAACGCGATTTGTTTGGGAGTGCATCTGGGAAAAACAGATGCGTTCGGATACAAATGTTTGTTCATTTATTCATTTAATTGCGTTTTCATCCATGCGGCGCCGATAGCATTTGTTTGTGTTTAACGTGCCCCGTTTGCGTGTGTTTTATGTGTTTTGTATGTTGTTTTTATTGAATCACTTGTACGTGTATGTAAAGGTGTATATTTGGCTATGGTACCACTCGTACGGCTACCACTAACACTTCCACCACCACTACCACCATCACCACCATCATCATCACCAATACCACCATCATCACCACCACTACCATCATTACCACCACTACCACCATTACCACCACCACTACCACCACCACTACCACCATCATCACCACCACTACCACCATCATCACCACTACCACCACCATCATCACCACTACCACCACCATCATCACCACTACCACCACCATCATCACCACTACCACCATCATCACCACCACCATTACCACCATCATCATCACCACCACCATCATCACCATCATCATCACCACCACCATCATCACCACTACCACCATCATCATCACCACTATCACCATCATCACCACCACTACCACCATCACAACCACTACTACCACTTCCACCATTACCACCTGCCACTATCTCCACCACTACCACTTACACCATCACAACCACCACCACCATCATCAACACCACTACGACCCACCATCACCGCCATCACTACCACCACCATCACCACTACCACCACCACCACTACCACCACCACCACTACCACCATCACCTCTACCACCATCATCACCACCACTACCACCACTACCGCCATCACCATCACCGCTACCACCACCATCACCCACCATCTCCATCACCACTACCACCTCCACCACCACTACCACCACCACCACTACCACTGCCACCACCACCACAACTACCACCACCACTATCACCATCACCAGCACCACTACCACCACCACCACAACTACCACCACCACTATCACCATCACCAGCACCACTACCACCACCAACAACAACAACCTATCGTCGCACCGATCCAATACAATCGCATTTGTGTCACATTTGTGTCTGCATGAATGTGTGTGTATGTATGCAATGTGTATGTGCGTACATGTGTTCACATGTGTATGTACGTGTATATGTGTATATGTGTGTGCGTATGTGCGAGTGTATGTGCGTTACGCACGTGTACGTGTGTGTGTGCGTATGTGTACGCCTGACTGACCGAGTGAAGTTGAAGTCTCCTGTCATGCCAGCTTAAGCCGAGACACGGAGCTTACGCCCGGAGGCGCTTATCCGGCTGATTGGGCAAAAAGGCCGGCGTAGCTGCCGGTCCCAGCGTAGGCAGGTGTTGTGATCCCGGATTAGGCTAAGTGAGGGAGCTCGGCCCTTTTTTTTTTATTTTTTTTTTTTGCTGAAATCACAAGGGGTGTTATATCTATTTGACTGTCTATCTATCTATCTATTTATCTAACTATACCTATATCTATTTATCTGTCTATATATATTTACAACTGTCTATATCTATATCTGTCTATCTATCTATATAATATCTATACGCCTACTGTATATATATATATATATATATATATATAGATAATATATGTGTGTGTGTGTGTGTGTATGTGTGTATATAAATATAAATATATATATATGTATATATATATGTATATATATATATACATATATATATGTAAATATGTATATATATATATATATTATATATGTAAATATGTATATATATATATATGTATATATATGTATATGTATATATATATAATATATATATATATGTATATACATGTATATGTAATATATATATATGTATATGTATAATATATATATATATATATATGTATATATATAATATATATATATAAATATAATATATATATATATATATATATATATATATATAATTATATATATATATAT
Organism: Oratosquilla oratoria; assembly: GCF_046742065.1. Taxonomy (NCBI): domain Eukaryota; kingdom Metazoa; phylum Arthropoda; class Malacostraca; order Stomatopoda; family Squillidae; genus Oratosquilla; species Oratosquilla oratoria. Next base: position 41,465,199 of record NC_134798.1, read on the forward strand.
ATATATATATATATAATATATATATAGATATATATACGGAATAGAAAGAATTAAAAAAAAATGGAGAAATACTTTTTGCGATTTTTTGTGTGATTGTTTTGTTTGTTTACAAGTTTGTTTGTTGTACTTGATGTATATAAATGAATGAATAAATAGGTAAATAAACGAAGAAAAGACCAGTGGGCAGATGAACTGT
>NC_134798.1:41475394-41477894 GCF_046742065.1 Oratosquilla oratoria
GCAGTCCTCTACGGATGGCGTCATCGAAAGTATGTCATGGTGGTCTCGTATTCGTTTAGTTCTGGGTTCGAATCCCGCACTCCTCACCGGTTCCCTACACTGACTGTGACCTGTTCCCCAACAGCCCCCTAGAGCATCATAATAGGGCAAAGCTGACGGCTTCGGCCGCAGCTACTCAGCGGCTCCTGGCGTAGACTACTCCCCCGTCACCCTCTGTGTCGAAAGGGGCGAGAAGAACTTCCGCCAGAGTTGAGTTCGAGTCACTTCGACTGAATCATCTCTTCGCAACTCTTCCTCGAACTCGAGGATGACCTTAGGCGAGATTGCAACATCCTTGCCTCCCCCCTCCTCCTCTTCCCTCCCTCTCTCCTTTCTCCCTCCCTTCTTTCCTCTCCCTCCCTCCTCCTCTCTTTCCCCCCACTTCTTTCTCTTTTTCTCTCTTCCTTCTTCTCTCCTCTCTTTCCCCCCACTTCTTTCTCTTTTTCCCTCTTCCTTCTTTTCTCCTCTCTCCCTTCCTCCCTCATTCCCTATCTTCCCTCACTCCTTCCTCCTTCCCTTACTCCCTTCTGCTTTACTCTCCCTCCCTCCTCCTTTCCTTCCCTTCCTCACTTCTTCCACCTTTTCTCCCTTCCCTCTCTCCTCTTCCTTCCTCCTCCTTCCTAATCTTCCTTTACACCCTCCTCGTTCTCTTCTCCCTTTCCCTCACTCCCTCCTTCTTCTCCTCACTCCTTCCTCCATCTCCTAACTCATTCCTTCCCTTCCCTTCCGGCGTACGGGAGTAGCCTATGGGCAATGTTATGAGAGGTTGCCGGTGAGGGAGTGGGGGTATTTTTATTTATTTATTATTTTTATTATTATTTCTTTTTTATTTGGGAGTGAAGTATCACTCCCACGGGCTTTGTTGTTCCTACACTATTTCCATACTTAGTTTCGGAGATTTCAACTATTTAGATTTAGAGGACAGCAGTGTTATATCGTTTTCTGTATAAGAAGAAAAAAATAAAAATAGTGATTATCTTCTGGAAATGTATACTGCAGTAGGAGAGAGTGTGTGTGTGTGTGTGTATGTGTGTGTGCGTGTGTGCGTGTGTGCGTGCATACTGCATAGCTGGAACGCATCCCTTATCCAGATCGAGGGAAGCTCTTCTTAGAACATAAGGACCCCGTGGCGTAGTAGTGGACATTGCCTCTCCTCTTGGAATTGGCTGAGTCACTGCGAGGGGCCCCGAGGTCGGAAGGGTACCAGGAACACACCTGGGCGGGCGTGGGGCCTAGCCTGGCTTCCTGGGCCCCGAGAAAGGGATTGCAACATCTCCTCGGATTTAGTCGTCGTCGTTGTCGTCTTGTTTTAAGCTCTGGAAAGTACTTTAAGAATTTATCCAAGTTAAGTTGAATTAATTAGGGTTAGTTAAATAAAAAGAAGGAAATATTGAAGATGAGTGGAAGTAGGATTGATCTTTTAGCTGAAGAGAATCGTTTGTTATTGCCTTGGGGAAGAGATGATGGAAGTCCTTATGCTCAGTCAGGGGCACCTCTAGAGATCAGAAGGAAGTATCTGTTTAGATTTTTTTTCCACCCTGGCCTTAATTTGACTTTTGTTGACATCAGTGAGACTCCAGAATGCAACTCTGGTCTTTAGTCACCTTTGTAGTACACAGTAATACAGTTTTTGTACAGTTAAGAATGCTGATTTCGTTCATTTATTTTTTTCTTTCAGTCACTTCGGCTTAAGTTTTGTTGACGTGATTTAGTCTAACGCTCTGTACAATGAAGGAAAATAATTCTCACGGTTTTAGAAGACTTAGAATGAAATTGTATTTCATATACTTTAATTTTGGCATACTTCTTTCTTATATTTCTTTTCTATAATCGTGGTCAACATTTCCGTAGTCTGTTCATGGAAACATATACTCTCTTTATTATTAGTAATGAATATGTTAAATACTTCCATAACGAGTGGTAATTTTCATCTTATTGTTGTTATTTCATTCTGACTAACTTAAAAGCGATATTATTCGTCTTTGAAGAGACAATTTTCTTGCGAAGAAAGACGTGGACATTTCTCAATTGATGCATTTGCTGGATGGAACTTGTTGCATGTTGGCGAGTGATGATGCTCCTTCAGTGGCGAAGAGTTGCCAGGTAGCCTATTTCAGACAATTTTTTTTTTTTTTTCCTACTGCCAGAATTTTTTTTTGTCAAGTATAACTCTATTACCTAATACCTTTGTCCTACAACGTTGACCAGAATTAAATTTATTAAGTGTTCTACTCCGTCCAAAGTATTAATTGCAAAGATTGGGAGATACGTTGATAACGAGTTTCGTCCTTTCGAATCGAACTTTAGCAACTTTAGCGAAGTGACAGATCAGTGAAGATTGATCGAATGTAGAGTTGTAGCAACATAACAGTTAATTGAGTTAATTTTCTCAAAGATATTAGGGTGTTCTAATCTAGCAATATGTGTGTGTGTATATATATATATATATATATATATATAT
>NC_134798.1:41487894-41490394 GCF_046742065.1 Oratosquilla oratoria
CCTCTCCCTCTCTCCATCCTTTCCCCCGAAGGATAATTAATTAATCTGGTTCCACCCGAGTGAGTTTTGTCGTTCTGATTGTATCGGAGCTCGAGAGTTGTTAAATGGCGTCGGGAGCTTTGATAAAGAATAAATTTGATTTTGTTTATTTATGGGTTTTAACGTCAATGGACGGACGTCTTACACTCTTAAAGACTAATATTGAGTTAAATAAAAATATGAGATAACTTGGGTCAAATGGAATGGGTGTAGAATCTCAATAGGGAGTATTGGATGTCATACTAGGGTTTGTTTATATGTCGATATAATTTAGCTATCCTTCGTCTGTCCTTGCATTAAGGTCACCTGTGTTTTCCATATTATTATTATTATTATTATCTTTTTACATATTTTGAAGTGCTGCTTACATTCCATAAACTCATCCACTTTTTTATTTATTTACTTATTTATTTATTTATTTATCGTTTCTTCAAAATTCATTATCTCCTCGTCTCCTCCACAAAGGTGGAGTCCTCCTTTATCAACTTCCCGCGTTCCTTTAATTTCACCTCTTCTGTCCCTTTCCCTTTCTTCCCTTTTCTTTCCTCCTCCTCCTCCTCCTCCTACCTCTCCTCCTCCTCCTCCTACCTCTCCTTCTCCTCCTCCTCCTACCTCTCCTCCTCCTCCTCCTACCTCTCCTCCTCCTCCTCCTACCTCTCCTCCTCTTGCATCTCCTCCTCCTCCTCCTCCTCCATCTCCTCTTTTACTTCCCCCACCTCCGTTTCTTTCACACCTCTCCCCCACCTCCTCCTCTTCCTCACTTTTCCCTCGTCCTTCTTCTCCTATTCCACCTCTTTTCCTCCTCTCCCTCTCTCTCCTCCTCGTCCTCGTCTTCCTCCTAATCTTTTTCCTCCTTTACGTCTTACTCCTCCCCCTACTCCTCCTCCTCCTCGTTTTTTTCTTCCTCGTCACTTCATCATCATCATCAGTATGATCATCATAATCTTCTTTATAATTACCAATCCGTTTTCCTCATACTACTCCTCATCTCATCATCTCCAGCCTCTCCCACCCTCCCCCAGTTCCCCCAATTCCATCTCCACAGCTTCCTCCTCCCCAGCTTATTCCCTACCTCACCCACCTCCCTTAAATCCCCTCCACTCTCTCCCAGCTTACTTCCCAACTCCCCTAGCTCCCTCCCCAACTCCCCTAGCTCCTTCCAGTCCCCTCCACTCTCCCCAGCTTCCTCCCCCTCCCCAGCTTACTCCCCACCTCCCCCAGCTCCCTCCGATCCCCTCCCCCAGCTCCCTCCGATCCCCTCCACTCTCCCCAGCTTCCTCCCTACCTCCCCCAGCTTACTCCCCCAGCTCCCTCCGATCCCCTCCACTCTCCCCAGCTTCCTCCCTACCTCCCCCAGCTTACTCCCCAACTCCCCCTACCCCCACCCCCTATGCGTGTTCTCTCATACCTGTACAGTCAGCCATTCTCCGCATCCTTCCACCCTTACCCTCCTCCTCCACTTCCTCCACCCACTCCGCGTTCTCCTCCTCCCCTCCCCCTCCCCCTCCCCCCTCTACGTCTGCATACCTCCTTGCCCCCCCGCCACCCGACCTGCTGTCACCTCTGGGCGATGTTCTTTGCCTTCCTTTGATGATTTGGGAGTCATAATTGGGTCTTCAGAGTCTCTTCGGCGTCTTTGTCTTCTTCGGCAGAAGCTTCCGACGGGAAACACCATCTGTCCTCCGAGGCGGAGATCGATTCTTTTTTTTCATTTTCTTTACTCCCGGTTCCGTTGTCTCTCTTTTTTTTTTCTTTTTTCTTTTTCTTTATTTTCTTTTTCTTTTTGGCTCGTTCGTTTTCTTGTTGTCAGTGGTTGCAATTTCCGGCGGATTATGGATGGGTTTTGTTGCAACCTAGGTCTCAGATACAGACAATATTATACATGCACACGCACATAGCTACACACGGATATACACACATATGTACACACACACACACACACACGCACACACACACACACACACACACACACACACACACACACACACACACACACACACACACACAGTGCATGCATACATATATTCATACGTATATTCATGTATACATATATCCATACATGAATACATACATATGTATACATATATACATACGAACATACATACATATATACATACATATACAAACATACATACATGCTTATATGCGTATATGAGTCACTGCGTTTTCTATTATCATATTTAGATGTATTAACGTATGAATCTTTACGTCCACTTGTTTCTCACTCCCACCAATTGACCTCTTTACAGTTGGTCTCTCGCCACGATTATATTGTCATTTTCTAAACATATTCTGTTGATAAATAACCGTGTGTATGTATATGTGTGTGTATGCGTGTGTTTTAGAGAGAAAGAGAGAGAAAGAGAGAGAGAGAGAGAGGGAGAGCGAGTTCTGTAAGTCTGTGTGCTCTACTGATGCATGTTTGAGTACTGCAATGGTGCATATGCCCAGTCGAGCGCGC
>NC_134798.1:41502894-41507894 GCF_046742065.1 Oratosquilla oratoria
TCGTGTTCCTCCTTTTCAACCTCATCTTCCTCCTCTTCCTAATCCTTCTCTTCCTTGTCCTCCATCTCCTCCTCTTCCCCCTTTTCATCTTCCTCCAACTCCTCCTCTTCCTCCTCGTCCAGGTCTTCCGACCTTCCCTCCCGCGGGCGTAGCAAGAAGCTGACACCGGGACATCAATTCTAACGTCGGGCGTAACTTAGCTGACCTCGATTTGGGCAACCTGCCCAAACCTTTTGGTTAAGTATATGGCGAAAAAAAAAAAAAAAAAAAAAAAAAAAAAAAAAAATATATATATATATATATATATATATATATATTGCACAAGTCATTCTACCTTTTATTTATATACTTATTTATCTATTTATTTATTTATTTACTTATTTACTTATATATTTATTATTTATTTATGTATTTGTTTATTTATTTTAGTTCATGTTTCTGCTCAACTGAGTGATGAGCTTCGAAAAATAAATAAATAAATAAATAAATAAAGAGATCTGGGTCACGTGAGGTGCCATTTTGAATAAAATCGTCTGACGACGAATGGAATAGAATACACAAAGTCTGCCGCCACAATGTATAAGGCGTACCTTAAAGACTTTATCATGGCTAGCGCTTGCGTGGGATCGAGTCGAGGGGTTAAGCGATGTCAAAGAATGTGGAGGAAGAAGAGGAAGTAGAGGAGGAGGAGCAGGAAGAGAAGGCAGAAAAGGAGGAGGAAAAGGAGGAGGTGGAGGGGGAGGAAAAGAAGGAGGTGGAGGAGAAGGAAAAAGAGGAAGAGTAGGAGGAGAGAGAAAAAAAAAGAAGAGTAGGAGGAGAAGAAGGAGGAGAAGGAGGAGGGAGTTATGGGTGTGGAGGTGGTGTTGGAGTGAGGTGGAAGAGTGGAGGAATATAGAGGTGGGAGGGAGGGAGGGAAGGGGAAGGAGGTATCGATTCCTGTCCACTGGCGGACATATTGAAATTGGGTAAAAAGGTCGAGGGAGGGGGAGGAGGGGGAAGGGGAAGGGGAGGGGGAAGGGGTGTAAAGAAGGGGAGGGGGAGAGAGGAGGGGAAGGGGAAGGTAGAGTATGAGGGGGAGGTGGAGAGGAGGGGAGGGGGAGGAATATGAGAAGAGAGGGACATGGGGAGGGGAAGGACGAAGAGGAGGAGGCGGAGGAGGAAGAAGAGAGGTAAGGATATGAAAGGTGAGGGGGAGAGTAGAGGAGAGTTAAGGGGTAGAGAGCGATGTGAGGGAATGGGAGGGGAGAAAGAGAGGAAAAGAGAGAGGGAGGGAAGAAGGGAGGAGGAAGAAAGGTTAAAGGGACAAAGGAAGGGGGGAAGAGAGTGAAGGAGAGAGAGAGAGAGAGAGAGGGGGAGAGAGAAAGAGAGAGAAAGAGAGAGGTAAAGAGGGAGAGTGAGAGTGAAAGGGAAGAGAGGGGAAATAGGGGGAATGCAGGAGAGGGGAGAGGAATATAAAGAGGTGGGGGTGGGGGTGGGGGAGACCTGGACGAGGACAAGTAAGAGAGGAAGAGAATGTAGATAGGAGGAAGGGAGGAAGATAGAGGAAATAAATGTGGTGTGAGTATAGGGAGTGGGGAGCTTATCTAGGGAAAAGGGGGGGAGAGAGGGGGGAAGGTGGGACTAGAGGGTATGGGTGTTTGAGTCAAATGTTGAAGAAGGAGGGGGGCTTAGATAGGGGGGTTAAAGGGGCGAAGAAAGGGGAAGGGAGATTATTCTCCCTGTCCCCTTCTTCCCTCCTCCCTCCCCCCAACCGTGGCGAGGTGTTCAAAAAAAAAAAAAAAAAAAGAGAGAGAGGAAGAAGAAAGGAAAAACTACACTATGAAAAATGGTTTGTCTTATATTGGGGCCAAAGCATTCGTTACCCTTTCGTACCTGGGGAGGGGGGGGGAAGGAAGGGGGAGGGGGAGGGGGGAGGTTGTACTCAAAATTCCTGAACACGGTGAAGCACTCTTCCCTCCCTTCCACCTTCCCCTCTCCCTCCCCCTCTTCTCCCTCACTCCTTTCCCTTCCCCCTCCTCGCTCGCCCTTCCCCCTCTCCCCTCCCTTTTCAATTCCCCTCCTCTCCCCCTCTTCTCGCCTTGACCCTAACACTCCCTCTCCACTCTCCTCTCTCCTTCCCCTCTCACCTCCCCTCTCCCTCTCCACCTCTCCTCTGTCTCGTCTTACCCTCCACTCGCCTTCCCCTTCCCTCACCTCTCCCCTCCCCTCCCTCTCCTCTCACTCTCCTCTCACTCACCTCTCCTCTCACTCTCCTCTCACTCACCTCTCCCTCCCCTCCCTCTCCTCTCACTCTCCTCTCACTCTCCTCTCACTCTCCTCTCACTCTCTCCTTTCCCTTTCTTTCTCTCCTTTCCCTCTCCACTACCTCCTCTCACTCTCCTCTCCCTCTCCTCTCACACTCTCCTTTCCCTTCCTTTCTCTCCTTTCCCTCTCCTTTACCTCTCCTTCCTTCTCCCTTCTCTTCTGTCCCTCCTCTCTCATCTTCCTCTTTCTCTTCCCCTTCCCCTCCCGCACTTCGGAAAAAAATAATCCGAACGGAATCCTACGAAAAGGATCCTCCGAAGAGGCCTTTGGCTCTCCATTACCGAAGGACTCCCCTCCTGAAGAAATCCTCCTCCTATGACGCTCACCAGAATAAAATCTTCACCTCACTCCCCAATGGGGACCCACGCATCTGAATGAAATCACCTGACGGCAGCCTAAGTAACAGGGAAAGTGCCACCCCGAAGTTCATCGAGGCTACAGCATCTTCGTTCTCTCTCTCTCTCTCTCTCTCTCTCTCTCTCTCTCTCTCTCTCTCTCTCTCTCTCTCTCTCTCTCTCTCTCTCTATATATATATATATATATATATATATATATATATATACAGTATATATATATATATGTATATCTGTCCCTGTTTCTCTGTCTCACTTTCTCCTTATTTTCTCAAACTAAACTCAAATGGTAGTAGTGTTTAATTCATAAATGCCAAAAGGCATATGTAGAGAGAGAAACATAGAGAGAGAGAGAGAGAGAGAGAAAGAGAGAGAGAGAGAGAGAAAGAGAGAGAGAGTGACTGTGCGAGTGACTGAGTGAATGAGTGAGTGTGAGTGAGTGTTTACACTCATTCGGTTGACCAGTGGTTTTCTTCCAGGACTGAGTTCCTTCTTGGGTTTCCACCAGCACCTCCAAAGAGAAAAAGTGGATATTGGGTCTGCCAGCCGCCGAGTGTGTGTGTGTGTGTGTGTGTGTGTGTGTGTGTGTGTGTGTGTGTGTGTGTGTGTGTGTGTGTGCGTAGGTGCATGCATGTACGTTTGTGTGTTTCAGCATGTTTACGGTATACTAAATTTATCACTTACGTTTAAGAATAAAACGCCAAATTCATTGCCGTGTTTGTATGAAAATATGTGCATCTAACCTGCGGGGATGCCAAAAGACCAGATCATAAATGGAGTGAGCAGGTCATAAGAAGAGGTGACCTCCCTCCCCCCCCCCAAAAAAAAAAAAAAAAAAATCGAAGTCAGCAGCAGATGCTGAAATAAATTGGAAAGATGTCCGGGGGGCGGAGGAAGAGGTGATAGACAGAGGTACGTATCGATTCCCTCTGTCTGCAGAGGAGGCACTTCCCCTCCTTTTCCCCCCGCCCCCCTGTCCCTCCCCGTCCCTCCTTTCCCCCAAAGACCTGCCTCTGCCTCTTCATTGGCCCCCAGTGTGACCTGGGCTCATTAGTGCAAAGATGGCTTTGATTCATTATAGCCTCTCATAAGGCATTGGATTGCTTGGCAGGATCTGTCCTCTACACAGGGCGGACATTTGATCCACCAGTTCATAGAGTCTTGATTAGGCGACATCGTGTTTGTGTGCATATAAGACAAACACATTATACTGTTGATGATTTGGTATCATTGTATTTGTGTATATATAAAATGAAAACACACTATACTGTTAATGTTTTTGAAAACTTTATATCCCGTCTTGAGAACACACAAGCGGTGTTGCCACGTCTGTACTACGTTATCATCTTGTGGACCAGGTGGAAGTTTTGCCAACTGTACAGACAGGTGTAGACCCTGGTCAAGTGATCGGTGTTGACTGTGGCGTTGCTGAGCTGCAAACACGAGCGGTTTCCGCAGTTTTGGGTCATTTGTCTGTCCGCTTATTCATGGGGAAGAAATGTAACTACATGAAAGGACACACATACACACACACACACACACACACACACACACACACACACACACACACACACACACACACACACACACACACACACACACACACACACACACACACACACACACACACACACACACACACACACACACACACACACACACACACACACACACACACACACACACACACACACACACACACACACACACACACACACACACACACACACAGGGCTGAAAAAATCAGTATCGCTGCGCTGCGCGTTGTTACTCCAACACTCGTGGGAGGAGAGTTGGGTGTGTGTGTGCGTGTAAGGCCACAGCATTACCCATAGATCGGTCATATAGGAGCTCTAAGCTCTCTTCCTGTAGGGAAATAGCTGTCGATCAAGAGTCCAACACGCGACCCAAGACCATGGTGAATTACTCACTCTCTCTCTCTCTCTCTCTCTCTCTCTCTCTCTCTCTCTCTCTCTCTCTCTCAATCTCTCTCATCTCTCTCTCTCTCTCTCTCTCTCTCACACACACACACACACACACACACACACACACACACACACACACACACACACACACACACACACACACACACACACACACACACACACACACACACACACACACGCGCGCGCGCGAGATTGGAAGGGTGCCAGTGTGGTACAAATCTATAAAAGAGAAATTAAGGAGGAACACTGGCCAGTGCCTCTGGCCTGTTTGGAGCTAAATTGTGTGAAAGAATTGTAGAAGGCAGGTGCTTCATATATCCCAGAGATGAACCTTTCGGCAGACAACTAATTTAGATTCAGAAATAAAGATCAAACGTATCAAACCTTTCAAACTTTT
>NC_134798.1:41517894-41527894 GCF_046742065.1 Oratosquilla oratoria
GACATGTGGGAATCGAACTCGGGAATGTAGTTCCGTCATCGTCGTTGTCGTCCGTCGTCGTCGTCGTCGTCGTCGTCGTCGTCGTCGTCGTCGTCGTCGTCGTCGTCGTCGTCGTCATCATCATCATCATCATCATCATCATCATCATCATCATCATCATCATCATCATCATCATCATCATCATCATCATCATCATCATCATCATCATCATCATCATCATCATCATCATCATCATCATCATCATCATCATCATCATCATCATCATCATCATCATCATCATCATCATCATCATCATCATCATCATCATCATCATCATCATCATCATCATCATCATCATCATCATCATCTTCATCTTCACCACCACCACCACCATCATCATCATCATCATCATCATCATCATCATCATCATCATCATCATCATCATCATCATCATCATCATCATCATCATCATCATCATCTTCACCACCACCATCATCATCATCATCATCATCATCATCATCATCATCATCATCATCATCATCATCATCATCATCATCATCATCATCATCATCATCATCATCATCATCATCATCATCATCGAAAAAAAATGTGTATGTGTGCTTGTGCGTGCATGTTTGTGTGCGTGCGTGCGTGCGTGTGTGTGTGTGTGTGTATGCGTGCGTGCGCGCGCGCGCGTGTGTGTGTATTTCCTCATGTGTCCTTCTTTGCCCGCGTACAAATCAAATTAAGTTTTCTGATTTTTCATTTTTTTTTATTTTTTTTTTATTCAGAGCTGATTGATCTCGTCGAGGTCAGTCATGGATTAGACCGGACATGAACCAGGAAAGCTTTAATGAATGAATAAATAAATGTATAAATAAGGAAATGAATATATAGATAAATGAATATATTGATAAATAAATACATGAATACATACATAAATAATGAATACATGAATAAACAAATGAATCAATATATGAATATAAGTATAAACAGATAAAATAAGTAATTAGATAAATGAATAAATAAACAAATAAAATTAATAGATAAACAAATGAATAAATAAATAAATTGCTAAATAGGGCGTGACTCTGAATAAATTATGTTCACCATGTTACGTTACTGAATGTAATTTTCGAGTTTGATTTAATCTTTTCCTCTCCCTAAGTCACTTGGCATCTCAATTAAATTACTCAACGGCAACAGGAACGGAGTCCATGACGGGGCACGAGTGCCGGCCAATCCTGAGTAAGAGTGTTTTGAGGTGGAGGAGGGGAAGGAGGAGAAGGAAGAGGAGTAGGAGGAAGGACTTGGAGGAGGAAGAGGAGGAGGAGGAATAAGGAGGAGTAGGAGGGAGGAGGAGGAAGAATTGGAGGAGGAAGAAGAGTAGGTGGAAGGAGGAAGAGGAGTATGAGGAGGAAAAAGTTGGAGGGGGAGGACAAGTGCCAGCTGAAGTGCCAACCGGTTTCCTGCAAAGAGGCTGAGTGCCAGACCATATTATATATATATATATATATATATATATATATATATATGTATATATATATATATATATATATATATATATATATATATGTATATATACCACTTTCCACTTACTACTTTGGTGGATGTTGGACCTCTTGCAGATCCATATTCAGCAACATGAAGCCTGTCCATCTTCTGTTTCGTGCAAGAAGTTCAGTCTGATTCTTGAACCGTCACTGTTTCTCTTCCCCGCCTCTTTGTTCATCCCATCATTCTAGGTATATATATATATATACATATATATATATGTATGTATATATACATATATATATATATGTATAAATATATATATATATATATATATATATGTATATATGTATATATATATATATATATAATATGTATATATATATGTATATATGTATACATATATACATATATATGTATATACATATATACATATTTGTATATATATATGTGTGCATACACATTATACATATATATATATATATATATATATATATGTATATATATATATATATATATATATATTGTGTGTGTGTGTGTGCGTGTGTGCATGCATTTTCTATGGTTAAGTAATAAAACAAATTCAGAGTTTATTAATTTTCTTGGCTTCAATGTTTAATTTGATAATGTCATATTTCCACTTCCATTTATAGTTAATTGATAAGGAGAGTAGAGGCCACCAGGAAGGAAATCATTAACACTGAGTGTGCTGTGCTGTGTCATTAAGAAAAAAATAATAAATTAACAAATGAAATTAATAAAGTAGAATAAAATAAAATAAACAACAGATAAATGAATATATTAATAAACAAAAATAGACAAATAAATAAATGAACAAAAATAGAAAAAAAATATAAATAGAAATGAATATAAAATAATACAAAAAATAAGCTAAACAAATAAATAAATTAATAAATAAGATAGCAGTAATTACTAAAAGATAAAGAGGTGAAGTTATAAATGGAAGGTGGAAGAAGACGCCTGATGAAGGGGATGTGATGAAACACGAAGGAGGGGGAGGGGGAGGTGGCCAAGTTATAAATAGATAAGGGATAAGTAAGGAAAGGAGAGGCGAAGAGGAGGAGGAGGAGGAGGAGTTGACGAAGAGGAGGAGGATTAGACAGAGGAGGAGGAGGAGAAGGATTATCCCGAGGAGAAGTAGTCGAAGAGAAGAGTAAATGAAGAGGAGAAGGAGTAGATGAAGATTGAGGAGGAGGAAGAGTAGACGAAGAAAAAGAGGAGAAGGAGGAGTAGAGGAGAAGGAGGAGGAAGTGTAAACGAAGAGGAAGAGGAGGATTAGAAGAGAAGTAGATGAGGGGCAGATGGAGGAGTGAACGAAGAGAAGGAGGAGGGGACGAAGAGAAGGAAGATGAGGGGATGAAGAGAAGGAAGATGAGGGGATGAAGAGGAGGTGGAGGAGGAGTGGACGAAGAGGAGGTGGAGGAGGTGTGGAAGAAGAGAAGGTGGAAGAGGAGAGGAACCAGGAAGCAAGACGTGGGTTTGCTAAATCCAGCATGAACTTGTGTGTTGACGTTCCATCAAAGAGGATGAACGGTTCCCAGAGCGTGCAGCACCAGGCAAGAGGGCGGACGCTGGTCTCGAAGGACACTGGCCGCAGTTGCAAGGGCCAAAGGGCCAAGGGGGCCAAAGGGCCAAGGGGGCCAAAGGGCCAAGGGGGCCAAAGGGCCAAGGGGGCCAAAGGGCCAAACGACCAAGGGCCAAAGGGCCAAAGGGCCAAGGGCCAAAGGGCCAAGGGCCAAAGGGTCAGGGACCAGAGGGCCAAGGGAACAAAGGGCCAAGGGCCAAGGAACCAAAGGGACAAGGGACCAAAGAGACAAGGAACCAAAGGGACAAGGGACCAAAGGGACAAGAGGCCAAGGGACCAAGGGACCAAAGGGCCAAGGGCCATAAGCCCAAGATCCAAGGGCCAAAGACCAAAGGTCCAAAGGGACCAAAGACTTGGGCCGAAGGACAAGTAAGAGGGACATGAAATAGGTGACCAGGGACAAGGGCCAAGGGACCAAAGGGCCAAGGGACCAAAGGGCCAAGGGACCAAAGGGCCAAGGGACCAAAGGGCCAAGGGACCAAAGGTCAAAGGTCCAAGGGTCAAAGGTCCAAAGGGACCAAAGACTTGGGCCGAATGACAAGTAAGAGGGACATGGGACAGGTGACCAAGTGCCGCAGGGCAGAGGCCAGAGGGAGCGGGGAGGAGGAGGAGGAGGAGGAGGCTCAGTGACCACCCCCTGCCTACGCCCCCCCCTTCCCTTTTACCCTCCTCCCCTTTTTCCCGTACCCATTTCTCCCCCTAGCCTCCCTACTGGAGATGTTGCGTGCAAAAAGGGTATATAGGGCTGACCTCGCGTATTCTTAATGAAAATAAAGCTAATTATGGTGTTGTCGTATGAAATGTCTTTTCATCAAAATGCGATTGTGCCTTACGAAAAGTAGGTAGGTGTAAGATTGTTGTTGTTGTTGTTATTGTTATAATTATTATTATTATTATCATTGTTATTATTATCATTATCATTATTTTGATTATTTTGATTATTTTTATAATTTTCATTATTTGAATCATTTTTATTATCTTATTTTTATTTTCTTATTTTTATTATTTTTGTTATCTATTATTGTTGTTATTATTTATTATCATTACTATTATTGTTATTATTATTATTATTATTATTTTTATTATTTTTATCATTATTATTTTTTATAATTATTATTATTTTTTTTTTTATTTATTATTTTTGTTATTTTTATCTTTATTATTTTTATTATTATTATTATCATTATTATCATCATTATCATTATCATCATCATCATCATCATCATCATCATCATCATCATCATCATCATCATCATCATCATCATCATCATCATCATCATCATCATCATCATCTTAATATAATTATTTTAATATCATTATCATTATCAATCATTAATTATTGATTATTCGTAGATTCGGCAAGTGGGATGTACTTCCCGTGGAATCAATCGCATGAGACCCCGTATCTAGATTCTTTGGAATTCATTTAGTTTTCATCTATATTTATAGTGTTGGTTGTTCATTGTTTGAATGTAATATTTGTTTTTCACTGACTTAGGAAACGAGCAAATACGCTAAATATACAGACTCCTCCCCCTACTCCCTCCTCCCCCAACTCCCTCCTCCCCCAACTCCCTCCTCCCCCAACTCCCTCCTCCCCTCACCCTTCCTCTCCCTCTCCTCTTCCCCTCTCTCTCATCTCCCTTTTCCTTCATCCCACCCCATCACTTTCCCCCCTCCACCTCCTCCTCTCCTCTTCCCCTCCCCCTTCCCTCCTTTATTTTCTACTCCCCTCGTTTCCCCCTACCCTATAACTTATCTCCCTGCCCCTCCCCCTCCTCTTCCCCTTCCCTTCCCCCTAGCCTTTTCCTCCTCCCTCCATCCTCCCTCTTCTTTATCCCCTTTCTCCCTCCTTACACCCCTCTCCTCCCTCCTCCCTCCATCCTCCCTCTTCTTTATCCCCTTTCTCCCTCCTTACACCCCTCTCCTCCTTCCTCCCTCCTCCCCTCCCCTCCCCTCCTTCCACCTCCTCCCACCTCCTCCCTCCTTCCTCCCTCCCTCCTTCCTCCCTCCTCCCTCCTCCCTCCTCCCTTCCCCTCCTTCCACCTCCTCCCACCTCCTCCTTCCACCTCCTCCCACCTCCCTCCTCCCTCCTCCCCTCCCCTCCTTCCACCTCCTCCCTCCCTCCTCCCCTCCCTTTCCACCTCCTCCCTCCCCTCCCACCTCCTCCCTCCCCTCCCACCTCCTCCCTCCCCTCCCACCTCCTCCCTCCCCTCCCACCTCCTCCCTCCCCTCCTTCCTCCCCTCCTTCCCTCCTCCCTCTCCTCCTTCCCCTCCTCCCTCCCCCCTCCTCCTCTCTCCTCCTTCCAGGTCCTCCTTACCCCTCCTCCCTCCTTCCTTCTTCCCGTCGTCCTTCCTCCTTCCTTCTCCCCGTCGTCCTTCCTCCTTCCTTCTCCCCCTCCTTCCCCTTTCCCTCTCCTCTTCTCTCTTCCCCTCTGGCTCTGTCCAGCTCGAACGACCAAAAGAAAACAAGACTCCCGAGAAGGAGTCTGCGACTTCGTGGTGGTCGTCTTCGCGCATCTCGACGCAGAAGACACCGAACTCGACCACTTATCCGGTTGGTCGCTCTTCCGGGAGCCCTCTCCCCCTCCTCCCCTCCCCCTCCCCTTCCCCTTCCCCTCCCCCTTCCCCTCCCCCTCCCCCTTCCCCTTCCCCTTCCCCTCCCCCTTCCCCTCCCCCTTCCCCTCCCCCTCCCCCTTCCCCTTCCCCTCCCCCCTCCCCCCTCCCGCCTTCGGGGCTCATCATGGTGGCTGGCTTCTTTAACACGCCGGGGGTGGGGTGGGGGGTGGTGAGGAGTGTTAAGGGGGTACGGGGGGTCAAGGGTGGGTGGGGGTTTCTGTGGGTGGAGATCCCGAACCTTCTGACCATCCCATCCGATTATCTTTGATTAATTCCCTCTCAATCTCTCTCTCTCTCTCTCTCTCTCTCTCTCTCTCTCTCTCTCTCTCTCTCTCTCTCTCTCTCTCTCTCTCTCTCTCTCTCTCTCTCTCTCTCTGTATATATATATATATATATATATATATATATATATTTATATATATATATTTATATATATATATATATATATGTGTGTGTGTGTGTGTGTGTGTGTGTGTGTGTGTGTGTGTGTGTGTGTGTGTGTGTGCGCGCGTGCGTGTTCGTGTCGTGAGAGGTAATGAGAGGTCAAGACGCCTAGGGTCGTTTCACACGTATCGACTTTTAGCCATGCGCCTTCCATGACACGACGTCGTGCTCTCAAATAACCATGGCTGTCTATGACACTTTTACGCGTGGTCGAGGACGTGACGTGTGAACGCGTCCATAGACACCCATAGATATTCGAGAGCACGACGTCGTGTCGGGGACGGCGCACGGCGAAAAGTCGATACGTGTGAAACGAGCCTACCACCCTACCAAGAAACCGTGTGCGCATGTGCGCGCGTGTGTCCGTGTGTGCGCGCGCGTCCATACGCGTTTTTTTTGTTTGTGCACATGTGTGTATGTGCGCGCACGCTTGCTTGATAAGGATCTGACCGTCTCCTTGGGCGCATCCTCCGTTTTTTTTATATTTATGAAGAAGACGAACTACGTTTTTGTTTTTATGTTTGAGCTAGATTATCTCTCCAACCCACGCAGGTATGCACGAGCGCACACATGCACATGTTCATGTACACACATACGCACACACACACACATACGCACACACACAAAACATACACGAACACATGACTCAACTTCCTATCTCTTTGTTAAAGACCAAGTATCTGTGTATGTGTGTGTGTGCGTGTATGTGTGGTATGTGGCGTGTGTGTGTGTGTATGTGTGTGTGTGTGTGTGTGTGTATGTATGTGTGTGTGTGTGTGTGTGTGTATTTACGGAGTGGGAGGTCCAGAAAGAGTGTGCCTGCCTGTCTGAAAGCATGTTTAACCGTCGACCCGTCTGTTACTCTGCCAATGTACAAGAAGAGGAGGAGGACAAGGAGAAGGAGGAGGAGGAGGAGGAGGAGGAAAAAAGAGAGTGAAAAGGAGCAAGAAGAGGAGGAAAGTAGCTAGAGAAGAGAAGGAGGAGGAGCACCAGCAGGAGGAGGAAGAGGAGGACGAGGAGGAAGTGGAGGAGGATTAGGAGAACGAGGAGGAGGTGGAGGAGGAATAGGAGGAGGAGCAGGGGGAGAAACAGCTGGAGCAGGAAGAGGATGAGGATAAGAAAAATGAGGAGGAGGAGGAAGAAAAGGAGGAGGAGGAGGAGGAAGAGGAAGAAAAGGAGGAGGAGGAAGAGGAGGAGGAAGAAAAGGAGAAAAAGGAGGAGGAGGAGTAGGAGGCGAAGGACGTTGATGATGATGAGGAGGGGGTTAAGGACAATGAAGAGGAGGAGAAGGAAGAGGAGGAGGAAGAGGAGAAGGACGAGGAGGAGGTGAAGGAGGAGGAGGAGAAGGAAGTGGAGGAGTCGGAGGAAAAGAAAAAGGAGGAGGAGGTGGAGCAGGAGGAGGAGGAGGAAGAGGAAGTAGGGATCTTTGCTGAGCCTGTGTTCATCCTCTTCATAGGCCTAAGTACAAAAAACACACACAAGCCTGCGGTCAAGGACGCGTGTTGGCAAACACAGACACGTAACCACACACACACACACACACACACACACACACACACACACACACACACACACACACACACACACACACACACACACACACACACACGCGCGCGCGCGCGAGACTTGATGGCGCGGTTGGTAGAGTTCCCGGCTGCCACTACGGAGGTTCGGGTTCGAATCCCGCCCAGGGCTGAAATAATTTCAGTATCGCTGCGCTGCGGGTCGTTACTTTAACTTTCGTGGGCAGGCAGTTAGGAGTGTGTGTGCGTGTAAGATCACAGCATTACCCATAGATCGGTCATATATGAGCTCTGAGCTCTCTTCTGGGAAGGAAATAGCTGTCGATCTCGAGTATAACACGTGATCCAAGAACATGGTGAATACATACACACACACGGGGACACACACATATACACGCACGCACACACACACACACACACACACACACACACACACACACACACACACACACACACACACACACACACACACACACACACACACACACACAATCTGAAAGGAGGAAATATAGTAACTATGGGTGACTTTAACTCAAAAGAAATGACAGTGAAGGGTGGAGAAGGCCTCTGGGGAAACATACGACTAGATATGACCATTGAATACACAATGACTCAATGGGTGAAAGAAAATACCAGATATAGAAACAATGAGGCACCGTCGAGACTAGATTTGGTACTTACGTCAGAGTCTGAAATTGTGGACAGAATTGAATACAAAACCCCAATTGGGAAGAGTGACCACTTACTAATAGAGTTCGAACTAAAAGAACAAATGGGTTTGAGAAGAAATGAGAAACATAGAAAAGGAAGACTAATGTACAACAAAACGGATTTTGAGAAACTCAATATAATAGTTGGAGAAACCTTCAACTTACTACGGTCGATGAAAGTGGCTTTTGACTATTTGGATGAGGAAATGGTAAAGAAAATATTAGTTACACTGATAAGACCAAGATTGGAGTATGCTGCAACACTATGGACACCCAGTACTAAAAATAATATAAAGAAATTAGAAAGAATACAAAGAGCAACGACAAAGATGGCACCTACACTCTCCAAATTGACATAAGAACAAAGACTGTCCAAATTGGAACTACCAACCCTGGAACAAAGAAGAGAAAGAGAAGATCTTCTGAATATTTATAGAATTATGAAAGGAATGGAAGTCCTAGATATAGATGATTTATTAAAGTGGGACAAGAGAAAAATAAGAGGACATGAAAAGAAACTCAAAAAAAGGATATTTATAGAAGAGATCTGAAAAAGAATAGCTTCCCACACAGAGTGGTGGATATCTGGAATAAATTAGATGAGGCAACAGTGTGTGCAAATACTATTCAAGAATTTAAGAACAAACTAAATGCTGAAAATTGCAAAGACGGGTCACTACGAGCATAGCTCTCTTCCCGTGTAATACAACTAGGTAAACACACACACACACACACACACACACACACACACACACACACACACACACACACACACACACACACACACACACACACACACACACATATATATATATATATATATATATATATATATATATATATATATATATACACGCAACACAACACAACATAATATAACGTAACATAACACCTTAGTCATTATATACAGTACATACACAGTGAACTTTCTTGCATATACATACACTCCACATGCTCTGCATGGGCTCTGAAAACATGCACTAATAAGCAGCAGGATTTACAAGATCGTAATTGCATGTGTGTGTGTGTGTGTGTGTGTATGTGTGTGTGTGTGTGTGTGTGTGTGTGTGTGTGTGTGTGTGTGTGTGTGTGTGTGTGTGTGTGTGTGAGTGAGTGTGAGTGTGTAAGTTGACCCCACCTGCATTTGCTTTACCCTCAGAGCCGCCACTCTACCCAGGGAGAGAAACCCTCCTTTATTATCCATTACTGTTCCATCCATCTTCATCTACTCGACCCAGGAACTTTACTCCCCCTCCCCCCCCATTCTTCCCCCCCCCCCTTTTTCCCTGGCTCCTCTTACCCGCCTTTCCTTTCCCACCCTTCCCTTCCTTTCCTTACCCCCTCCCACCGCCCGTTACCCGAATCACGTATACTCGACCCTATGTGCTCCATCCTAATTGCTCCCCACTCTCCCCTCCTCCTCTCCTCCTCCTCCTCTTCATCCCCCTCCCCCTCCTCCTCCCCCTCCTCCTCCTCTCCTCCTCCCCTCCCCCTCCGCCTCCCCTCCTCCTCCTCCTCTTCATCCCCCTCCCTCCTCCTCTTCATCCCCCTCCCCCTCCTCCTCCCCCTCCTCCTCCTCCTCCCCTTGGTACTAAACTCCCATTCTCGACCCGTTCTGCTTTTCT
>NC_134798.1:41540394-41542894 GCF_046742065.1 Oratosquilla oratoria
CGTCAGGAGACGCTGAGCAGATGCAGCTGAGGGCATCACATAGGCCAGGTAACAGTCACTGCTGGTAATCGGGGAGAAGTGCGGGATTCGAATCTATTTTGGGGGCACTCCCTGGAACTGGTGTCAGTGCCATATGGCACCGCAAGACCTTCACACGTCATGTGGTCTTGGCAATACTTATTCATGTTTGTCCCAGAGTTGCATAGAGTCGCCTGTTTCTGACCAGAATGAAATGTATTAAGGATGACATGACATGACGCAGGGCAGGGTGAAGGGGCCAAGCGATTTTTTTTTTTTTTTTTTTTTTTTTTTTTTTTTTTTGAGACTTTCTTTTCCATGGATTGACTTGCTATTTCACAAGTCTTTTTTTGTTTTTTTGTTGTTTTTTTTAGATATTAACACAATGATAGGATGTTATTGGGATTGAATTATAAACAAAATCTTTCTTTTTTTTCCACAGGTAAGGAGACAGTTCTTCCTGAGGAGGAGGAAGAGGAAGAGAAGGAGGCAGAAAGTGGCTGTTGCTTGGGAAACGAGGTAATTTCTGTATAGGAACGCATGTACACCAACACACACACACACACACACACACACACACACACACACACACACACACACACACACACACACACACACACACACACACACACACACACGCACACATACACAAACACATGCACGCACACATACACAAACACATGCACGCACGCACACACACACACACACACACACACACACACACACACACACACACACACACACACACACACACACACACACACACACACACACACAGGGGGAGAGAGAGAGAGAGAGAGAGAGAGAGAGAGAGAGAGAGAGAGAGAGAGAGAAAGAGATTGACTGACTGAGTGACTGACTGACTGACTGACTGACTGACTGCTCGAGGTAAACCAATTTTTTCTTTCCCATTGATTTGGGATCAAAGGCGTTCACTCCTGAAATCCCACTTCGTGGCTGACTTGAGCTCGGGGAAAGGAGCATCAGTATCTTTTATGAAACGCTGTTCGCAAAGGTTGGAAAAATAAGATCAAAACTTTCATTATACTCTTTATGTGTACGTGTGCGTGCGTGTGTGTGTGTGTGTGTGTGTGTGTGTGTGTGTGTGTTCGTGCATGTGTGTGTTTGAGTGTGTGTGTGTGCGTGTGCGTGCACGCACATATGTGTTTATTTGCGTGTTATGTTTATTTTGATGGTTGAGACCCCTCTTTGTCCTTTGCCGCCTCCTCGGGATCCTCCGTGTCCTTAAGGTCGGTTAACAGCTTAGCAAAGACACAAACATCGACTCTATGGTCCCGAGACAGACATGGCAATTGCTGGACACGTAAGATAAGGCAGACACGCCACGGAAGGTGTGAGACACATGTGGCAGACACACAGGTCTCCCGAAACGGCAGACACCAATGTCAGAGTTCTGCCCTCCGGAAGACTAAACGTTATGTAAGAGGTCTGCTTTTTCTTTGAAAAGGAAATTTGGCTTTTGGAAACTGTGTAAAGATGAATTAGAAATGTTGTAGGAGAGATTTGAAGAAACTTCGATAAAATCGTTCCTATGTTAACGCTGAGTCCCTAATGTAGATTTTACGAGCTCGAAGTCCCTGGAAGTCTAAAAGGAAGCCTTGGTAAATATGGTCATGTCAATTTTATTGACCTTGCTCCGATGTGGCGAGGTTAGCTTCGTCCCCGGCTCGTAACTATGACTCACAAAGATGTCGGTGATGTCCATGTGGTTCAGCTATCCTAGCATGAAGGGCAAAGGATGATGGCGCCTTCCGGAGGAGCTGCTAAGAGCCCTCATTCAGGAATGAGTAGGACTCTGGTAGGATTTCAAAGACATAAAAATGTGGAAAGGAGACATAATGAAAAAGCATCCATACAACTCGAAATATACTGTATACATGCAAACCCACACCCACATCCACAACCACACCTATCCACCCACATACACACACATACACACACACACACACACACACACACACACACACACACACACACACACACACACACACACACACACACACACACACACACACACACACACACACACACACACACACACACACACAGTATATATATATATTATATATATATTATATATATATATATATATACTGTATATATATGTATAATATATAAATGTATAAGGAGATGGAACAAAAGGTCACAAGATAATGTAAAGAGTATATGGAGAAGACCAAGATAAGTATGGACGAGCCAAAGATATCGGCTGCAAAACAAACAGAGTAGAAGCGGAGAAGATGGGAGGAAAAAAAAAACAACGAGATAGGACGAAAGAGGAGGAGTGAGGAAGAGAGAAAAGAAAATAGAGAGAGGAGGCGAGAGGAAGAGAGAGGGGGGAGAGGAGAGATGAGAAAAGGAAAAGTGAGTAAGAGAGAGGAAGAGATAGGAAGATAGATGAAGAGAGAGGGAGGGAGAGGAGAGAGGAAGACAGAGGAAAAGAGAGGAGGAAAGATGAAGG
>NC_134798.1:41557894-41562894 GCF_046742065.1 Oratosquilla oratoria
TCTTCTTCTTCTTCACCTTCTTTTTCTTCTTCTTCTTCTTCTTCTTCACTTTCTTCTTCTTCTTCACTTTCTTCTTCTTCACTTTCTTCTTCTTCACTTTCTTCTTCTTCACTTTCTTCTTCTTCACTTTCTTCTTCTTCACTTTCTTCTTCTTCACTTTCTTCTTCTTCACTTTCTTCTTCTTCACTTTCTTCTTCTTCTTCTTCTTCTTCTTCCTTCTTCTTCTTCACCTTCTTCTTCTTCTTCACCTTCTTCTTCTTCACCTTCTTCTTCTTCACCTTCTTCTTCTTCTTCACCTTCTTCTTCTTCTTCACCTTCTTCTTCTTCAACTTCTTCTTCACCTTCTTCACCTTCTACTTCACCTTCTTCACCTTCTACTTCACCTTCTTCTTCACCTTCTTCTTCACCTTCTTCACCTTCTTCTTCACCTTCTTCACCTTCTTCTTCACCTTCTTCACCTTCTTCACCTTCTTCTTCTTCACCTTCTTCTTCTTCACATTCTTCTTCTTCTTCACCTTCTTCTTCTTCACCTTCTTCTTCACCTTCACCTTCTTCTTCTTCTTCACCTTCTTCTTCTTCACCTTCTTCTTCTTCACCTTCTTCTTCACCTTCTCCTTCTTCTTCTTCACTTTCTTCATCTTCTTCACCTTCTTCACCTTCTTCTTCTTCACCTTTATCTTCTTCTTCTTCTTCTTCTTCTTCACCTTCTTCTTCTTCCTCTTCACCTTCTTCTTTTTCACCTTCTTTTTCACCTTCACCTTCCTCTTCTTCTTCACCTTCTTCTTCTTCACCTTCTTATTCACCTTCTTCTTATTCACCTTCTTCTTCTTATTCACCTTCTTCTTCTTCTTCTTTTTTCTTTTTCTTTTTCTTCTTCTTCTTCTTCTTCACCTTCTTCTTCACCTTCTTCTTCTTCTTCACCTTCTTCTTCTTCTTCTTCTTCTTCTTCTTCTTCTTCTTCACCTTCTTCTTCTTCACCTTCTTCTTCACCTTCTTCTTCTTCTTCACCTTCTTCTTCACCTTCTTCTTCTTCACCTTCTTCTTCACCTTCTTCTTCACCTTCTTCTTCTTCACCTTCTTCTTCATCTTCTTCACCTTCTTCTTCTTCTTCTTCACCTTCTTCTTCACCTTCTTTTTCACCTTGTTCTTCACCTACTTCTTCTTCCTCATCTTTTTCACCTTCTTCACCTTCTTTTTCTTCTTGTTGTTGTTCTTCTTCATCTTCTTCACCTTCTCAACCTTCTTCTTTTTCACCTTCTTCACCTTCTTCTTCACCTTCTTCTTTTTCACCTTCTTCACCTTCTTCTTCTTCTTCACCTTCTTCACCTTCTTCTTCTTCAACTTCTTCTTCACCTTCTTCTTCACCTTATACTTCACCTTCTTCTTCACCTTCTTCTTCACCTTCTTCTTCACCTTCTTCTTCACCTTTTTCACCTTCTTCCCCCCCCCCCCCCCCCCCCCCCCCCCCCCCCCCCCCCCCCCCCCCCCCCCCCCCCCCCCCCCCCCCCCCCCCCCCCCCCCCTTCATTCTTACCATTCACCTTCTTCACCTTTTTCACCTTCTTCACCTTCTTCACCTTCTTCTTCACCTTCTTCTTCACCTTCTTCTTCTTCACCTTCTTCTTCACCTTCTTCTTCACCTTCTTCTTCACATTCTTCTTCACCTTCACCTTCTTCTTCTTCTTCACCTTCTTCACATTCTCCTTCTTCTTCTTCACTTTCTTCATCTTCTTCACCTTCTTCTTCACCTTCTTCACCTTCTTCTTCTTCACCTTCTTTATCTTCTTCTTCTTCTTCCTCTTCACCTTCTTCTTTTTCACCTTCTTTTTCACCTTCACCTTCCTCTTCTTCTTCACCTTCTTCTTCACCTTCTTATTCACCTTCTTCTTCTTATTCACCTTCTTATTCACCTTCTTATTCACCTTCTTCTTATTCACCTTCTTATTCACCTTCTTATTCACCTTCTTATTCACCTTCTTCTTCTTCTTCTTCTTTTTCTTCTTCTTCTTCTTCTTCTTCACCTTCTTCTTCTTCTTCACCTTCTTCTTCTTCTTCACCATCTTCTTCTACTTCACCTTCTTCTTCTTCACCTTCTTCTTCTTCACCTTCTTCTCCGTCTGCTTCGGCACCTTCTTCTTTCTGCTTCTTCTTCACCTTCTTCTTCTTCACCTTCTTCTTCACCTTCACCTTCTTCTTCTTCACCTTCTTCTTCTTCACCTTCTTCTTCTTCACCTTCTTCTTCTTCACCTTCTTCTTCTTCACCTTCTTCTTCTTCTTCACCTTCTTCTTCTTCACCTTCTTCTTCACCTTCTTCTTCTTCACCTTCTTCTTCTTCTTCACCTTCTTCTTCTTCACCTTCTTCTTCTTCACCTTCTTCTTCACCTTATTCTTCTTGTTCACCTTATTCTTCTTGTTCACCTTATTCTTCTTGTTCACCTTCTTCTTCTTCACCTTTTCACCTTTTTCTTCTTCACCTTCTTCTTCTTCACCTTCTTCTTCTTCACCTTCTTCTTCTTCTTCACCTTCTTCACCTTCTTCTTCACCTTCTTCTTCACCTTCTTCACCTTCTTCACCTTCTTCACCTTCTTCACCTTCTTCTTCTTCACCTTCTTCTTCTTCTTCACCTTCTTCTTCTTCTTCACCTTCTTCTTCTTCACCTTCATCTTCTTCTATACCTTCTTCACCTTCTTCTTCTTCTTCACCTTCTTCTTCTTCACCTTCTTCTTCACCTTCTTCTTCTTCTTCACCTTCTTCTTCTTCTTCACCTTCTTCTTCACCTTCTTCTTTTTCTTCACCTTCTTCTTCTTCACCTTCTTCTTCTTCACCTTCTTCACCTTCTTCTTCTTCACCTTCTTCACCTTCTTCTTCACCTTCTTCACCTTCTTCACCTTCTTCCTCTTCACCTTCTTTTTCTTCACCTTCTTCTTCACCTTCTTCTTCTTCACCTTCTTCTTCTTCTTCACCTTCTTCTTCTTCACCTTCTTCTTCTTCTTCACCTTCTTCATCTTCTTCACCTTCTTCTTCTTCACCTTCTTCTTCTTCTTCACCTTCTTCTTCTTCTTCACCTTCTTCTTCACCTTCTTCTTCTTCACCTTCTTCTTCTTCACCTTCTTCTTCTTCACCTTCTTCTTCACCTTCTTCTTCTTCTTCACCTTCTTCTTCACCTTCTTCTTCTTCACCTTCTTCTTCTTCTTCACCTTCTTCACCTTCCTCTTTACCTTCTTCTTCACCTTCTTCTTCAAATTCTTCACCTTCTTCACCTCCTTCTTCACCTTCTTCACCTTCTTCACCTTCTTCTTCCTCTTCACCTTCTTCTTCTTCACCTTCTTCTTTTTCTTCACCTTCTTCTGTTTCTTCACCTTCTTCTTCTTCACCTTCTTCTTCTTCACCTTCTTCTTCACCTTCTCCTTCTTCTTCTTCTTCACCTTCTTCATCTTCTTCACCTTCTTCTTCACCTTCTTTATCTTCTTCACCTTCTTTATCTTCTTCACCTTCTTCTTCTTCTTCTTCTTCTTCTTCTTCTTCTTCTTCACCTTCTTCTTCTTCCTCTTCACCTTTTTTTCCTCCTTCTTCACCTTCCTCTTCTTCTTCACCTTCTTCTTCACCTTCTTATTCACCTTCTTCTTATTCACCTTCTTCACCTTCTTCTTCTTATTCACCTTCTTATTCACCTTCTTCTTATTCACCTTCTTCTTATTCACCTTCTTCTTATTCACCTTCTTCTTATTCACCTTCTTCTTATTCACCTTGTTATTCACCTTCTTCTTCTTCACCTTCTTCTTCACCTTCTTCTCCTTCTTCTTCTTTTCTGTTTCTTCCTCCTCCTCCTCCTCCTCCTGCACCACCCGACCGAGTGTCATCACATTCGTCAAATCGAGTCACGTCGCGTCGTGTCACATCATGACATGTCACGTCACGTCATTTCTCGTCATGTTCCGTCACTGCGTCACATCACGTCATATCATGTCATGTTTTGTCACTTTACGTCACGTAACGTCACATTACGCAGCATCACATTATATACTGTCACGTCACATTATATGGGGTCATGTTGCGTCACATCACGTCATATCATGTCACGTCTTGTCTGCGTCACGTAACGTCACATTACTTAGCGTCACATTATGTAGTGTCACGTCACATTATATGGCGTCATGTTGCGTCACATCACGTTACATCGAGTTACGTCATATCACTTCACGTCATATGTTTCATCAAATCGTCACATCAAGTGGCGTTATATCACGTTTTGCCACGTCACGTCACATCGAGAACGTCACGTCACGTCAAATCATGTAGCGTTACATCACGTGGCGTCACGTCGCGTCACATCGCGTCACTTCACTTCGAGAGTGGCACTCTTGGACCGCGAATGAGAGTTGAGAGCGCGAACTAAACTATCATTAGTGTCTGGGCTAACTATTAGCACCAATGGTCCTCGTAAACTAGCCCGTTTTGCCTCGTTAGTGGGACGGGAATCGTTCCTAGGGCAGTTAGTGATGCTGCGCGTACTCCTCCGGGGGGTGATTTGAGCGGAGTGGGGGGTGGGGGGATTATTGCTATTGTTATTGAAGATGTCTCAATGACTCCAGGACGGGGGGGGAGAGGGAGGGGGGGAGTTAGTTTGGGGAGAGATAGGGGGAGGAGGAGGGATAGGGAGAAGAAGGGGAGAGGGAGGGGAGGGGGGTGGGGAGAGGAAGGGGAGAGGGAAGAGAGAGGGGAAGTAGGCTGGGGAGAGATAGGGGGAAGGGAGGGAGAAGAAGGGGAGAGGGGGAGGAGGAGGGGGAGGGAGGGGAGAGGGAGTGGAGGGGAAGTGGAATGGGGTAGAGATAGGGGGAAGGGAAGGGGAGGGATAGGGAGAAGAAGGGGAGAGGGGGAGAGTGTGGGGGGAAGGGTAGGGGGATACATTCTCTTTGGCGTTAGACAGAATAAAGAGTATAAAGAGCTTGTTCGTTTTAAAGGGTTAAATTGGAGGTTAGTCTTAACCTTGTTAGAGCGAAG
>NC_134798.1:41570394-41577894 GCF_046742065.1 Oratosquilla oratoria
ACACACACACACACACACACACACATATATATATATATACATATATATATATATATATATATACATATATATATATACTGTATATATGTGTGTGTGTGTGTGTGTGTGTGTG
Organism: Oratosquilla oratoria; assembly: GCF_046742065.1. Lineage (NCBI taxonomy): Eukaryota > Metazoa > Arthropoda > Malacostraca > Stomatopoda > Squillidae > Oratosquilla > Oratosquilla oratoria. The sequence goes on from NC_134798.1 coordinate 41,570,507, forward strand.
TGTGTGTGTGTGTGTGTACATATATACATACATGCATATTTATCAAAATTAAATTATTTCACTTACGGAACTTCAGTGTCGTCATCTCGTCAGCGTTGACCTCGTGTGAGCCACGTGCTTTTCTTTGATGATCGTCAATCGCTGTCGAGTCCTCATTTGCCTGATTAACATCACATCACGTCCACCCCTCCCTCCCACCCTCCCTCGCCGCTTCGATGCAGCAGGTGACGTCCACCGACGGGGGAGTGACAGGTGACGTGGTACTTGATACTTAAACGACGTTAGGGCCGTCATTCTTTTTTCAATATAGTTGAAGAGAGAGAGAGAGAGAGAGAGAGAGAGAGAGAGAGAGAGAGAGAGAGAGAGAGAGAGAGAGAGAGAGAGAGAGAGAGAGAGAGGGGGGAGAAAGGGAGGGAGAAAAGATGGAAATTAGGGGAAGAAGGAGAAAGACAACAGAGGAAAAGAGATAGAAAGAGGAAAAGAGAGAAAGAGGAAAAGAGAGAGGCGCAAAGAGAGAAAGAGAGAGAGAGAGAGACAGAGAAAGAGAGCGAGAAAGAGATAGGAATAGAAAAACAAAGAGAAAGAGAGCGGGCGAGAGAAAGGGAGAGATGAACAGAGCGAGTGAAAGAGATGGAGGGAGATAGAGAGGAAGGGAGAGGATGAGAGAGACAAAGGCAAGAACTGATCCTTTGATGTTTCCAGTTGGTGCCAACGAGGGCCACTGCCAGTGCCAGTGAGCAAATGACTATAGACCTCTTCAATACAGTGACGCAGCACATTCCTCTTCTTTTATCGAAACAGACGATGTTTACACGTCTGAGATGGCGGTCTTCGGGCTGAAACAGACCCTCCATGGGTCGAGACCCCCCTGGAAGTCCGAGTTTGATCCCCATTAATGCAGCAGATCGTCTGTTGTTCGACAGAATAAAGTCAGTGATGTGAGTCGTCGGGTTGAAGGGGTAGATGTTGGGATTAGGTTGTGGATCACAGGGGGCGGTGCAGTTGCTTTGCGGATGTCGTTTTTCGTACAATGACTTCTGGATACCATAATGTGGATAATACTGGTATGTGGATGTCAGTGTTTTTGTGGATGTCATTTAACGGATATCATTGATAAGCGAATGGAATTGTTACGCGGATGTGATTTTGCGGATGTCAATGTTTTGCGGATGACATAAGTTTGCGGATAATATCAACTTGCGGGTGGCATCACTTTGCGGATAACATCAATTTGCTGAAACCATATTTTTGTAGTAGCAATTGCTTTTCTGCTCTTATTGTCTTACGGATTCTGTTGTTTGCGGATGCCATTGCTTTGCGGTTGCCATTGTTTTGCCAAAGCCATATATCTATGGATGTAATTGCTTTGATGCTTTCATTACCTTGCGGATCCTTTTGTTTTGCGGAATCAATTGCTTTGTGGACTTCGTCGTTTTGCGGACTTCATTACGTTGCGGATTTTTTAACTTTGCAGACTTCATTGTTTTGCGGATTTTATTACGTTGCGGATTTTATTACGTTGCGGAATTTATTATTTTGCGGATTTTATTATTTTGCGGATTTTTATTATTTTGCGGATTTTATTACTTTGCGGAATTAATTTCTTTGCGAATGCCATTGTTTACTACCGTTGTAATGATTTTATTCGCTTTGAGATTCTTGCCATGTCCTGGTGAATATTGAAAGGAATAAATTATTTGTTTTTATCTATTTAATTATGTTACTTTGTTTCTTGTGTTTTTGTCAAATCAGTGGGTGACCAATTGGTCCATTGGGAAGCTGAGATAGGCCAAAAGGAAAAACAAATAAGTGGATATTAAGTAGAGAAATGGTTAAGCAAATAAAGGAATCTGTAAAGTAATTCAGAAAGGGATTGGTAAATAAATGCAAAATTATCCAAATGAGTGGAAAGATCAACTGAAAAAGCAAGACAGATAGAGAAATAGAAAGAGAGAAAGAGAGAGTGAGAGAGAGAGAGAGAAAGGGTGAGAGTGAGTGAGAGAAAGGGAGAGAGGGAGAAAGAGAGAGAGAGTGTGTGAGAGTGTGTGTGTGTGAGAGAGAGAGAGACAGAGAGAGAGAGAGAGAGAGAGAGAGAGAGAGAGAGAGAGAGAGAGAGAGAGAGAGAGAGAGAGAGAGAGAGAGAGAGAGAGAGAAAGGGAGAGAGAGAGAGAGAGAGAGAAAGGGAGAGAGAGAGAGAGAGAGAAAGGGAGAGAGAGAGAGAGAGAAAAAGGGAGAGAGAGAGACAGAGATAGATAGATAGAGAGGGAGAAAGAGAGAGAGAGAGAGAGAGAGAGAGAGAGAGAGAGAGAGAGAGAGAGAGGACGTATAAAGACACATTGATGATTCGTTGGCCCTGGGCGCGGAAGTGGCAACGTCCGAAGGAAAGAATCGAACCCGCGACCCGTAGGTCAGCCGCAAACGGTCGAGTTCGAGCGAAAGCGGTTGTGGTTTCTGAAGTCCTGAAAGTGGGAGGGAGTGGGAGGGAGGGGGAGGGTTGCAGAATGATTGTTGACGAAGTGGCTGTATGTATCTACCTGTGGTTGTCTGTGTGTCTAGCTGTCTGTGTCTACCTGTGGCTTCTGTGTCTGTGTTTGTGTCTGTGACTGTGGTTTCTGTGGCTGTCTATGGCTGTTTATCTTTTTGTTTGTGTCTGTGGTTGTCTGTCTGTGGTTGTCTGTCTGTGTGGTTGTCTGGCTGTCTGTGGTTGTCTGTAGGTGTCTGTGGTTGTGGAAGCGAGAAGCGTCATGTCGGTGACAGGAAGTCACGTGAACCGCAACTCGGAAGAGGAGGAGGAATAGGAGGAAGAGGAGGAGGAAGAGGAAAAGGAGGAAAATGACGAGGAAGACGAGGACGAGTAGATGAAAGGGAAGAGGAGGGGGAAGAGGAGTAGCAGGAGGGAGAGGAAGAATAGGAGGAGGAGGAGGAAAAGGATGAGGAGGAGGAGGAAGAAGAAGAAGAAGAAGAAGAAGAAGAGAAGTTATTAATTTTCTTTTATTTTCTTTTCTTTTTATTATCCTTTTCTTCATCTTTCTCATCCTGTTTTCTTTTGGCATGTACCTTGTGTTTTTCCTTGTATTTCATTTTCTTTGCATTTCCTGTTTTTTTTCTCAGTATTTTCGTCACACATATATTCCTGTTTCTTCTTTATATTACCTTCATGTTTTCTTATTCGTAATACTTTATATTTTCTTCTTCTTTCTCTTCTTCCTCTTCTTCCTCTTCTTCCTCTCCCTCTTCTTCCCTTCCTTTCCTCTTCCTCTTCCTTTACCTCTTCTTCCTCTCCCTCTTCTTCTCTTCCTTTCCTATACCTCTTCTTCCTCCTCTTCTTCCTATTCCTCTTCTTCCCTTCCTTTCGTATTCCTCTTCTTCGTCTTCCTCATTTGCTCCTTTTCCTATTCTTCCCCTTCCTCTTCTCTCCCCCTTCTTCCTTTTCTATTCCTTTTCTTATTCTCTTTCTCTTCTTCCTTCCTTTTCTCTTCCTCTTCCTCCCTTCATTTTCTCTTCTTCTTCTTCTTCCTCTTCTTCCTCTTCCTCCTCCTCCTCTTCCTCTTCCCTTCATCTCCTTTCCCCTCCTCTTCCTCTTCCCTTCATCTCCTTCCCCCTCTCTCTTCTCTTCCTCTCCATCTTCTTCCTCTTCCCTTCATCTCCTTCCCCTCTCTCTTCTCTTCCTCTCCCTCTTCCTCCTCTTCCATCTCTTCGTCTTCCTTTTTCTTCTAATTCTCCCATTAGGGATTTTATGGAACAGATAATGACAATAAAAAAACCGTGATAAAAAACGTTGATCATAACAATATCAATAACAATAATGATGATGAGGCTGAGGTTCCAATCAGAGTAATTGTTGGGAGGGTCGTGATGGTCCATTAGCTCTCGCGCTAGGTTCGTGGTCCTGAGTGAGATTCATGGGTTCGAGTCTTGTAACAGGTGGATTTTCGCCCCTGGGAGGTGTTCAGGATGCCCCCTCAAGGCTCCCGAAAAAAAGAGCAGGAAGGAAGAAGAGGAAGAGGAATAAGAGGGAGAGGAAGAAGAGGAAAAAGAAGAAGAAAAAGAGAAAATACATATATAATGTGTGTGTGTGTGTGTGTGTGTGTGTGTGTGTGTGTGTGTGTGTGTGTGTGTGTGTGTGTGTGTGTGTGTGTGTGTGTGTGTGTGTTTGTGTGTAATGAAATTAAACACATGATTAAGTATGTAAATGATCAAATTACTAAATGATTGAATAAATGAATTCTTGAATGAATAGATAAATGGATGATTAAGTGAATGAATAAATAGATAAATAAGTAATAGGGGAATGAATAAATAAATAGAAGATCAAGATGAATAGATAATAGATGAATAAATAGATCAATAGATGATCAAATAGATAAAAAGAATAATCAGAACAGACAGTTAAACAACCACTCTCTCTCTCTCTCTCTCTCTCTCTCTCTCTCTCTCTCTCTCTCTCTCTCTCTCTCTCTCTCTCTCTCTCTCTCTCTCTCTCTCTCTCTCTCTCTCGCTCTCTCTCGCTCTCTCGCTCTCTACCTCTCTCCTCCTCTCTCTTCCCCTCCCTCCCTCCCTTTCTGTCTCTCTCTCCACCTCCCTCCTCGCCCTCTCTCTCTCTCTCTCTCTCTCTCTCTCTCTCTCTCTCTCTCTCTCTCTCTCTCTCTCTCTCTCTCTCTCTCTCTCTCCTCTCTCTAGACTCTCTCTTTCTCTAGACTCTCTGTTTCTCTCTTTCGATCTACCTACCTGTCTCTGTCTCACTCTCCCTTTTAGAGGTTAGGGAGAGGGAACCGCCATATGTAACATTGGGAACAAAAGGTCCCCCTTAAAGAGGGTAGCTCTTACCGCAGCCAACAATGGCCTCGCTGTTGGCAGCTTCCGCTAAGTGAATAGCTATTAACCACTTTAGCTCAAGAGGCCCCTCTCGTCTGAATAAAATCACCTGGTGTTAATTAAGAGATGTGCTCGTAGTCTATACAGTAAGTGCAAGGGACGCTAGTCAAGTGAAAAAAATGTAAAAAAAAAATATAATAATAATAATAATAATGATAATAAAAGATAAAAATAAATCAATAAAATGCTATTCCACATCTTCGTAGGAGCTATATTGTCCCAAAGGATAGAAACGCTGGTGAAACACTAATCGATCTATATGCTATGGGCTTCTTCCCCCATTTTAAGGGGCTAGCCAGTCAGGGCACGCACCAACTCCCACCCATTCCACTCCCATCTACCACCCATGTTTCCCTGTTTTCTTACATCTATGACTCCACCTCTTCATAGCGTTATCGTCCTCATGGATAGAACCGCTGGTTACTTCCAAAGACACACTCAAACATCCTTAAATCTCTCCTTTGACCACCTCTGTGACTCCCCCTCTTTATACCCAAGGATAGAAGCGCTGGTTATCCCTCACGAGACGCTAACACTCCCCCCCCCCCTACCGGGGACAATATGTTACCAATTCACCGTCGTACAGTTCAAGTCTCCACTGTCGCTTCGCGTGGCTACTGGTAGAAGAACGAGTACCTCACTGACTTAGGGCAAAGTGACGTCACGTCAGTTCTGTTCAGTGTTGACACACTCGAAAGTGACACTTCGGGGATATGACACGGTCACAGGGTGACCAGATTTCTCAAGCGGGAATATGCTAGATAGCAGATGAAATTATGCTAGATTGGCAAAAACAATACTGAATCTTTTGTTCCTCTTAATACTTTCGGTTTTTATGTATTTACATTAGTATTATTTCAAGGGGCAATATACTAAGTTTAGCATATTTCTAGGGGAAATGTGCTAAATTTAGCATATTTATGCTAAATCTGGTCACCACGTACTGGCACTGACTTCTGGCACTAATTTCTGGCACTCTTTGGGCCAGGTTCATTACAGGAGTCATGTGTCACGTGTCATGCGACACAGTGTCATGTGTCAAGTGTTATGTGTTATGTGTCATATGACACAGTGTCATGTGAGTTTCAAGTGTGAGTGTCATGTGACACAGTGTCATGTTACAATGTCATGTGTAAAGTGTTATGTATCATATGTTATGTGACACTGTCATGTCATGTGACACAGTTTCATATGTCATGTAACAGTGTCATATGTCATGTAACAGTGTCATGTTCCATGTGACACAGTGCCATGTACAACGTGTTTTGTACATCGCCGTCATATCGCAAAAACCTAACCAAAGTTGAAGGAATAGAATTGAGGCTGGAACGGAGGATGCCAAAATTGAGGCCAGACGTTGAGGCTATGGAACACTTCTTTTTCGGGTGGGGGGGGGGCAGGAGGGGGTAAGGGGGGGGGAATGGAGGACCTCACTTCGGTTGAGGCCTCCGGTGAGGTCCTGTGGGGTGTTTGCTTACACGCACATTGGGAAGCGAGAGCAGGAGAGGAGGAGGGAGAGGTGGGTGGGGGTGGGGGTGGGGTTGGGGCAAGAGGGGTGATGGGGGGGAGGGAGATGAGGCAGCCAGATGGAGGACCCCAAGAGAGGGCTACCGGCAAGGGGAGGAGGGGGGGGGAAGAGAGGGGGAGAGGGCTGACTGGTGACTGACACGCAGACAGGCATGTATATGTATTGGCATATACATACCTACCCTATGTGCTTCGTATATAAACATATATATATGCATATATGCCTCCCGGCCTGCCTACCTATACGTAAGTAAATACATACATACAGATATACATACAAACATACAGTAAATACATACATACAGTAAATACATACATACATACACTAACATACATACATACATACATACATACATACTGTACATACATACATACATACATACGCACAAACGTACATGCAGATATGCATACATATATACAGTCAGAAAGACAGACAGACACATACATACATACATGCATGCATAAATACACACATACATACGTACATACGTATTTTCAAATAGTTAAAGGTAGAGAGTGATAGTGATAGTGATAGTGATAGTGACTGAGTGAACGAATAATGAAGGGGAGAGGCAAAGAAATGAAGAGTGAATTTATGTATATATAAATTAATTTTTTTGTACATCCCCTGCAGACATAATAGAAGAAGGAATTAAAAGAATAATATTTGACGACTGAGAATTTCTGAAAAGAAAAGAAAAAACAATAGAGGATGATGACAAATATATGCCTCTCTCTCTCTCTCTCTCTCTCTCTCTCTCTCTCTCTCTCTCTCTCTCTCTCTCTCTCTCTCTCTCTCTCTCTATCTCTCTCTCTCTCTCTCTCTCTCTCTCTCTCTCTCTCTCTCTCTCTCTCTCTCTCTCTCTCTCTCTCTCTCTCTCTCTCTCTCTCTCTCTCTCTCTCTCTCATTCATCTGTGTGTGTGTGTATGTGTGTGTGTGTTTGTGTGTGTGTGTGTGTGTGTATGTGCGCGCGTGTATGTGCGCG
>NC_134798.1:41582894-41585394 GCF_046742065.1 Oratosquilla oratoria
CTTCTATTTTCTTTTTTCTTTTTTCTTATTCTTTTTCTTATTTTCTTCTTCCTCTTCTTCTTCTATACTGTATTGTTTCACTCTTTCATATCAACATTTATCTACTTATTCATGTATTCTTTCATTGTTTAATTTATTGTTTTAGATATTAATTTTATTGATTAATAGATATTTTTTTAATTCATGAAATAATATATGTATTCAATGTTTTCTGTGTACATAAGAATTTTGTGTTTGTTTATGTTGTCGATATGTTAATTCTATTTATTTATATATACAATATTTATTTTTTGTATTTTTTTTACATTGTCGATGCATTAATTTTATTATATTTTCTAACTCATGTGCTTGATTGTTGTGTACTTATGGCATGTTTTGTTTATTTGTGGTCTGTTTATTTCTTTATTTATTAATTTGATATTTATTTGTGTTGGGCAGGTACGTGTGGTTCTGTGCTGAAAACTTCGTGTTGGTTGCGACGGTGAGAAGACACACATGATGGTAAAGTCTGCTTCTGTTTTTATACAGGAAACGATTTTTTGATGCATTATACACTTACGAGCGCACATACACACACACACACACACACACACACACACACACACACACACACACACACACACACACATACACACACACGCACGCACGCACACACACACACACACACACACACACACACACGAACACACACACACACACACAAACAAACACACGTGTATATATCTATCTATATATATATATATATATATATATGTAGATGTAGATATATTATATATATATATATATATATATATATATAATGTTCTACTACAAGGCAACCTTACATTTAAAAGTGCTTTATTTCTTATGTTATATATTTGTTTACTAATTGAGGTATGTACAGCATCCACAAAAAGTCGAGTCAGCACATTTGTGCACAAATATACGATTTTTTTCATCAAATATGTTTTGTTTATCTATTTTTTCTTAAAGAACAATTTGTTTGTTGATATTTTTGCCAAATGGCTCAGATAGCGTCATCGGAAACTTGGCGGTCTAGTATTGGCTTAATTGTAGGTTTGAATCCCGCACTCCTGTCTGATTTCCAACATAGGGCAATGGTGGCTCGTCCGCAGTTACTCAACGCCTCCTGTCGTAGGCTCCTCACCCGTTATGTGTGAATATGTACTTGTATATTGATACGTACATATACTATGTATATACACATACATACACATATACAGTCACTAGCAAAAGTTTAGCTCCACGCTGTATTTTTCATGATATAAAATTCAAATTCTTTGTCTGACAACTTTTTCTTTTTACCTATTCGAGAAAATGACTTAACTGTAAGCAAAATGCTACATAGAAAAATGTATCACGCACTAGACTGAACTGTAGCGTGGGTCAAAAAAACTTTTCATCGTGACTGTACATGTACACACGACTACACATGTACATGTACATGTGTACATGTCCATATTGCGACATGTTTTCTGTGTTCCACTGTGCCTCGTACCTAAAGCAAGGTTGAAGTATCACAGGGAACGCTGTAGCCACGTGGCACCCACAGGAACAAATTGACTCGAGAAGAAAAGGTGGCAGAGTGGAGGGTGGAGGGAGTGGAGGGTGGAGGGGGTGGAGGGAGCGATAAAAGGCGCCTTCAGGAAGCGGAAAGCGGTGGAGGCGGCTTGGAGAGGGCCGCAGAGTTCCCTCCCCCCATGATGGGGGTGTTGCCGAAATTGAGAGAAGGGAAAGGAAGGGAAGGGGGAGAAGTTGAGAGAAGGGATGGGGAGGCAAGGATGGGGGGAGGAAAGGAAAGGGAACGGATGGGGAGGAGGAGAAGGGAAGGGAAGGGGGAGAAGGGAAGGGGAAGGGAAGGGAAGGGAAGTGTAGGGAAGGGAGGGAAAGGAAGAAAAGGGGACGGATGAGGACGAGGAGGAAGGAAGGGAAGGGAGAAGGGGAGGGAAGAGAGTGGAAGGGAAGGGAAGGGAAGGGAGGGAAAGGGAAGGGAAGGGAGGGGAGGAGGCGGAAGGGAAGGGAGGGAAAAGGAAGGGGAGGGGAAGGAACAAAAGAAAAGGGCAGGCAAGGAAAAGGAAGGGAAGGAAAGGGAGGTGAAAGGAAAGGGAGGGTAGGGAAGAGCAGGGACAGTTGGAGAGGGAAGAGGAGAAATGAGAAGGTAAGGAAAGGGAAGTAAAATCAAGAGAAGGAAAGGAAAGCGAAGGTAAGCGAAGGAAAGAGACAGTGAGGAGGAAAGAAAATAAGAAATAAAACACAAAAGTGAAATAAAATGACAGATTCTCTTAATGACATAGAAATGCTACACACACACACACACACACACACACACACACACACACACACACACACACACACACACACACACACACACACACACACACACACACACACACACACACACACAGAGAGAGAGAGAGAGAGAGAGAGAGAGAGAGAGAGAGAGAGAGAGAGAGAGAGAGAGAGAGAGAGAGAGAGAGAGAGAGAGCGAGGCCTATTCTCA
>NC_134798.1:41587894-41592894 GCF_046742065.1 Oratosquilla oratoria
AAGAAGAGGAAAATAGCATTAGTAAGGGAGGAGGAGAAGGAGGAATAAGAAATGAAGAATGAATAAGAACATGAGTGGGGAAGGAGGAGGAAGAGGACGAGGAGGAGGACGAGGAGGAGGAGGAGAAGGAGGAGGAGGAGGAGGACGAGGAGGAGGATAATAATGAATACGAGATGCCTAGGAGGGGAGAAGAGGGAAGAGGGGAGAGGGGGAGAAGAAAGGGGGGAGAGAGGTGGGATGGATACACGAGATGGAAGCTAAGGATAAGATTTTTCACTGTATTTTTTTCTTGTCTTTGTTTTTATTTTTTTTACCTGTTGTGGAGCGTTGGTTTCCCTCATACGAGGAGAATCGACTTGCATCCTTCCTACTTCCCCTCTCCCTTAAGGCTCCCCCGTTCCTCTCCCCCTGCTTCCTCCCCCCCCCCCACCTCGGTTCCTTCTTTGTTTCCCTCCCCCCCGCCTCCCTGAAGACTCCCCTCTCCCCTCACCCCCAGAGACCTCGAAGACGAGCACGGAGAAGGGTTCTGCAGAAGCTTCAAGGACGCCCAAAGACCTCGAGACCATGAGCTCCAGAGGCTTTTCTAAAAAAAAAAAAATAAATAAATAAATAAATAAATAAATAAATAAATAAATAAATAAATAAATAAATAGATAAAATGATAATAATAATAATGATAGTAATAAAATAATAATAGAAAATAAAATAACATAAAATATATAAGTAAATAAAAATGAATAATAAATAATAAATAAATAATGAAAATAAATGAATAAAAATAAAAATAAGATAAATAACTAAATAAAGTAAAATAAATAAAAATAGAAATAAATAAATAAAAAGTAAATAAATAGATAAATAGATGAATATACAAGTAGATATATAAAAATATAAAAATCTTCCGACGGTAGCCAGAATCAACTCACCAAAGACCACCTCTTTCTTCGTACAGTGGTTTACAAAAAAAAAAAAAAGAGGCTTTGTAAAGAGTCGCATAAAGAGTTTCTGTAAAGAGCAGGGTTTTGTACGCGGGCGTGCTGTCTTCCCGTTTCACAACCACGGTTTCCCCCCCATAAAGAGAAGGATGGGGGAAGGGGGGGTAGGGTAGGGGGAAAGGGGGGAAAGAAAGGGACCTACCTATGTACTACGGGCAACCAGGTACGTAGGATAAGGAAGAGTGGAGGAGGAAGAGGAAGAGGAGGAAGGGGAAGGGTGGAGGGAGTGGTAAAGGAGAGGTGGAGGTTAGGCTAGGGAGCAGTTAGAGTGAGGGGAGGATGAGGAAGGGGAGAGGGGAGGAGAAGGAGGAGGAGGAGGAGGAGGAGGAAGAGTAGGTGGTGGTAGGGAAGTATGTGGGAGAGGTTGAAGAAAAGAGGTAGGAGGAGGAAGAGCATAGGAGGAGGTAGAAGATGAGGAAGAAGAGGTGGAGGACGAGGATGAGGATGAAGAAGATGAGGATGAGGAAAATGTGGATGAAGAAGGAATGGAAGGAAGAGACATAGGAAGAAGAGGAAGTTGAGGAGGAAGTGAAGAATGAAAATGGTGAAAATGGTGTAAGTAATGGTGATGACACAAGTGATGGTGACCGTGATAGTACGGTGATACTTAGGGTTGTTATGATAATGGTGATTATTGTGGTGATAGTTGTAATCATGAATATGGTGGTGATGAAGATGGTGATGGGAATGGTCATAATGATGATGTTAGTGACGATATTGATAATGATGGTAGTGATAACTATGGTGATGATCATAATGATGATCGTAGTGGCGATGATGATGATGATAATGATAATGATGATGATCGCAGTGACGATGATGATGGCGATGCTTTTATTAGTGATGATGATAATTATAGTGATGAACATGTCGGTGATGATGATGGTGATATGATAGTGAAGGTGGTTGTAGTGATAATCCTATTGGTGATGATAGTGATGACGGTGGCAATATAGACGACCATGACTGATAAGAGATAAGATATTAACTTGAAAGAAAAAGTAAGCAAGAAGAAAATATAAACAAGAAATAAAAAACAGGAAAAAAAGAAAGAAATGAGAAAAAATAAAGACTGCATTCGGTGCAATAGAAATGGCAAGAAATACGATAAAATACGGATTACGAAGAGAGAGAGAGAGAGAGAGAGAGAAGGATGGAATATGAAAAAAGATATTCGAGAGAGAGAGAGTGATATATATATATATACATACATACATACATACATATACCAAGGCTTTTTTCCCCCTTACCAGGGGGGTAGCCAAAAAGGACAAGGCACAAAAACATTCCCACCCATTTCATCCCCGAAAACACTCCACACCCCTCCTCCCTCCCATCTTAGCACCTCCTAGATGACGGGTCATCCCTGCACCCTGTCCACTGCCCTGGGTCAGAAGCAGTGTCGCAGGACACAGCACATCCACAGCAAGGCCGCTTCATTAAATCGGCGACCCCCCCTCTCCGTCCCCCCATATAAAGGAGAGGACGGGGAGAAATCCCTTCGGGCTGCGTCAAAAATTTTTGCTCACACACACTACCTCACCCCCATTCCCCCGTCCAATCCACCTCATGCATCACAACATTTTCCATATACAACCATTCTCCATTCACCCCTGTCTTCTGTCCTCTCCCGTCCTTCCTCAGCTGACATTCCCCTCTTCCCCAAAGCCCCCTTCACCCCATCCATCCATCTCATCCTAGGACGTCCCCTCATGTTCACTCCCTCCACATCTGCCTTCCATACCTCTTTTACTAGTCTTTCTTCACTCATTCTTTCCATGTGTCCAAACCATCCTAATACTCTTTCATCCACCCTATCTCCCAGCTCCCTTTCCACCCCTGTTCTCCTCCTCACTTCCTAATTTCTCAGGCCATCTAGCCTAGTAACCCCCATCATACTTCTCAGACACTTCATCTCAAACACATTCAAGTTCCTTCTCTCTTCCTCTCTCATGTTCCATGATTCTGCTCCATACAGTGCTGTTGGCACAATCACTCCTTCATACAGTCTCCTCTTAGCATCCATTCCCAGATTCCTATTCCTCATTACACTTTTTAAACCACCAAGACATTTACTCGCTTCTCTCAATCTACATTCTACCTCCACCTTCACTCCGCCCTTTCCTGCCACATTTGCACCCAAATATCTAAAACTATCCACTTCCTCCAGTTGCTCTCCCTTAATGCTCACTTCTAGATTACTGCCACTTTCACCCCTTGTACATCTCATCACCTTACTTTTACCCACATTTATCTTCAGCTTTCTTCTATCACACACTCTCCCAAACTCTGTCACCAGCTTCCTCAATCCCTCCTCTGACCCTGCCACAAGCGCAGTGTCGTCCGCAAACAACAGCTGGCTCACCTCCCACTTTTCTCCATTTTCTTTAACCATCTCCAATCCCTGACCCACTACCCTTGCATTCACCTCTCGCACCACCCCATCCATGTATAAGTTGAACAGCCAGGGTGACATAACGCATCCCTGACGAAGTCCCACCTTTACCTCAAACCACTCACTCTCTCCATTTCTAATCCTGACACAAGCTCTACTACTCTCATAAATACTCTTGACAGCTCCCAGAAGCTTTCCTCCTATCCCGTATATATATATATATATATGTATACATATATATGTATATATATATATATATATATATATATATATATATATATATAGAGAGAGAGAGAGAGAGAAAGAAAGAAAAAAAACAGGGAGGGAGAGAGAAGGATGGAACATGAAAGAAAGCTATTCTCGCTCTTTCTACTCTCTCCTTTCTCCCCTCTCACCCCTCTCCCATCTCCCCCCCCCCTCTCCCCCCTGACCTAGAATGATTCACGTGGGGGAGAGCGAGCATAAGAAAAACTAAGAAATATGGGAGGAGGAAGAGGAGGAAGCGAGGGGGAGGGGGAAGGGGGGAGAGGGGGAAGGGGGAGAGGGAGGGGGAGAGAGAAAAGGTAGACAGGACTGTATGGTAATAGAGACGTATACACAAAGGTGGTAAACTATAAATATTTATAGAGTGACAGGATCACAGACAGACAGACAGGCAGAACAGGGTCAGGTGCGCGCGCGCACGCACACACACACACACACACACACACACACACACACACACACACACACACACACACACACACACACACACACACACACACACACACACACACACACACACATACAAACACACACACACACACACATACACACACACACACACACACACACACACACAAACACACACACACGCACACACACACACACACACACACACACACACACACACACACACACACACATACACACATACACACACACACACACACACACACACACACACACACACACACACACACACACACATACACACACACACACACACAAACACACACACACACGCACACAAGCACACACACACTCACACACGCACACACACACGCACACACACACGCACACACACACACACACACACACACACACACACACACACACACACACACACACACACACACACACACACACACACACACACACACACACACACACACACACACACACACACACACACATACGCACACACACACACACACACACACACACACACACACACACACACACACACACACACATGACACCGGATAAGCATATTAATAAGATAGTAGGAGAAACCTATAATACAGTATATTGAGGTCAATGAAAGTGGCATTTGCCTATTTGGACGAGGAAATGATAAAAGATATTTAACTACACTAATAAGACCAAAACTCGAGTACGCAGCAACACTATGGACACCCAATACCAAAAAGAATATAAAGAAGTTAGAAAGACTACAAAGAGGAACAACAAAGTGGCACCAACTCTTTCCAAAATGACATATGAACAAAGACGGTCCAAATTAGAATTACCAACTTTGGAACAAAGAAAGGAAAGAGGAGACTTACTATCTATAGGATTATGAAGGGAATGGAAATCTTAGATATGAATGACTTATTGAAATGGGACAA
>NC_134798.1:41597894-41610394 GCF_046742065.1 Oratosquilla oratoria
AGTTCTGTCGCTCTTGTTCTCTAGTTCTCTTGGCTTTGTTCTCTAGTTCTGCAGCGTTTGTTCTCTAGTTCTGCAGCTCTTGTTCTTTAGTTCTGCCGCTTCCGCTCTGGTTACTTTTATCTTTCTTGTTATTGCTGTCTTCTTCACTCGCTCTTGTTTTCTCACTCTTTCTCTCTCACTAGCTTGGTCTCTCTCTCCTTCGCTCTCTTCCTCAATTTTTCGTTCTCATATTATTTTGTGTTTTCTCTCTCTTTCACTCTCTCTCTCTCTCTCTCTCTCTCTCTCTCTCTCTCTCTCTCTCTCTCTCTCTCTCTCTCTCTCTCTCTCTCTCTCTCTCTCTCTCTCTCTCTCTCTCTCTCTCTCTCTCTCTCTCTCTCTCTCTCTCTCTCTCTCTCTCTCTCTCTCTCTCTCTCTCTCTCTCTCTCTCTCGCCCAATCTTTCTCCATTTCCATTTTTTTTGTCCATCACTCTTTGTGCATTCTTGTATCCGGGAGGATAATAGCTGTCGATCACGAGTCTAGCACGACGTCCAAAACTACAGTGAACTATATATACATACGCACACTCACACATGCACACGCATACTTGCACACGCAAACACACACACACATGAGGTTATGTATGTGTGAATTTATGTATGTATGTATGTATGTAGGTATGCATGTATATGCGTGTGTGTGTATGTATGTATGTATGTATGTATGTATGTATGTATGTGCGTATGTACGTATGTATGTGTGTTGGCATGCGTCTTTGGTATGCACACGAGAATGTGTACGAAGACAGGGGAGGTACGCAGAGTTAGGAGAAGGGCAAGGAGGTGGAAAGGAAGGGGAAGGGGGAGGGGAAGGGGGAGGGGGAGGGGAAGGGGGGGAAAGAAGGGGAGGAGTCTGTTACAGTTGAAATGGGAATTTGGTGAGGGAAGAGAGAGCAGGAATGGGATGGGCGTGTCCTGGGGGAGGAAGAGAGGGAAGGAAGGAAGAGGAGGAGGAGGAGGAGGAGGAGGAGGAGGAAGAAAGAGGGAGTGAGGGAGTGAGTGAAAAGAAGTTTGTAATGGGAAATGGGATTCGGTAGCTGGATGTGGGAGTACAAGGGGTGTTTGATATGAATATAGGGAAGGGGAGGGAGGAAGAGAGGGAGTAAGGGAGAGAGAGGGAGTGAGGGCAAGAGGGGAAATTGAGGGAAGTCGGCTTTGAGTGAGGGGAGATAGAGCAAAGTGAATGGAGCCCTAGATGAATGAGACTGGCGATGTGGATGAGTGTAAGGGGAAAAGAGGGGAAGAGAATGAGAGAGGGAAGGTTCATGGTGAGGGGACTTTAAGAGGAGAGGGGAAAGAAAGAGAGTAAGGGAAGGAATGAGGGGAGCGAGGAATCCGGGGTGGTTGGTCTGGTGCTCCAAGAGAGGGAAGGCCAGGAAAGAGAGGGGAAAAGGGAGAGAGAGAGGGGAGAGGGGCTGGCGAACAGAGAGAGGGGAAATTGTAGAGTAAGGGGAAGAGACAAGGAGAGTGAGGGGAAGGACAATATATTTCTTATTGCAACAAAAAAGTTGGACTTTATACTTCTGTTTGCATCCTCCACACCCACACCCATGCCCCGACGAAGAAAAAGAAAAAAAGGAAAAAAAAACTTTAGGTTTTGTTTTATTTGCATAGTTTCCGTGCTTTTCTTTTCCGGACCTAAGGATTCGGGGTGCGGGTGGGTGGGGGGGGGAAGGAGTCTTCCTTACCCCCCCCCACTCCTCCCCCCCACACACTCCCCCGGTCTCAGCCCGGTTCGGAAGGTACTTTAGGTTTTTTGAGAAAGACTTTCAGGGTCTTTGAGAAGGATGGGAGGGTCGGAGTTGTCTGGGGGTCTCATAGAGACTGGTGTCGATAAAAAAAAAAAAAAATATATATATATATATATATATATATATATCAGGGTTTTTGAGCAGGAATGAAAAAGTCGAGAATGTTTGGGGGTATTACTTCAGAGACTAGTGTCGATCAAAAATGAAATAGTAATAATAATAGAAATAAATAAATAAATAAAAATCAGGGTTTTGACAAGGGATGGGGGAGGCTTACGGGATAAATGTCTAGGACCTTTTGCAGTATTTTGAAGACCGGTATCGATCTCAAATAGAAAAATAATTCTTTCAGAGTCTTTGGAAGGGGATGGGAGTCTTACGGGGGCAAACTGTCTGGGGTCTTTTGTAGTACTTCGGAGGCGGCTTCTAGTGAGGGGAAATAGACGAAAGTGAAAGAAAGAATAGATGAATAAGACTTGAAAGAATTTCCAACCCTTCATCCTCAGAAACTCAGAAAACCTTTTTTGATATCGACACCGGTTTCCGAAACACTAGAAGAGACCCCAGACATTTCTCCCGGAAGACTTTTATTTGTTTATTTTTTTTATTTTTATTTTTTTATTATTATTATTATTATTATTATTTTAATTTGGCCTGCACAAGGGCCTGTGAGCCTGCGCAAGGAACCTGCTGTCCTACAGTGGTGGCTTGCTGACCTGCACAGGAGGTCTGTGAGCCTACACATGTTTTCTACGGGCCTGCGTAGGGACCTTGCTGTAGACACTTTCTTCAAGGTATCTCACGTCAAAGGGGACAATCTCACGTCAGATGGGAAAAATATCATATCAAAGGGAACAATCTCACTACAAAGAAGACAATCTCACTCCCCACCCAAAAAAAAAAATCACGTCAAATAAGACAATCTCACGTCAAAGAGACAATCTCATATCAAAGGGAACAATTTCACTTGAAGGAGGACAATCTCAAATAAGAGATGACAATATCACTCCCACGAGACAATCTCACGTCGAAGAGAACAATCTCACGTCAAAGGGACAATCTCACGTCAAAGGGACAATCTCACATCAAAGGGAACATTCTCGCTTTAAAGAGAAAATCTCACTTCAAAAGGAACAATCTCACGTCAAAAGGTACAACCTCCCTTAAAAAGGGACAACCTTTCAAAGGGACAATCTCACGTCCAAGGGGGACAATCTCACGTCAAAGGGGACAATCTCACGTTGAAGGGGTTACGTTATGACGTGAGTCTTTGCGTGTGTGCACGAGCTAGCAGTAGAGCCGCAGCTAAAAAAGTCCACACATCATAAATGCCTTTCTCTCTCTTTCCTTTCCGCGCAGACAAAGGAGCGAGACGGGATGGCCTCTCGACATGCGATACAGCAGCGCGCGCATGCGTGGACCGCTGGCTACAGTATGTGGAGTGTATGAGGAGTATGTGGATGTATATGTATGTATGTGAGTGTTTGTGTGTCTGTGAATATGTGTATTTGTGTGTGTGTGTGTGTGTGTCTGTGTGTGTGTGTGTGTGTGTGTGTGTGTGTGTGTGTGTGTGTGTGTGTGTGTGTGTGTGTGTGTGTGTGTGTGTGTGTGTGTGTGTGTGTGTGTGTGTGTGTGTGTGTGTGTGTGTGAACGTGTTTCTGAGTCCGGTGCTTTTCACTTTTTCCGTATGTATGTATGTATGCATGTATTTATGTATGTATGTATATGTGGGTGGGTGGGTGAGAATGTGTGTGCGTCTATGTGTATGTGCGTGTGTGCGCGTTTGTATTGTATACGTATGTATGTATGTGTGTACGTATGTATGCATGTATGTATGGGAGGAAATTGTGTGTGTGTGTGTGTGTGTGTGTGTGTGTGTGTGTGTGTGTGTGTGTGTGTGTGTGTTTGTATGTATATGGGAGTAGGGGTGTGAGTGTGTGGGTGAGTGTAGCGGTCCAAATTAGATTACCTTATGGAATGTGTAAGCAAGTTTGAGGGAAAACCCCACAGAGCTCATTAGAATGAGTGATTGTTTGAATTGAGTAAATGAACCTTGAGGCAGGAGAGAGGGAGGAAGGGTGGGAGAGGGAGAGGGGGGAAGGGGAGAGGGAGGGAGAAGGGGAGGGGGAGGGAGGGGAGGGGGTGTCTTGAGCATCTGCTGTCAGTCAGTCGTCAAGTCCAGTTAGTAGAGTTGGTCTGTTAAACGGGGAGGAAGGGAGGGGGGGAGAGACGGGGGGGATGGAGGGATGAAGGAGATAGGGCGGAGGAAGAGAAGGAGGAGGAGGAGGAGGAAGAGGACGAGGAGTAGGAAGAGTAGGAAGAATAGGAGGAGGAGGAGGAGGTGGAGGAATGAGGAGGAAAAAGAGGGAGGAGGAGGAAGAAGATGAGGAGGAGGAGGAGGGGAGTGGAGGAGGATGAAGAGAAAGAGGACTAGGAGGAGGAAGAGGAGGGGTAGGTGGAGGAAGAGGAGGAGGAAGGGTAGGAGCAGGAGGAGGAAGAAGAGGAGGAAGACTTTGTATGGGGAGTGATGAAGTTCGATCTGAGATCGTAAACAAACGAGTTTGACGGCACCAACGACGTGTCAATCTTCAGTATCATTCCTTTTGATTTTCTTTTTTCTTTTTTCTTTTTTATTATATATATATATATATATATATGTTTCTTTTTTTATTGCGACCTCAGCGTCGCAGGTACTCTTGTAGGGGTCGCCTCCGGGGCTGTTTGATTTATTTTATTTTTCTATATGTGTATTTATTTATTTGTTTATATGTTTATTTATTAATTCATTTGATTACTTATTTGTCCATTTATTTATTCATTTATTTATGTTTATTAATTTTTCGTGTAAATTATTTTCTTTTTTCTTCAAGATCGATCCCTCTTCTTTTCCCCTTTTTGTCTTCCTCCTTTTCCCCCTTTTTCCCTTCCTCCTTCTATACCTCCTCCTCCTCTAATCCTTCGTCCTCCACCTCCTTCCTCACGACCAGAAGAAAGAGAGAACAAAAGTCAAGGGAGGAGGCGGTTGGCTCCAGAGGCCACGAGGAACAGAAACCGCTCTTTCTTCAAGAAATTTTGGAACTGCTCGAAGGACACGAACCGGACTCTCCACAAGACGAAGAGAAAATTCTTTGGGATATTTCACTAACGTCGAGGACCCAAGAGTTCTCCTGCCAGCTGGCTGACCGTCTCCTCCCCTCCCCCTTCTCTCTCCCCTCTCCCTCACTTCCCCTTCCCCTTCCCCTCCCTTCCCCCCCCCCCCCCACACACACACACACAGTAACCAAAAATGCAGAACCTCTGGATTTGTGTCCTTCCTTCCTCGGTGGTGGAAAGCGTAGAGACTCGAAGTCTAAGGCTGTTTTTTTTTTTTTTTTTTTTTCATTTCTTCCTTCGTTCCTTTGTTCCCTCGTCCTTTTCTTCTTCCTCTTCCTCTTCTTCTTCTTCTTCTTTTTTTTCTTCTTCTTCTTCTTCTTTCTTCTTCTTCTTCTTCTTCTTCTTCTTCTTCTTCTTCTTCTTCTTCTTCTTCTTCTTCTTCTTCTTCTTCTTCTTCTTCTTCTTCTTCTTCTTCTTCTTCTTCTTCTTCTTCTTTTTCTTCCTCTTCTTCTTCTTCTTGATATATCCATAGTCTAGGCTAGTTCCTCTGTATGTTCACAAAATTTCAAACTGCTGACCACCATATATATATATATATATATATATATATATATATATATATATATACACACACACACATACAAAGGGCTTTTTCCCCCTGACAACGGAGGTAGCCAAGTCAAAAGGTATACACACACAAATGACAACATTTCCAACAATATGGGAATATATGGCCTTCCAACAACATCACGAGCACACAAACTTCTGAGACACCTTTCCAGCAATGGGTGGGTGGGTGGAAGACGGTCCTGACACCATTCCTCGCGCTGGGATCGCCTTACAACATTACCAACATGTCGCTGACATGTCGCTGACATGTTGCCAACGCGTTCTGACATGTAAGTGACCCCCCGCGCAAAGTTCCCTGTATGTATGTATGTATGTATGTGTGTTTCTGTCTATGATGTGTATGTACGTATGTATAGCCTATATGTATGTATATGTGTATGTCATTATGTAAATATACAGGTACGTATAACATGTGTGTGTGTGTGTGCGCGTGTGTGATTCACCATGTTCTTGGATTACGTGTTAGACTCGTGATCGACAGCTATTTCCTTCCCGGAAGAGAGCTCAGAGCTCATATATGACCGCGCGCGTGTGTGTGTGTTTGTGTGTGTGTGTATGTGTGTTTGTTTGTGTGTGTGTGTATGTGTGTGTGTGCATGTGTTTTTGTGTGAATAAAAGGAATGGTACCATCCGGTAAAGAAAGGGGTTAAGACTTATCTTTTAACTGGCCACTAATCATCAGTGGGTTGATGTCACCCCCATTCTCGCCCAATCATCCCCCCCACCCCTTCGACTCCATTCAGTTGCCAATAGTCTCATTTCCATGCAAAATAATTGACTGTGAGGCAGACAGGGTCGTCTAATTTCCTGGCCATTGTCTGCAACCAAATACTATTTAGCCCAAAATCTGTTCTCCTCCTTCTCTCAGCTGAATAAAATAGGTTAAAAATGAACCAAAATAAAATCTGTGAATTTCTCGAGAAATATAGATCAGTGTTTGTAGAGCCTGTCGACATTTGCTGATATTTTCCTCAACGTCGACATGACGTCACAACGTTCACGAGCGTTGATTGGTTCCTGACCTAACAAAGCGACATGACGTCACTTTTAAGCCACACCCCCCTTTGAAAATAAAGCGAAATAAATGACTTTAACGTCAAAATAAATAAAGGTGATGATAAAAAAATACTTGGGTTTTTAGTCGTACCTGTGTGAATTCTGCTCTTTGACAGGTGCCTCTCCTACTTGTCTTTGCAAAGACAAGAGAAACAAATGTCCATTTCCATGTTCTCAAATAGGCCACCTGATGGGTCAGGTCAAGTCAGGTCTGATTAGGTCAAGCGGACCGTTGTGACCTCGAATTTGTTAGTCATTAGAGCGAAGTTAACAAACCTTGGATGTCAGTGTGGAGGGACAAGGGAAGATGGAGGAGGAAGAGGAGGAGGAGGAGGAGGAGGAGGACAAAGAAGAGTATGAGAAGGAGGAGAAGGACGAGGAGAAGGTGAAGGAGAATGGTGAGGATAAGGAGAAGGAGAAGGAGAGAGAGAAAGAGGAGGTAGAGAAAGTGGAGAAGAGGAGGAGGAACAGCTGAATGTGAAAGAGAGAGAGAAAGAGGAGGAGGAGGGAGATTAGGGGAGGAGGAAGAGGAGGAGGAGGAGGAAGAGGAGGAAGGGGGAGGAGATTAGAACTGATTGTGGATAAGGCAGGATGTTTCGTGGAGGAAGTGGATATAAAGGAGGAGGAATAGTGGAAGGAAAAGGAGGAGGAGGTGGAAGAATAGGAGGAGGAGATAAAGGAAGAGGAGGAGATGGGCGTGGAGGAGGAGGAAGAGGTGGGAGGGAGGGGGGAGAGAGGGAGAGGGGGGGAAGAGGGGAGTAGGAGGGGAAAGGAGGGGAGAGAAAATAGCGGAGAGCTTAGGGGAGGCAAAGAGTACAAAGAGAAAATGAAATGGAGAGAGTGAGAGAAAGCTCTTGACTGTTCGTTAGGTCAAGGGTTGGAGAAGGAGGGAGGGAGGGAGGGAGGAAGGGAGGGAAGGAGGGGGGAGAGGGGAAAATGGGGAGGAGAAATATGAGAACATGGAGGGGGGGAAGGGTGACTGTTGAAGCTGGTGGAAGATAAAGCGTGCTAAATAAAAATAAAAATATGTTAGAGAATGAGAAGAAGAAGAAAAAAAAATACAAGAACATGGAAAAGAACTTGAGTAATGTGTTTGGTAAGAAGTAATTTTACACCTCTTTGGTGGAGGGATGGAGGGTGGAGGGTGAGGAGGCAGAGAAGGAGGAAGAGGGAAGGCGGGAGAGAGGGAGTGAGAAAGAGAAAGAGGAGAGAGAGGGAGGGAGGGAGGGAGGAAGGAACGAAAAATGTGATTAGAGAGGGTTAGAGAGAGAGAAGAGAGAAGGAAAGAGGCAGAGAAGATGTGAGAGAGAGAATGAGTGAAAGAGGAAATGAGGAAGAGAGGGAGTGAGAGAGAGAATGAGGGAGAGGGGGAATGAGTGAGAGAAAGAATGAGGAAGAGAGGGAGTGAGAGAGAGAATGAGGGAGAGGGGGAATGAGTGAGAGAAAGAATGAGGAAGAGAGGGAATGAGGGAATGAATGAATGAGTGAGTGAATTAATGAGGTAGAGAAAGAGGGAGGGAGAGAGAGAGGAGAGAGAGAGGGAGGGAGTGGGTGGAGAAGAAACACATGGTGAGTGAAAGAGGGAGACCGGAGGAGGGGTGAGGATGACAGGGGGTGGAAGGGGGTGAGGAGGCGAGGGGGTGTCGAGGGGGGATGAGGCCGCTGAAGAGGTGAGTGTGGGGGGGAGGGGGAGGGGGATGTGATAGAAAGCAACATGGGAAACAAGATGGAGATCATGAATATAAATTTTGTTAAGGAGAGTTTGGGAAGTTCTTTCGTGAGTTTTGGGCTAATGAGAAGAAATTTTGAGTATTTGCGGTGTGAAAGACGGAAACACACACACACACACACACACACACACACACACACACACACACACACACACACACACACACACACACACACACACACACACACACACACACACACACACACACACACACACACACACACACACACACACACGCAAGTGTGAGTGTGTACCAGTTGAATTGGGGGTGATTACTGAGATGAACGAAATCCATTGATTATAGCCAGAATAATAGCTTTAAAGGACAACACCTGGTTTGAGGGGTGCATCGAATTGGCGTTAACCCCGACCAAAGGGGATTAATTAGGGAAGAAAAGGAGAGGAGGAGGAGGAGGATAATCAGGAAGAAGATAAAGAGGAGAAAGAGGATAATGCAGAACGGAAGTAAGGGATAGATTTGAAAAGGAAGAGGAGGAAGTGGAGAAAGAGGAAGAGGAAGAGGAAGAGGAGCAACAGATAGAACTGAGAAGGGAGGAGAAGGAGGAGGACGAGGAGGAAGGAGGAGGAGGAGGAGGAGGAGGAGGAGGGAGTGATAATTTTTGGTTATGGTTATTATTGTCATAGTGGTTGTTATTTCTGTCATTGTCGTTGTTGTTGGCACCGTCGCTGTTGTTGATGCAGATGTTGTTGCTGCTGCTGTCGCTACAACGGGCGCGGGACAAGACAGGCAGCTGTCGTTCCCGGTTAGGCCTAAGATGTCTTGACTCGCCTCGTCTAGGCCTAAGACGTCTTGCCCCGTATGGGCAATCGGCCGCTCGCTGCCAGATGACCCGAGCCTGGACCTCCTCCATAATGCTGTGGAGTCGTCGTCCCGCCCTCCCTTCTCTTTCTCCTCCTACTTCTCTTCCTCCTCCTCCTACTCCTCCTTCTCTTCCTCTTCCTACTCCTCTTTCTCTTCCTCCTCTTTCTCTTCCTCCTCCTCCTCCTCCTCCTCCTCCTCCTCCTCCTCCTCCTCCTCCTTCCTCCTCCTCCTTCCTCTTCCTCCTTCTCCTCTTTCTCCCACGCTTCCTCCTCCTCCTCCTCCTCCTCCTCCTCCTCCTCTTCTTTCTCCTCTTCCTCCCACGCTTCCTCCTCCTCCATATCCTCCACCACCTCCTCCTCCTCCTCCTCCACGTCCATCTCTTCCTCCTCCTCCTCTTCCTTCTCTTCCTCCTCCTCCTCTTCCTTCCTCCTCCTCCTCCTCTTCTTCCTCTTCCTCCCAGGCTTCCTCCTCCTCTTCCTCCTCCTCTTTCTCCTCTTCCTCCCACGCTTCCTCTTTCTCCACATCCTCCACCACCTCTTCCTCCTCCTCCACCACCTCTTCCTCCTCCTCCACGCCCATCTCCTCCTCTTCCTTTATCTCCTCCTCCTATTCTTCCACCTCCTCCTTTTCCTTCCACTATTCCTCCTCCTTTATATCCACTTCCTCCATCTCTTCCACCATCTCATCCTCCTCCTTCCTCCTCTTCCTCCTCTTCCACCCACGCTTCCTCCTCCACCTCTTCCTCCTCTATCTTCTCAATCTCTACTTCCTTCTCCTACTCTTCGTCCTCTTCCTCCTCCTCCTCCTCCACGTTCACCTCCTCCATCTCCTCCTCTTCCTCTTCACCCTCCTCCTCCTGCTGTTCCCCGTCCATCCACCTGGTAAGGTGCCAAATGTCGGTATTTTTTTTATTCATTTATTCATTCATTTATTTATTTATTTATTTATTTATTTATTTCACTATTTTGAAAGGGAAGTTGTTTAGAGAACTTTAAGATGGTACATAAGATAAGAACATAAGAATAAAAGAGACTGCAAGAAACCATAGGGCCTATAATAGGCATATGAAAAGAATGAATGACGAAAGACTAACAAAGAGAGTGTGACCAGAATAGATGGATGGACTAAGCTGGAGAGGAAGACGAACGTTGAAGTGGATGGATGGATCAACAATGGGGGCTTTGGTGGTATGTCGAATGCCTGTCGAGGAGGTAAAAGTGAGAGGACAAAAGATCGGATGAATGGAAGTAGATTATGGATGGATGAAAGGATGACGTGGCCTAAAGGGATGTTCCTCTCATCTGCTTCATGAATTATTTTAAGTGGATGAGGAGTGGATGAGAGGTGGATGAGGAGTGGAGGAGGAGAGTGGGGGTTGGTAGCGAAGTAAAGAGTCGGTGGGGGTAAACCACCTGCTGCTGCTGGACCCTGCTGTGCAAGAGCTATGCCTCGCTGCATTGCCCTCAACCCGAGGAGTGTGGCAGGTGGGAGGGATGACCCCTTCATCCCATAGGTGCTGAGATGGGAGAGCGATAGATCATATTTGTGTAGGATGTGGGTGTTTACTTTGAACATATGAAGGAAGGAGATTGTAAGAGACCATAAGGCCTACAGGAGGTAGTTCCATGTTTACTACCACCTGTCCTCTCTCCCCTTAGAATTATCATCTTCTCTTAAAAGAACTTATAAGGGGAAGAAGGCCTTTAGTGTGTGTGTGTGTGTGTGTGTGTGTGTGTGTGTGTGTGTGTGTGTGTGTGTGTGTGTGTGTGTGTGTGTGTGTGAGTGTGTGTGTACGTGGGTCTGTGTTATACCTGCCCCAGAGGGCATAACACATTGGTCGTCATCGTCCTCCTCCTCCTCCTCTTCCTCCTCTTCCTCCTTCTCCTCCTCCTCCTCCTCTTCATCATCATCTTCATCTTATTCATCATCATCGTCGTCGTCGTCATCATCATCATCATCTTCATATTCATCATCATCATCATCATCGTCATCATCATCATCATCATCATCATCATCATCATCATCATCATCATCATCATCATCATCATCATCATCATCATCATCATCATCATCATCATCATCATCATCATCATCATCATCATCATCATCATCATCATCATCATCATCATCATCATCATCATCATCATCATCATCATCAAAGTCGCATGACATCTCATCAGTGTGATATTGTCCCCTAAGACGGAAGCGCTGGTTAATGCGTAAGGGATTCTTTGGTCTATTCATTTTAATTCGAGCGTGAATCCGCGGATATTTTTTACAATAAAAAAGATGAGAAAAAAAGATAAAAAAGACAGAAAGAAAACGGATAACACAGTCAACTCTCCAACGCCATTGGGCAATGAGGAGGAGGAGGAGGAGGAAGAGGAGGAGGAGTAGAAGTAGGAGGAAGAGGACTAGGAGGAGAAGGAAGAGGTGGAGGAGGAGGAGGAAGAGGAGGAGGAGGAGGAGGAGGAGGCGGCGGATGAAGATTAGGAGGAGGAAATGGAGAAGGAGGAGAAGGAGGAAGGGGAGTAGGAAGAGGAGGAGGAAGAGGAGAAGGAGGAGTAAGAGAAGCAAGGCGGGAAAAAGAGTAGAAGAGAGAGTAGGGGAGGAGGAGGAGGAGGAGGAGGAGAAGGAGGAGGAGGAGAAGTAGGAGGAGATTCTTTTAGCCACAGAAAGATGAACAAGGGGGCGGGAGACGAAGCGCGCGGAGATGGTCGTCCCTCGCTGGACGGACTTCGCTCGCTCCGGGCGGCGGCGGCGGCGGCGGCGGCAGCGGCCACGCCCTCGAATACTTCGCACGGGCGCACCGGGGCAGAGACCCCGCTTGTTGCTTCCGCCTCCTCCTCCTCCTCCTCCTCCTCTTCCTCCTCCTCTTCCTCTTCCTCCTCCTACTCCTCCGCCTCCTCCTCCGTCTCCTCCTCCTCCTCCTCCTCCTCTTCCTCCTACGCCTCCTCCTCTTCCTCCTACGCCTCCTCCTCTTCCTCATCAGCTTCCTCTTCCTCTTACTTCTCCACCTCTTCCTTCTTCTCGTCCCACCTCCTCCTCCTTCTCCTTCCTCCTCTTCCATCTTTCCTTCTCCTCCTCCTCCTCTTCCTTCGGGGCATTTTCCTTAATCTGAAGTGATCATGTTACGAAGGTGTGAGTTTTCATCTGAGTCTACACACACACACACACACACGACTCGGTGGCGCGGTTGGTAGAGTCCCAGACTATCACTGCGGCGGTCCGGTTCGAATCCTGCCCAGGGCTGAAAATAAGTTTAGTATCGCTGCGCTTCGAGTCGTTACTCCAACTCTCGTGGGCGGGGAGTTGGGTGTGTGTGTGCGTGTAAGGTCAAAGCATTACCCATAGATCGGTCATACGAGCTCTGAGCTCTCT
>NC_134798.1:41620394-41625394 GCF_046742065.1 Oratosquilla oratoria
CAATATAGACTCGAAAAATTGTCTTTTTTTTCGTTGTGAGGGAACGCAGGCTTGGGTAGAATTGAAATTGAAATTGACAGTGGAATATACACGCACGCATAGGTTTACACGCGCGCACACACACAAACACACACCCGTACGCACACACACACACACACACACACACACACACACACACACACACACACACACACACACACACACACACACACACACACACACACACACACACACACACACACACACACACACACACACACACACACACACACACACACACACACACACACACACACACACACACAACAGACCTACACACACACACACACACACACACACACACACACACACACACACACACACACACACACACACACACACACACACACACACATATATATATATATATATATATATATATATATATATATGTACGTATATATATATATATATATATATATATATGTATATGTATAATATATATACATATACAATATAAAACCTGGGGTCATATTCACGTACGTATGTATGAATTGTATGTGTTTTATATGTGATATACAGTTAGTGCAGCTCATTTTATATATATATATATATATCTATATATATATATATAAATATATATATATATATATGGAAGAAGAACCACTGAAGAAAATTAAACAGTAGACGGCAAGATCTTTCGTGTATTACATCTTCAGACAAAGTACAGAATATAGAGATTACAAGAGCGTTTTTTTTATTCTATTTATCTATTATTATTTTTTTTACAAATATCAACACAGGAAAAAAGGATGTGAAAAAATGTAACCAAGCAAGTCGACGGCTTCCACTTCTCGCTTTGCCTCGTGCCCTCGAATGATCAATCTTGGGGGGGAATTGTCTCATGACTAATTCTGTGATCAATTTGTCACATTCAAAATGACGATAATTTAAATCTATATTTTTGTCATGTGTACCAGAAATAACTTGATATATGGTTCATTTAAATGTGATAAATTGATTACAGAATTAGTCGTGAGACAATTTCCCCTATACCGATCATCCGAGGAAACGAGGCACGGGGAGACTTTCTTGGTTACAGCTTTCCACATCCCTTGTTTCAGTGTTGGTATTTGTAAAAAGCTCTTGTAATCTCTTATTTTCTGTACTTTGTCTGAAGATGCAATACGCCAAAGATCTTACCGGCTACTGTTTACTTTTCTCACCAGTGGCTGTTTTTGCATTTTGTTTCCCACGGTGATGTGAGGGCCCTGCATATATATATATATATATATATATATATATATATATATAATATATATATATATATATATACATAAACATATATGTATATGTGTTAATAATATATATAAACATATATGTATATATATATACATATATATTTATATATGTATATAATATATATAAACATATATAGATATGTATATTATATATATATATATATATAATATATATATATATATGTGTGTGTGTGTGTATGTATTATTATATATATATATATTTATTTACATATATGTATATGTATGTATCTATGTATTTATATATGGTATGATGTGAGACCCTCTAGGCCTAGCCATGGCATTCGCGCTTGATGCTGAATTTCACTGTTTGAAAACACCTCTTATAATCTCTTTCTCCATCTTTCTATCTGTTGAGAGGATAGAAAAGTAAGTGAAAGAGAGAGAGACAGGTATGGGAGGAAGAAATAGTGAGGAATAGTCCACATGTTCAAACATGTACTTAAGAACATAATAAGAAATAAAAATAATATGTTTAGGGCCACGTGAGACTTCTTATTTAGGAATTCTAATCGGATTTTGTATTCCATAGCTACAAAAAATAAATAAAAATAAAAATAATAATAATAGAGAAGTAAAAAATAAAATTTGAAATATAGAAATATATGTGTATATATATGTATATATATATATATATATATATATATATATATATATAACAAATAAAAGTATAAAAAAGAAGACAAATGGAAATGTAAAATAATAGAGTATAGAAATCTATAACAGAAATTAAAAAGGTGTAAGTACACAAAACACAAAATAAGAAAAAAAGATATTTACATATATATATATATATATATATATATATATATATATAGCATAAAAATGAAAAAGAAAAAAGAGAATAGCCAAAAAAAAGGGGGGGGGGCAAGGTCATGAGGGTCTAAAACGGTGCCTTGTGGCATCACCCGAGACGCTGGCCCCGAAAGATGACCCAAACTGACCCAGGGGGGCGGTTCTGTGGGCGGGTTGGCACTGAGACTGACCCAGGGCGGGTCAGGTCAGGTCACAGGTCATTTTGGTTCCGTCTGGCTTGTGTGGACTGGGCAAAAGCGCGTTGCCGGCATGGGGCTACGGGTATACCTGATGTCGGAGGGTGAGATGGTGTGAGTGGGAGGGGAGGTATATGATTGGTGATTGGTCGGTAGAACGGGATGACCGACGAGAGAGAAAGAGAGAGAGAGAGAGAGAGAGAGAGAGAGAGAGAGAGAGAGAGAGAGAGAGAGAGAGAGACATGAGCTCAACAATAGAGTTTATCCACCTGATCCAGTACTGACTTGCCTGGAGTGTGGAAGAATATGTGGATTAAGAATTGCGCTCCAAGGTCACCTCCGCTGGCATCAGCGCCAAAGAACTCAGCATCACCACCCAGCTTCATTCACGGCCATCATATTTCACCGGAGCACTGCTGGCGTCGATCACCGACGGACTGCAATGAGCAAGTATGGGTCGAGTTCGGGATGGCGGGTGGGTCGAGGTGTGACTTTGGGTCAGGTTCGATGGGTCAGTGTATAGTGACCCTGTTTGGGTAATGTTGTTGTTGTTGTTGTTGTTGTGGGCTGTAGTTTACCAGCGCTTCTATTATGGGTAATATGGACATTTTTCTTTGTCCCCCCATTTTTTCCTCATTTCTTCGTCCATTTCTTTAATTTCTTTCTTTTTCTTGCTTTATTTTGATTTTCGTTCTCCCATAATGTGCTTTTGTATCTCGTTTGGCTTATGAAATTCGCCGATTATTATTCGTGTTTATTTATTTGTTATTATTTTCTTCTACTCTCATGTCTGTATTTGCACAAACGAGCGCGCACATACAAACACGCGTGCTCACAAACACACGCACACATGCGCGTGCGTGCATGCACACACACACATGCACACACACACATGCACACACACATGCACACACACACATGCACACACACATGCACACACACACACACACACACACACACACACACACACACACACACACACACACACATATATACTCGTACATACACATACACGTACACATACATACACACTAACACTAACACCTAATATATAATCTCGAATCAAGATGAAGGTTATGGCACCAAAGTAAAAAAATATAAAGGTAAAATCTGACTTCATAGCAGAAATAAGAAATAAAAATACGACAAACAAATTTCAATATTAAGCCAGGAAAATGTAAAAGGTCTTCTTAAAGCCGATTAAATTAATGTCATTTTCGCCGGAGTAAAATATCTAAAGAGGAAAAAAATATTTTGTAGCTTTGTATGCGGCGTCTGCTCCGTGAGAAGCTGTCAACTACATTCCTCTACAGTTTGTCACGCTGTAGTTTCGCCCATCTTGTATGATGTACGACACCCAAGTCTTGTTTGTCGCACTGGTGTGGCGTGTCACGGCTGGTCCTGTGTAAACAGCTTAATGTCTTGTTTTACTTTATTTTATTTCATCTTGATTTTATTGTATTTTTTTTATCTTATTTTCATTTTATTCTATTTTATTATATTTTATTTTAATTTTTCTTATTTAATTTATATATTTTCTATCTATGTATTTGTGTATTTATGTATTTCATATATTGATATGTTTATTTGTTTACTAATGATTTATCTATTTATTCAATCATTTATCACTATTGTTATTATTATTATTATTAATATCACTCACTATTATCACTGTTATTGTCATCATTATTATTACTTTTATTCTAATCAATATTATTTATATTAATATTATTATTGTTGTTATTATTATTATTATTACTATTATTGTCATTATTATTATTACTATTATTATTATCATCATCATTATCATCATCGTCGTCGTCGTCGTCGTCGTCGCCGCCGCCATCATCGCTATCATCATTTAATCTATAAATAAATGAAAAGACAAATGAATAGACAGAATAGATGTGGCAACGGTGTCCTGTGGCGCCATCACCGTCACCGTCGCTTCAGGGAATCGGGAGGAGCAGGCCGCTTCTTAGCCGCCCCTGGTGCCAGTCCGGGAGGGAGGGAGGGGGGGAGGGGGGAGGGGGGGAGAGAAGGCCACCCTACCCTGGCACCCCCTCCCCCTTCCCTTCCCCCCCTCCCCCTCCCCCTCTCCCCCTCCCCCTCTCCCCTACCCCTCCCCCTCTCCCCTACCCCTCCCCTCTCCCTCTTCCTCTTCCTCTCCCTCTTCCTCTCCCTTTTCCCCTCCACCCCTTCCCCCTCTCCCTCTTCCCCTCCCCCGTTCCCCCTCCCCCTCTTCCCCTCCCCCTTTCCCCCTCCCCCTTTCCCCCTCTCCCTCTTCCCCTCCCCCTCTCCCCCACCCCCTTCCCCTTCTCCCCTCCCTCTCCCTCTTCCCTTTCCCTCTCTTACTGTACCTCCTCTTCCCCTTCTCCTCTCCCCGTCCCCTTCTCCCCATCTCCACATCCCCCCTCCTATTCCCCCACTCCCCCTCTCCCCCGGGGGAGTGATGAAGACGTTGTGTGACGCCAGATAAGAGGAAAGAAAGCCTTCAGTGTCATTTGGAGTTCTTGGTATCTGGGGGAGGGGGAGGGGGAGGGGGGAATGGGGAGGGGGGGAGGGAGAGGGGGAGGGGAAGGGGGTAGCTTCACGGATGGGTGGCTGGTTGGTTGGTTGGGTGGGAATGGTAGGTCTGCCGTGAATTTTTCCTTCACTCAATCTTCCTCCCCCTCCTCAATCTCCTTTTCATCTTCCTCTTCATCTTCCT
>NC_134798.1:41635394-41640394 GCF_046742065.1 Oratosquilla oratoria
AGATAACTAAACTCAAAACTTTATTCAGTTAAGATGAATTAAAGATGACTTAAATGGAAACTTAAATATTTTGTGGAATTAAATTCTTAAAGACTATGATTCCATATTAATTCCTTCCATACCAGGTGATACTGTCCCTTGTATTTCAACTGCCACCAGGAGATTTTATTCATTTGCGTAGCATTATCTGGATCAGGGAGGCGTTGGGAATCGACCTGAACTGTGGAGCACTTAACTGACTTTATTCTGGATTTTTTTTTTTTTTTGTTTAGCAACGGAGCTATGGTTGTAAATAGATTAAAATGATTACACGAAGAATTGTCACGCCCCAGAACGCCTACATAAAGAATCGTCACCCCCATGAGATCCCACATGAAGAACTGTCACCCCAGTACGCCGAATATCAACAGTGGAATAAAGGTTAGGTTAGGTTAGTTTAGGTTAGGTTAGGTTAGGTTAGGTTAGGTTGGGTTGGGTTGAATGAGGGTTATGCTTATTGTCATCAACTTATACAACCGAAGAATCGTAAACCCAGGATGGCCCACATGAAGAATTGTCACCCTAATTTAGCCCATGTGAAGAATTGTCACCCTGCCGAAGTCTGGGGTCACGATTCTTCATGTGATCCGGCTAAGGTGAAATATATTTCGATAGAAGAATAGAAAATATTTAAGAAATTCAGAAATAATAGAGTGCTAAGTACTCAGACCTTTGTATAAATACAAACGCCAGAGTGCATTTCTTGAAATAACAAAGTCTCTCTCCACCCCTCAAAAAAGCCAAAGAAAAAAAAAAGTATTAAAAAAAAAAAAAAAAAAAAAGAGGAGGCAAAAGTACTGTTTGTTTTCGGACCCAAACCTTAACAAAACAACAGTCGAAACACCAAAAGAGGGGAAAAAAATCTACTTAGCTTTTATTTATTTTTTTATTTTTTTATCTTTTAAAACCGGCAACGTCGCACACGGCGGCGACACGCAGAAGCTTTGGCATCGGCAACACTGTAAGACTCGGAAAGCCAATTTTAGGAGCCCTGACTGAAATATAGAATAAATATAGATTAGATAATGAATTGCTTAATTGATTTATGTATTTGCTTATTTATCTATCTATCTATTTATTGACCTATTTATCTTTTTTATTCATTTGTCTATATTTATTTATTCATGTATTTATCTATTTACCTATATATATCCATTCATTTATCTTTGTTTATTTATTAATTTATTCATTTGTCTATATATATATTTATTTATTCATGTATTTATGTATATTTGTTTATTTACCTATATTCATTCATTTATTTGTTTATTTGTTTCTTTGTGACGTCACCTCTGCGCTGAGGTAACATACTCTCCAGGCTTTATTCTGGTTGTCTTCAGATAATTTAATTCAACCCAGAGGGGGGCGAAAGACCTTACTACGTGCACAGTGAACACGTTGCGTGTCAAATCCTGTGGTGGAATTTCTGAGAAGCAGTGTTGGGGTATTTAGCAAATACTTTCATTATATTTATTTCTTTACTCCTTCAGCACGAGGTCATGCAACCCCCTTTGCCCCCCTTTATTCCCCCTTACTCCCCTCCCCCTTCCCCCCTCCCCCCTTCCTCCACCATATGAAACAGTAAAGAGGATGATTTCGAAGAAAATATATGTAATCAAAGTTTGGTGGTTCCCTTTCTCATTGAGTGGAATATAGCTGAGACCTTCTGGATGTCAATATATATATATAATGTGGGGATGGTGTGGTGTGTGTGTGTGTGTGTGTGTGTGTGTGTGTGTGTGTGCGTGCGTGCGTGCGCGCGCGCGTGTATGTATGTGTGTGTACTAATTTGTTTGCACGTTGATGCCTATATACACTTACACCACTTAGACCTTCTTAAGTACACATCAGGCGTACAACCACACATCAAGGCCCACTTTGCTCCTCCTCCGACAGTTCAAGTATGACTTGTGTTCCTGAGGATCAGCAGCCTTGAAGGTCGTCGTCGTCGTCGTCGTCGTCGTCGTCGTCGTCGTCGTCGTCGTCATCATCATCATCATCATCATCATCATCATCATCATCATCATCATCATCATCATCATCATCATCATCATCATCATCATCATCATCATCATCATCATCATCATCATCATCATCATTATCATTATCATTATCATCATCATCATGGGGGAAGACATGTTGTGGGATCTTTGCATTAGAAGGAATAACTTTCTGGGAGGTATTGGTCTAATATAAGGTTTGCGCCGTTGGCGGTTCGAATCCCACACTCCTCTCCGATACCTCAACTTACTGTTACCTGCCCCCAAGAGTCCCTAAAGCGCAGATACATAGGGCCAAGGTGACGGCTTTGGCCTCAGCAACTCAGCGCCTCCTGGTGTAGGATCCTCACATTCTTCTCATTGAAGGTTCTCTGAGTTCGGGGCCTTTGAGTTCGACAAGAGAGCCCCCGCGTTCTTGGTGTATGTCTTCGTCAACCCAGAACTTCGAGGGGAACTGGGGGACTCTGAGGAGTGACTGAGGACTCCCACTCCTCCTGCTACTCCTTCCGCACCTCCTACTCCTTCCACCTCTACTCCTTCCACTTCTTCTGTTCCTTCCATTCCTCCAACTCCTTGTCTTCAACTCCTTGACGTCAGGAGGAAGAGGGACAGAGGGGAAGGGGAGGGAAGAGGATGAAGGACGAGGGAAAGAATTTACGAGAAATGAGAGGAAGAGAAGGAGGCGGGAGGAGGAAACGGAGGAAAAGAATAAGAGGGAAGATGGAGGAGAATGAGATGGAGATGTAGGGGAAGGAGGATAAAGAACATGGAGGAGAATGAGAAGGAGATGAGGGGAAATAGGAGGAAGGGGATGATGGAGGGGAAGAGGAGGAGGAGAAGAGGGAAGATGGAGGAGAATGAGAAGGAGGAGAGGGTAGATAGGAGGAAGGCGATGTCGGAGGAGGAGGTGGAGGAGAAAGGGGAGGAGGGGAGTGGGAGGAGAATAAGGAGGAGGAGCAAAAAGTGTGGAGGAGGAGGGAGGAGGGGGAAGTAGGAAGGGAGAGGGAGGAGGAGGAGGAGGAGAAGGGGGAAGGGGAGGGGGAGGAGGAGGGGAGAGAGAAGGGGAGATATCCTGATTGGCGTAACACGAATTCCCTCACACCAGAGTCTGGTTAGAGAGGCGGAGACAGAGAGAGAAGGAGAGAGAAAGAGAGAGAGAGAGAGGCAGAGAGGGAAAGAGACACAGACAGATAGACAGACACACAGACAAACAGATAGACACAAAGCACACACACACACACACACACACACACACACACACACACACACACACACACACACACACACACACACACACACACACACACACACACACACACACACACAGAGAGAGAGAGAGAGAGAGAGAGAGAGAAAGAGAGAGAGAGAGAGAGAGAGAGAGAGAGAGAGAGAGAGAGAGAGAGAGAGAGAGAGAGAGAGAGAGAGAGAGAGCGTCATGTACCACCAGACAGAAGGTAAACAATTAACTCCTTGCTTACCGAATGTGTATGTGGTGTGTGTGTGTGTGTGTGTGTGTGTGTGTGTGTGTGTGTGTGTGTGTGTGTGTGTGTGTGTGTGTGTGTGTGTGTGTGCGCACAGCAGAGATGAATAAAATAACCTGACGTCACTCGAGATGAAGGGTTTAACCACTTCAGTTTGAGTCATATTCTTGCGCGCACCATCGGCTGCCATATTAACGATGCATCACACTACTCGCATTATAAGATATAAAGTCACTGCTGTAGTACTTGTTCTTTTTTACTTTCGTACCCATTCGCGACTCACGACGCCTACGTACGCGTCATCGTACCGAAGTGGTTAAGAATTTTTTAAACGAGGGGGGGGGGTCCAATAGGAGAATGTCTAGGTGTGACGCGTTCGAATTGGATCTCCTACTGAACACACACACACATGCACACACATATGTACACGTGCACGCCTCCTTACATACACGTATGTACATACGTACATACATATATATATATGTATATATATATATATATATGTGTGTGTGTGTGTGTGTGTGTGTGTGTGTGTGTGTGTGTGTGTGTGTGTGTGTGTGTGCACGTATGCTTGAACGTACATGTGCCATAAAGTACATACGTATATTCATGCACACGAGTACATCTACATTGCTCTATGATCTTGCGTGATCGCGCCGCCAACTTTGTCACGTCACTGACTGCCCCCCATTCTTTTCCATTGTTAAACTCCCTATAATCTGAATCGGAGAGGAGTGCGGGACTCGAACACAGGCTTCCGATGACGCCACTGGCGCACATCTTACGTAAGACATCAGATCAAGTGATCCCAGAAAGCTATTCCATCTCATGCAGAGATCCTCAAACAGGTCTTTCTCCCGTTTCCCCCCTCTCCCTTTTGCTCCTCCCCCTCTTCCCCCCACTCCCTCTTCTCCTCCCCCTCTTCCCCCCACTCCCTCTTCTCCTCCCCCTCTTCCCCCCACTCCCCCCACCTGCTCGCAAAAGAGCTCAACTGCTGTTTTTCATATTTACAACCTTTCCCATCTTCGAGCATTTCGAACTGCTCCTTCGGTTCTTGGAAGGTTCTTCTACCGAACTCCTCTTCTTCAGGACTTCGAGAAAAGGAACGAAGTCTCGCGCGGCGAGGGAGAAAAAAAAAAAAAAAAAAAAAAAAAAAAAAAAAAAAAATATATATATATATATATATATATATATATATATATATAAATATATATATATATATATATATATATA
This sequence comes from Oratosquilla oratoria, assembly GCF_046742065.1. NCBI lineage: Eukaryota > Metazoa > Arthropoda > Malacostraca > Stomatopoda > Squillidae > Oratosquilla > Oratosquilla oratoria. The sequence goes on from NC_134798.1 coordinate 41,640,148, forward strand.
TATATATATATATTGTAAGCAGGGTGGCATCTTAAATCGTCAGGGTTACCAACTGCAGGACATGAGGACGTATGGTACCGAAAACAGACACCCGGAGTCCATAGGTCGTTGGCTACCATGTGAGGTTCCGGTCCCCTTAATAGACGGTTTGCAGTCACTGAATCAAAGGGGCTACGTTAACAGGACGAGGGGTGTGGGTGCTCACTGCACGATCCAGATCACGTGATCGAATAGGTACAACGCCATC
>NC_134798.1:41645394-41662894 GCF_046742065.1 Oratosquilla oratoria
TCCTCCTCTTCTTCTTCCTCCTCCTCTTCCTCTTCCTCCTCCTTTTTCTCTCTCTTCCTCGGGGACCAATTGCTTTATATTTTCAGTTCAAATTTGGGCTGTTGGGAGTTTTTTTCAGAAACCATACACAGTCGGACCCGGAGACGCTTACGTTGTGGACTTTTACTCGAAGTCACAGGTTCTTCTTTCGAAATCGTAAGTTCTTCTCCCGAAGTCAAAGAAGCTGACCGAAGAAGCTCCTCTGTCCTCCAGCTGACGCCATCCACGTGGATGTCAACGAACCCTGTCAGGAACCCTGATGCGGTTTCGGTTACTGTCAGCAATGCTGACTCTCTTATTGCTGAAGCTGAACATCTCGCTGCTGTGGAATTGTTTCAATCATGGTTGTTGTTCAGGCGAAGTCCGAGGGAGGTATTGGTTTCGGTTGAGTTTCTTTGTTGTGGAAAAATGACTGAATAAAGCTGCGCGGAAATTTCAGGAAAGTCTTTCCATCTGGAGTTTCTGAAGTTTCAGGAGTAATGAAGTAAACTTCAAGACTCAAGGTTACCAAAATGTAATTTTTTGTTTGTTTGCGTATATCTATCGATTTATTTCTATTTGTGTATTTATTTGTTTATTATCTTATTCATTTCTACATTTGTTCATTTGTTTGTTTGTTTGGTTAATTGTTATCTATTCATGTATCTATATAATTATTTATTTCTTACATATTTATTTATTTATTCATTTATTTCGGTTTAGAATCTCCGCCAGTAGAACTCGAACCCTTGGCTGCGCTAGCACATAGCAATGACGCTAACCTCTATACCACGACCATCGTACAAGCATTAATTTATTCATTTATTTATTCATTTAACTATGTAGTTATTCATTTATCTATTTATTTCCTTCTCCATTTATTCACCCTTGATAATCCATCAATCGACAGCTTAGGAGGTCGCCTTGTTTTTTCTTTATCTTTATTTTATTTTATTCATTTTTCTTTTCTTTTCTTTTTCCAATAATTAATTTGCACTCCATGGTGCATCTGGTACGTTTGTTGATAATTATGAAGTTCAGCAGGTTGCCTGAAACCTGGAGAGGCCTAGGGGAGGCCTAAACCCCCTCCTCCCGCTCCCCCTTCCTCCCCACCCTACTCCTCCTCAATCCTCCCTCCTCCCGCTCCCCCTTCCTCCCCACCGTACTCCTCCTCAATCCCCCCTCCTTCCCCACTCCCACTCCTCCTCTTTCCCCTCCCACTCCTTCCCACTCCCACTCCTCCTCTTTTCCCTCCCACTCCTTCCAACTCCCACACTTCCTTCCACCTCCCACTTCTCCTCCTTCCCCTTCTCCTCCTTCCACTCCTCCTTTTTCCTCCTTTCCCTCCTCCCCTCCTATTCCTCCTCTTTCTCCCTCCCAGTCCTCCTCCTTCCACACCCCCACCTTCCCCCTTCTACTCCTCCTTCCCCATCCCCCTTCCTTTCCATTCTCCCCCTCCCTTTCCCTCATCCCCCTCACTCCTATCCCTACCCCTCCCTCCTCCCACTCCCCTCCCTCTCCCCTTTCCCCTCTACCTCTCCCTCCCCTACCCTACCCTCTTTCCCCTTCCCACTCCTTCTTATCCTCTCTCTACCTTACCCACCCCACCCCTCCTCCTTCACTTTCCCCTCTCCTTCCCCCTCCCCCCTTCCTCCCCATTCCCCTTCCTCTTTCCAAACCTACCCCATTCTTATTCCCTCCCTTTCATCTCCCCTCTCCTTCCCCTCTCTTCCATCCCTCTGTTCCCTTTCTCCCCTACCCGTTCCCCTCCCCTCCCCATCCCTCTTCCTGCCCTCCCCTTCCCTTCCCTCTCCCCTCCTCCCCTCTCCTTCCCCCTGTCTTCCCACGTCCCCATATCTTACCCTCCCTTCCCTTCTCTCCTCTACCTCCCCTCTACCTCCCCTTCCTCTCATCCTCCCTTCTCCTTCTTCCTTCCTCCCCTCATCCCCTCTCCTTCTCCCTTCCTCCCTTCTCCTTCCTTCCTCCCCTCATCCCCTCTCCTTCCCCCTTCCTCCCTTCTCCTTCCTTCCTCCTTCCTCCCCTCCTCCCCTCTACCTTCCTCCTTCTCCCATCCTCCCCTCTCCTTCCTCCTTCCTCCCCTCTCCTTCCCCCTTCCTCCCCTCTCCTTCCCCCTTCCTCCCTTCTCCTTCCTCCCTCTTCCCCTCTCCTCCCCCTCCTCCCCCTCCTCCCCCTCCTCCCCCCTCCCCCGCCTAGAGGCAGTCACGAGGGACTTGGAGGCATTCACGAGATGCCCGAAGCAAGTCAGGATTTATCTAGAGGCAGCACTAGAAAAAAAAATACACAAAATCTTTTATCTTTAAAGGAAGAGTGTCAACGAGGAGGCAGATAAGACAAGTAAATTGAGAATAGTTGTTATTATTATTATTATTATTATTATTATTATTATTATTATTATTATTATTATTATTATTATTATTATTATTATTATTATTATTATTATCATTATTATTATTATCATTATCATTATTCATCATCATCATCATCATCATCTCTCATCTCTCTTCTCTCTCTCTCTCTCTCTTTATATATATATATATATACATATATATATATATATGTATATATATATATATGTATATATATATGTATATATATATATTATAGTATATATATATATATATATATATGTATATATATATATATATATATATATATATATATATTAGGAGGTAATAGAAACATAACTTTTGAAAAAGAGACCAATTATTTAAACAATGAAAAGGAAGACGAGTTCTAGAGGTAGGAGGCATCACCTAGGAGGTAAACCACCTAAAGTGTGAGTTTAGAGCCCATGAGAGTTAGTTAAGTACTTCTAGGTTAAGAACAGGGTTACAGAGCCAGTCAGAGGCACGGGGAAAGAAGGAGAGGTAAAAGGGGTGAGAGGTAGGAGGCATTAGGTGAAAGGGTGTGGAGCTAATGAGGCTTGTACTCTTCCCCCACCTTCCCCCCTTCCCCCTTCCCCCCTCCCCCTTCCCCCCTCCCCCACCCCTCCTTCTACTCCCACTCTCCCTCCTCGTCTTTCACTCTCTCTAATAAGAGCCTTGGGCTTTCTTGAAATGAAGACTTCTCCCCCCCAACTCCCCCCCACGCCTCCCCTCCCCCCCGCTGGGTTATGCAAATGGGCGTGGAGGGGAACCGCGCGGGTGTATGTGGGCGTGTGAGCAGGTACAACTAAAGGTGCATCACTAATCGACCTGTGTTTTTTAATGGGCGTGGGCGTACGCACACACACACACACACACACACACACACACACACACACACACACACACACACACACACACACACACACACACACACACACACACACACACACACACGCACATACACACACACGCACATACACACACACGCACATACACACACACACACACACACACACACACACACACACACACACATACACACGCATACACACACACATACACACACACACACACACACACACACACACACACACACACACACACACACACACACACACACACACACACACACAGACACGCACACAATAGATATGTACAAATCGACACCATTCTGAAACGATTGAATAAAATATTTAGAAAAATCTTTAACGATTGAAAACGTTACTCCCAGATGAATAAAATCGCTTGACAGCAAACAAAATAAACACGTATTACTATATTTAGCAAACGCGTCTTTCGGGACAATGTCTACGTCACATCAACGTCATAAATGTCACGTTAACGCGTTAGACTCATATCTCGTTTGTGTAGAAGCGCAACATCACCATTAATCACCTCATCCAACTGGCACCGAATAGCACCGACTTGCACCGGCTGGCACCAACTGGTACTGACTGGCACCAACTGGCACCGACTGACACCGGCTGGCACCAACTATCACCAACTGGCACCGGCTGGCACCAACTGGCACCGACTGGCACCGGCTGGCACCGACTCGCACCAACTGGTACCGACTGCCACCAACTGGTGCCATCTGGCACTGATTTGCACCAACTGGAATTAACTGGCACTGACTGGAATCAACTGGCACCAACTGGAATCCACTGGAATCAAGTGGAACTGTCTGGCGCCGACTGTCATCGACAACCGCCAACTGGGACCGACTGGCACCAATTGGCACCAATTAGCACCGACCAACAGCAACTGGCACCTAATGGCACCAGCGGGCACCAACGGGCACCAACCGGCACCAACGGCTCTATTTACATTCGTGGTGGTATATGCAAGCACGAAGGGCACAGGTGTACGAGGGAGTCCTATTAGGAAACGTTCAAGTCTGCATTTTGAGCCAAGGGTTTTTGTAGGTCAACAAGAGTGTGTGCGTGCGCGTGTACACATGAGTGTGGCTTTGTGCCTATGCATTCGCAGGGAAGACTATCTCTGGTAACTCCTTGTGTACTGTGATGGCAGTTTTTATTTCACTCTTGCTGTCGCCAGGTGATTTTATTCAGCTCCGTGGCTCCTTACACCCAGTGTTAGCAATGGGGGTATAGTATATGCGCGTTTGCCTAATGAATATTTATGAGGGAGTATTATGGAGTTAATCCAAATTTAATTTATGTATATAATCATATATATATATATATATATATATATATATATATATATATATGCATATATATATATATATATATATATATATATATATATATATATATATATTTCATTGACACTAAAGCAGATTTCTTTTCTCATCTGAGAAAATAATCAGGATTAAGCAAAGAAAATAAATGAATAAATAACAAATAGATAAATAAATAGAAATAAAAACGTATTGTACAGTACATGAAACTCAACTCACAAAATAAAATATTGGTAATTGGTATCACGCTGGGACATTTGACAACCAATAGTAAACATTGGTACCTCAGTAACAAGGATATCGACTACACACAACTCCTCTTTCTACTAGAGTTTTAGATTAATCTAAAAAGAAAATTATTGAGCGGGTATGTCAATTCAATCTAGTTTACATGAACCACTTAGCACTGTCGCAAGCAAAGGTATAACCCGCATCACAATATATATATATGTATATATATATATATATATATATATGTATATATATATATATATATATGTATATATATATATATATATATATATATATATATATATATATATATATATATATATTTTTTTTTTTTTTTTTTTTTTTTTTTTTTTTTTTTTAGGACGTGACATTTTTTTTTCTTTGGAGTATTTAGATTACAGTGAAGTTAATTTCTTGCAAAGATTAAAAAAATTGTCGGACAGAGATTTTGAAATTTGTCATGAAAAGCTCTAGGTAAGTCAGAACCTTTGACAGTGACTGTTACACTAACGAGGTACAAGTGTGACTATGTGTGCCTGTCACTAGGACACATCAGACTCCATGTAGATCCTAGTTTATCGTCCCACTTTGTATATATATGCATATTTGAATATATATTTGTAAATACACACATTTCCTCTCTCCCTCCCTCCCTCCTCTCTCTCTCTCTCTCTCTCTCTCTCTCTCTCTCTCTCTCTCTCTCTCTCTCTCTCTCTCTCTCTCTCTCTCTCTCTCTCTCTCTCTCTCTCTCTCTCTCTCTTTCCTCCCCTCTCTCTCTCTCTCTCTCTCTCTCTCTCTCTCTCTCTCTTTCCTCCCCCCCCCCCTCTCTCTCTCTCTCTCTCTCTCTCTCTCTCTCTCTCTCTCTCTCTCTCTCTCTCTCTCTCTCTCTCTCTCTCTCTTCCCCCCCTCTCTCTCTCTCTCTCTTTCCTCCCCCTCTCTCTCTCTCTCTCTCTCTCTCTCTCTCTCTCTCTCTCTCTCTCTCTCTCTCTCTCTCTCTCTCTCTCTCTCTCTCTCTCTCTCTCTCACACACACACACACACACACACACACACACACACACACACACACACACACACACAAACGCGCGCGCGCGTGTGTACATGCGTAAATATGTACATTTGTATGCATGTTTGTGTTTATGCCCATATTTGTATGCTTATTATCAACCCCTGTGGAAGAAATGTGTCAAATTAGAGGGATACGTGTTAGCCGGGGCGGCAAAAACCGGCCTATAAAGGTGACGGCACACTAGGATAGCATGCTACTTGCTTTTTGCTATTTCCTTTGAGTAGAAACGACTTCGGTTACGATGTTCTAGATTTCCTAGAGAACATCTCAACAATGCGTCTAACATTCGTATTCTAGCTTTAATCTCTCTTAGACGCAAGAGGAAATTGACATTTGGAAATTTGAAAAACAAAATATCGTAACCGAAGTCGTTTCTGCTCAAACGAAGTAGCAAAAGCAAGTAGCATGCTAGCGAGAAATGCTTAGTTTGCCGCCACCTTTAGACTCCCTTGCGCTCATAGACGCCAGCTTACTAAACTCTATGTGCGTTTATCTGTCCATTACTGAACGTTTATGAACGTTTTACACGTACACAAAGACTCATGTACACATGTGGTATAACCCGAGGGGAACGTAAATATGAACAGAGGCACGTGTGTGTGTACGTGTGTGTGTGTGTGTGTGTGTGTGTGTGTGTGTGTGTGTGTGTGTGTGTGTGTGTGTGTGTGTCTGCGTATGTATATGTGTGTGTGTATATGTACATGTGTGTGCGTGTGTGTGTGTGTGTGTGTGTATGTACATGTGTGTGTGTATGTGTGTGTGTGTGTGTGTGTGTGTGTGTGTGTGTGTGTGTGTGTGTGTGTGTGTGTGTGTTTGCGTGTGTGTGTGTGTGTATGTGTGTGTGCATATGTACATATGTATTTGATTGTGAGTGTTTGTGTGTGTGTGTGTGTGTGTGTGTGTGTGTGTGTGTGTGTGTGTGTGTGCGCGTTTGTACATGTGGGTCTTATGTACCTGCGTAAATATACCTCTTTATAAATGTAGCTATATACACAAGCGGTTGAGTATAATTATGTGTAAACATTTTTCCCTTCACACGCAACATCAATCACACTGAGCTTATGTTTGATGTTATTTGTAGAAACTACTGGGGAAGAGAATAACAGAAGAAGGAACGTTTTCGTCTATTACGCCGTCATCAGGCTCTTAATAGACAATTTATTTTCTTTTATTCCCATTGCTTACTGCAAAATGTACATAAATATTCATAAACAAAAACGAATGTGGGCCTACACACATTTTACAAACTTAAGCATAGTTTGTGCGTTCGTGTGTGTGTGTATGTGTGTGTGTGTGCGTACTTTATACGTTGGAAACCGTACGCTTTCTACCCCGTGCGTACCGTACGCACAGTACGCGAGTTAGCAATCGTGACTGACAAGTTAACTTAAATGTCTCAGGGTATACGAAGCGGCCTCTCCCCATTTACCAAATTGGAAGCGATTGTGCCGGGTGATCCAACACTCCGATACAAATACCCCCCTCTCCCCCTCTCCCCCTCTCCCCCTCTCCCCTCTCCCCCTTCCTCTCTCTCCCCTCTCCCCCTTCCCCTCCCCCACTTCCTCCTTCCCCTCCCTCGCCCTCACACTCCCTCCACATCCTCTTGCCTTCCTCGTTTAGTCCTCCTCTCTTGCCTCCTCCTCTTCTTTTCCTCTTCTTCTTCCTCCTCAGTTTTCTCTTTTCCTTCCTCAATTTTCTCTTCTCTTTCGCCGTCCTCTTCCCTTCCTCCTTCCCTCTTCCTTCCCCCTTTCTCTGCTTATTCCTCCTACCCTTCTCCCTTCCCTTCTCCCCTTCCTTCACCTCCCTTTCCACTCCTTCCTTTCCTTGTTCCTTCTACAAGTCTGCATCTCTCACTTCCCCTCACCCACTCCTCCTCCTCCTCCTCTTCTTGCTCCTCCTTCCTCCTCCTCCTCCTCTTCTTGCTCCTCCTTCCTCCTCCTCCTCCTCTTCCTCCTCTTTCTTTCTTCTCCTCCTCTTCCTCTTCCTAACCCTCCTCCTATTCCTCCTCCTCCTCCTCGCTCTTCCCCTTTTTTACCTTCTTTCCCCTCTCTTTTTCCTCATCCATCCCTCACTCTCTCTTTTCCACTCTTTTTCTCTCTTTTCCGCTCTCTTTTTTTCTTTACCTCTTCCCCATTACAGTACTACAAACATCAGACCACAGCGACCTCCCAGTTTCAACAGCACCGCATAAAGCCATACCTACATATGACAACATAACTTTTGTATTGTTATACGCAGAGTCGGGTATTCCGTGCATAAACTTTTATGTTGTCAACATTGTAGGGACTCTTCTGACATCCCTACGGACCAGAGCTACGCAGCATTCTTTTACGACTAAAAACTCCTCTCAGGATTTTTTTTTTTTTTTTCTCTCTTTTGCCACCTCGATGACTCCACTTCTTATGAGATGCTATTGTCTCCAAGGAGGAAAAACGCTTTTTATTGCTAACGAAATACTAACAGAACATATGAATATTATTCATTAACAGAAGCTTCAACATCGAGTACTCCAACAGCGCTACATAAAAGCAAATCCTTCTCACAGCAACCAAATGTTTGTAGCGCAAGACAGCTGTTGCCACCCCAACTCCCCCCAATTGCAATGGATCCACACAGACACGTGCCCACATGCAACAACGACACATCTGTCATAGAAGCAGGTGTTGCAGTCTCCCTAGTGACAAATCTGTCACAAGAGCAGGTGTTGCAGCCTCCCTTTTGTAACATGTCACAAGAGCAGGTATTATTCCCTCCCTTGTACCACATCTGTCACAAGAGCAGGTGTTGTAGCCTCCTTAGTGCCACACATGTCACAAGAGCAGGTGTTGCAGCCTTCCTACTAAAACATCTGTCACATGAGCAGGTGCTGCAGCCTTCCTAGTGAAACATCTATCACATGAGCAGGTGCTGCAGCCTACTTAGTGAAGCATCTGTCACAAGAGCAGGTGTTGCAGCCTCCTTAGTGCCACATCTGTCACAAGAGCAGGTGTTACAGCCTCCTCCCTTGTGCCACATCTGTCACAAGAGCAGGTGTTGCAGCCTCCTTAGTGCCACATCTGTCACAAGAGTAGGTGCTGTAGCCTCCTTATTGCCACATCTGTCACAAGAGCAGGTGCTGTAGCCTTCCTAGTGACACATCTGTCACAAGAGAAGGTGCTGCAGTCTCCTTAGTGACACATCTGTCACAAGAGCAGGTGTTCCAGCCTTCTTTATATCTGCTCCTGATGCAACAAGCAGTTGAACAGAAGTCTTGTGGAAGAGACGAGTGATAAAGCTTCTTTGTGGGTTGGTTACAGACTGGTTAAGGTCTGTATTCGGTCTTTGGAGGCTGTTCTTCACAGACAGATCAGAGAGAGCCGTGTGTATCATATTGACATGAATCATCGATTTATCTGTTTTGTTTGCTTGTTTGTTTTTTTGTGTCTTTGGCTAATGGTTGAAGTATTTATTTATTTTTGTGTTTAGTTATTTTTTTTATTTGTCTGTTTTTTTAATCATTTATTATCTACATATTTTCATTTATTCATTTATATATTGTTCATTTATCTGTCTATCTATTTGTTTATTTATTTATTTATTTATTCATTTATTTGTTTATCTTACCTTTTTATCCATTTGTTTATTTATCAACTTTCACACTTTCAAGCTTGTGACCGCTTTTGTAAAATTATTTTAGGCAAAAAACTTTATTCCAGACCTTGTTTCGAATGATAACAACCGATTATGGTCTTCTGCTCCGAGCCAGTGCCAATTCAAGAATGACACTCTATCGAATGCTAATGATTTTCTCTCTTACTTTATCTCTCTGTCTGTCTGTCGGTTTGTCTGTCTGTCTGTCGGTTTGTCTGTCTGTCTCTGTCTCTCTCTCTCTCTCTCTCTCTCTCTCTCTCTCTCTCTCTCTCTCTCTCTCTCTCTCTCTCTCTCTCACACACACTTTCTCTCCCTTTCTCTCACTTTCTCTTTCCTTCCCCCTCTCTCTCTCTCTGTCTCTCTCTCTCTCGGTCTGTCTCTCTCTTTATCTCTCTTTCTCACTCTCACTTTCAGTCTCATTCTCTCTCTATCTCTATGTATATCTCATTTTCTGACGTTCATTTACATTTTCCGTTGTTTACAGGTTCCTCCTTTATGAGAATCATTATTAGAATAGAAAAGAAAAGAAATATTCTGAGTTGTTAGTTGAGTGTATACGTTTTTTCTTAATTTCATCTATTCCCGAGAATCACATTGTAGTGTACAAGTATCTTTTCTTTAGCAAGAACGACATTAACGTCCTTTTTTTTTTATTTCTTTTTTAGTTTTTTAGTTTTTGGAAAGTGACCCTTTAACCACTGGAACACCGAGACTCACATTATACATTTCATTCAGTCTACATTAGACGATCTTATTCATCTGAGACATGAAGGAGGGCTGGGTTGGGTTGTGCACTTTCAAAACAAGGTTAACATTGACTCGACACGCTCCCCTCAACTGGACAGAATCTTTACCTAATAGCCAGAATAAAATGTGCAATCACTTAACAAAAAAAGGTCTAAGTGGACGACCGTCAGTGACAGATGAGACGGGTGTGAGAGCTGTGTAATGACACCGGGATGTCTGTCTGCAATCACACTGAGTGGTTTGACTTTTTTCCCCGTCGAGTCTTCATTAGCAGGGGTCAAGTAGCTTGTGTCCTTCTGCACGTGTACGTGTGTGTGTGTGTGTAAGTCTGTACGTGTGTGTGTGTGTGTAAGTGTTTGTGTAAGTGTGTGTGTGTGTGTGTGTATTCACTTGGTCTTTGGATCACGTGTTGGTCTCGTGATCGACAGCTATTTCCCTCCTGGAAGAGAGCTCAGAGCTCGTAGGTCCGATCTATGGGTAATGCTATGACCTTGCACACACACACACACCCAACTCCCCGCCCACGAGAGTCAGAGTAACGACCCGAGGCACAGCGATACCGAAATAATTTCGGCCCTGGGCAGGATTCGAACTGGGTACTGGGAGCACTTCTACTTCCCAGTTCAGCGCTCTACCAACGTGCCACCGAGTCGGTACGTCTGTATGCGTTTGTGTGTGTGTGTGCGTGTGCGTGTGTGTGTGTACGCGTGTGTGTGTGTGTGTGTGTGTGTGTGTGTGCGTGTGTATGTGTGCCTGTGAGTGTGTGTGTGTGTGCGTGTGTATGTGTGCCTGTGAGTGTGTGTGTGCGTGTACGTGTGTGTGTGTACATGTGTGTGTGTACATATGTGTGTGCGTGTGTATGTGTGTGTGTGCGTGTATGTACGTGCGTGTGTGCGTGTGTGTGTATACGTGTGTGTACATGTGTGTGTACGTCTGTGTGTACGTCTGTGTGTGTGTATGTATGTGCATATGTTCAATAGGAGTACTTGATTGAGAGAGAGAGAGAGAGAGAGAGAGAGAGAGAAAGAGAGAGAGTAATAATGACAAAAACAACAACATCTATATCCTCATTTCTAGTGTTCAACAAAAAAAGAAACAACTTTGCCACCACAACAACGAGGATCCAGTCAATTGCTTTAGATTTAACAAATTGGTGGCCGATCCTGTTGTAGTCACTTGATGAAACAGCTGTTCTCTTAGACCACACAGTACGTAACGGTACACGCGAACGCACGCACGCACGCACGCGCACACACACACACCGACTCGGTGGCATAGTTGGTAGAGCGCTGAACTGGGAAGCAGAAGTGCTCCCAGCACCCAGTTCGAATCCTGCCCAGGGCCGAAATTATTTCGGTATGGCTGTGCCTCGGGTCGTTACTCTGACTCTCGTGGGCGGGGAGTTGGGGGTGTGTGTGTGTGCAAGGTCATAGCATTACCCATAGATCGGACCTACGAGCTCTGACCTCTCTTCCAGGAGGGAAATAGCTATCGATCACGAGTCCAACACGTGATCCAAAGACCAAGTGAATACACACACACACACACACACACACACACACACACACACACACACACACACACACACACACACACACACACACACACACACACACACAAATGCACACACACACACACACACAAACACAAATGCACACACACACACACACACACAAACACAAATGCGCATACACACACACACACACACACACACACACACACACACACACACACACACACACACACACACACGCACGCACGCACGCACGCACATATACATAAATGCATATGATCCCTGAGGCTCTTCCCTGCCCCTCCCCCTTTCCCTCCCCTCTCCCCCTTCATACCTCCCCCAATCCCCCTGTCTCTCTCCTCCCCTTCCTCCCTCCTCCCCTTCCTCCCTCCTCCCTGCTCCCTGCTCCCCTTTGTCCCTCCTCTCCCTCCCTCTTCCTCCCTCCTCCCCTTCCTCCCTTCTCACCTTCCTCCCTTCTCCCCTCCCCCTCCCCATTTCCCCTCCTCTCCTCCTTTTCCCCTTCTTCCCCGGGGAAGTATCCCCCACATTTGTTGGGGGCTTCTTGAGGGAAGTTTGTTGGGAAAGGAACGTTGCTGGAGTAGAGGTAATCCGCTCTCGACATTTCTCTCCACACGGTTTAGTAAAGTTGCATCAGCGTCCCCCTCCACCACCCACCGCCACTCACCCACTCCCTCCACCCCATCCACTCCCTTCAACCCTCACTCCCTTCCCCACTTCCTCCACCCCTTACACTCCCTCTCACCTCCCATCTCCCCTCCACTCCCCTCCACTCCCCTCTCCCCTCCATTCCCCTCTCCCCTCCTCTCCCCTCTCCCCTCCACTCCTCTCTCCCCTCCACTCCCCTCTTTCCTCCACTCCCCTATCCCCTCCACTCCCCTCCACTCTCCTCTCCCCTCCACTCCCCTCTCCCCTCCACTCCCCTCTCCCCTCCACTCCCCTCTCCCCTCCACTCCCCTCTCCCCTCCACTCCCCTCTCCCCTCCCCTCCCCTCTCCCTTTCCCATTTCCCCTCTCTCCTTCCCCTTCCTGCTTTCTCTCTGTCCCTCCCCTCCCCACTCCCCCTCTCCCCTCCACGTTTCCCCTCTCCTCTCCCCCTTCCCTTCCCCATCCCACTCCCTCTTTATCCCTCCCCTTCCTCTCCACCTCCCTTTCCTCCTCCACTTCCCCCTCCCCTTTCCCCAGTTGTCCTCCCGTCTCCTCACCCCTCCACTCCCCCTCCCCCCTCCCTCTCTCCTCTTCCCCTTTCCCTTCCCATCCCACTCCCTCTCTGTCCCTCCCCTACCCTCTCCCCTCCCTTCTCCCCCTCCACTTTCCCTCTCCACTTCCCCCATCCTCCCTCCCCTCCCCCTCTCCCCTTCTCTTTCCTACCCTCCTCCCTCTCTCCCCCTCCCTCTCCACCTCCCCTCCCCTTCCCCTCCCTTTCTACCCCTCCCCTACCCTCCCCCTTCTCCCCCTGCCCTCCCCCTCTACCCCCCCCTCCGTCCCTCGCCTTCCCCCAGGGTGGCTTTCGTGGTTCGATCCCCTGTGAGGGGGCAACCCGCAACTCCCCTGTGGGGGGTTGGGGGTTGAGGGGGATTTTCTATCAACAAGTAATTGGTATGGTGGGGATTATCCTTTCCACCACAATTGTGGGGGCTAATTTGGGGGCTCGATTTCGGGGACGTGGTTGATTACAAGGGGCGAGGGATGAGAGGCGTCAGTGTGGTCTCGGCGTGTACCTGCATTCTTAAAAAACAATATTTTGGGGACCCCAAAATCGTAATCTGGGAAGTAGGGGGGAAAAGTATTGTCGGAAATAAACCAGAATTTCTATATTTTTTTCTATAATTTTTTTTATTTGTTGATTTATTTTTATCTATTATTTATTTATGTATTTATTTATCTATCTATTTATTTATTTTGATTTATTTTCTTTTTTATATGATGCTGAAGAGCTAGAGTTGTAGAGGTGGCATGAAGTACTATATACTCATTGCGACGGCAGTGTCGCAATAGTCTTCGCAATTGGTGGTGGTTGGGAGGGTGAGGGGGATTGTCTCTGGGGAAGTGAGAGAGAGAGAGAGAGAGAGAGAGAGAGAGAGAGAGAGAGAGAGAGAGAGAGAGAGAGAGAGAGAGAGAGAGAGAGAGAGAGAGAGTTTTCAAGTGTGTTTTGTCTCGTCATCCTCTGGAGTGAGGACAGAGGTCAGAGTGGTGACCATCCATCTATCTGTCTCTGTCCGTGTGTATGTCTGTCTATCTGTCTATTATTCTGTGTCTTTCTCTGTCTTTATCTGCCTGTCTCTGTTTCTCCCTGTCTATATGTTTCTGTCTCTATGTCTGTCTCTGTTCCTCTGTCTCTGTCTATCTGTCTTTGTCTGTCTGTCTGTCTATCTCTGTCTGCCTCTCTCAGTATGCTCCTGTCTGTCTGTCTGCCTGTCTCTGTATATTCGTCTCTGTGTGTCTATCTGTTTATCTGTCGGTTTCTGTCTGTCCATCTCAGTGTGTCTGTCTATCTATCTGTTTGCCTATCTGTCTGTCTCTGTCCGTCTCTGTCTGTCTGTCCGTCTGCGTGGACAAATTGTAGAGGGAACGATCTTATGTCTGCTTACGTCATATGAGGCTGAGGAATTGTTGGTCTCAGGTCACAAAACCGGTATCGCGTGCTCAGTCTCATTTATTCATTTATTTTTAATTCTATTTATTTATTTGTTTATCTATATGTTTACTTCGTTTATCCATTTATTCATTGATCTATTTTTCTTATCTATTCATCTATTCATTTATGTTTCACAATTTATCTATTTATTTATTTATTTATTTATTCATTTATTCTTTTCATTCATTTATTTATTTATCCATTTCCTATTTATCAAATTATCTATTTATTTACCTATTTATTTATTTAATTATTTGCTTATTAATCTATTGCTGTGCCTTACTGCATTGATTCTGACGAGCAATGGGCGGAAGACTGGGATGAATCTTCATCCATAAAGAGCTAAGATGAAATGGAAACGATGGGTGGTGGATGAGAGTGGATGAGTGGAGGGAGGTGGTGGATGAGTGCCAGCGAGATGTTGCTATGGTTACCAAAAATGTGGCAAAAAGTGTGACAACAATGTAGTACCACAAGTACTAATAGATGGCGTTGCTTGCTGTCAACTTGTAATACAACAGGAATGTATTGTGTTGTATTGTATTGTATTGTGTTGTATTGTATTGAAATTTAGGAATAATACAATATGTGATTTCATTATCTAGGACAGTATAGAAGGCTTCAGGTTCAACTGTTACCTGTGATGTCTTTGCGGGAAGTGCTTGATGCCCAAATATGGTCATCTGGAAAGGTCTCAGGGTTGTTGTTGTTGTTGTTGTTCTTCTTCTTCTTCTTCTTCTTCTTCTTCCTCTTTTTCTTCTTCTTCATCTTTTTCTTTTTCTTCTTCTTTTTCTTCCTCTTCTTTTGTTTCTTCATTTTCTTTATTTTCTTCTTCATCTTTCTTCTTCTTCTTCTTCTTTTAATTCTTCTTCTTCTTCTTTTTCTTCTTTTTCTTCTTCTTCTTCTTCTGTTTTTCTTCTTCTTCTTCTGTTTCTTCTTCTTCTGTTTCTTCTCCTTCTTCTTCTTCTTCTTCTTCGTCTTTCTTCTTCTTCGTCTTTCTTCTTCTTCTGTTTCTTCTTCTTCTGTTTCTTCTTCTTCTGTTTCTTCTTCTTCTTCGTCTTTCTTCTTCTTCGTCTTTCTTCTTCTTCGTCCTTCTTCTTCTTCTTCTTCTTCTTCTTCTTCTTCTTCTTCTTCTTCTTCTTCTTCTTCTTCTTCTTCTTCTGTTTCTTCTTCTTCTGTTTCTTCTTCTTCTTCGTCTTGTTCTTCTTCCTCTTCTTTCCTTTCTTCTTCTTTTTCGTTCATTTCTTCTTCTTCCTCTTCTTCATCATCTTCTTCTTTTCTTCTTCGAGTCGGGGATCATGTCTGGAAGATATACAAGACATTACAATGAATAATAAGACAAAATAAGTAAATAGATGAATAAATAAATAAATAGATAAATAAATGAACAAGGAAAAGAATACCCCAAGAGATAGATGAAAAATTGAAAGACATACATAAAGGTAAATAAATAAAAACATAAACATATTCATATAGATAATGATGATGACAAAAACAACAACAGTGATACCAATAATAGTAAAAAAATAATAAAATAATAATAATAATAATAATAATAATAATAGTAATAATAATAATAATAATGATGATAATAATAATAAATACACCGACCAAACTTCCTGCACACCATCCCCTACACCCTCCCTCCTTCCCGACTCAAACAATCCCTCCTCCCCTCCTCCTCCCCCTATCCTCTCTTCCCCCCCCCCCCTCCACCGTTCCCCGACCGCCCCAGCCTGGCTGTTGGCATGTGAGAGCCTTTCATTTTGCCACCAGAGGCTCCATGTAATTTAAATACCGCAATCCACCCCCCCCGGCTTACACCTCCTCCTCCTCCCCATCCCCCTCCTACTTCCCCTCCTCCCCTCCACCTCCTCCCGCTCCTCCTCCTCCCCCTCCACCTCCTCCCCCTCCCCCTCCTCCTCCTCCCCCTCCTCCTCCTCCCCCTCCTCCTCCTCCCCCTCCTCCTCCTCCCCCTCCTCCTACCCTTCCTGTTACTCCTCCCTCACTTGCCTTTTCCTCCTCTCTCTCCTCCTCCTCTTTCTCATCCTCTTCTTCCTCCTTTGTTCTCCTTATCTTCCTCCTCTTTCTCATCCTCTTCTCCTTCCTCTTTCTCATCCTCTTCCTCCTCTTTCTCTTTCTCTTTTTCTTCTTATCCGTCATCCTCTTCTTCTATCTCCTCCTCCTCTTCTTCCATCTCCTCTTCCTCTGTCTCCCCCGTTCCCCTTTCCTCCTTCCGCTCTCCCTTTCCTCCTGTTCCTCTTCTTCCTCCTCTTGCACCTCCTCCACTTCCTCCACCTCCTCCTCCTCCTCCTCCTCCTCCTCCAATGACTTCATCACTTCTTCCACATCACTCCAACATTCTCCCCCCCCACCTCCACCCACTCTCACCACTTCCTCTCATTCACAAGTTACTCCCCCCTCCCCTCCTCTCCCCCCTCCCTCCCCTCCCCTCCTGTGCTTTATCAATAGTACTTAAACATGCGTCTTCTCTTCCCCTCCTCCTCCCCTCCACCTCCCCTCCTCTTCCTCCCCCCTCACCTTCCCTCCTCTTCCTCCCCCCCCTCACCTTCCCTCTCCCTTCCCTTTCCTCGTCTTTTTTCCTCTCCATCTCCTCCCTCCTCCCTCCTCCCCTCCTCTCACCTTCTTACAGTCTTTGTCTGTTTGTCTGTCTATCTGACTGCCTGTCTACTTTGAGAGTCAGTTTGTCCTCTATATCAGCACCTTTAGATGTCTATATACCTGTCTGTCTCTCTCTCTCTGTTTGTACCTGTTCTCCATATGTATTTGCCTCTTTATCTGTCTGTCTGTCTACCCGCCTACCTCTGTGTTTCTCCTTCCACACGTCTACATCCGTCTATCTGTCTGTCTGTCTAGACAGACTCGTCACTTAGCTCTGCACCTCCCCTGTCGGGAAACACCTCCATTGCGAAAATGACCCGTCAATTGGACAGGATAATTTAGGTCCAAGAGAAAAATCTTATCTATCGCCTTATCATTCCATCTAGCTGTATCCTTCAGTACATACATGCCTAAAAAGTATATGTA
>NC_134798.1:41665394-41680394 GCF_046742065.1 Oratosquilla oratoria
AAAGAGAGAGAGAGAGAGAGAGAGAGAGAGAGAGAGACCGGTCAGCTGTAATTGGTTCCTTTTCTCGACTTCACAGATTGACGTGAGTGAGCGAGTTTAGAGAAAGACAACCATCCATATGCTGGACCCAATTAGCAGCTCTTTCTCTCTCTCTCTCTCTCTCTCTTTCTCTTTCTCTTTCTCTTTCTCTCTCTCTCTCTCTTTCGCTCTCGCTCTCTCACTCTCATTCTCTCTCTCTCTCTCTCTCTCTCTTTCTCTCTCCCTCTCTCTCTCTCCCTTTCTCCCTTTCTCTCTCTCCTCTCTCCCTCTCCCCTTTCTCTCTCCCTCTCTCCCCTTTCTCTCTCCCTCTCTCCCCCCCCCTCTCTCTCTCTCTCTCTCTCTCTCTCTCTCTCTTTCTCTTTCTCTTTCTCTTTCTCTCTCTCTCTCTCTTTCGCTCTCGCTCTCTCACTCTCATTCTCTCTCTCTCAAAAAAAAAAAAAATCCCAAACTACTCCCAATCTTTTTATCCTCCCACATCCCATCTATCTTCCCACTATCCCTTTTCTCCTTCCCCCTTCCCTCTTCTCCCTCTCCCTTTTAGCCCCCATAGAGAAAGAGGTCGATATAGCTAAACACCCTTTCGCTCTAGAGGATTGGCAAGGTGAATAAAATCGTCTGGTGGTACGGAAAACCAATTAGATTGATTGGTTTATTTATTATTATTATTTGGTAATGTTTTTGTCGATTTTTTTTTTAACCTTATTATCTGGTAATGTTTTTGTCGATTTTTTTTATCTTATTATTTGGTAATATTTTTGTCGATTTTTTTTTTTTGGTCTTATTTCCTTATTTAATTTTAATGTACTTTTATTTGATTAATTTTTTTTTTATAATTTTTGTATTTATTCAATTATTAATTCATTGAATGATACATTTGTTTATGTATGTTTTATTCTTTATTTGTTTATTTGTTTTTTGTTATTATGGTTGTAATTATTACTATTATTATCATTATCATTATTATTATCAGTAATATTATTATTAATGATTTTATTTTATTTCATTTTATTTTGCTTTATTTTATCAAATTTCATTATTCATTATTTTTTACGTTTTATTTATTATTTATTTATCTATTTATTTTTTTTCCAAAGTTTAGCTGGAAGTCCCATATAAGAAGACGAACCATTTTGACAAACATCGATGAATAATCACCGTAAGTTATACACGGTACACAGCGCACACACAACGCACTCCATATGGTAATGCGCGCACTCCATAACTACGACTGTGACGGCACCGTCGAAACGGCGAAGGACAAAGATTTTTTTTTTTTTTTGAGATGCATGATGCAAAAGTTGCAGACTTGGAATTTGCATATAATGCGCGCAGCTGCAAGGAAGCTGTTCTCTCTCTCCATCTATCTATCTATCTATCTATCTATTTATCTCCCTTTATATTTCTCTCCCCTCCATCTTTCTATCTCTCTTTCTCTCTCTCTTTCTCCCTCTCCCTCTGTCGCTCTCTCTCACTCTTCCCTTTTATTGTTCTTGAATTCGCTCAAAGAGAAGGAGGAAGAGGAGGAAGAAGGAGGAAGTGGAGTAAGAATAGGGGGATGAGGAGGAGGAAGAAGAGGAGGTAGAGGAGGAAGGTTGGAGGGATGCTGGGGAACGGGAGAGGGGGGTTGGGAGAGTAGAAGGAGGCTGGGAGAGTGGAGGGGGAGGGGGTTGGGAAAGTGGAGGGAGGCTGGGGGAGGGGAGGGGGGGAGTGGAGGGAGACTGGGAGAGGGCAGGAGGGACGGGGTTGGGAGAGTGGAGGGAGGTTGGAGATAGGAGGGAGAGGGTGGGGTTGGGAGAGTGGAGAGAGGCTGGAGGAGGGGAAGGGGAGGGTGGGAGAGTGGAGGGAGGTTGGAGAGGGGAGGGGGAGAAGGGAGGATTGGGAGAGGGGAGGATTGGGAGAGTAGAGGGAGACTGGGAGAGGGGAGGATTGGGAGAGTAGAGGGAGACTGGGAGAGGGGAAGGGAGAGTGGAGGATTGGGAGAGTGGAGGGAGACTGGGAGAGCGGAAGGGAGAGTGTGGGAGAGTGGAGGGTGGGAAAGTGGAGGGAGGTTGGGGAGGGGAGAGTGGAGGGAGGCTGGAGGAGGGGAGGGGGAGGGTGGGAGAGTGGAGGGAAGTTGGGGAGGGGAGGGAGAATGTGGGAGAGTGGAGGGAGTCTGGTGGGGAGGAGGAGGGAGGTGGAGGGAAGGTGGGGGTGGTGGGTGGGGAGAGGGGTGGCGCAGTGGGTAGCAGGCAGGCGTCGCCCGTGGTCACGGCGGATGCCATAAAAGTTGGCGAGTTGGAGGGCAACATTACTCAAAAACTCGTGAGAAATTTTTGGATCTTCCGCCTTCTCTCACGCCTTCGGGGTCGAGCGGATCTCTCTCTCTCACTCCCTTGGGGGTGAGAAGGGGGAAAAGGGGTGAGGGGGAGTGGAGGGGGGAGTGGGGGTGGGGTTCCTATCAGCTGAATAAAATCGCCTGGCGACAGACTTCGTTGTATTTGGTTTTATTAATCTTTATTTTCTTGTTAATTTTTATTGTTTATTTAATCGTTCGTTTATTTATTCGTTTATTGTTTGTATATTCATTTAT
Organism: Oratosquilla oratoria; assembly: GCF_046742065.1. NCBI lineage: Eukaryota > Metazoa > Arthropoda > Malacostraca > Stomatopoda > Squillidae > Oratosquilla > Oratosquilla oratoria. Next base: position 41,668,003 of record NC_134798.1, read on the forward strand.
TTTTTTATTTATTTATGTATTTTTATTTTTATTTGTTTATTCGTGTTTGTAATTTTTTTGTTTATTTGTTCATGTATTTTCTATTTTATTTTATTTTTTTCTATATATTTTTGGCGACTGTTGGATGGTTGGATAGATTGTCAAGATGAATAAAATCATCTGACGGCAGACAAAAACGAACAAAGAACAACCCGTTATGGATGGGTCAAAGAATTTTTTTTGTCAAAAGCCAATTTCAACCTATATATATATATTTTTTTATTTATTTGAATATTTTTCATTGAATACGTATTCATTTCCTCTCATATGAATCATATCCAGTATTTTTTAGTTTAATATATCCTTTTTATTTTTATTTATTTGAATATTTTTATTCATTTATATTCTTTCGTATGAGCCAATTCCAATACTGTTTTCGTATCTAAAATATCTCTTGTCAATCACACCTAATCGAGAATCTCTCCCTCTCTCTCTCTCTCTCTCTCTCTCTCTCTCTCTCTCTCTCTCTCTCTCTCTCTCTCTCTCTCTCTCTCTCTCTCTCTCTCTCTCTCCATCCCTCCCTCCCTCCCTCCCTCCCTCCCTCTCCCCATGTGACAAGAGTATCCCATTTTCTGTTGCACAAGATGGATTGCATTTGTGTTCTGGGCGCCGCTGAGAAGGAGGCGACCCGCAGGGCAGATAAATATGTTTGTTTACATAATACCAGATCAAGTGACACTGGCAAAGTAAATATTAAATGTGCGGCCCTGCAGGATGGCCAGGAATTGGGGGCGGGGGAGAGGGGGAGAGGAGGGAGAGGGAGAGAGGAAGGGGAGGGAGAGAGGAAGGGAAAGGAGAGGGAGAGGGGAAGTGGCGGAGAAGGAGGAGGAGGAGGGACAGTGTCACGTGGTTGATTGAAATCGCCTGGCGCCAACAGGAATATAAAGAAAGGGATCACCATGTACGGAAGGGACGGAAGCTGTCCTCATGTCCATAAAGGGAAGGGGACCACGGAGATGAATAAAATCGCTTGACGGCAGCCTGAAATGAATGCCACCCGGAACAGAAGAGGTTAAAGCTGTCTCCCTCTCCCCCCCCTCTCTCTCCTCTCTCTCACTCACTCTCTTTCTCTTACGCTTGTTAGCGAAGTTAGGCAAGTCTTGGCTTCTGTACGATCCTTTCTCCCCTACTCTGTGCCTGCATATTAACATAAAAACATGAACGTGCTCGCGCGCACACATACTGGTACACATACACAGAAATATATGTTAACACACACACACACACACACACACACACACACACACACACACACACACACACACACACACACACACACACATATATATATATATATATATATATTATATATATATATATATATATATATACACGTGTGTGCGCACGAGTACATACATATACATATGTAAATGATGTACTCACACGCATAGAAGTATCAGATAATACAGATATTCTACCAGACCTGTTCCACATCTCAACCACACCCTACCCACCCACCCACTCACCCACCCTACCCACCACTCACCTCCACCCACACCCAGCCACACCCACTCACGCCCATCTCGAATGAGCAGAAGCAAGTACCCAGGGCAAAGGGGCACCCTTTCATCTCCTTATCTAAGTGATGTATTCAAGGCTGTAGATATTCCATTCGTGCGGTGCCCTACATCAGCTCCCTTGAGTGTTTTATCACGTAAGTATGTTCACATGTTGCCGTCTGATATTTGTTGTACGTGCGCTGTCTTTCTTCATGTGTTTGTTTTATTCATTCGTGTGTTCATTCATTGATTTGTTTATTCATATGTTTATTCATTCATTTGATTATTCATCTTATTATCTATTCATTCGTTTGTTTATTAATTCATTGACTAATTTGTTAATTCATTTATTTATTTATCTATTTGCTTATCTATCTATTCATTTAATTGGTTGTGTATTTATTCATTAATTTGTATGTATATCTATCTATTTATTTATTAACTATTTACTTAATCATTTATTTGTTTATCTATTTACTCATTTGTTTATTATTTATTTATCTATATTTTACTTTGTTGCACTAATCTCGGCTTCACAAAAATGAATAAAATCGCCTGGCGACAACCTGAATAAACGGATGGCGGCACACTAGGCTAGCATGCTACTTGCTTTTGCTACTGGGTTTGAGTTGAAACTACTTCGGTTACAATATTCTAGACTTCCCTAAGAACGTCTCGACAATGTGCCTAACATTCGTATTCTAGGTTAAACTTCTCTTAGTTCGTCATTCAGCTTCTTAGACGCGAGAGTAATTTGACATTTGGATATTTGGAAAATAAAAGATCGTAATCGAAGTTGTTTTTACTCCAAGTAGCAAATAGCAAAAACAAATAGCAAAAACAAGTAGCAAAAACAAGTAGCAAAAGCAAATAGCAAAAACAAATAGCAAAAACAAACAACAGAAGCAATCATCAAAAGCAAATAACAAAAACAAATAACAAAAGTAATTAACAAAAAGAAACGGCAAAAGCAAATGGCAAAAATGAACAGCATAATCATACATCAAAACCAAATAGCAAAAGTAAGTAACATACTCGTGAGAAATGCTTAGTGGGCCGCCACATTTACCAGGCACGATAAATCATGAAGAAGAAACAGCGAATGATAAAGATGAAATTCTTCATGCTTCAACCCCCATAACGCGAAAATAAAAACATATTTTCAATCTCAAATTGATTACCAGACTATCAGAAAGCGTTTAGACATGTGATATGTTTTCGATAGCAAGGTTTAAAACACATCAATTTTTTTTTTTTTTTTTACGGACAATATAGTTCGCGAATACTCATCACTTTATCTATTCTTTTACGGACAATATATTTAGCGAATGGCATTTTGATAGAAATATTCATATGTATGTTTATATATATATATTTTTTTCATTTCTTTTGGCAGGTGAGCAGACGTGAAACAGTACATGGGAAAACAACTTGGAATACAGCGAACTGGTAACGTGTCGTGATTGTTTGTTTACTGTATAAGAACACACCCGTTGCGTTTTTGCAATCGATCATGTCGATGAGAACGCCCACACGAACAAACACACTCGAAATCACAGTCTCCCCTTGTTTCGGTGACACACTTCATACATTTTCTTCTTGCAGGCGGCAGGTGATTTTATTCAGTCTTTTTGTATGCATATGTATACATGTATCCTGTGAGTATAAAAAGAGTAGGAATGTACGCACAGGGATACACACACACGCACGAGTCCAACACGTGATCCAAGACCATGGTGAATCACACACACACACACGCACACACACACACACACACACACACACACACACACACACACACACACACACACACACACACACACACACACGTACACATTTTCACACACAAATACATAAATAAATAGGTGTATAAATAGATAAATGCACAGATGATATATAGATGAATGAATAAATATATAGATAAATAGATAAATAGACACATGAATAAATGAATAAATAAATAAGTGAATAAATAGATAAATAAACAAATGAAATAGATGAATAAATGTGGGTTAAACAAGATTGATTGCCGTTAGCTAGAACAAGCTGTAAGAGAATATGCATATGTATATGCAGTAAATTTGACCAAAGGTTTTGCTTAGACTTTTTGTTTTGAGGGGGGTGGGGGCTTGATGAACCAAATTTTCTTAAAGACTAAAGTTGCTGATTTAACGATATTGGTTTTGGCATAATTAACATAATTAACACTGTTCACTAATTAACTACTTTCTTGAGGAGGGGTGGGGGTGAGTGTGGGTGAGGGGGGTGAGGGGGTTCCACTTTGTTAAAAATAAGTAAATAAATAAATAAATAAATTCATTAATTAACTAATTAATTAATTAATAGATAAATAAAAATTATTGTATCTGTTGAATTCTACATATATGGAGACTTAATTAATGGCACTTAATCAAAGGCAGATGTACAGTACTGTGTTGTACATTAGTACTACAAGGAAGACCGTGAGGTATTTTGGTTACTTTACACATAGATTATATAGATAGGTTATATAGGTAGTTTACAGTATGTACATAGATTATATAGAAAGGTTATATTGATAAAATATATAGATATGGGGTTCCTTTAATTGAATAAAATCACCTGGCGACAACTAAGAAGGTGAAAGGATGTTGAAAAAGACGAAATAATTCCCCCTCCCCCTCCCCTTCCACCCTCCCTCTCCCCTTCCCTCCTCCCTCTCCCCTTCTCCCCTCCCCTTCCCCCGTCCCCTTCCCTCTCTCCTTCCCCCCTCCCCCTCCCCTTCCCCCCTCCCCTCCCCCCATGTTGAATAAGTGGGGGTTGGGGGTGGGATGCGAAACAAATTGATAATTAAGACTTGCTGCGTCAGGGACTCGTCCTCAGGCCCGAGGACGAGTCGCGGTCCTCGTCGAGGACGAGGTGACACTCGAGGTCGACTTCGGGATATTTATTTTCGTCTCTCGCTACGCACACTGTCACCGTGGCGAGATTTAGTGGTTCTTCCGCTCTTCCTCCTCCTCCTCCTCCTCCTCCTCCTCTTCCTTCTCCTCCACATCCTCCTCCTACACATCCTTCTCCTCCAGATCCTCCTCCTCCTCCTTCTTCTTCCTCCTCCTCCTCTTTCACCTCCTGCTTCCCCTCCTCCTCCTCCTCCTCCTCTTTTTTCCACCTCCTCCTCCTCTTCCTCCACGTCCTCTTCCTCTATCTCCTGGTCCTCCTCCTCCTCCTCCTCCTCCCACCTACGCCTCCTCCTCCATCTCCTCTGCCTCCCTTCCACCTCCCCACCTCCTTCTCCTCCTCCTCCTCCTCCTCTACTCCCCCACCTCCTCCTCCACCTCCTCCACCTCACCTCCTCCTCCTCCTCCTCCTCTACTCCCCCACCTCCTCCTCCACCTCCTCCACCTCACCTCCAACTCTTCCGCCTCCTTCTCCTCCTCCACCTCCACCTCCACCTCCACCTTCTCAACCTTCTTTTCTTTCTCCCCTACCTCCTACTCCCCCTCCACCTCCTCTTCCTTCTTCATCTCCTCCGCTTCTTTCTCCTCCTCCAATTCCTCTTCCTCCACTTCTTCCTCCACTCCCTGCTCCTCCTCCTTCCACTCCTCCACCTCCTCGTCTTCTTTTTCCAGCTCCTCCTTCTTCATCTCCAACTCATCTTCCTCCACCTCCTCCTCTTTCTTCATCTCCAACTCATCTTCCTCCACCTCCTCCTCCTCCACCTTCTCTTCTTTTTCCAGCTCCTCTTCCTCTTTGTCCACCTCCTACTCCTCCTCCTCCTCCTCCTCCTCCTCCTCCTCCTCCTCCTCCTCCTCCTCCTCCTCCTCCTCCTCCTCCAACTCCTCCTCTTTCTCCCCACCTACTCCCTTCCACCACCTCTTCCTCCTTTACCTCCACCTCCTCCGCTTCCTCCTCCACTTCCTCCTCCACCTCCTCCAACCCCTGCTCCTCCTTCTCCTCTACTTCCTCCTCCACCTCCTCCTCTTTTTCCAGCTCCTCTTCCTCCTCCACCTCCTCTTTTTTCAGCTCCTCTTCCTCCTCCTCCTCCTCTTTATCCAGCTCCTCCTTCTCAACCTTTTCCTCCATCTACTTCCCCTCCTCCACCCTCATCTACTTCTCCTCCTCCACCTCCACCTTCACCTATTCCTCCTCCTTCTCTCACACCTCCTACTCCTCCTTCACCTCCTTTATCTCCTCCTCCTCCTTCTCCTCCTACTTCCGTCTCCACCTCCTCCTCTTCCTCCTTTTCCTCCTCCACCTCCACTTCAACCTCCTCTTCTTCCTCCTGCGCCTACCTCACCTCCTCCTCCTCTATCTCAATTCCTCTATTTTTTTCCCTCCCCCCTCCCCTCTCCTCTCCCCATCTTCTCCTCCCAGTTAGTTTCACTACTTCTCCCCTTCCATCCCCCCTTACCTATGCCCTTCTCCCTATCTCCATCCTTCCCTCATCCTCGTTCTCCCTACTCCCCCTCCCTCTTCCCCTTAGGTTCCAATGAATCACTTTTCTCCCCCATACTCACTCATATCCCCCCATACCCCCCCCCAAAAAAAAAACAAAAAAAACACAGGTTCACCCTTCCCAGGCGTTCCCGGACAATGTAGGATCTGTGGGGGAGGGGGAGGGGGGAGGGGAAGGGGATGGGAGGGGAAGAGAGAATGGAGGGTTAGGGGAAGGAAAGGGAAGGGAGGGGGGAAGAAGAGAAGAAAAGGGAAGGGAAGGAGGCTTCAGTATGACCCGTAGATTGGGTTATTTACAGTATAATCTCTGAGCTCTCATCTGGAAGGCTAAGGGATGCCGATCACGAGCCCAACACGTGATCTAATACCGTGGTGAATCACACACGCACGCACACACACACACACACACACACACACACACACACACACACACACACACACACACACACACACACACACACACACACACACACACACACACACACACACACACACACACACACACACACACACACACACACACACACACACACACACACACACACAGACACACACACACACGCACACACGAACCGTTTTGTAAAGAGTGGTAGAACTTGATAGCACGACTGTACAACGTGAGTGTCACTTGGACTTGACATGACTGAGTTGTACAAGTTCCTTGTCTTCGAGAAAGAGGTGGTGCTGACCTCCTCCTCCTCCTTCACCTCTTTCTCCTCCTCCTCCTCCTCTTTCTTCTCCTCCTCCTCCTCCTTCTTCTCCTCCTTTTACTCCTCATTTTCTTCCTCCTCATTCTCCTCTTCCTCCTCCTCCTCTTCCTACTCTTCCTTTTCCTCCTCTTCCTCTTCCTCCTCCTCCTCTTCTTTTCCTTCCTCCTCCTCCTCTTTCCCCTCTTCCTCCTCCTTATCCTCCTTCTCCTCCTCTTCTTCCCTCTCCTCCTCCTCCTCTTCTTCCTTCTCCTCCTCCTCTTCCTTCTCCTCCTCCTCTTCCTTCTCCTCCTCTTCCTCCTACTCCTCTTCCTTCTCCTAATCTTCCTCTGCCTCCTTCTCCTCCTCCTCTTCCTTTTTCATCTCCTCCTCCTCCTCTTCCATCTCCATCACCTCTTTCTCCTCCTCTTCCTCTTTCATCTCCTCATCCTCCTCTTCCCTCTCCTTCACCTCTTTCTCCTCCTCTTCCTCCTCTTTCTTCTCTTTTTCCTCCTTTACCCTGTCCTTCTCTTGCTCCTTCTTTTCCTCATCATCTCCTCCTGTTCCTCTCACTCCTCCTCCTCCTCCTCCTCCTCCTCCTCCTCCTCCTAAGCCTCCTCATCCTCCACCTAAGCTGCTCTTGGTGGAATTCTGAAACAAAGAGGAGAAGGCCTTTGACCTCCTCATTGCGGTGACGCACTTTCTCAATTTTATATTTTCTAAAAACAGACAATTTTATTCATCTTTGCGACACACTCTCCATCCTGAATGGGGTCGCGGTCGATGGAGACCCTTTTCAGCCTGGTGTCCGTCACCGCAGGTGCATAGAATTGACTGTTTTCAGACGGAATTGAATTTAATAAAGAGCGTCACTGTATTTAAGGTGTTAGAGAGAGCTTGGATTTGTGTGTGTGTGTGTGTGTGTGTGTGTGTGTGTACGTGTGTGTGTGTGTGTGTACGTGTGTGTACGTGTGTGTGTGTGTGTGTGTGTGTACGTGTGTGTGTGTGTGTGTGTACGTGTGTGTGTGTGTATGCGTGTACGTGTGTGTGTGTGTGTGTGTGTACCTGAAGTTATATCCCAATTACCAAGCTACAAAGATAAGATTTATACTACAGTATAAAAATGACTATTTTGTATATAAGAACGCCATTAAACCCTTTTATCCTCAAAACAAGAATAGAGATTTATACACAGACATCATTATCAAAGGAAGACTGCATGGTTGACATGGCACCAGGTGCCACTTGACACACATCTGGCACCTGGCGCCAGAATGCCAGGCCTTGGCACTGACCTCAATCGTGATGTGTCATCATCCGAATCAAAGGGGTATGATTTCAGTATGACACAAAGTCATGTTAGGGGGGGCTTTGAAAGGGGGCTTTGAAGGAGGCTTTTATGGGGGCTTTTAAGGGGGTCCTCAGCCACTCGCTGGGGAGATAATATGACTATTTTTTTTTCTATCGAATTGCATGAGCATTCTCTTTAATTCACGCTAATGTACGCGCACACAAACATGGGTAATTGTATTTATCAAATTTACACATATACGCAAGCACTATAGATGGGTTATGTATAAACTATATAGAAAAACAGAAAAACATATGAGTACTTATTATTCTGTAATATAATTTGCCTGGCAATAATATTTGTGTGTGTGTGTATGTATGTGTGTATGTGTGTGTGTTTGTGTGTGTGTGTGTGTGTGTGTGTGTGTGTGTCTTCTCCTTCGTCTTCTTTTTCTTCTTCTTCATCGTCTTCTTCTTCCTCTTTATCTTCTGCTTCTTCTTGTTCAATTATCTTGATTGGATTAAATGTAACAGCGCTAATCACTGGCCTTGCAGTTTGATGTTTAATCATTCATCAGTCATGAATTAAGTAATCAATTGTCAATTTAATTTATATTTTTGACTGCTTATCTGTTTTTATTTCCTAATCTTTATATGTTTATTTATTTATTCGTATATTTTTACTTATTCATATATTCATTAATTTACTTATTTGGTAATATATTCATATATTTATTTATTTTGATCTATTTATTATATATTCATTATTCCTTTATCTATTTACTTGTTTCTATATCTTTATCTGTTCATTTATTTGTTTATTTATACATTTAATTCTATCTATTTATCCATTATTTTTTATTGTTATTATTATTTTCTATCTTCTGACACACAGTTCATCTCTGTCAGTGTACAGTCACGACAGAAAGTCATGACTTGTTAATGGATTACAATTAAGCTGTTAATTCCCTCGAACATGTGTGTGTGTGTGTGTGTGTGTGTGTGTGTGTGTGTGTGTGTGTGTGTGTGTGTGTGTGTGCGCACACGCGCGCGTGTGTATGTGTGTGTGCGGATGTGTGTGTGTATGTGTGTGTGTGTGTGCGTGTGTGTGTGCAGGCGTGTGTGCGCGCGTGTGTATGTGTGTGTGTGTGTGTGCGGATGTGTGTGCGCGCGTGTGTGTGTGTGTGCTTGGTTCCTTGTGGGTGTCCACATTGAAGAGACGTCCATTTGGTTTTTACACGCCCACCGGACACCCCCCGCCCCAACCCGATTCCCCCCCTCCCCCTTGGATTAAAAGTCTTGATGTTCTGTCTGACGCCGGACGATGTTATTCAGTTTGGGAGGCGCCACTGTCACCAAGAGCTCAAAGCAAAAAGGACATAAGTGACAGCATCCTCCTCCTCCTCCCCCTCCTCCTCCTCCTCCTCCTCCTCCTCCTATACCTCCTCTTCCACCTCCACATTCTCCTCCGCTCCCTACTCCTCTTTCTCCTGCCTCTCCTCCTTTACCTTCACTTCCAGCATCTCTTTCTCCTTCGTCGCTCTTTCTCCTCCATCTCTTTCTCCTCCTTCTCCACCACTACTACCACCACCACCATCACCACCATCATCACCACCACCACCACTACGATCATCACCACCACCATCTTATCCTCCCCCTCCACCTCCCCCTCCACCTCCGCCTCCACCTCCGTGTCATCCTATCGACACGGTGGCCTAAATCGAAAAGGCAAACAGGGAGAATGACCGCAGCCGACGGGATCGTCGTGTCAAAGAGCAGTCCCTCCTCCTCCCTCTCTCCCACCGCCTCCCTCTCTCCCCCTCCCTCTCTCTGCCTCTCTCCCCCTCCCTCCCCCTGCCTCTCGCCCCCTCCCTCTCTCCCCCTCCCTCCCCCTGCCTCTCTCCCCCTCCCTCCCCCTCCCTCTCTCCCCCTCCCTCCCCCCCTCTCTCTCTCTCCCCCTTCCCCCTATCCCTCTCCTCCTCACTCTTTCTCGTCTATGTGAATTGGATGTTCTGGGCCTTTGGTACACGTGGGGATACCTTGTATACACACATATACACGCACTCGCACACACACACACACACACACACACACACACACACACACACACACACACACACACACACACACACACACACACACACACACACACACACACACACACACACAAAAAGTGAAGAAGAACATAAATGACAGGATGATGATGAGGTCTCTGTTGAGTTGGTTTGGGCATGTGGACAGAATAGTAATAAAAATAATAAATTAATAAATAGATAATTTAATAAATAGATAAATAGACACGTAAAAAGATGCACAAACAAATAAATAGATGATTAGATAAATAAGTGATCAAATAAACGAACAAACGAATAAATGGATAAATAAAGTAGGAAGAGCATTCAGCAAATACTTGAAGAAAAATAAGAAAGATCAAAGAAAAAAATATTCGGAAACAATGCCATCATAAGTGTTGTCATAATTTTCGGAACTTTTCGTTCATTAGTTCAGCAATTGCGTCTCTTTAGCGAACATTTTTGGAACGAATTACACAAGTAGAAGTATGTTGAGTGTGTGGACAATGTGTAGGTTGGGGAGGATGGGCTTGCCTTAGAGACGGTTGGGGAAGGTCAGGGAAGGAAGTGGGGAGGGAGAGGAGGGGAGGGGAGGGGAAAGGGGGAAGGAGAGGGGAAGAGAAATGTGGGGTAAGGGAAGGGGAAAGGGAGGGAGAGAAGGAAGGGAGAGGAGGAGAGGGGATAGAGAAGAGAAGGAGGGATGGGGAAGGGAAGGAGGGATGGAGAGAGGAAGGAGGGATGTGGAGGGGAAGGAGGGATGGGGGAAGGGAAGGGGGTGTGGAGAGGGAGGAGAGGGGGAAGGGAAGGAGAAAGGAACAGGTGGGGAAGGGGAGGGGAGGGGAGGGGAGAGACCAAGGAAAGTGAAAGGGGAGAGAAGGGGAGGGGGGAGGGACAAGGAAAGCGGAAGGGGAGGAATGGGAAGGGAAGGGGAAGGGGAGGATAGGAGAGGGGGAGGAGTGGAGAGGGGAGAGGGAAGGGAAGGGGGAAGTGAGGGAGGGGAGGTAGAAGGGAAGAGGAAGGGGAGGGGAGGGAAGGAGAGGGGAGGGGGAAGGGAAGGGGAGGGGAGGGAAGGAGATGGAAGGGGGAAGGGGAGGGGAGAGGGTCAGTGGAATGGGAAAGGGGAGGGAGGGGGAAGGGAAGGTGAAGGAAGGGAAGGGGAGGGGAAGGGGAGGAAGATGAGGGGAAGGGGAGGGGAAATTGAGGAGAAGGGAAGAGGTGAGGATTATCATTTTTTATTTGTTTGATTAGTGGTGGTGAGTGTGGTTGTTGTGGTTGTGGTTGTGGTGGTGGTGGTTGTGGTGGTGGTTGTGGTGGTGGTGGTGAGGATGGTGGGGGTGTTGAAAATGGTGGTGGTACATGCCATAAATGTAAATACATTATAGTTTTTGTAAAAAATGGAAATCCGGGGAGAGAGAGAGAGAGAGAGAGAGAGAGAGAGAGAGAGAGAGAGAGAGAGAGAGAGAGAGAGAATGAGGGGAGAAAGAGGAGAGAGAGTGGTGAGAAGAGAGGTGCCGGGGTACTGTGTGTGCTCTGGTTTGTGTGTGTGTGTGTGTGTGTGTGTGTGTGTGTGTGTGTGTGTGTGTGAGTGTGTGAATATCAAATTAGCTTAAAACCACTGGGATGTAAGATACGTGGTCCAAATCTTTTCGTCCATATTTCGTCCCTGAAGATGATGCAGACGGAAATTTTTGGAATAATTCTCTTATTCCATACAGATTTAAGAAAAATAAATCAAAATAAATGAGTGAATAGATAATATAGATAAATAATATGAATAAATGATATCGGTAGATAAATAGATAAATCGATACACATGAATAAATAACATAGATAAATAAAATTAGATAGTATAAATAAATAGATAAATGAATAATAGAGATAGATCAATAAATTTATATTAAATAGATAAAAATAAAACGAAAAAAATTAAGTATATTTGTTAAATAAAATTATACAAAAAATAAACAAATAAAATATATTAAAAGATAAACAAAGAAAAATATGTAGAATAAGTAGATAAACAGATAAATGAATAAATAAATAAATTAATAAATAATCAGACAAATAATTCGGCACGTCTTTTGGAGGCTTCGATTTTGTGTTCAAGATGATGGTCCACTCGGGGCTCTAAGGTCGTCCGGCTCCTCCTCTTCCACTTGGAACCGGTAGTTGGGATCGCAAGCAACAGATGGAGCTTCAAATGTATATATGTATGTATGTATGTATGTATGTATGTATGTATGTATGTATGTATAAATATATATATATATATATATATATATATATATATATATACATATATGTATGAATGTATGTATGTATGTATGCATGCACAGTATGTATATTCGTATGTATATGTATTTAAGTTTGTA
>NC_134798.1:41690394-41695394 GCF_046742065.1 Oratosquilla oratoria
ACATGCATATATACATACATACATACATTGATATATACATATACACATACATGCATACATGTATACATACATGCATGCATATATACATATATACATACATGCATACATACATACATACATACATGCACACATACATGCACACATACATGCATACATACCTACATACATACATACATAAATACGTACATACACACACATATATATATATATACATATAAATGTATACGCACACACACATGCACGTACACACACACACACACGCACACACACACACACACACACACACACACACACACACACACACACACACACACACACACACACACACACACACACACACACACACACACACACACACACACACACACACACACACACGCACACACACCTTATTACCAATGCACCCTAACTACATCGAGGCCATTTAGAGATCAGTAAATGTAATTAAACTTAAAACAAGATGGAATTGAAAGCTCCAGATTTGGTCTGTAGGGAGTCTCATTAGAATGCTATGGAACCAAAGCATTCTGTGTCCCAGGGGGACTATTTGGTCTATCCAGACCCATAGTACATAGTCCCATTTCTGAGTGGCCTTTTGGTCCATACATTAGGAATTTTTTTTTTTTTTTTTTTGCATGTGTGTGTATATAAACTTTCATTACTATCTAATAAATAATAGAAAAAAATAGATAAATTTATAAATAAAACGCAAAAGAAAATTAAAGATGTAAATAAAACATAAAATGACGAAAAACAAAACTAAAATATAAAAACTAAATGATAGAAATAAAAAATAAAGGTAAGTACATAAATGATTAAGTGAATTAATAAATAGATAAATGAACAAATAAATGAATAAATAGATAAATAAATGAATAAATAAACAAGTAAATAAAAAAATAGATTAATAAATATATAGGTAAATAGATAAATAAATGATAAATATACAAATAAAATAAAAAATTAAGAACAAAGGTTGAATTAGCGTGATGGTCTGCCCTTGTTGGCAGTGCCGCGTAAGCGACTGGATGTCTGAGCAGCGCCCCTGGCGGTGGACAGGGAGAAGGTCAGGCAGAGATTAAGCCCAATCTGGCGGAAGGGGCCGCGCAGGAAGCCCATTAAGATGGAAAACCACAATTGAGGGGATTACGCCAGGGGGCGCTTAACTGACCCCCCCTCTCCCCCTCTTCCCTCTCTCCCCCTCCCCTCTCCCGCTCTCACCCTCCCTCCCCTCCCCCTCCTTCCCCTCCTTCCACTTCCCTCTCCCCCTCCTCTCTCTCCCCTCACCTTCCCCTCCTCCCACTTCCCTTTCCCCCTCCTCTCCCTCCCCTCCCGCCCCTCCCGCCCCTCCCATTCCCCTCCTCCCACTCCTCTCCCCTTCCCCTTTCCTCTCTCCCTTTCCTCCCCTCCCCTTTCTCCCTTCCCATTTCCCCCTTCCCTCCTCTTCCCCTCTCTCCTCCCCCCCTCCTCTTCCCCTCTCTCCTCCCCCCTCATCTTCCCCCTCATCTCCCCCTCCCCACTTCCGTCCGACGTTGTCCCTTGTTTACACAGAGCCGGGGTAAGTGGCAGCCATTAATGTGGTTTGGAGGAGCCTACGCCAGGAGGCGCTGAGGAGCAGCTGCGGCCGAAGCCGTCACCTTTGCCCTATTATGCGTTTTAGGGACTGTTAGGGCAGGAAACTAACAAGGATTAGGGAGGGGGAGGTGAAGGGAGAGTGGGAGGGGGAAGGGAAGAGGGGGAGGTGAAGGAGGCTGGGGGATTGGGATGGGAAGGGGGAGGGGGAGGGAGGGGGAGGTAAACACAATCGGTATCACTCTCAACTTGTCCAAGAGGTCTTGGGTTCGAATCCTGATTGTTGATTGAATCGTCTTGGAATCTTCTTCAGGTAGGTTCCGCCCACGTCGAGAAGGGTCCTGTAGATTTGGCGACGAAGGTCAGTGTGTCCATAAATGTTGGATTAATTATTATTATTATTTTTTTTTATTATTCAATCTTATTTGTTTCTTTTGTTTTATTTATCTCAATTATTTGTACGTTTATTTATTTATACATTTTCTCTTTATTTTATTTCTTTGCGATAATTAGCGATTCTCTTATTGCGTTAATAAATGCTTTTGTTGTCGAGGTCAGAATTATTATTCTTATTTTCGTTTTATGTTCGCGTTTCTGACCCAATGTCAGTGGGCGAGATGCAGGGATGACCCGTCATCCAGGAGGAGCCAAGGAAAGAAAGAGGGAGGGAGGAAGGGATGGTGGATGGGAGTGGAGTGGGTGAGGTGTGGAATGGGCGGAAGTGGAATTATACCTTTTGACTTTGGCTACCTCCCTTGTAAGGGGGAAAGAGCCCTTGGTATATGTATATATGTATGTATGTATGTATGTACGTACGTATCTATGTTTCTAATCAAATATCATATTATAAGAGCCCCCTCTCCCCCTCCTCCCCTTCCCCTCCCACTCCCCCTCTCCCTCTCTCCCCCTCCCCTCTCCCACCCCCTCTTCCCCATCCCCACTCCCCCTCTCCCCTTCCCTTTTTTTCCTTCCCCCTCTCCACCTCCTCTACTCCCCTTTCCTCTCCCCCTCCCCCTCTCCACCTTCCCCTCTCCTCCTTCCCCTCTCCCCTTCCCTCTTTCCCCTTCCCCCTCCCCCTTCCCCCTCTCCACCTCTCCATCTCCCTCCCTCTCTCCCCTTCTCCCCCTTTACCCCCTCCCCCTCCCTCCCGTTACGATATTGTACGAGTATTTTGCTCAACTTTTTCACCCAAAATTTATCTCACGAAATAAAATAGAACAAACAAACGCATTAAACAATATAGAGTAAGAATGAATAGAAGATAAAACGAAAAAAAAAATCGAAACACAAGATTAAAAAAAATGAAATAAACAACAGCTTGTGTAACATTTCTCTCAGACTTGAACGCATTTCTTCAATTCAATTTTATTCAATTGGTTTGTGAAACAACAACACGTTCTCATCAAGAAGTTCCTGTTGCCATTTGTCCTTCCTCCTCTTCTTCTTCTTCTCCTTCCTCTTCCTCTCCTTCTTTATCTTCTTCTTCCTCCTCTACCTCTTCCTCTTTCTCCTCTTTTTCTTCCGCCTCTTCCGCTTCTCTTTCTTCTTCCTCTTCCTCTCCTTTTTCATCTTCTTCTTTCTCCTCTTTTTCTTCCTCCTCTTCCTCTTCTTCCTCCTCTCTTTTTCTTCTTCCTTTTCTTCTTCTTTTTCCTCTTCTTCTCTTCTTCTTCCTCCTCTTCTTCTTTTTCTCCTTCCTCTTCCTCTTCTACCTCTTATTCTTCCTCTTCCTCTTCATTCTCTCCTTCCTCTCTTCTTCTTCTTCCCCTTTCTCTTCCCCTTTCTCTTCTTCTTCCTCTTCCTCCTCCTGATGTAAAGAGATGAGTTTTTATTTCTTCATTTTTTCTTGGAATCTCACCCATCGACCCCGCCCGCCCCCGTCCCGCCCCCATTGTGGTCTCCCCCCCTCTCGCTTCCCCTCTCCCCCCCCTCCCCCCTCTCTTCCCTTCGAGGACAAGGGGTCGGTCGGAGTTCGGTAGATATGCTATGTCTCCGTCTTCGTTTTCGTCTTCTTCGTCTTCTTCGTCTTCCTCTTCGTCTCCGTCTTCGTCTTTTGTCTTCTTCGTCTTTGTTTCATTCGTCTTCGTCTCTTCGTCTTCTTCGTCTTCATCTTCGTTGTCCTCGTCTTCGTAGCAATCGTCTTCGTCTTGTTCGTTTTCTTCGTCTTCCTCTTCATCTTCATCGCATTCGTCTTCGTCTTCCTCATCTTCGTCGCATTCATCTTCGTCTTCGTCCTCGTCTTCGCCTTCGTCGTATTCGTCATATTCGTCTTCCTCGGCTTCGTCGCATTCGTCTTCACTTTTGTCTTCATCCTCGTCCTCGTCTTTTTTGTCTTCGTCTTCTTCGTCTTCGTCTCCTTCGATTTTGTCATCGACTTCGTCTTCTTCGTCTTCGTTCTCAGTTCGAGAGAAGATCGAGCTTCCGGTGTCGAAGTTGAAGGCTTCTCGTGGGTCGGAAGTTCGTGGACATTCTTTTGTTTGGTTTCTTCTTCGTCGCTTTTATTATTCAGTTGTTTATCTATTTACCTGTTTACTTACTTATCCATTTATTTATTTATTCATTCAGTCATTTATTTATTTGCTTATGTGTCAATTTATTTGTATGTGATCTGTAATTCAGTAATTTTTTTTATATTACGTATTAATTTTATATATATACTCATCTATTTGCACACACACACACACACACACACACACACACACACACACACACACACACACACACACACACACACACACACACACACACACACACACACACACACACACATATGTATATATATATAATATATACATATGTATGTATATATGCATATGTATGTATATGTATAACTTTTATTTATCATTTGTGTTTTCTTTCGAGTTTGAAATGGACTGTTGGCTCTGAAACTCGTGAATATTTTTATTCTTTGCTCAATTTTGATTTTTTCGTATTCATGTACATGTTTTCGTATTTCCCTTTTTTTTTTTCTTGTTCTTGGTCGTCGTATCTTTTCCATTCTTTTCTTCTTTATCTTCTTATTCATCTTCACTATCAACACCTCCATCAACACCATCATCACCACCATCATCACCACCATCATCACCACCACTATCAATATCACCACGATTATCACTTACTATTACTATCACTAACGCTATCACTATCACTATCACTATCACTATCACCACCATTACTACTACTATCATCACCACCACTAGCAATACCACTATCACTACCGCTAACACCACACCAGGAGGAGGAGGAGGAAGAAGGAAAAGAAGATGGCAAAGGAGAAGAAGAAGAAAAAGAAAAAGAAAAAGAAGTAGAAATAGAAGAAGAAGAAGAGAAGTTGTTGTTGTTGTTGAATAACTTATTTCTCGCCATCCTTCTCTCTCTCTCTCTCTCTCTCTCTCTCTCTCTCTCTCTCTCTCTCTCTCTCTCTCTCTCTC
>NC_134798.1:41700394-41702894 GCF_046742065.1 Oratosquilla oratoria
TCTTGGAGAGCGTGACCTCGACTCCAAAAGTTCTAAGTCCAGATGCCAAAGACTCCCAAACTTGAGGATCGTTTCTTCTCGAAAAAAAAAAAAAAAAAAAATAGTACGCGACGTGTCTTCCTTGTCATTAAAAACAATGATAGAAAAATAGATAAAATAAAATAAGAATAAATAGAAAGAAAATATAATTTTCTTGGTTATTAGCTACATCAAGATAGGTTTTAGATTTTATTATTTTAGCTTAGATTTGGTTAAATTAGTTTAGGATAAGTTAGGTTAGGTTAACTTACAACGAATGATAAATTGTTATAGTATTTTTGTTTCCTCTTTCTTCAGTCGCGTTCATGTGGAAGTGAAAATCTTTGGCGGGTAGACGGCTACGTCACGTGGTCTATGATTGGTCGCAATTATCACCAATCATAGACCTTCGTGAACTGGTTGAGAGTCTTGAGACTTTATCATTCATTTATTTTGTTTGTTTGTTTGTTTATTTATCTATTCATTTATTTGTTTATCTATTCAATCATTTATTCATTTATTCACCGATCTGTCTATCTGTTTTAGTTATTTGTTTAAATATTTGCTTATTTATCTATTCGTTTATACATTTATTTGTTAATGTACTTGTTTGTTTATATATTTATTTATTCATTTATTTAGCCAGAAGTTATTTATTTGTTTATCTATCTTATCATAGTATATAAGAAATAATAGTTTGTAGAAATAATCGAAATCTGAAAATGTTGTGTGGGTGATGATGATAGTGATGATGATGGTTATGATAATGATAATGATGGTTATGGTGATAGTGATGATGGTTATAATGATAATGATGGTGATGGTGATAATGATACTGTGGGAATGGACGTTGCGCAAAGGCATTGAGCCCCCGAAGGCCGCTAAAGGCGAAGCCGAACACCCCGGATATGCCGGGGCGGGCACAGCCCGGGGGTCGATATTTTTTTAATTAATTATTTGTTCAGTTTCATTTCATGCCCATTGTATCGTTGTCTTTCTTCGGCAATGGATTGTGTAACCGTTGGTAAACTACAGTTCATATTCTTCTTCTTCTTGTTCCTCTTCCTCCTCCTCCTCTTCTTACTCTTATTCTTCATCTTTACCCTCCTCCACTTCCTCCACGCCCTTCTCTTCCTCCTCCTCCTCCTCTTCCTTCTCCTCCTCCTCCTCCTCCTTCTTCCTCCATCTTCTTTCTCTTCTTCTTCTTCCACATCAGAAACTCGCTTCAGTTTTGGCTCCACCCAAACGCTTTGTTCAGAGTCTCCTTCAGGGCTCCACTGGAACTGCTCTCCATCTGCCCTTCTCTCTCTCTCTCTCTCTCTCTCTCTCTCTCTCTCTCTCTCTCTCTCTCTCTCTCTCTCTCTCTCTCTCTCTCTCTCTCTCTCTCTCTCTCTCTCTCTCTCTCTCCCCCCTCTCCTCTCTCTCTCTCCTCTCTCTCTCTCCTCTCCCTCCTCTCTCCTCACCTCTCCTGTCTCTTCTCTCTCTCTCTCTCTCTCTCTCTCTCTCTCTCTCTCTCTCTCTCTCTCTCTCTCTCTCTCTCTCTCTCTCTCTCTCTCTCTCTCTCTCTCTCTCTCTCTCTCTCTCTCTCTCTCTCTCTCTTCTCTGTGTGTGTATGTGTGTATGAGTGTACACGTGTCTGTATATGTCTCTTTTTTCCCGTATGTCTATTTTCCTTTCTGTTGTTCTGCCTGTATGTCTGCCTGTCTCTGTTTGTCTGTCTGTCTGTGTGTTCGTCTTTGTCTGTCTGAAGAAATGCGTCCCTTGGGAAATATTTCGAAAGACGAAAGAACAAGAGAACGACAACTGTATAAACAAACTAATCTATAACCCATGACATACAACTCTAAAACCTTAAGCTTAACTTATCTTTATATCTTACAATTTACAACAAAACTACAACATTCTTTGTCCAATACCTCTTTGTCTCCTCTTCCTTACAACCCAAATCTACACCATAACCATAACCTCAACAATTAATAACACCTACAATTTTTGCCATTCTGTCACAACATAATACATGATATCCAAAAGTAAATGCTTTGTCTACACCTCACAACCCAAAACAAGATACCAATTACAACTCCGACTATAACATCCACATTCTACAACCTTTAGCCTGTCACAACACCATCCTCGCCACCTACAACCTATAACACAGCACCTTAAACCATAACCCCTACAAATCATAACTTCTCAATCTACATCACAACCCCGACAACCTACAACCTCATTTTACAACCTTCCTTTGTACTTCAGAAGGGCGAACCACGCTACTCACAACCTACACCACAACAACGG
The DNA here is from genome assembly GCF_046742065.1 of Oratosquilla oratoria. Lineage (NCBI taxonomy): Eukaryota > Metazoa > Arthropoda > Malacostraca > Stomatopoda > Squillidae > Oratosquilla > Oratosquilla oratoria. The sequence continues at coordinate 41,702,711 of NC_134798.1, forward strand.
CAGGTCGTAATACACTACAACCTTGTGACCCGACCCGCTTCTCTGTCCCCTCCCCTTCTCAGACCTCGTTTCCCTCAGTGCTCTTGCGGTCTCTGCCGCAAGTGTCTAAGCACCTGCGGTCTGCGGCTTGCGGCTTGCGGACGACCAGGACCTGCGGACAAAGCTGCCGCCGCCGCCCCATCAC
>NC_134798.1:41710394-41712894 GCF_046742065.1 Oratosquilla oratoria
ACAAGTTGTTTTTCTTCAACTTTCTTTGTCTTTGTAGAATACCAAACTTCATTAAGATTGACGTCAAAACAAGTGTATGTATGTATGTGTGTATGTATATATGTATGTATGTATGGTGTATGTATATTTATATACGTATGTATATATATATATATATATATATGTATATATATATATGTATATATATATATATATATATGTATGTATGTATGTATGTATAATACAAAATCTGGTCCTTGGCTTTGTAAATTTCTTCAAGAACATGAAGCCCAAAGGTTTAAAAAAGAGAGAGAGAGAGAGAGAGAGAGAGAGAGAGAGAGGACCCAGGGGAAGCTGTTCTCTGTTCATCGTAGACCTTGTGTCTCTTGGAACCCTCACGGCCTCCTAAGAGCTCAAGAGCCCTCGTAGTACTCTTGATCCTAAAGGGTCGCTTTACCCAAAACCGTACCATTGAGAGCTCATAACAGCTCTTGGTCTGACGTATTGTGTATTGATTTGGCTTTGCGACGGCAGCGCTGGTCTCGTTCTTCTGCGCAGCTTCTGTGCGCATGTCGTCATGCGGAACTCGTCGTCATGTCGTCGTCGTCATGAACACAGGGAAGGAACATGTGAAAGGTGCAAGTATTAATTCATTTTAATACCACACCAATGCAGAAGAGAACAGAGCAGAACAGAACATAAAGAACAGAAGAACATTCAAGTGTTCGTAAAGTTGTGTAACCGAAGAAGGGGGAGGAGGAGGAGGAGTAGAAGAAGGAGGAAAAGGAAGAAGATTGAGGAGAAAGGAGATGAGTAAGAGGAGGAATGAAAGGAAGAGAAAGAGGAAAAGGAGGAATAGGAAGAGTAGAAATAAAAAAAAGGTGTAGGACAAGGAGAAGAAGAGGAGGAGGAGGAGGAGGAGGAGAACGAAGAGGAGGAGTAGGAGAAAGAAGTGAAGGAGGAGGAGGAGGAGGAGTATAGGAACAGGAGGAACAGGAGGAGCGTGAGGAGGAGGAACAGGTGTAGAATGAGGAGGAGTAGGAGAAAGAAGTGAAGGAGGAGGAGGAGGAGGAGTATAGGAGTAGGAGGAACAGGAGGAGCGTGAGGAGGAGCAACAGGTGTAGAAGGAGGAGGAATAGGAGGAGGAGGGATGGGAATAGGAAGTAAAGGAGTAGGAGAAAGTAAAGGAGTAGGAGGAGGAGGAGTTGGAGGAGAAGAAGGAGGAGGAGGAGGAGGAGGAGGAGGAGGAGGAGGAGGAGGAGGAGGAGGAAGGGGAATGGGAGTATTGACACGAAGGCGTTAACTTGTCTGGCTGTGCCCGTGGCGCTTATCACGAGGCAAAACTTGTTCGAAGTTTCTGTTGGGCCAAGAGTCGTCTTTCACCGCGTCTTCACCGGCGACTTCGAGTCTTCTTTGTGTCTCCTTCTCGGGTTGGACAGCTAGACCCTGAGGCGCGCCGGGCGCCACTTCGAGAACCCGAGTTCGATCCCAAAGGTTTCCGGTGGCAGACCGAGCTCGTAGGGTGAAGATGATGGCTTCGGCCGTAGGTATGCACCTTCGTTTTTTTTTTTTTTTTTTTTTTTTTTGGTAGGGGGGTAGAAGGGTCGTATTAGGTGACCTTTTGACAAAGGCCTTTTGAGATTAAGACTCTATAAGTATCAAGGGCTCTCTGGACACTCTTAAGGGGCCTTACTACTTTGTATACCTACATCTTATTCATTTCTTTTATTTGTTTTTCTTCTAATTATTTTTTTTTCGTTTTTCATCTTTCATTAGTGTTTTTTATTCATTGATTTCTTTATTATTATATTTCTATATTAATCTGTCTACTTATTTACGTATTTATTTGTCTTACCTATATATCTATTTATGTATATATTGTTTATTTAATTGTTTATCTATTTATTCCTTTATTCGTTCATTTCCACTTGCTTTTTTGTCATCTTCTGGCTTGAAGTGTGTGTGTGTGTGTGTGTGTGTGTGTGTGTGTGTGTGTGTGTGTGTGTGTTGTGTATCTGTGCGCGCGCGTGCGTGGTTACATGTAGACACGGTATATATATTTCTTTCACCTTCCCATGTCAGCTTATTGAATTTTGTCAAAAAAAAAAAAAAAAAAAAAGGAAACGACTTGGGGTTTATTTGCCAAACTCGAAAGTGACTTCGTTTTTCGAGACCTCAAGCTTCACTTCGGCAAACAGCTCGTCCTTGAGGACGGCTGCCGGACAGTCACCTGAGGGTGACAGCTGTGTGGAGAGGGGGGAGGGGGGTTGAATCTGGACCAGAAAAAAAAAAAATATATATATATATATATATATATGTATATATATATATATATATGCATGTGTGTGTGTGTCCTTTCCCCCCCCACCTCCCTTGTGAAACCCTCTGAACGACCTACGACTCCACATGGGGGAGGTGGGGAGGTGTCTCAGATGATAAGAATTCCATTGAACATGAGGGTAAGCAGTCTCCAAAGAGGCAGAGAAACAGACATTATGAGGCGCTGATGACAAATGTGAAA
>NC_134798.1:41717894-41720394 GCF_046742065.1 Oratosquilla oratoria
ACACACACACACACACACACACACACACACACACACACACACACACACACACACACACACACACACACACACACACACACACACACACACACACACACACACACACACACACACACACACACACACGAAAAATCAAGCACAGATAGAGAGAGAGAGAGTGTGAGTGAGAGAGAGAGAGAGAGAGTGGAGTTAAGTGGAGTGGAGTGTGGGGAGGCGGAGTGATATGAAGAGAGAGATGGAGAAGTGGATGAGGGGAGGGTAGGGAGAGGGAGGGAGTGTTGAAAGGGCAGGGAGAGGAAGGGAGAGTTGGGAGTGTGAAGGCTCGTCAAATATATTTGCTTCTCGGCTGAAAGATAAATTGAATTTGTAATGTTTTCGCAATAAAAAATAATTCACACGTGTTTTATAAAAGCGAATGATGATGTTGATGACAAAATAACCTTTATGGAAAAATGCGCATCACGATAGTCTGGCCCCAAGCCATCGCCTTTGCCTTGTGTGCTAGGACAGCAGAGACCACAGTGGTAGTTTCGTAAAAATAAACAGATAGATAAATAAATAAATGAATAAATAAATGAAGAATAAAAAAGAGAAAGATCGTCCTATAGCGTTCTGAGCTGCTGCCACCTTTGCCCTGTGTGTTGGACAGCCAGGGCTAGGAGGAGCCACTTGTAACCAATAGGAATCTATTTTGTGCTTTGATGAACAGGGAGTGAACAAAAGGACCAAATCAGAAAGCTTTAGCCAGAAGAAAGACTGCAAAGCTGCATTACTCTCTTTACCACCAAAAGAGTTCCTCCGTCACTGAATAAAATCTCGTGGCGACAACCAGGATAAAACAAATACTCTTTGGTACTTGAGGGAGCTGGAGAATAAGGTTCATTGGGGTCTCCCGCCTGATAAGTCCGTGACCGTTAAAACCGTTAGAACCATTAGAATATGTCAGAAGTTTTGAAAATAGTTAGAAAAGTTAATATTTTGAAACGTTATAAATGGTTAGAACCATTTAAACAGTTATAACGTTTAAAACAGAACAGTTTAAAGCCGTTAGAACGGTTAAAAAAAATACTAAAAAGCTGTTGAAAAATTTGAATTAGTTACAACCTTTAAAAACCTTTAGAACGTTTGAAATAATTAGAACAGTTAAAACAGAATAGTTGAAAACCGTTAGAACCGTTAAAAATGGATGATTGCGGGAGGAACCAGAGGCTACTTGAAAGAATAAACCAGAGGCTTGATGACTTGGTACACAAGACACAGAAACACGTGGAGGACGAGGAGGAGGAAGAGGAGGAGGTGGAGCAGGTGGAAGATGTGGAAGACCAAGAAGACGAGAAGGAAGAGGAGGAGGAAGAGGAGGAGGAGGAGGAAAAATGACATGACATTCAAAAAGAGAGGGAAAGGTAGAAAAGAGAGGAGTAAAAGAAACAGAAAGAGTAGGACGAAGAAAAGAACGGGAAAAAAGAAGACGAATGCAAGGAAGACGAAAAAGACGAAGGAGATAAAGAAGATAAAGAAGACAAAGAGGACGACGAAGAGGACGAAGACGAAGAGTAGAATGGAGAAAGCGAAGGGCAAGGACGAACTTCGAGTTCTTTGACATCGGGGGGGCCGCGCCTTCAAGCAAGACGAAAAGTGACGAAGATTTTTCATTTTTTTTTTTTTTTTTTTTGGGGGGGAGGGCTTGATTGTTGGTTGCATGGCTGCGACAACAAAGAAAAGGTGGTCGAAATGGTGAAGGAGGAGGAGGAAGAGGAGGAGGAGAAGGAGGAGTAGGAGGAGGGGAGGACCGGGAGGAGGAGGAAGTGAAGGAAGACAAGCCCTCTCCCCTTGCACCTCCGTCCCTCTCTCCCTCCCTCCTTGCCTCTCACCCTCTTCGTGCCCCAAGCGAACATCTCTAATTGGGTGATAATTATTGCCCTCCCTTCCCCTCCCTCCCTCCAACCCTCTCACCCTCTCTCCCTCCCCCCTCTCCCCCTCACCCCTCCCTCCCCCCTCCCCCTCTCTCCCTCTCCCGCTCTCCCCCTCCCTCCCCTTTCTCCTTCCTCCTTCCCCTCCCCCTCCCTCCCATCCCTCTCATCCCTCATCTTCCCTACATTAGCCAAGTTATAAGGAACCCTTTCAAGGCCCGCAGCCTCGCAGCGACTGGCAACAGTCTCTGACCTCTCTCCTTACAGATCCTTCTGGGGATGAAACAATGGAGGAGGAAGACGAGGAGGAGAAAGAGGAGGAAGAGGATGAAGAGATGGAGGAAGAGGAAGAAGTGGAGTAAGAGGAGGAATAAGAAAAGGAGGAAGAGGAGGAAAATGAGGAAGATGAGGATTGAGGAGGAAGAGGAGGAGGAAAATAAGGAAGAAGCGACAAACTCTCCTTTTGAGAATGAGTTGGATAGAGACAAGAAAAAGAAATCCTTGCGTCCGGTCCGAGACCGAGTGTCAACCCGTCAAGGCAGCACCCCGAAATGGATGCGAAGGTGCTGATGACAAGCAAAAAGGAGATG
>NC_134798.1:41737894-41772894 GCF_046742065.1 Oratosquilla oratoria
CGTTATGCTATATTGAGTTGGTTTACAGTTTTTCTTTTTTTTTCCGGAGATTAGGTACCGGCCCCCCCAGTCTACACGACCTACTCTCACCCTATCCAAACACAAAATCTCTCTCTCTCTCTCTCTCTCTCTCTCTCTCTCTCTCTCTCTCTCTCTCTCTCTCTCTCTCTCTCTCTCTCTCTCTCTCTCTCTCTCTCTCTCTCTCTCTCTCTCTCTTCACGAATGCTCTGGTGGCATTATTGGAAGCGTGCTTGCTGGTTTCGCATTCGCTTAATTGTCGGTTCGAATCCCGCACTCCTCTCCGGTTCCCATCAGTGACTTACCTGCCCCAACAGTCACAACAGGACAAAGGTGACGGCTTCGGCCCGCAGCTACTCAGCGCCTCTTGGCGTAGACTCCTCACTACATAATTATGAGACGAGCTGATGGGTCGCGGTCGAACAAAGCTTTTTCACGTCGGGGTCCCCCGACCCATCTGGCAGCCAGCTGTTGCCTTCTGTTTCACTGACTCGAAACCCGCAGCCCCACAGCAACCGGCAAAGGTCCTCGGGTTCTCTGGGGAGGAATGTTGGACTTGTGTCCGTGTTGTGTAAGTGTGAGATCAGTCGCCGGTTCTTATCTCTCATCAAAGATCACCAGCACTCGACCAGAATAAACTCTATCAAGTTCGTCACAGAGTTGTAGGGGCTCATTAAACGAGTTTGGAAGCTGGATTAAGGAAGGATAGAGTTAGGTTAAGGACGGGATTAGGCTTAGGGTGAGTGTTAGATGACGTAAGATTAGAGATAGAGTAATTGTGTGCTGTTCCTGAGTAAGATCATGTGTACACACACACACGCACACACACACACACACACACACACACACACACACACACACACACACACACACACACACACACACATGTATACACACACACACACGCACACACACACACACACACACACACACACACACACACACACACACACACACACACACACACACACACACACACACACACACACACACACACCCGTGTGTTTGGGTTGTACGTGATTCATCATGGCCTTGGATTACGTGTTGAATTCGTGATCGACAGCTATTACCCACCCCGGATGAGAGCTTAGAGCTCATATATGGCAGCGCTGCTGATAAAATTTCAGCCTTGCGCGGGATTCGAACTCGGATCGCTGAACTAGTGGTCGAGAATGGTACCACTGCGTGCATTTGCACTTGTATACTGATTTTGGGTTTGTTTTCAGGTTTTATAATTTTTTGTAAACCAGGTTTTAGTAGATTAATTTTTTTTTTTTTTTTTTTTTTTTTTTTTTTTTTTTTTTTTTTTTTTTTTTTTTTTTTTAAAGAAAAGATCCACAGAGTCTCCCTTTCACAACGCGAAGTCTTTCTTGCAGTACTGGCGAAAGCACTCTTCATCGTTATCTTCCTCGTCCGTGGTCCTCCAAGTCCAACTGTGATGGGCAGCGTTTGAAGGGATCTCAAGTTCTGATGGCCTTTTGATCGACAGCTGAAGACTCCGTGAGGGGTCTCGACTTTGAACATATTCTTGAAGAAAAGTCTTTGGGGTCGGACCTGTTCAGGGGGGAGATTTTTTTTAGGTGGGAATGACACTCTGGGTATCATGTACACATGGAATAGGACATGAAGACTGTAAACTTAGTTGCTCACACACACACACACACACACACACACACACACACACACACACACACACACACACACACACACACACACACACACACACACACACACACACACGCATACACACATACGTGCATACACACATACATACGCGCATACACATACACGCTTGCGCGCACACACACACACACACACACACACACACACACACACACACACACACACACACACACACACACACACACACACACACATACAAACACACAGGAAGAGAGGGAGAGGAGAGAGAGAGAGAGAGAGAGAGAGAGAGAGAGAGAGGGAGGGGATGGGAGAGCAAATATACAGTGACTTCGCGATCCACTCTTGATTAAAACTCGATATTAGTTGATGTGCTGCTGTCTATCTAGTGAACGTGTTATTGCTCACGGATGAGGCAGCAGCAGCAGCAGCAGCAGTATGACAGAAGTATGCGAGAGAGAGGAAGAGGAAGAGGAAGAAGGGAGAAAGAGAGAGATGAGGAGAGAGAATGAAGGACAGGAAGAAGAAGGGAGATGAAGGGAGAGAGAGGGAGAGATAGAAAAAGAATGACGGAGAGAAAAAAATGGAGAGAGAGATAGATAAATAGATAGAAAGATAGATAGATAGAGAGAGAGAGAGAGAGAGAGAGAGAGAGAGATATGGATAGAGATGGATAATGAAGGAGAGAGTAGGGGAGAGAGAGAGGAGAGAAAGAGATGGAGATAGAGAGAGAGAAAGAGAGAGAGAGAGAGAGAGAGGAGGAAGGGAGGGAGAGAGGGAAGGGAGGAAGATAGAAGGAAGGAAAGAGTGACAAATATTTTATATTTCATTCTACTTTCCATCAAACGATTTTATTCATGAAATTAGGATAGAGGAGAGAGGGAAAAATAAATATTGTTTACTCTAAGATTTTATTTCATTTTTTTTTTTTTTTTTTTTATCTTTTATCTTTTATTTTATTTTTTATTTTTTTCTCTCCGACTCCTAGTAGAACTCTTCATCATCTGAAGGTCGAGATGTCCTGGACTCTGAGGAGGTCATAATATATCTATGAATTTTGCTTAGTTTTCTAAATATGTCTTCATTCGATAAGCCAGCTCGCATGTGGCATAGTTTTGTTTACACACACACACACACACACACACACACACACACACACACACACACACACACACACACACACACACACACACACACACACACACACACACTCACACACATAATCACATATATATATATATATATATATATATATATATATATATATGTGTGTGTGTGTGTGTGTGTGTGTGTGTGTGTGTGTGTGTGTGTGTGTGTGTGTGTGTGTACATATAAATACATTTCCATACATATGCATGACATAAACTGAACATTAACATTTACGTGTGTTTTTTTTTTCAATTTACAACTACTGCCATTCCTTTGTCTACCGAGTTGAGATCAGTGATTAACCCCAGATTTATTTTCATTTTATTTCACTCAACTTCGTTCAGGCAAGCCATGTTCCATAAGCTTTCACATAATGTTTCGTATTGTTTCATACTGTTTCAGTCTATTTCAGTAAGCCCTGGGCACGATGACAGAAGAAAGAACGAAATGGATGTTGAGAGGAAAAGATAGAAACCCAAAATCAAGAAAAGCTTTTGGTGATTCAAAGAAAACGTGAAAGAAAATGGGACTCGGGAACCGCATCCAATTGTTGAATAACAAAGGACAAAATAATGAAAAAAAAAAAGAGCTGAAAGAGAGTTTGAATAAAGAGGGAGGAAAAAGAAAACGGGGTAGTAAAAGGGAAGGAGAGAAAAGAGAGTGGTAGAAAACGGTGGGTAATTGGAAGGGAGGGGGAAGAGAGGGAGAAAGATAAGAAATGTGAATTCATATTGAGATAGATAAGTTAGAGAGAGAGAGAGAGAGAGGGAGAGAGATACAAGGTGCTATATAGACAGAAAGGCAAATAGACTGACAGAACACACACACACACACACACACACACACACACACACACACACACACACACACACACACACACACACACACACACACACACACACACACACAGAAAAATAGTAAAAATAAACAGACAAAACATACAGAAAGACAGTCAGACAGACAGAACACACAGGAAGACAGTCAGACAGACAGAAAACAGACAGAAGCAGACAGGAAAACAGAAAAACAAAGAGAAAACCAGATTGAACAATAGAGAGTAAAACATACAAATAAATAGATAGACATACAGGCAAATATACAGACAGACAGGCAGACTGACAGAAAAAACAGACAGCATATAGGAAAACAGAAAAGCAGACTTGAAAACCAGATTAAAGAATAAAGAAAAACATACAAACAAATAGACATACAGGCAAACAAACACAGACAAAAAACAGACTGAAAACTAGAAAGAAAATCACCGAGACAGACAGACAGACAGACAGACTCAAGACTAAAAAAATAAAAAAGAATAGACAGACAGACAGAGAACGAGAACCTTCAGCCGATAAGACTTCGGTTTAAGGCCGACGATTAGTCTCCGCCTCAGGAGTAAGACTGTGGGTCTTAATTAAGACACGGAAAGTGACAAAATGTCAGATCTTAATTATTGTCGAAATGCGTATTGGGTCAAGATAGGGCACGGACCTCCTTGACCTCGATTGTCAAGAGGTTTAACTTAACTGAGTTGGTTTACTTGAGAGGTTTTATGTATATCAACGTGTCGAGTTGATTTGTGGAAGAATTTTATTATTTTTTTATTTGTCTATCTATTTATATCTTATTTATCTATTTTTATTTATTTATATATTTATTTATCTATTTGTTTGCTTGTTTTATTTATCTTGTTTATTGATTCATTTGATCATTCCATGTGTTTATCTATTTATATCTTATCTATTTATCTATATTTCTTTATATACTTATTTATCTATTTATTTATTTATTTGCTTGTTTGCTTGTTTTATTTATCTTGTTTATTGAATCGTTTGATCATCCCATGTGTTTATTCATTTTGTTATTCAGTTATCTATTCATTTGTTTGTTTATTTCTACAAAGGTTAGGATTTATATTCCAATTCCCACTAATAGTGGGCCACTGTACCAATACAGCCACACACCACACACCACCACAACCACAACCACAACCACCATTATTTTCTACCACAACATATACTACACACACACACACACACACACACACACACACACACACACACACACACACACACACACACGCACGCACGCACGCACACATACACACAAATATATATGACCTCTGAGCTCTCTTCCGGGAGGGAAATAGAGTTCAACACGTGATCCAAGACCATGGTGAATCTCTCTCTCTCTCTCACACACAGTATATTTGTCAGGTCTACCTATCCTTAGTCTTAAGAGTGATATCTCTATATATATATATATATAAAAAAATATCTATATATCTATCTATATATATATATATATATATAATATATTTATATATAATATATTTATATATATATATATATATATATATATATATATATATATATATATATATATATATATATATATATAGAGAGAGAGAGAGAGAGAGAGGGAGGGGGGAGAGGGAGTGGAGATAGAGATATAAAGAGAGAGAGATAGGGAGGGAGGGAGAGAGAGAAAAAGAGAAAGAAAGAGAATAAATTAAAAAATAATCCTATTGTTGTCTAGAGCCTGCAAGGGGGACACTCAATATCTTCGAATCAGAAACTAAATCAAACACTTGGAGTATTGTCTTGCACGGAGGCGGGGGTGGTGGGTGGTGGGGGGCACAAGGGTTCTGCTTAGGGGAGTCATTTTGTCCTGAGAACCGGCGCTTCTGTCCTTAGGGACAATATGGCACCGAGTAGGTGAAGTCATAGAAGTTGGTGAGAGAGAGATTTGATTAAAAAAAAGTAAATAAATAGAGAAAATATAATAATGATGATAATAATAATAATAATAATAATAATAAAAGAAGAAAGGAGGGAGGGTAGACGACACTTTTTTTTTTTTTTTTTTAGATTCGATTCGAGTCCCTATGCTGCTCTAAACTTCCGATACGATTCCGATTCCGATACGATTCCGATTCCATTATGAGTCTGATTCCGATATGATTCCGATTCCAATACGAGTCCGATTCCGGTACGAGTCTGATTCCATTATGAGTCCGATTCCGATACGAGTCCGATTACGATACGAGTCCGATTCTGATACGAGTGTGATTCCGATACGAGTGTGATTCCGATACGAGTGTGATTCCGATACGAGTGTGATTCCGATACGAGTGTGATTCCGATACAAGTCCGATTCCGATACGAGTCCGATTCCGATACGAGTCCGATTACGATACGAGTCCGATTACAATACGAGTCTGATTCCGATACAAATCCGATTCCGATACAAGTCCGATTACGATACGAGTCCGATTCCGATACGAGTCCGATTGCGATACGAGTCCGATTCCGATACGAGTGTGATTCCGATACGAGTCCGATTCCGATACGAGTCCGATTCCGATACGAGTCCGATTCCGATACCTTCAATGTAATTCATGGTTCTTTTCAGGCCTTAGTTTGGGAAACAAATATTTAATGAACAAATTACATTTATTAATGATTTAATCGGAATCAGAAGTTTCAGACCAGTATCGGGACACGAATCGAAATCGTTGAAATATTTTTGGTATCGTCCTGTGACTGATAAATGTATAAAGTTACCAGTATTCCTCTTTGGGTGGAGATAGTCTCCAGTACAAAAAGAATGCTGCGTGCTTCTGATCCGTAGGGGTGTTAGAGGTATAGATTGCATATAACTTGTGCAGTCCATACTCCTTATAAGTGGGAGTAGGAGAAGAGAGTTGTTATGGGAGTGAGGGGGGAGAAAGGGTGGGGGAGGAGGAGGAAAGGGAGTTGGGGGAGAGGGGGAGGAGGAGGAGGTGAAGGAGGGAGGTGGAGGAGAGGGAGGTATGTGACATGATTATGTGACGTCACAGATCCGGACGGTGACGTATATCCCGCGCGACGTCAGGTGACGTCACTTCCCTTAAATGTCATAACACGTGGGGCAAAGGTGGTTTTGACTGTATCACATCTCAGTGCCTTTTGGTGTGAACTATTTACACACTGACATCCATAGTGACATCACCAAACACTGACGTCATCGTGGACGATGCAGATCATATCTTAACGATATCGCAACTTTACGACGTGTTTCGGGATTCGAACCCGAATTCCCTAATTAACGAGTTTGAGAGCCTTATTTGGACACTCTTTTAATTAGGGCAACGATAAATAGAGCCATGTACGTATATACTTACTTGTCTATCTACTTAGACACCTAATTAATCTGCCTCCTCACCTAATCACTTGTGTACACATGGGGTTCATGTATGTATACATACAATATATAGACGTACATGCATACACATAGACGTATATCCGTATATATACCTATATCATATATATGTATATATTATATATACATATATATATATATATATATATATATATATATATATATATATATATATATATATGTGTGTGTGTGTGTGTGTGCGTGTGTGTGCGTGTGTGTGTGTGTGTGTGTGTGCGTGTGTGTGTGTGTATGTACATATGTTAGTACACATACGCATGCATACATACATAAGTACATACATACTGTACATACATACACACATACATACAGGTATATACATACACATATACACATACATACATACATAAATATATGCACACACATATATACATAAATACATACATACATACCTTAGATCCTTTACATATATACTGAAAGTGTTCACTTCCGCAATACACTCGGAGAGTCAGCTTCGAGGCTAATCGAGATCAAGATCGAGTGAATCGCCTCGAGGAGGACTGTCGCCCTTGACTCGTGGGATAACGAGTGATCCTCGAGATTCTCGAAGTCCTCGAGATCCTCGAGCTCTTCGAGGACGAGCACCTGAAGGACGAGATCGTGTCCCAGAAGAGGCAACCCTCTAGGAAATGAAGTCTTGTATAAGGTTCAGGGGTTACGCCAGGAGGCGATTAGCGACGGCCTGATCTGTTGGGTGGTATAGCCTGGGCAAGTGGTAGTTACTGGGAACCGTTGAGGGATCGAACTCTGCTTTCGGTGTCTGAGGAAACTTTGAGAGTCAACTCGCTGTGGTGCTAAACAACATTGAAGAGAAAGAAATGTATTGAAAAATAAATAGAAATGAATATTAATGATAATAATAATAATAGTAATAGTAATAATGATAATAATGATAATGATAATAATAATAATAATAATGATAACAATAATAATGATAATGATAATAATAATAATGATAATAATAATGATATAATAATAGTAGTAACTGTAATGATAATGATACTACAGCTACTACCACCACCACCACCACCACCACCATTACTACTACTAATAATAATAATGATAATACAATAATGACTATAATAATAATGAAAGCGACATTAACAATAACAAAAATAACAATGATGATAATATGACAAAGTGTGGTTATCAACTATACGTAGCAGATGTAGAGAAAGCAAATTCTCACCCAGTAAATATCAAAAGCCTACAGAGGTTTCCCCGACTTGAATAAAATCGTCTGACGACAGCTAGAATAGACCCAAGGCTCACCTAGATACACCGAGGAACAAATCCATCTTAGATTTTTTTTTTTTTTTTTTTAATGACCAGACGTGGACGTGCGGTGGCTTTATTGAAATCTTAAGGGCTATTTGGCCGCGTGGTCCGGGATTAAATCGGGGATTTGTTGCATAGTCCAGGACAAACACGAAGGGTCACTGTCAAGGTAGATAGATGTGATCCCTCTACTGTACTACCGAGAGGAGGAAGAGGAGAAGGAGGAAGAGGAAAAGGAGGAGGAAGAGGAGAAGGAAGAGGAAGGGAACGAGGAGGAGGAAGAGGAGGAGAATGAGGAGGAAGATGTTCATGCGTGTATAAATACGTGAACATACACTCATACACAAATGTTAACGCGAGACACATACACACATGTACACACACACGCAGGCAATAACACACGTACATATACACATACATACAGTATATACTTACGCGCACACACACACACACACACACACACACACACACACACACACACACACACACACACACACACACACACACACACACACACACACACACACACACACACACACACACACACACACAGGCATATACAAAGGCGCACACACACACACACACACACACACACACACACACACACACACACACACACACACACACACACACACACACACACACACACACACACTCAGTCACGTACTCATGTCACATAATGCATATGCTAGAACGTACTGACTCAAAAGCGTCTCTTTGTGTATGCATGTTTACGCTTGGTTGTTAACGTCGTGTACTACAAGAGCACAGGAGCGTATGGACGCCTCTCAAGACGCGTATGCATATGCGTGCAGTGTGCTTGTGCTTGTACGCGCATGCGTACGTTCTTCAGCGTACGCACGTCAAACGTACACAGTGAAGACGAACAAAAAAGAGAGAACGTACAAACACTTGACTTTGACGTTGTCGCGATTTTTCTTTTTCTTCGTGGAATACCTTGTGCGCTTGCGAGCAAGCATGTGTGTGTGTGTGTGTGTATGCATGTACGTGCGCAAAACGCACACACATACACGTGCGCGCGCGCACGCACACACACACACACACACACACACACACACACACACACACACACACACACACACACACACACACACACACACACACACACACACACATACACACATAATGCGTATGTATAACAGTACTGTATATTATTACCTCCCCTTCCCACACATACACATATACGCATACAAACATCTCTCTCTCTCTCTCTCTCTCTCTCTCTCTCTCTCTCTCTCTCTCTCTCTCTCTCTCTCTCTCTCTCTCTCTCTCTCTCTCTCTCTCTCTCTCTCACACACACACACACACACACACACACACACACACACACACACACACACACACACACACACACACACACACACACACACACACACACACACACAGTTCGGCACAGAGAGGTAAGGAGAATATTTTTGTATTTATGCATGAGGGTGCAGACATGTCATCAGTAGTGTTGAAAGAGGGAAGAGAAGGGGGATGCGGGGCTCGATACGAGAGTGGCGTCAGTCAGGTCTCCTACCTCATGTAATGTATCTCCAGGGTAGGGAGGGAGAGGGAGGGAGAGAGGGGGAGGGAGGGTGGGAGAGGGAGGGAGGGAAGAAGGGAGGGAGAGAGAGAGGGGGAGGGAGCGGGAAGGAAAGAGAGGCTAGAGAGGCTAGGTAGACTGACATCTTGGGTAGGAGGGAAGGAGGGAGGAGAGGTTGGGAGAGGGAAGGGGAGGGAGGAAGAGGAAGGGAGATGGAGGGAGAGGGAGGTTGGTAGGAGGGAGAAGGAGGGAGGGAGAGGAAGGAGAGGGAGAGGAATGGAGATGGAGAGGAAGGGAGAGGGGGAGGAGGTTGGGTAGAATGACACCTTGGGTAGGAGGATTTGGTCGGCGCTTGGGTGGGTCCTTGTAGGACTTTGGTGGGATCTCCTGAAGAAGGGTGCTGGTCCTTGGAGTATGAAGGAGGAAAAGGCGTTCTTCGTCGGTCCAGAGGTCTTTGGGTTCAAGTCCCCGTGGCTGGGGGGGAAGGGGGATTTTAAGCGTTCACAACTTGGGCGGTGACCCTTGGGGGAATATGGGGGGTGGGGGGAATGTGGGGGGGTGAAGGGGTAGGAAAGGGGGTGGAGCAGTAGTTGGAGGTTGAAAGCTACTGAACTTCGTAAACGAAATAATTCGAAAAAAAATGATGTTATCGTTCGATGACTTCGACTGTACAAGGTCATCTCATGACCTCAGGTCAACTACATCGTGGGCACACGTTTGCTATGAGTTCTGGGTTCCCATCGTTTTAGGGGACCTCAGTGACACCCCTACGGACCAGCGTCACGCAGTATTCTTTCGTGATTGGATACTTACGTCCACATGTAAGATTATATTGAGTAGAGAAATGTGAAAGTCTACCATTCATCACTTCTCATCGTCCTCGTCCTCCTCCTCGTCCTCCTCTTCGTCCTCCTCCTCGTCCTCCTCCTCGTCCTCCTCCTCGTCCTCCTCCTCGTCCTCCTCCTCGTCCTCCTCGTCCTCGTCCTCGTCCTCGTCCTCGTCCTCGTCCTCCTCCTCGTCCTCGTCCTCCTCCTCGTCCTTCTCCTCGTCCTCGTCCTCCTCCTCGTCCTCGTCCTCCTCCTCGTCCTCGTCTTCCTCCTCGTCCTCCTCCTCGTCCTCGTCCTCCTCCTCGTCCTCCTCCTCGTCCTCGTCCTCCTCCTCGTCCTCCTCCTCGTCCTCGTCTTCCTCCTCGTCCTCTTCCTCCTCCTCGTCCTCCTCCTCGTCCTCCTCCTCGTCCTCATTGTTCTCCTCATCATCATCCTCTTCGTCCTCGTCCTCCTCCTCCTCGTCCTCCTCCTCGTCCTCCTCCTCGTCCTCCTCCTCCTCGTCCTCCTTCTCCTCAACCTCCTCCTCCTCCTCTTCCTCCTCGTCCTTCTCCTCCTCGTTCTTTTCCTCCTACTCCTCCTCCTCTTCCTTTTCCTCCTCATCTTCTTTTTCCTCCTCCTCTTCCTCTTCCTCCTCCTCTTCCTCACCCTTCGCCAGGAGTTACTCCTGAGGCTGTCGTGACTGGACCGCGTCGGTGGCATTGCCCCGGGGGCTCCGGGGGCGGAGGGAAGGGCGGGGGGAAGAAGGACTGGCAGTGATTGAAGTGTGGGCTGGGAGTGAAAGGGGAGGGGAGGGGAGGGGAGGGGAGGGGAGGGGGAGGGGGAGAAAGGGAGTGAAGGAAAAGGGGAGGGGAGATGATATGAACGTGGAGTAGAGACGGGAGGGGGAGAGGAACGGGAGGTGAGGGGGAGAGGAGAGGGAGGGGAAGGGAGGATTGTGAGTGAAGGGGAAGGGAAAGGGAGAGGAGAGGGAGATGTGAATGGGAGGGGAGGGGAGAGGGAAGAGGGGAATTGGGTAGGAACGGAAGGGGAGGATAGTAACGGAAGTGGGGGGAGACGGTATTGGGAAGGGGAGATGAGGTTGGGAGAGGGGGAAAGAAAGAAAGGAGAAATAAATCCGAAGGGGGGATTAGGCAGGGGAGGAAATAAGATGAAATTGGGGGAAAGGGAAGGGGAGGGGGGGAAGGAGAGAGAGGGGAACGGGGAGGGGGAGATGGGCAGCCAAGGAAGGGGGAGGATGGGGAAGGGGAGGTTGGGGAAGGAGAGGAGAGAAGGGAAGAGAAGATGGAAAGAGTGGAAGAGAGGAGAGAGGAGGAGGTGAGAGGAGGGGAAGGGAAGAGTGGTGAGGGAGAGAGACGTGAGAAAGGCGTGAGAGCGGCGTGAGGAAAGTTAAAGAGAAACTAGACCAAAACACACAAAAATCCCCTATTCACCCACTACATATCGCTCAGATATCGACACTTTTTCCAAAAAGATCCGGACGAAGGCCGTAAGTGGCGAGCACGGTGAACGAAATCTTTTGGGTTGCGGAAACAGGACATGTTTGTCAATACTGTCCAATGATTATATGAAGCAAATCAATGTTTAGTCAACGAACTTGTGTTAAATAGAGAGAGAGAGAGAGAGAGAGAGAGAGAGAGAGAGAGAGAGAGAGAGAGAGAAAGAGGGGGGGGATGGAGAGAGAGGGGGGAGAAAGAGAGAGGGGGGAGAAAGAGGGGGGTTTATTCCTGAATCAATTATTGAACGTGGTGGAATCCAATACCAATTCAAGGGAATAGTCCTGAGGAGGATTATGCTTCCGCGATGAGTATGGCCGCCGGGTGGAGGGGGGGGGAGAGGGGAAGGGGGGAAGAAGAGGGGGAAGAAGGATGAGGAGGAGGGAGAAGAGGGATTAGGTGGAGGGAGAAGAAGGAGGGGGAAAGAGGGAAGATGGAAAAGGGAAGAGGGGGAAGGGGAGGGGTGAAGGGGAGGAGGAGGAGAGGGAAGGGGAAGAGAGAGGAAGGAGGAAGAGGGGTGAAGGTGGACAAGGGGGAAGGGGAGGAGGGAGAAGAGGGATTAGGTGGAGGGAGAAGAAGGAGGGGGAAAGAGGGAAGATGGAAAAGGGAAGGGGAGGGGTGAAGGGGAGGAGGGGGAGAGGGAAGGGGAAGAGAGAGGAAGGAGGAAGAGGAGTGAAGGTGGACAAGGGGGAAGGGGAGGAGGGGAGAAAAGAAGGAGGGAGAAGGGAGAAGACGGGAGAGGGGAAAGGGGGAGGAGTGGGAGAAAGAGGGGAAGAAGGGGAGAAAAGGGACAAGGAGGAGGAGAGAAGGAGAGGGGAAGAGAAAGTAGAGGGAAGAGGTAGTGGTGAAGAAAGGAGGCGTGAAGAACGATGATGAGGAAGGAAAAAATGACGTAAATGGACAAAGAAAGAAGATAATAAATGTGAGAAGATGGAAGAAGAATGTTTTGATGAGAGAAAAGAAAGGAAAGGAGAGAGAAAGGAGAATAGGAGGAGGAGGAGGAGGAGGAGGAGAGGTGGAATGAGTTAAGTGGAAGGACGAGGAAGAAGGGAGAAGAGGGTTTAAGAAGAGTGGAAGAAAAGGGGGAAATGGGGAGGAAAGGGAGAGGGAGGAGGGGAGGGGAGAGTAGGGGAGGAGGGGAGGGGAGAGTAGGGGAGGACGAGGAGGATGGGAAATGGGAAGAGGAAGAGGAGGGGGAAGGTAGAAGTGGGGAGGAGATAGAGGGGGAGGAGGAGAAAAGGAAGAGAAAGAAGAAGGAAAAGGAGAAGAGGATGAAAAAGAGGAGGAAGAGGAATAGGAGGAAAAAAGGAAGAGAAAGGAAAAAGAAGAAGAAGAAGAAGAAGAAGAGGAAAAGATGGAGGAGGAGGAGAGGGAGGAAGAGTGATTGGGATAGGAAAGCTAGCCCATCATACCCTTCTTCCTCGAGGACATTCCTCAGCTGAATAAAATCGTCTCATTTTAGCCAGAAAAAGGCTATGAAGCGCACCACAGGGCGAGCGAGGTCGGCGAGTTCGACCTGACCTCCTCAGGAGGATTGTCCGCCCCTCAGGAGGACAAGGACCTCTGTAGAGCCTAACAGACTCTCCCCCTTCAGATGAATAAAATCGCCTGACGGCACTTGGAATGAAATTGTTGAAACATAATGGAGCGAGTGTTAAAACCTTGAAACTCGTGTGTGTGTGTGTGTGTGTGTGTGTGTGTGTGTGTGTGTGTGTGTGTGTGTGTGTGTGTGTGTGTGTGTGTGTGTGTGTGTGTGTGTGCGTGTTTGTGTGTGTGTGTATGTGTTTGCTCGCGCGCGAATGTGTGTGTGCGTGTTTGTATGTGTGCATGTGTGACAGAGAGAGCGAGAGAGAGAGAGAGAGAGAGAGAGAGAGAGAGAGAGAGAGAGAGAGAGAGAGAGAGAGAGAGAGAGAGAGCGTGTCTATGTTCAGAATTGGTTTATATCAAGTTTGGCAATGGGCTGGTGGTGTTTACATAAGGCATTAGCATACTATACGGGGGGGAGAGAGAGCGGTAGAGAGAGAGAGGGAGAGAGAGAGAGGGAGAGAGAGAGAGAGAGAGAGAGAGAGAGGGGGGGGGTGAAGAGTGCAGGGGATGAAAAGGAGAGCTTCCGGGTCGACTGTAGTTCAACAAAGGCAAGTCAACATTAGTGATGTATATACGAGTACTCCTCAATGAATGTTTACAATGATAAGGCATAAAGTCCGACAGGAGACCTTGAGGTCCATAATGAGTTATAAGAGTAAATTAGATCAATGAATAGGTAACTAAATATTTGAATAGATAAGAAAATTATAGTAATGCTAGATTCTGTCCTTACATATGTACACACACACACGCACACACACACACACACACACACACACACACACACACACACACACACACACACACACACACACACACACACACACACACACACACACACACACACACACACACACACATATATATATATATATATATATAATATGTGTGTGTGTGTGTCTGTACACACACACACGCGCGCGCGCGCGCTCACTCACTGAAGTTTTCCGCAAGAATGGCAATGTACACACGCACGGACGAACGCACGCACGCGCCCAAGCACGCAGGTAGTCATGCAAGCAAGCATGCACATGAATACAGACGCAGGCATGAATACACTTGGGTAAGCATTCTTGTGGACGCATACACACGCACATGCACGCACGCACACACACACACACACACACACACACACACACACACACACACACACACACACACACACACACACACACACACACACACACACACACACACACACACACACACACACACACACGTACGTACACACCAGAAATACAAATGCTCAACCATTAAAACGCAATTATACACATGGAAATACATGCATATATACCAATATACACATATGAATACACACAGTGCTCATACAAATACGTATATAGATACACATGTGCTCTCACACACATCAAACATTGAGTAAAGAGATGGTGTATGTGTGTGTGTGTGTGTGTGTGTGTGTGTGTGTGTGTGTGTGTGTGTGTGTGTGTGTGTGTGTTTGTCTTATAGCATTCCTCATATATGGGGCCATAAATAATCTCTTGAGATATCATCCGAGATGATAACAGCCGCCAATCAAAGCCCAGCACGTGATTCATAATCACAGTGAATATCTTCAACAAACACACTAACGCCCAATTTGCATGTCTTGTGCGTATTTTCCAGGATGACTGTCCAACAGAAGAAAAGAAAAAAGAAAAATGATGAAAAAGAAAAAGAAAAGAAAACTAGGAAAAAGAAAAAAATATAAGAAAACGAGAAAAATTATGAAATAAAACAGACCGAGGAAGAAGAAAAAGAAAAGAAAAAAGAAAAAGAAAACAAGGAAAAATAGAAATAAAAGAACGAGGCAAAGTAAAAAATTAACAGAAAAAAGGGAAAGAAAAAGGAACACAAAATAGAAAAAAAGAAAAAACGAAAAAAAGAAAAAAGACAACGTCGTTCCCATGATTCGAATCGATGTCATCAACGTGATTGATGTAACGAGCTGACTTCAAAAGCTCATCCACCTCAACCCTGTGAACTACGGCCGGAGCATTGAGGACCACGAGGAATGAGTGCCCTAATGTTCTTCCAGCTGGTCGAGACGCCTCATTGGACCAGCTGTCCAAAGCTCTCGGAGACAGATGGTTGAAGAACAACCAACTGGGCACCATCTGTTATGAGTGTCACCCTGGTTAATAATAATTTAACTACAAAGAAGTAAAATCCGTGAATAGCGTGTGTGTGTGTGTGTGTGTGTGTGTGTGTGTGTGTGTGTGTGTGTGTGTGTGTGTGTGTGTGTGTGTGTGTGTGTGTGTGTGTGTGTGTGTGTGTGTGTGTGTGTGTTGTGTGTGTGTATTTGTGTGTGTAAGTTAGCGGTCGACAACGGTACCTCTACATCGTCAAGTTGTGTGTGTGTGTGTGTGTGTGTGTGTGTGTGTGTGTGTGTGTGTGTGTGTGTGCGTGCGTGTGTGTGTGTGCAATTCACCATTGTCTTGGATCACGGGTTAGACTTGTGATCGACAGCTATTTCCCTCCCGGATGAGAGCTCATATATGACCGATCTATGGGTAATGCCATGACCTCACACGCACACCCCTCCAACTCCCCGCCCACGAGAGCTGGAGTAACAAATCGCAGCGATACTGAAATTATTTCAACCCTGGGCGGGATTCGAACCCGGACCGCCGTAGTGGCAGCCGGGAACTCTACCTCCGCGCCACGATGTGTGTGTGTGTGTGTGTGTGTGTGTGTGTGTGTGTGTGTGTGTGTGTGTGTGTGTGTGTGTGTGTGTGCGTGTGTGTGTTTGTGTTCAGACACGCTCATGTACTTATATTAGACATCTATAAACACTTTACTATTAACGAGATGTTACAAGGAGTGCCCCAAGGAACAGCATAGGCTCCAACACACGAATAAAATCACCTGACAACATCTAAACAAAAAGAGAAAGTGCCACCAGGTACGAAAGGGAGTTTAATGTCAAAACAAATTTTCGAAAACTCATCCAAGAGATGGGCACAAAGCCCCAAACTCAAAGTTTATAAAGTTTCAAAACTGAATCAAATTAAAAAAAAAAGATGTTGCCATCACGATGGTGTGCTCAGGCAAGAGTTTTTTTTAATATATTATAAACACATTAGTCAAATTGAATACATTTTGTGTGTGTACATGTGTGTGTGTGTATGTGTGTTTCTGTGTGTGTGTGTGTGTGTGTGTGTGTGTATGTGTGTGGGTGTTTGCGTGTTTTTGCGTGTGTTTGTGTGTGTGTGTTTCCTTTCATAGGTCAAATTTGACTTTGACTTTGCTTATGTCTAACTTTATTTACTTATTTATTTATTCATTTATTCATTTATCTATTTATTTGTTTATATATTAATTTGTTTACATATTCATCTATTTATATATTCATATATTTATATTTTCATTTATATATTTATTCATTTGTTTATTCATTTATTCATTTAAAACTAATCTGTTAATTCATCTATTAGTTGTTTATTTATCTATTTGTTTATCAACTTATGTTATTCTTTAAAATGTTATTTAATTTATTCTTTTATTTATTTATTTCTCTTTTTGTTCCATGACTCAACACATTTGTTCTTCAGTTGTTTTTTTTCGTCTATTCTGGATTTTCTTTCGTCCCACATAAAGAAATCTTCAACTTAATCATTTCACAGTGTTTAAGGTTTCAGTTCCATCACCCATATCCATCACCACCTATCCTCCACATCCATAAACTTATCTAACATTTTCTTAAAACAACCTATAGTTTCAGCGCTCACTAACTACTTGATTACTAAGTCTAAAATTGTCCAATTTAAATCCGTTACCGCGAGTCCTGCCCTGTTTTCTTAACATGATGACCTTGTTCACGTCACCCTTGTTAAAACCTTTGATCCACTTGAACACCTCTATTTGATCACCCCGCACTCTGCAGATTCTGTTCTTTCTAGTTTTTCTAGTTTCTTATGTGGGTTGTCACTTTTCCCTCTTATGATGAATATACAGACGTGTATGTAAATATGTGGTGTGCACAGTGTATGTATACACATGTTTATGTGTATGTACAAGTAAGAGATGGATGGGTAGATGGATATATAGATTATAGATGGATATATTTGTAGATGGATAGATGTGTAGATGGATATATTGATAGATGAATAGATGGGTAGATAGATGTATAGATGCATAAATGGATAGATGAATAGATGGGTAGGTGGATAGATTGATAGAGGGATATATAGAAGGATAGATAGATGGGTGAATAGGTACATAGATATCAAGTCAAATAGATAAATAGAAAGAGAGAAAGTTAGAGAGAGAGAGAGAGAGAGAGAGAGAGAGAGAGAGAGAGAGAGAGACATGTATGTACACCATCATAGTAAGCACCTGGCCTGGCGTTGAACACTGCCATAGCCATAACAATAAGCTTTGTATGGCACTGTATGCATAGGCACGGATCGGGTGCCAAGCGAGTACAGTGCCACATTCTGTAGGGGTTTATGATCCAGCGGCCTGGAAACTGGAACTTCGGCTCGAGGCCGCGTTCCATAAGGTCTCTGGAACCCCTGGTGGAATCATCAGAAGTGCGCTGGGTTCGCATTTGCTTTGCTGTGGGTTCGAATCCCGCACTCCTCTCCGATTCCCACCAGTGACTGTTAGTTACCTGTCCCCCCAGCTGTCCCTAAAGCGCGTCATAGGGCAAAGGCGACGGCTTCGGCCGCAACTACTCAGCGCCTCATGGCGTAGGATCCTCACCTTCTCTTCTGAAAACGCAATTGCCCCTAAACCGATATATAAAGGTGGGGAGCCTACGCCATGAGTCGCTGAGTAGCTGTAGCCTAAGCCCTCGCTTTTGTTTCGTGAGCTTTTTGGAATATTTGGGGGAATCGGATAGAAGTGCAGGACTCGAACTCGCGACTAGGATTACACTAACAGTATGTTCATATGAATCTGCTTGTGTATATGTAAGATTTTATGTATATTTCTGAGTGAAGGGAATCCTGCCGAATTATAGAAATTAAAAACGATAAAATAAAAAATAAGATAGAATAGGAAGAAGAGGAGAATATTCTCCCCATTCGTCATACGTATACACACACACACACACACACACACACACACACACACACACACACACACATATATATATATATATATATATATTTATATATATATATATATATATATGCATATATATCAGTCATACGAGCTCTGAGCTCTCTTCCGGGAGGGAAATAGCTGTTGATCACGAGTCCAACACGTGATCCAAAGACCATGGTGAATCATACACACACACACACACACATTATTTATCTATTTGTTTATTTTATCTGTTCAATTATTTATCTATTATTATTATTATTATCATTATTATTATCATTATTATTATCATTATTATTGTTATTAATTTTATTTTATTATTATTATTTTATTATTGTTATTATTATTATTGTTATTATTGTTATTACTATTAGTATTACTATTATTGTTATTATTATTATTATTATTATTATTATTATTTTTATTTTTATTTTTTTTTATTCTTATTTATTTGTTTATTTATTCATTTATTTATTGTAACAATCACCCACATCAGCTTGTTCCTTTCCTCCTGTTTCTGTTTCCTCCTCGCTGCTGATGGACTCGACTGGCTGTTCCATGCAACAGTCATCCTTCCATTTTGCACTTAGTAAATATGCTCTCCAGGCATCCGTTCAAGCATATGCCTTCTGTGTACACGTATGTACACACACATGTGCGCATATGTGTACACACACACACACGCACACGAACGCAAATATGTATGCTTACACTGGCAGGCAGACAGACGAATATAAAGAGAAACATACAGGCATAACACGTGTGTACACACACACACACACACACACACACACACACACACACACACACACACACACACACACACACACACACACACACAGCATGCATTTGAGTGCGTGCGTATTCGTGAGCATGTATGTTTGTACTTATATATATGTTTCCATTTATATGTATATGAAGAGCATGCATATTTGTACATACATGAAATTGTATTCAATAATCATAACAAAATTTGTGAAAATACAATATCACTCTATTAAAGTTGATATATTTGCATCTGCTTTGCTTTCATCTAATTAAGGAAGAAACGGTCTTAATCCGATCCAGCCAACTCATGTAACTTATCCCAGACCCTTCCTTAATCTCTTTCTTAATCTCTTTCTTAATCTGGAGAAAATGGCTGATCTCATCATGCAAACAGTTTCTCGCATTTTCTCTAAAGAGAACATGTCGTTTCCTCTTCCTTCTTTACGTGAGATAAGATGAAGAATTTGAAGCCCCAAGGCTTGCATTGAGAGAGCCCAGGAGAGCTAAGAAGGGCTCGGGAACCCCCAAGAGGGCTTTTCTATGCTCGGGGAGCCTCGTCTTTGCTTGTATCGCCAATGCACTTAGAGGTGTTATCCTTCCTTCGGGGCCCCTGATGCCTGTGCGCGCGCACGCGCGCACGCAATGTTGATGATTTAATTATTGACTGTCTTTTCCACATCTTTCCGCCGTTTTCTCTTCTTCTTTGAGTATGGGTTCCTTTCTCCTTTACTGTGTACACACACACACACACACACACACACACACACACACACACACACACACACACACACACACACACACACACACACACATACGGTACACATACACACGCACACATGTCACGGTGGTAGAATTCCCGGCAGCCACTACGGCGGTCCGGGTTCGAATCCAGCCCAGGGCTGAATATTTTTTAGTATCGCTGGGCTTCGACACACACACACACACACACACACACACACACACACACACACACACACACACACACACACACACACACACGAATTTATGTAATGGCCCAGGTGGTGTATATGTATACATATTTTTTTATTCATCCATCCAGGGTCATCTGGCAGATAGAAAATCGAGAGCAGAGTCCAACTCTTTCGTTCGTCTACGAGCTTTCCTCTGCGAAGTCACAAAAATGTCGACAATTTGGAGAATTTGACACCAAGAAAGATCTACTGGAATTTCCTCTTTTTCCATTTTTTTTTTTTTTTTCATTCTTATCATATTTTTAATCTCTGGGGTGCAATATTTTGTTATTGAATATATGTATGCCAGATGCGAGTGATGATTTCTGGGGATTTGGTTTTGATCATTTAGGGAAAATAGAGGGATTTGGTGTTTTGTTTGTTGAGGGCCACTATTTGGGGAAGCTTGTACGATCGTATGTATTTTTGAAAACTGACGAGTACCCTTTTTTTTTTTTTTTTTTTTTTTTGCACGGGGAATACATGACCCATCGGGTTTGTTTTTGTGGGAAAGCGTTCGTGTTTGGGTAAAAACGCGTATGTATTCATAAACACAACAGTAGTATGAAAAAAACATGAACAATATATATATATATTTTTTTTTTTGTGAGTAAATCCCCTCCTTTTTTCATTTTTCTTTCTGGGCTGGAATAATTCTTTTTTTTTTTCCAAATGGACTCGAATTTATATCGACAATGGAATCCATTTCTTGATTGTCGTTATTGTTTTTAATTGTTATTGTTTTTGTTATTTATTGTTATGTTTTCGGTGATTGTTGTTTCCTATTTTTGCTACAAAACTGTGATGGACACTATCGCGATCATCGAGTGTCAGCCCCTCAAGGCTGCACTTTCTGAAGAAGGTGAGTGCTCGAAAAAGATTTTTTTTTTTTTTTTAACATTTTGAGTTTTTGACATCGCCTTCGACTTGGAAGTAAAAAAAAAAAAAAAAAAAAAAAAAAAAAAAAATCCTTTTGTCCCGGAAGCTGCTGTGCTTGGATTGATTGGTTCGTGAACAAGCAAACAAACGTGGGGCCCGCTGTAGATTCGTACGCATCCGACCGAACGCAATCACGGCCGGATGCACAGAACGCATAGACAATCACATGCATGCAAGCGCTCAGTCTCCACATGCATGTACAATGCACATACGTATAGGCATCCACATACCTCATACGTATGCACAGGTTTGTTGGTGTGGTGGTTAGTGTCATTCCCTACTATGTTGGAGTACCGAGTTCGCGACTTACTAGCCGTTATTGTTTCCGCTTGAGCAAGGGGATGGGAGAGTTGTGTATGTAAGGACACAGCATTACCCATAGATCGGGTAATTTGAGCTCTCATTCGAGAGGGTAATAGTTATCATTCACGAGGCCAGCACGTGATCCAGTAACGTAGAGAATCAGACATACATATACATACACGCCTCCTCCTCTTCCTCCTCTCCTCTTCTTCCTTCTCCTCTTCCTTCTCCTCCTAATCTTCCCACTCCTACTCTTCTTCATACTCCTCTTTTTCCTCCTCCCACTTTTCCCACTCCTCCTACTCTCCTCCTCTTCCTCCTCTTCTTCCCCCTACTCCTTACCTCCTCTTCCCTTTCTTCACCTTTTCCTCCTCTTTCTTTCAATCCTCCTCCCCCTCCTCCTCACCTCCTCCTCCTCACCTCCTCCTCCTCACCTCCTCTTGCTCCTCACCTCCTCTTCCTTTTCCTCACCTCCTCTTCCTTTTCCTCACCTCCTCTTCCTCCTCACCTCCTCATCCTCATCCTCACCTCCTCTTCCTCCTCACCTCCTCATCCTCCTCCTCACCTCCTCTTCCTCCTCCTCACCTCCTCTTCCACTTTTCCACCTCTTCTTGCTGTTCCTCTTCCTCTTCCTCTTCCTCCCTTTCCTCCCTTTCCTCCTCCATCTCCCCATCTCCTCCTCCTCCTCTTTTCCCCTTTTTCTCCCTCTTTTCCACCTTTTCCACCTCTTCCTCCTCTCCCTCCTCTTCCTCCTCCTCCTCTTCCTCTTTCTCCTCCTCCTCCTCCTCCAACAGATGCAGCACAAATGGACAAACCGATTAGCCGCCTGGGTGACGCTGAGGGGGAGAGGGGGGGGGAGGGGGGAAGAGGGGGAGGGGGGAGGGGGGCTCTACGAAGGAGGAGCGAGGAGAAGAGAGGAACTGACGTAATAAACAAAGTCAACAGAAACGAATCCGAAGAGGAATATAGGGTGGAGGAGATAAAAGAGGCCAAAGGGAAATGGAGTAGGAGGAGGAGAAGGAGGAGGAGGAGGAAGAGGAAGTGGGAAGAAGGAGGAGGAGGCGGAGGGTATGAAAGGAGGAGAAAGAAGAGGAGGAGGAGGGAGAGGAGGAGGGAGTGGAGGGGAGGAAACGAGAAGGAAGAAGAGGAAAAGTAGTGAACGAGGGGGAAGAGAAGAAGGAGGAGGAGGAGTAGGAGGAGGAGGAGAAAGAGGCGGAAAGAAGAGGAGGAACATGAGGAGGAGGCGGAGATTGTTGAGTGACAATGATGAAAAGTGTAAAGAGGAGGAAGAGGAAGAGGAGGAGGAGGAGGAGGAGGAAGTTCAAATCGAAGATGTCTGAAGGTGACGACAAAGACGACAACGACGACGAAGACGAGGCGTCAAAATACACGAAAGAAGGAAGAGAGAGAGAGAGAGAGAGAGAGAGAGAGAGAGAGAGAGAAAAAAAGAGAGAGAGAGAGAGAGAGAGGGAAGAGAATGGAAGAGAGGGGCGAGAAGGATAAAGAGATTGAAAGCAAAGATAAACTAACGAAGGAGGAATGATGAGTGTTAGGGGATGGGTGGGGGTGGTTGATGAACTAGTGGAGGAGGGTGAGGTGGAGCGGGAGGAGGTGGAACGGATGTGCATGGAGAAGATAGTGATGGAAGGAAAGTCTGATGTAGAATTTTTTCATATATATATATATATATATATACATATATATATATATATATATATATACATATATTATATATACATATATTATATATATATATATATATATATATACATGTATATATATACATATATATATATACATATATATAATATATGTATATACATATATATATATACATATATATATATATATATACATATATATATATACATATGTTTATATATATATACATATTTATATACATATATATATATGTATATATATACATATTTATATATATATATACATATATATACATATATATATATATATATCACTGACACCACAGTCGGAAGAAAGAATTGAAAAAGCTAATCTGTATATTTCGATTGCTAACTGCAATCCTCTTCAGTAGTACAAAGTGGATGGAGGGTGCTATCTTAAATAACCACATCTTACAAAAGAACTATGGAAGGAGTAAATATCGCTACCCTCACTCTCTTGTGACCTGAGGATGACAAGAGGTCGGGCCAGGGGGAGGGGGGATACCAATTAACAAATTGTTTATCAATGAATAATCCTGATATTATGTCTGGGGTCTATTGACACTTCGAAATATTCATACTGGGCAGATAGTCTATTAATATATATATATATATATATATATATATATAGATATACATATATGTATACATACACACTATATTGATATATATGTATATATATATATATATATATATAATGGGTGTACATATACTGTATACATATATGTATATATATATATAATATATATATATGTATATATATAATATATATATATGTATATATATATAATATAATATATATACTCGTAAATACATACATACTGTACATACATACATACGTGCATACATACATACATACATACATACATACATACATACATGCCTTACATGCTCCTACCTACCCATGTTGTCAGCGGTCTCCCCCTTGTTCTATCTTTCGCCCCTCTCCCCCCTCTACCCCCCTGTCCCCCCGTGCCACCTGCTCGTCTGACCTGCCTATTGAACCAGCTGTCCCCCCAACCTGGTCCGGTCTAATTTGCCGGACATTCGCCTCAGGGCTCCTCCTGTCCGTTCCGTTGTCCTCGCACCCCCTGGGGGGGAGGGGGAGGAAGAGGAGGAGGAGGGGAGAGGTCCCCGAGGGGGAAGAGGACCCTCCTCCTCCTCCTTCTCTTCCTCCTCCTTCTCCTTCGCCTCTTCCTCTCTTTTTACCTTCTTGTTCTTTCTGAAATGTTTCTTATATATTTTACTGTATTTCTTATGGGTGCTTTTATTTGGTGCCCCCCCCCTACTTCCCCTCCTCCTACTCTTCTTCCGCTTCGTGCTCTTCCGCCACTTCTTCCTCCTCCTTTTGTTCTCATTTCCTCCTCCTACTCCTCTTCCTCTTCTTCCTCATCTTCCTCCTCTTGCTCCTCTTCTTTCTCTTCCTTTTCGTCCTCCACTTCCTCCTCTTGATCCTCTTCCTCCTTTTCATCCTCTTCCTCCATCTCCTTTTCGTTCTCCTTTTCTTCCTCCATCTCCTTTTCGTCCTCCTTTTCTTCCACCTACTCCTCCACCGCCTCATCCTTATCTTACTTCTCCTCTCACTCTCTTCTTCTATTACAATTTTTTTTTCTTATTCTTTCTCCTCTTATACTCCACAGCTCCTGTCCATCTCCCCTCCTCCTCCTCCTCCTCCTCGTCCTCCTCCTCCTCCTCGTCCTCCTCCTCGTCCTCCTCCCTCCTCCTCCTCCTCGTCCTCCTCCTTGTCCTCCTCCTTTATCCTTCCATCCCAAATCCCCACGCTATACCCACTCCCTCCAGCTCCTCCTCTCCTCTTCTCTCCTCTTCCTTTCCCTTTCTCTCCCTTTTCCTTCCTCTTCCTCTTCCTCTGCGCGCATTCTCCTACCAACCCAGGCCTTTCTCTCTCTCTCTCTCTCTCTCTTTCTCTCTCTCTCTCTCTCTCTCTCTCTCTCTCTCTCTCTCTCTCTCTCTCTCTCTCTCTCTCTCTCTCTCTCTCTCTCTCTCTCTCTCTCTCTCTCTCTCTCTCTCTCTCTCCTTGCTCTCTCTCTCTCTCTCTCTCTCTCTCTCTCTCTCTCTCTCTCTCTCTCTCTCTCTCTCTCTCTCTCTCTCTCTCTCTCTCTCTCTCTCTCTCTCTCTCTCTCTCTCTCTCTCTCTCTCTCTCTCATCTCTACATCTTTCATCTCTCTATCTCATCTCTCTTTCATCTCTCTCCTTGCTCTCTCTCTCTCTCTCTCTCTCTCTCTCTCTCTCTCTCTCTCTCTCTCTCTCTCTCTCTCTCTCTCTCTCTCTCTCTCTCTCTTCCTTTCTTTCTCTCCCCTCTCCCTCTCCTCTCTCTTTCTCCCTCCCTCCCCTCCCTCCCTCCCTCCCTCCCTTACCCCCCTCCTTGGCCCAATCTGCCCACTCTTTTTTTTTTCCTAACTGATCTATTTTCTCCCCTCTTGTGTCCCCTCTCATCTCTTCCCCTCCCCTTAACCTTCACCCTTCTCCTCCCCTTCCCCTTCCCTCTCCTCTCCTCCCCTCTCTTCTCTTCCTCTTCCCCCTTGTCTCCCCTTCCCCCCATCCTCCCCTACCACTTCCCCTCTTTCTTCCCCTCCCCCTCCCCACCCCTCCCCTCTTCTCTCCTCTCCTCCCTCCCCTCTTCTCTCCTTTCTTCCCTCCCCTCCTCATTTCCCCTCTCTTTCCCCTCTGAATCCCATCGCTACTCTCTTTTCTCCTCCCTTCCCCTCCCTGCCCTACTCCACTCATCTTCTCCTTTCCCCTTCCTCCCCTCCTTCTCTTCTTTCTTTCCCTCCTTCCCCTCCCCTCCCCTTACCCTTGCTCTCTCCCCTTCTTTCCTTTCTCCCTTCCCCTCTCTCCCCTCTCCTACTCTCCCCTCTTCTATCCTCACCTCACTACCATCCATCCCCTTCCCCATTCTTCTCCTCTTTCTTCCCCTCACCTTCCCCACTCCCTCCGTCCCTCTCCCCTCCCCTCCTCTACCCTCCCCTCCCCTCCCCTCCCCTCCTCTCCCCTCCCCTCTCCTCCTCTCCCCTCCCCCCTTTCCCTACTTTTCTATCCCCCCAGCTTTCTCCTCCTTTCCCCTCTGTTCACCTTCTTTGCCCTCCCCCCTTTCTCCTCTTCCCCCTCCTCCCCCTACAGTTCCTTTCTAAGTTGTTCAAGCGAAATACTCAGTACATCTCATCGTCATTATCATCGTCATCATCATCCTCATAATCGTCATAATCATCGTCATCGTTAATGTCATCGTAGTCAGTGTCATCGTCATCGTCATCATCATAGTCATCGTCATCGTCATCGTCATCGTTATTGTCATAGTCATCATCGTCATCGTCATCGTAATTGTCATCCTCATCATCGTTATCGTCATCGTAGTCATTGTCATCGTCATCGTTATCGTCATCATCATAGTCATCGTCACAGTCATCGTCATCGTCATCATCATTGTCATTATCATCATCGTCATCGTCATCGTCGCTGTCGTCACCATCATCGTCATAATCATCATCGTCGTCGTCATCATCATCATCGTCATCATTGTCATCGTCATCATTATCATCACCATCACCATCACCATCATCATCACCCTCATCATCATCGTCATCATCATCGTCATCATCAACGTCGTCGCCGTAGTCGTCGTCATCGTCATGGTCATCATTATCATCATCATCATCATCATCATCATCATCATCATCATCATCATCATCATCATCGTCATCGTCATCATAGTCGTCGTCATCGTCATCGTCATCGTCGTCGTCGTCCCCCATTTTCTTCCCACGGAAAACTTTGGCCGATAGTGCGGTTAATCTGCCCGGATCTACTCGCCCGGGGCGTGCGTGCGCGCGCGCGCGTGCGGCAACAAAACCCAGAGTGATTAATTAAGTCGAATAGCTTTGGTTCACTCTCAGAGCTCAAGTTTACCTGCAAATCTCTCCCTCCCCCCCCTCTCTCTCTCTCTCTCTCTCTCTCTCTCTCTCTCTCTCTCTCTCTCTCTCTCTCTCTCTCTCTCTCTCTCTCTCTCTCTCTCTCTCTCTCTCTCTCTCTCTCTCCATCTATCTCCCTCTCATACAAAAATACATAAATAAGTCCATATATATATATACATATATATATATATATATATATATATATATATATATATATATATATATATATATATATATATATGTGTGTGTGTGTTTTGTCCATACGTAAGTATATACTTGTCCAAATGCAATGCTGGTTTTTAAGAGTACATACAACAAGTATTATTTTCATTTTTTCTTCACTCAGACACGAAGAAAGAGTGTAACTAAAGAGACCCAGAATAAATAGATAAATGAATAAATAGATGAATAAATAAAACATATAGATAAATAGATTAATTAATTATTTAATAAATAAATAGATAGATATAAAAGAAAATAAAAATAAGTGAATAACTAAATAGATAAGCAAAGAAACAAATAAATAGAATAAGAATAAATGAATAAAAAAAATTGACAATATCTCTATACTGAGACTTACAAAAAAAAGAGAAAGAGAGAGAGAGAGAGAGAGAGATAATTGTACTGAAGATGTTAAACACCCCTAATTACTCTCTCAGGCCTTCTCTCTTCTCCTAAGACAAGCAAACGTTTATTTGAACGTTTCCGACAAGCAAACTTTTATTCGAATTTGTCCGACTAACAAACGTTTATTTTGAACGTTTCCGGAAAGCAAACCTTTATTTGAACGTTCCCCAAAAGACAAACGTTTATTTTGAACGTTCTCCAACAATCAAACGTTTATTTTGAACGTTTCTCCGACAAGCATATGTTTATTTGAACGTTTCCCGACAAGCAAACGTTTATTTGAACGTTCCCCGACAAGCAAACGTTTATTTGAGTAAACAAACGAGGAAGTTGTCGGACTCTTTAAGAAGCTTTGTCGACGGAGAACCAAAGACTCAGCTGTGTCTGAAGACAAATACACAATTTTATTTTTCCAAAAACAAGAACCCAATTGGAAGACACTTTTTCCCACAGTTATCTGAGGACACATGTGGAGCGTTGGGGGTCGATCTCGCCTCGCAAGAGTAATAGTTGTAGATACGAGTCACCATACATAATGCATGGATTTATGTATGCATACATACATACATTTATACATACATATATGTATACATATACACATACACTCATACATATATACATACATACATATATACATACATGCACACATACATACATACATATATCATACATACATACATATCTACACACATACATACATATATACATACATGCACACATACATACATACATATATCATACATACATACATACATATCTACACACATACATACATGGACACCCACATACATACATACATACATACATACATATATACATGCATATATACGTACGTACATACATATGTATATACATACATGCATACATACATACATATATACATACATATATACATTCATACATACATATATACATATATACATACATAAATACATACATACATACATACATACATACACATTTACATGCATACATACATACATACACACATATACATAGATTCCCCTTCACATACTCTGATCCTTTCGGGGTTAGGACTAAACCACAGTCTCAGGGTCTACAGGACTTGGCTGTAGATGCAGAGGTCTTCATCTCTTCTCCCAAGATGTCGTAAGACTCCCTCCTTTCCATATGTGGCTTCTCCGAGTAATGGTCACACTACTCGAGATCCAGAAAGGCCCCGCCAAAAATAAATAAATAAACGAATAAATAATAGAAGATAGATAAACAAATAGAAAATAAATAAATGTATAAATGAATAAGTAAATAGATGAATGGATAAATAGATAAGTAAGTGAATGAAAAAATAAATTAATGAATAGATAAGTATCAAATGAATAAATGAATTAATAAAAACAATGAAAAATAAGTATTTGATAAGTGATCAAATAAATAAGTAAATAGATAAACAGACTAAAATGAATAAGTAGGAAATAAATAGATAAATAGATAAGTAAATGAATAAGAAAATAAATATATAGATAAATAAGTTGGAAGCCTGTATAGGGCTAGATGGTGTGAGCGCACGCGCGCGCACACTCACACACACACACACACACACACACACACACACACACACACACACACACACACACACACACACACACACACACACACGCACACACCTCGTGACGCAGTGGTTAGAGTTCTAGCCTGCCACTACGGCGGTCCGGGTTCGTATCCCGCTCAGGGCTGAAATAATTTCAGTATCGCTGCGCTGCGGGTTGTTACTCCAACTCTCGTGGGCAGGGAGTTGGGTGTGTGTGTGCGCGTGTAAGGTCACAGCATTACCCATAGATCGGTCATATGAGCTCTGAGCTCTCATCCGGGAGGTTAATAGCTGTCGATCAAGAGTCTAACACGTGATCCAAGACCATGGTGAATCACACACACACACACACACATACATTGTGTTCATCTGTTTCTCTTTCTTTATCTCCTTTGTTCGTTGATAGAATGGCTCCCAGTGGGCATCGACCGTTTTTTATTTCTGACCGTTTTTTATTTATTTCCCTTTCGTTCGTGTATCAAGTTTTACAATTTTGCATTCATCTCTCTTTGTCACTCCCTGTGCCTCTCTCTCTCTCTCTCTCTCTCTCTCTCTCTCTCTCTCTCTCTCTCTCTCTCTCTCTCTCTCTCTCTCTCTCTCTCTCTCTCGCTCTCGCTCTCTCTCTCTTTTCTTTCCCTCTCTCTCTGTTACTCTCCCTCCCTCTTCCTCCCCCCCCTCTCTCTCTCTCTCTCTCTCTCTCTCTCTCTCTCTCTCTCTCTCTCTCTCTCTCTCTCTCTCTCTCTCTCTCTCTCTCTCTCTCTCTCTCTCTCTCTCTCTCTCTCTCTCTCTCTCTCTCTCTTTTCTCTAACTCTCTCCCTCTTCCTCTCTTTTCTCTCTTTTCTCTGTCTCCTTTCTCTTCTCTCTCTATTCTCTCATTTCTCTCACTCTGTCTCCTTTCTCTTCTCTCTCTCTATCTCTCTCTCTCTCTGTGTGTGTGTGTGTGTGTGTGTGTGTGTGTGTGTGTGTGTGTGTGTGTGTGTGTGTATGGGTATTTGTGTGTTTGTGTCTGTCCTCGGTAAGTTTGCTACACGTAAAAGGTTTTAGAGATGTCCCGAATACAATAACTATTGAATGTAAGGCAATAAACAGTGATTTTATGCTTATTTCTCTCAAATAAAAAGAATCTATAAAGTTATATATGTATGTCACTGGTACTGATACCATTAGCGTTATAATCATTATTGTAGTTATTATTTTTGTTGCTTGCTGTTTTTGACATTTGTTTTTATTATTATCTCAGATTATTGTATTTGGGGATGGTTGATGGACGCCCCGCAAAAATATAAAATCCAAGAAAGAAATATAACCCTATTCGAAAGCACGCCTACATCTATACGCCTATACATATAATCTATGTATATATGCGTACATGTGTATATATACATATGCATACATAATATATACATATATGTACATATGTAATTATATATATATATGTATATTCTATACACAGTGTATATGCATCTGCACACATTGTTGTCCGATTCTTCCTGCTCCATAACACTCCGTTTTATTTATTTATTTTTTTTCATTCTTTATCTATTTTTATTCTGTCTCTTTTCTTTGAGTTTCCACTTGACATATACCTTTGTTGTGCTTTTGGGAGGTTTTGCATGTCTGGATCTCGTCGGTTTCTGGTTCAGGTTGTCAAAAAAAAAACAAAAAAAAAACGATGTCATGTCTTGGTGTGGTGGACATTGTGTTGGCTTTTGTACACAATTTCGCGCAGGCTGCAAGCGCGTGCACGCGCGTGCAGGCCTTAGTGCTCTTATACAAGCACTTCCTCATGAAAGCATATATACAAATATTCATACATGTATACATGCATATATGCATACATACATCTATACATAAATGCAGGCATACAAATACATAAGATCTGGTATATATGTATATATATATATATATATATATATATATATGTGTGTGTGTGTGTGTGTGTGTGTGTGTGTGTGTGTGTGTGTGTGTGTGTGTGTGTGTGTGTGTGTGTGTGTGTGTGTGTGTGTGCAGTGTGGGAGTAATCTCCAAGAAAGAAAATACTTGAGAATGCAAAACCTTTTTATATATTTACATCTTTATTGTTTAAATGCAGAAGAAGGTCCTCTGAAGAAGACCAAGGTGGTCGCAACGTGTGGAAAGAGTACAGTGTGTCTCAAAAAGACGTAAAGGCTTCAGAGTTTGGAAGAGTCTGAAGATTTTGGACATTTCTTTACAAATCGAGTTACATAAACCATAACCTTGATAGACAAATTAATCAAACTGCATGTTAATGTAACCTACTGAGCTACATTGGAACAATGCAAAAAACATATGTATACAGATATATATATATATATATATATATATATATATATATATATATATATATATATATATATATATAATGATAATTTTAAAGAATTAATAGATTGAATAAATGGAACAAAACGCGATTTAATTAATCTATATTCTAAAATAGCCTATTGGGCCGTATTGGAACAATGTAAAAAATAAATAAACAAATAAAATGATTGAATAAATGAGTCAGTAAATTACAATCCTTAACTGTATATAGGATCAATCCACGAAACCACTTTGGAAGTTTCCGTAGATGAAAATAATCACAGCAGTTCCATCTCACTTTCCAAAATCTTCCTCTTCCTCCTCCTCCTCCTCTCCTCCTCCTCCTCCTCCTCTTCCTCCTCTTCCTCCTCCTCTTCCTCTTCCTCTTCCTCCTCTTCCTCTTCCTCTTCCTCTTCCTCCTTCCCCTTTTCCTCCTCTTCCTCCTCCTCTTTCTCTTCCTATTCTTCCTCTTCTCCTCTTCCTGCTATTCTTCCTCCTCCTCCTCATGTTCCTCCTCTCCCCCTCCTCCTGTTCCTTCTCCTCCTCCTCCTCCTGTTCCTCCTTTTCGTCCTTCCCTTTCTCCACCTATTCTTCCCCCTCCTCTTCATCTTCTTCCACCTCTTCTTCTTCCTCCCCCTCCAGCTCCTCCTCCTCCTCCTGCCCTCCAGGTAGACATCCCCTCCATTCTCCATTCTCTTCTTAACTTGTGCCTTTGAGTAGTTGGATGACTTGTTCGTCTTGGACTCACCAACCCTCCCCCCCTCCCCCTCCCCCCCCCTCTCTCTCTCTCTCTCTCTCTCTCTCTCTCTCTCTCTCTCTCTCTCTCTCTCTCACTCTCTCCTCTCTCTCTCTCTCTCTCTCTCTCTCTCTCTCTCTCTCTCTCTCTCTCTCTCTCTTTACTTTATCACTCTATCTCTCTGTTTGTGTGTGTGTGTGTGTGAGTGTGTGTGTGTGTGCGCGCTCGCTCGCTTGTTTGCGTGTGCATGTGATTCACCATGGACTTGGGTCACGTGTTAGGCTCGTAATCTACAGCTATTTCCCTCCCGGAAGAGAGCTCAGAGCTCATATGACCGATCTGTGGGTAATGCTGTGACCTTACACGCACACACACACACACACACCCAACTACCCGCCCACGAGAGTTGGAGTAACAACCCGCAGCGCAGTGATACTGAAATAATTTCAGCCCTGGGCGGGATTCGAACCCGGACCGCCGCAGTGGCAGCCGGGAACTCTACCAACTGCGCTACTAATTGTGTTGTATTTGTGTGCGTGCATGTGTGTGTGTGTGTGTGTGTGTGTGTTTGTGTGTTTGTGTGTGTGTGTGTGTTTTGTGTTGTGTGTTTGTGTATATATGTGTGTGTTTGTGTATGTGAGCGTATGTATATGTATGTAAATACATGTATGTATGTTTGTGTGTGTTTGTGTTTGTGAGCGTGAGTGCATACATATGTTTATGTGTATTCTATGGTGAGTGAGTGCATATATATATGTATATACGTATACATGTATGTATGTCTATATGTATGTGTATATTTCCATACACCATGTTATTTGTCTTCTTTTCTCTTTTTTTTTTTTGGGGGGGGGGGAAGGGGAGGGGAGGAGGGGGCGTCTTTATGACCTACGAGCCTTCTGTCTTCAATTTACTTTCTCTCTTTTTCCATCCGCCCTTTGCTTTCTTGTGTCTCTCAGGCCGCATGGCTCCTCGAGACGCGGTGGCTCATAGTTATTACCCTCTGTGTCAACGCGGCTCGCTCGTTTGTCTTTATTTTCACTTTTTTATTGTTTTGTTTTATTTCTGTTTTGTTTCGTTTTGTCTTGTTTTGTTCCTAAGTTGTTTGGTTTTGTTGTATCTAATTTTTTTTTTTTCTTTTTTGTATTTTCTGTTTTATGTTTTATTTCATTTTTATTTATTTTTATTTATTTTTTGTTTAATTTTTTTTTTTTTTTTTATCATTCTACTTTATTTTATATTAAATTAATTTCAGGCTACCTGGAACTTTCCTCAAATCAACTTCCTGAAACTTCTGGAAGTATTTTTCTCCTGACGGGTACAACTCGCCTCCCCCTCCCCCCCCTTAAACCAAAAACCCAAAAATTCGTTGTTTCCTCTTGAAGACTTTCGCTATAGAGTCGATTTGTCTCACCTTCCCTCCTTCCCTCCTTCCTTCCCTCCTTCCTTCCTTCCCTCCTCCCCTCCTTCCTTCCTTTCTTCCTTGTCTCCTTTCTTCCTTCCCTCCTTCCCTCCTTCCTTCCTTGCCTCCTTCTCTCCTTTCCATTTATCTTTATTCCTCCCTTCCTACCTTCCTTCTTTACTTCCTTGCCTTCTTCCTTCCTTCCTTCCTTCCTTCCCACCTTTCCTTCTTTCCTTTCCACGTATCTTTATTCTTTCCTTCCTTCTTTACTTCCTTGCCTCCTTCCTTCCTTCCTTTCCTTCTTTCCACATATCTTTATCCCTGTCTTCCTTCCCTCCTTTCCTTTCCACGTATTTTTGTTCTTGTCCTCCTTCCTTCCTTCCTTCGCCCCCTCCTTTGTTCCCCTTCTCTTGATGACTGAAACTTTCTTCAACTTCGGGTGCCACTCCCCCACCCAACTCACCCAACTCCCTTCTTCGAGTCTCAGGGCCGTCGGGCGCACCTGTGGTTCTTCTTGTCCTCCTGGGGCGGCGGTGGCTGTGGCGGTGACGGCGGCGGTTGTGTTGGCGGTTGCGATGGCGGTGGCGGTTGCGGTTGCGGTGGCGGTGACGGGTGTAGTGGCTGTACCGGTTCCGGTGGCGGTGGCGGCGGCGGTTGTGGTGGCTCTGGCGGTTCCGGTGGCGGTTCCGGCGGCGGTGGCGGTTCCGGTGGCGGTAGCTGTAACGATGGCGGCGGCGTCGGCTCCTGGAGTCTGCAGGGAGGGGGCCAGGTGGAAGACGATGAAGAAGAAGAGAATAAGGAGGAGGGAGAGGAAGTGGAGGAAGAGAGAAGGAAGAGGGCAGAGGAAGAGGATGAAGAAGAGAAGATGAGGAGGAAGAGGAGGAGGAATAGTAGGAGGATGTGAAGGAGGAAAAAGACGAAGAGGAAGAGGAGGATGAGGGAGAAGAAATAGAGAGAAATAAA
>NC_134798.1:41777894-41785394 GCF_046742065.1 Oratosquilla oratoria
TTCTTCCCCTTCCTCCTCTTTATTCCAGCTGCTCCTCCTTTTCCTCTTTCTTCCTCTTCCTCCTCTTTCCTCGCTTCTCCTCTCCCTTGTGTTTTCTCCATTTCTTTTCCCCTCCTCTTTCTTCCTCCTTTTCCTCCTCCTCCTCTTCCTCCTCCTCCTCTTTCACTTCACCACCTCCGCCTCCACCTCCACATGTTGTTCCCCTCCATCTTCCCATCTTTTCTAGCCCCCTCCATTTGCCCCCTCCCCTCCACATGGTCTCTCTCACCTCCACTTAACCTTACGTGCATTCCAGCCACCCTCTACTTTACATTCCTTTCCACCCACTTTTCCTCCTCCTCTTCCTCCTCCTCTTCCTCCTCCTCATCTTCCTCATCTTCATATTCATCCTCCTCTTCCTCCTCCTTCGCTTCCCTCTTCCCCTCTTCCCCCTCCTCTTCCTCCTCCTCTTCTTCCTTCTCCTCTTCCTCTTTCTTCTCTTCCTCCTTCTCTTCCTACTCCTCTTCTTCCTTCTCTTCTTTCTCCTCCTCTTCCTCCTTCTCATCTTTCTCCTCCTGCCGACCATCTCCTCCTATTCCTCCTGCTGAACTTCATTTTTTCCTCCTCCTTTTCCTCCACCAGTCCTCCTCTTCCTCCATCTTCTCCTTTTTCCGTTTCCTTATCCATTTCCTATTTTCTTTTCCTCATCCTCATCCTTTTCCTTTTCCTCTTCCTCTTCCTCCTCTTCCTCTTTATCCTTTTACTATTCCTTCTTGTCCTCCTCTTACTCCTCCTTCTCCTCCTCCTGTTCCACTTCCTTCCCTTCTTCCTCTTCCTCCTCCTCCTCCTCCTCTTACTCCTCCTTCTCCTCCTCCTCTTCTTCCTCCTCCTCTTCCTCCTCCTCCTCCTCCTCCTCGTCGTCGTCCTACCTGCTTCTCGCTTCCTTTACACGTTACCGCTCGTTAACGTGTTCTAGCCAATCATCGTAGAGCGTTGAGGGAAATGAGGGGAGGTGACTAAGGGAATGGGGGAGAGGAAGCAGTGGGGGAGAAGGAGGGGGAGAGGGGGAGGGAGGAGTGGGGGAGAGAGGGAGGGAGAGGAGAGACAGGAGGAGGGATAGAAGATGGGGAGAGGGGAGAGAAGGAGGAAGAGAAGGGGAGAAGGGCAGAGGGGGAGAGGGAGGGAGAGGAGGGTGAGAGGGGGTAGAGTGGAGACAGAAGGTGGAAAGAGAGGTGAGGGGAGGTGGGGAGAGAGAGGGTAGGGGTAAAGGGAGGGAGAGGGTGGGAGAGGGGAGACAGAAGGTGGGAAGGGAGGTGAGGGGAGATGGAGAGAGGAAGGGAGAGGGGGAGAGGGTGGGAGAGGGGACACAGATGGTGGGAAGAGAGGTGAGGGGAGGTGGGGAGAGGGAGGGAGATGGGGAGAGGGTGGGAGAGAATGGAAGAGGGGAGGCAGAAGGTGGGGAGAGAAATGAGGGGAGATGGGGAGAGGAAGGGAGAGGGGGAGAGGGTGGGAGAGGGGAGACAGAAGGTGGGAAGAGAGGTGAGGGGAGATGGGAAGAGGGAGGGGTAGGGGTAGATGGAGGGAGAGGGGGGAGAGGGGGGCAGAAGTTTGGGGGGGAGGTGGGGGGAAGATGACATTGCTAAGGTGACAAATTGGTGTTAGAACGCTCATGCAAGCACGGCTTTGCTCTCCCTGTGTACGTTTGTGTGCGTATGTGTACGTATGTGTACGTAGTTGTGAGTACAAGTCTTAATACGTGTAATTTAGTGCACACGTATAGGAGACGGGAATACACGTAGAAAGGAGCATTTGCACGCAAACACGCTTGTTTGTGAACATATACACGCACACTTGTATCTGGGCGGAGAAGCACACGCACGCGCACACACATACGCACACACACACACACACACACACACACACACACACACACACACACACACACACACACACACACACACACACACACACACACACACACATGTACACACACACGCACGCACATGCACACGCACACGCACACGCACGCACACACACAATAACATGTCAGGGTTTTTTTTCCAAGCTGTGTATGAGCCATTAAAACATCATCATTCATGCATGTATAAATACATGTACATGTATTTATATATATATATATATATATATATATATATATATATATATATATATGTATAAATACATGTACATGTATTTATATATATATATATATATATATATATATATATATGTGTGTGTGTGTGTGTCTATATCCACATATGTACAAATATACACAGTCAAGCCTGAAGATTTGGACATCGGTCATTCTCGAGCGGAGGAAGAGGAAGAGATGGAGAAAGAGAAGGAGGAAGAGGAGGAGGAGGCGGTTGAGGAGGAGGAGAAGGGGAAGAGGAGGAGAAGGAAAAGGGGGTAGATCAGGATTAGGATTAGGAGGAAGAGTAGGAAAAGGAGGAGGAGGATTAGGAGGAAGAGGGGCAGGGGGAGGAGAAAGAAGAGGAGAAGGAGGAAGAGAAGGAGGAAGAGGAAGATGAGGAGGAGGAAGGGAAGGAGGAAGAGGAGTGGGAAGAAGAAGAAGAGGAGGAGGAGGAGGAGGAGGAGGAGGAGTAAGAGGAGGAAAAGGAGGAGGAGGAGTAGGAGGAAGAGGAGCAGAAGGAGAAAGAAGAGGAGAAGGAGGAAGAGAAGGAGAAGGAGGAGGAAGACGAAGATGAGGAGGAGGAATAGAAGGAGGAAGAGGAGGAGGAAGAAGAGGAGGAGGAGGAGGAAGAGGAAGAGGACCAGAAGGAGGAGGAGGGGAAGGAGTAAAAGGAGGAAGAAGCGGAAGAGGAGGAGGAGGAGGAAAAGGAGGAGGAGGAGAAGGAAGATGAGGAGGAGGAGGAGGAGGAAGAGGCTTTGCTCTCACTCTCAATTTGATGGCTGGGCAGAGACGTTACAATGTATTTGGATGTATCATCCAAATGCCTTCATCCAATTGTGTGGATGTATCGGGCGGATGATGATATCCAATAGTGCAAACATACATACATACGGTAGATACATACATACATACATACATACATACATACATACATACATATATACAAACGCACATACATTATACATACATATATACATGATACATGCATACATACATGCATACAATTGTACATATATACATACATTCACACATATATACATAGATACATATATTCATAGATACATATATTCATATATATATATATATATATATATATATATATATATGCATACAGTACATACGTACATACATACATGCATACATGAATATACACCTGTATACATTTATACATACATATATGCATACAATGATACATGTAAATAGATACATACATACACTGCATGATATAACATACACATCCACAATAAATTACACACAACCACTCAAACACACACACACACACACACACACACACACACACACACACACACACACACACACACACACACACACACACACACACACACACACACACACACTCACACTCACACACAAACGTACCCTTGCAAGAACACGCTGTTTGATGCCAGAAGGCAGCGAAGCGAAGCGATGCGAAGAAAGAGGGAGAACAACTGTCACCAACGCCAAGCTGAAGCCGGTACAGGGAGCCAGACAGAGAAAAAGAGAGGCAGAAAGAAAGAGAGAAAAAGAGAGTAAGAAAGAGAGAGAAAGAGAGAAGAGAAGAGAAAACAGAGGAGGAGGAACGAGAGAGGACGGAAAAGTGGAAAATAAATATATATATATATATATATATATATATATATATATACATATATATATATATTTGTTGACAGTCATGTGCATATATACAAACTCGTTTACACATACACGCATATATATGAGAAATAGAGAAAGAGACAGAAAAAGAGAGAGAGCGAGAGATAGCAAGGGAACAGGAAAATGGACAGCCAGACAATCGGACAGACACAAGTTAAATCGAACCGACGACAATAATAATAATAAAAAAAAAATTATATTGAACCAGAATGACTATTCCATCTCTGATTGATGGAACTTTTTTTAATAGCCTGAAGCTCGGTTCCTCTAACTAGCCTGAATGATTGCACAGGAGGTGAATTAAAGTGCGTGACCACAAGAAAAAGCGGTTCGATTAAGGGCCAATGGCATTGTGAACCCTTTGTTGCTGGTTTACAAAGGTCATTCGGAAGCTGTTACGAACCAAGGACGCCTAAAGAATGATTTCCTAAATTGTGGGTTTTCCGAACCGTGGATTTGGTTCGGG
Source organism: Oratosquilla oratoria (assembly GCF_046742065.1). Taxonomy (NCBI): domain Eukaryota; kingdom Metazoa; phylum Arthropoda; class Malacostraca; order Stomatopoda; family Squillidae; genus Oratosquilla; species Oratosquilla oratoria. The sequence goes on from NC_134798.1 coordinate 41,782,130, forward strand.
AGAACGCGTTGAACCGGTCAGCCTGAGACGGTATGTGCATGTTATGAGAATGAGTGCATGATCATGAGTGGCGTTAATGGAATGGTATGGTCATTTCATGAGGGTGGGTGTATGGACATAAGTGGCTTTCGTGAGATAATATGGTCATGAGAATAGATGCATGACTCATAAGTGGCTTTCATGAGATGGTATGACTATATCATGAGAATAGATGATCTCCAGAGATGGTATGGACATGTCATTAGAACAGTTGCTTGATCATAAGTGACATTCATGGGATGGTATTGTTATGTCATGAGAATAGATGCATGATTTCAAGTGGCCTTCATGAGATGGTATGGAACATGTCATTAGAATAGTTGCATGGGTTCTAGGACAGTTTGATACTGGACACATTGATACCGGACATTTTGATACCGGGCATTTCGCTACCGGACATTTTGTGACTAGGATATTTCACTACCGGGCATTTCGATATCACTATATTTATATATATAAATATATATATATGTATATATATACATATATATATATATATATAAATTCATATATATATATATATATATGAATATATATATACATATGAATATATATATATACATATATATATTATATATATATGTATATAGTATATATATATATATATAAGGCATGAAACCAATTTATGTACTAATAGTAAGGAGTTAAAAGTACAAATTAAAAAACTTTAAACAGACTAAAAAAATATTTTGTAAAAAACATATTACAAGTCTAATGAAAAAAAGACGAGCAACAATATTATCTAGTTAAAAATGTTTAATGTTATGAACAATGCCACGAAGATATAAAAACCAAATTATGTATTAAAAGTAAGGATATAAAAGTACAAATTTAAAAAATATAAACAGACTAAAAAAAATATGTAAAAAACGTATTACAAGTATAATTAAAAAAAAGATAAGCAACAATATTATCTAGTTGAAAATGTTTAATGTTATGGGCAATGCCACGAAGATATTGGATTTTATTTGAAGGGTCATACTGTTCTAGCAATTTCTTTTATACGGTGATTGGCGTCCCTGTATTTTTTCTTTGAGGTTACGCTGTCTCCACGATTGAGATGGGCAATTCTTGTTGCACTAAGATAAGAGCCTCTTCATGTTTTAAAGCAGTTATAAGGGACCAAATATTAGGATGCACATTTGTCACGGAGGTTCTTAGTGCATTATGAAATCCTTCAACATAGTTATTAGTGCGTGGCATACCATTTTCAGTGCGTTCATGAACATTCCATAAATGAATAGGGAAGACTGGCTCGACTCTTCGCCTTCGTTGGCCACGACCTCTCATTCCTCCAATATAATATGTTTCGAAATATGAAACAAGCTCTTGGGGAAAATCGTCGTCATCAGTTAATTCTTCGTCAATGGGAAGGAAAGCAAGTGCGGATAAACATCTCACTTTTAAACTAAAATCATCATCTTGGTGATATTGCTGTTTAAAACCTATTGTTACAACTTGTTTGTACATATTTTGTGAGAAGTGAAATAGGCAACAGGTAACATCTGAACTAGGGAATATATCTAATAAAATATTGATGGCCGCTTTTTCAAAATCCATCATCAGAGTGGCAGGTTCAACATTATGCAAGAGTTCTTCTATAGTAGTAAATAGTCTATTGTAAGTATCTTGTGTCTTATTTGGCAGCAAGGCGAACATTCTCGGAACACTAATGTCGTTGTCTTGAATATGTAAAGTGTACAGTTGATAATAAATAATTGGGCTACACTTAAACGTTCCATCAACAGCCCAATTTTTGGCTCTTATGAGTCAGTTGCAATTATTAAAATTCTTTCAGTATCATGTTCGCCACTGTCAAACTGTAGCCACTTCAGGCCATTATCAAGGTAACAATACTGATCAGGAATCAAATAACCATGCCGTACCTGAGGTATTGGTGGTACATTATCTTCTACTTGTCTCCAACGCCTGATACTACGACTCAATGATAATACTGAAGGTAATTCTGAAATAGCACATACATTCAGATTTTGGGTTTCTTTACATATTATAGTCCGAAGAGCATCTTGTGTAGATCCAGACATTATTTTCATTTGATGATGTGCTACTTTTGATTCCACTCTTGCTGCTATTGCACTGTGATTATGCTCACCTACAGTCTTAACGATTTTGTTGTCACCATCACCAACATAGGTGTGTACGCGCACTGCCAATACTGTTTGGAACCATCCTTATTAGTTTTGTGTTTATCATATATATAGTTTAGATCATCTACTAATTCTTTCCATTTTTAGTTGAAGCAATTAGACGAGGCATGGGTGATACAATGAAAATATATATATTTATCCGCAAATACAGCAGCCGTAGTTGATAGCCAAGCGTTAGTAATAGACTGAGAGATGCAGCAACCGTAGTTGATAGCCGAGCGTAAGTAGTAAACTGAGAGTGATACATACATTATTTAAACAACCAAATACAAGAACAGTATGGCAATTATTTAAACAACAAACTACAAGAACAGTATGGCGATTATTTAAACAACCAATTACAAGAACAGTATGATAGTTATTTAAACAACCAATTACAAGAACAGTGTGGCACTTAAAATAAACTCCAATATCTTCGCGCACACACATATATATATCTAGTGGTATCGAAATGCCCGGTAGTGAAAAATCCTAGTCACAAAATGTCCGGTAGCGAAATGCCCGGTATCAAAATGTCCGGTATCAAAATGTCCAGTATCAAACTGTCCGGTCACCAGTTGCATGATCATAAGTGGCCTTCATAAGATGGTATGGCCATGTCATGAGGATGTATGCATGATTTCCAGTGGCGTTAATGAGATGGTATAGTCATGTCATGAGAATAGATGCATGTCTTTGACGTTAATGAGATCAAAGAATCGTTCGTAGAAAAGATACATACATGCATATACCCAAGGCTTTTTCCCCCTACACGGGGGGTAGCTAAAAAGAAAAAGAAATAGAAACTATTTCCACCCATTCCATTTCCCATATATTCCACTCCCCTCCACCCTCCTCCCTCCCTCTTATCTTATCGTGGAAAAGATGAGTGCATAAAATGAATGACGTCATAAGAATGCGTGGTCGGGATGTCGATCAAGCAGTAATGTGCATGAGGGAGAAGAATGTATATACAAAGGGAATTACCAGCTTCGTGAAAGGGGCTTACAGGGAACGTACCGGCAGTATCATATCGACCGTGAGATCGTGAGATATAATATATATTTTAAATAAAAATG
>NC_134798.1:41790394-41795394 GCF_046742065.1 Oratosquilla oratoria
TAAAGGCATCTAAGAGCTTTGTGTGTTACGAGTTCGGCTTTAACCTTTAAAGTGTAGATCATCTACTCTTGGTGTCTTGGGAAGGAGAAGGAGGAGAAGGAGATTTGCATTCACAAACGTCCTTCGGGTTGTCCATCTTATATGGTGAGCTTGCCCTCCTGTGGTCTTGTTGTAAACACACTGTCCGCGCACGCACGCCAGCGCACGCAAACAAACACACACACACACACACACACACACACACACACACACACACACACACACACACACACACACACACACACACACACACACACACACACACACACACACTCTCTCTATCTCTCTCTCTCTCTCTCTCTCTCTCTCTCTCTCTCTCTCTCACACACACACACACACACACACACACACACACACACACACACACACACACACACACACACATACACACACACAAACACACACTATTCATGGATATGTCTGTATATGTGTATGATATTCATATATATATATATATATATATATATATAATATGGCCTATTTTGTGTGTGTATGTGTGTATATATATATATATATATATATATATATATATATATGTGTGTGTGTGTGTGTGTGTGTGTGTGTGTGTGTGTGTGTGTGTGTGTGTGTGTATTGTATTTCTGTGTGTGTCTTCCCATATGTTTATTAACTACCTTTTATGGAGAAGGCTTGAATATGATTACTTAAACAGAGTCATCTAGAAATACTACAAACTCTAGATTTACCCTTCCCATGGTCATAGACAATTTTATAAACCTAATAAAACAACTTGGCGAAAGTTAGATAAATACCAAAATAGATTGTAGAATATACTAGAAAATATTATCAATACTACCTACACTGACCTATGCGTTCTTACTGCTCCATTGTGTAAGCCATACCAATTATTAACATAACTTCCAAAATGTTTCGCTCACTACGTTCAGCATTACATGCACATGTCCAAACCTTTATGAAAAGAACGAAAATAGTGCAGCAAATCCTCTTTTGTGTGTGTTCAATTTCCTTACAGGAAGTTGATATGTTGGTACATAAACTGAGCCTGGAGCAGCCACCTGTGCCCTTGGTTCCAGGACAGCCAGGGCAAGTGGTGGTCACTTATGGACGTTGGGGATCGGACCGGGGTTTTGTTTATCGATAGAGAAGTTTGCAGGAGTGATATGGCAAAGGTTGGCGTGGTCGTGATAGAGGCTTTTGTCTATTCCGAATAGATGATTGATTAATTGATTCATTGGTTGATTGATTCATTGAGTGCTGATGGATTATTTTATTGATTGATTATTCATGGATTATTTGATTGAATGAATGATTGAGTGATTTGTTGATTGATTGATTGACTGTTTGATTGATTCTCTAATTGAGTAATTGATTGGTTGATGGACTGGTGGGTTGTTTAATTGATTGATTGATTGATTTATTGATTGACTGACTGATTGACGGATTGATTGTTGATTGTTGATTGGCTGACTTATTGAATGATTGATCGCATGGTCGAATGATTGATAGTTTGATTGACTAATTGATTGATTACCAACACATGATAAAGAATGTTCCTGACTTTATAACAGGCTCTTGGGTAAATAAACAAAAATGTTCAAATGAACAAATTTATGGAAAAAATGATCAAAATAATAAATGTATGAACAAAAATGTTCAAATGAACAAATTCGTGAACAAAAATGTTCAGCTGAACAAATTTATGAGCAAACATTTTCAAATGAACAAATTTGTGAACAAAAATGTTCAAATGAAAATTTTTATTAACAAAAATGTTCAAATGAACAAATGCATGAAGAGGAGAACAAATCGTAGAACAGGAGTAGCGAACCCAACTCTCCCATCAGCGTCACTTCCATTTTTGCCTCTGAGTGTTTTCGTTTATTTTTTCTGTAAATATATGTTTTTCATCATTTGGCGAAAAAGGTCCTCTTCTATGGGAAAAATACGCGGAAATAAAAGTTACAAATTTCGAAGTGGAATTTATTGGAGATTTTGATTTTGTTTAGAAAAAAAAAAATCCGAAAGAGTTCTGTGTCTATCATAGATGATATAGATACTGTCTGATTTCTATAGGAAACCTACGTTTATAGGAGGTGATACAACATCTATACTTTCACGTAGATATATTTCTAATATATTATGTATGATATAGATATATATCTGAATACGGTTCCTGTGTACGTATATATTGAGTCCTACATAGAAACTTCTATCCTACATAAATCCACTATCTATATAGAAAATATAGAAATCTGATTTGTTATACAATACCTGTGTCTATACATCTATCATTACACAGAAACTATACGGATACGGCTGGTCTTCTATAGCATTTTTGTGTGTATAGACACTATATAGATACGGCTGGCTAGTGTTTTTGTGTGTATAGCAGGTAGTATAGAAAATAATGTCCCTTTTTATGGGTCTTATATCATCATGGTATGCGACGTTGTCTACTAAGTTAGCTACACATTCCTTTATTAAGTCGATGGGCACAACAACGCCGTCGCTTAGGGCCCGTGTCGTGTCGTATCGTGTCATGTCGTGTCGTGTGCTGTGTGTCAAGACCCCCAGGGGGGTGGGGGAGGGAGGGGAAGGGGGAGTGGGGAGTGGGAGGGAGGGAGTGTTGCTTCCTTATATGGTTATGTAGTTGATCCTCATTGCCACAGTGTTGATGACACACAAACTTTTTTTTTTTTTTTTTTTCTTAAGACACCTCGTATATCAGTCCGTATGATGGTCATCAACCGGGGGATTTGTTGTCCGGGTATGATAAATGTCCGGGTGTGGACAAAAAACTCCCATCATTGCAGTGACGTCAACCGTTCTGACTAAGATCAACTGTCGCCCAACATCAGTTAAGTCAACAAAAGCGCGTTAGGGGGTGATCGAGGTTACGCTTAACTCCCTAGTTAGGGTGAGAGCTCTCTTTAGCTGAAAAGAATTGTCTGGCGTTGACTAGAATAAAATATATATGTGACGTCACAGCTTTGAAGAAGACGTTGCCAATTTTTTTTTTTTTTTTTTTTTTTTTAATCCATCCACGTTATGGACTAAAAGGTCTCCTCTGTTCATATGTTTTAATCAATCTAATTTAATTGTTAACTCGTTCGTTCATGTATGGCAGTGGATAGAACAGGATGAAGTATGTACATATATTTCAGTCAGTTTCTGAACGTGTCATGAAGCTTTATCAGTCATTTCAGCTTCAGTAATTAACTGGACTATAGTGTCCTTTATATTTGGTATTCTTTCTATCGTCAGTTTTTTTTTTTTTTTTGTCAGATTTTTTGTGTCATGTTTTTGAGTCAGATTTTTTTGAGTCAGATTTTTAGTCTAATTTTTATAGTCAGATTTGTTGATTTATTTCATTTATTTATTCATTTATTCATTTATTTATTTATTTATGTATATTTTTGTCAGACTGTTCGAATGGTCCTTAGGACCTTCCACAGCACGTAAAGATTCGAAATGAAGGGCAACGAACTGTATCTTCCTTCGAGCTGTGTGTTATAGCTCATGTTCGACAATTACAGGACGAGCTTCTAAACCTATAGATCTTGCACAAAGCCCCTGTGATCTCGCTTATAGGCATTTAGGGTATTGGCGAAGCGTTTCAGTGTAAGGAACACGATTCGAATCCCCGATCGTTAAGTGGTTCAAACCCATTTCGAAGCCCCAATCGTTAAATGGTTCGAACCCGTTTCGAAGCCCCGAATATTAAATGGTTCGAACCCGTTTTGAAGCCCCGAATATTAAATTATTCGAACCCGCTTCGAGGCCCCAATCGTTAGATGGTTCGAAACCATTTCGAAGCCCCAAATATTAAATGATTCGAACCCGTTTCGAGGCCCCAATCGTTCGAACCCATTTTGAAGCTCCGAACATTAAATGGTTCGAATGCGTTTTGAAGCCCCGAACATTAAATAATTCGAACCCGTTTCAAAGCCCCGAACATTAAATGGTTCGAACCCGTTTCGAAGCCCCGAACATTAAATGATTCGAACCTGTTTCGAAGCCCCGAACATTAAATGATTCGAGCCCGTTTCGAAGCCACGAACATTAAATTCTTCAAACCTGTTTCGAATCCTTGATGATTAAATGGTTCGAGTCCCTTTCGAAGCACCGATCATTAAATGATTCGAACCTGTTTCGAAGCTCCGATCATTAGATAGTTTGAATCCCTTTCGAAGCACCGATTGTTAAATGGTTCGAATCCGTTTCATAGTTGTTGTCATCAAATGGTTCTCCTTTTTGAAATCCTACTCATTAAATAGTTCGAACGCGTTTCGAAGCTCAGATCATTAAATGGTTCGAATTGTAGGTCTTGGGATCGAAAGAGAGACCCATTCGGGTGGTCACTGGGTGGTTATTATTGTTGTTATCATTGGGGTTTGTTGTTAGTGAAAGTAATAACGGAGGCTGCAGATGCGGCGATTGTTGTTGTTGTTTTTCTTCTTCATGTGTTTTTCTTTTTCTTCTTTTTCTTTGTTTATGTTTTTGTTGTTACTCTTGTCATCGGCATTATTATCTCTGTTATCATTATCATCAACATGTTCGTCATTATCATCACCATTATCACCATCACCACCACTATCATAATCTCCAGCACCATCATCACCATCACTATCACCATCTTCACTGTTATCATTATCATCAACATGTTCGTCATCATCGTCATCACCATTATCATCTTCACCACTATCGTAATCTCCAGCAGCAGCATCACCATCACCATCACCATCTTCACTATCACCATCATCATTGTCATTACCACCATCGTCGTCGTCGTCATCATCATCATCATCATCATCATCATCATCATCATCATCATCATCATCATCATCATCATCATCATCATCATCATCATCATCATCATCATCATCATCATCATCATCATCATCATCATCATCATCATCATCATCTTATTCAAGTATCATTAGTTGGAGTGACTCATCTCGTCATTCTGGATGTGACAAGAC
>NC_134798.1:41810394-41817894 GCF_046742065.1 Oratosquilla oratoria
ATTGGAAGGAGAAGAAGGAGGAGGAGGGGAGGAGGAAGGGGACGGGAGGAGGAAGGGGAGGGGAGGGGGAAAAGGAGGGGGACGGGGAAGGGGGAGGGAGGAGGAGATGGAGAAGATGCAGAAAGAAAGGAAGGAAAGGAGGAAGCTTCAGTGCTGGATGAGAGGAGGAAGACAGGAAGGAGGGGGAGGAGAAGGAGAAGGAAGAGGAGGCGTAGTAGAAGGAGGAGTATGAGGAGGAGGAGGAGGAGGAGGAGGAGGAGGGGACGGGCTGAAGGAAATATGAAACGGAGAAGAGGAAGGACATAAAAATGGGAAGAATACGAGGCCTTAAACGCAAGATGGCGTCCGGCCTGGGGGGGGGGGAGAACAAGGAGTGGGGGACGGGGGGGAGGAGAGTGGAAAAGGGAAGTGGAGGGAGCGGAAAATGGGTAAAGGAAAGGTGGAGGGAAAGGGAGGAAAGATGAAAAGGGGAGAGGAAGGAAAGTGGGGAGGAGGGGAAGGGGAAGGGAAGGGAGGGCAGGGAGGAGAGGAGAGGAGAAAGGAGGGGATGGGAGGGGAAGGGAGCGGACTAGAGGAGTGGGAAGGAGAGGAGAGGAGAGGGGAGGGAATGGGAGGGAAGTAGAGGAGAGGAGGAGGGAGGGGAGGAAAGGAGAGAAAAGGGGAGGGGAAGTGAGGGGAGGGGAGGGGAAGTGAGGGGAGGGGAGGGGAGGAGAGGAGAGGAGAGGAGAGGAGAAGAGAGGGGAGGAGAGAAGTGAAGGGGAAGAGAGGAGAGGAGAGGAAAGGAGAGGGGAGAGTAGGAGAGGAGAGGAGAAAAGAGGGGAGAAGATGGAAGGGGATGAGAAGAGAGGAGAGGAAAAGGAAAGGAGAGGGGTGATGAGGGGAGGAGGGGAGAGGAGAGGAGAGGTAAAGGAGAGGAGAGGAGAAGGGAAGGGGAGAAGAAGAGAGGAGAGGAGGGGGAGAGAAGAGGGGAGAAAAGGAGAGGAGAAGAGAGGGGAGAAGAGGGAAGGAGAGAGGAGAAGAAGAGAGGAGAAGAGGGGAGAAGAAAGGAGGAGAGGAGAGGAGAAGAAACAAGAGGGGAGAAGAGAGAATAAGAGATGAGAAGTGAAGGAGAGGAGAGGAGAGGAGAGGAGAGGGGAGAAGAGGATGAAACGGGAGGGGAGGGAAAGTGGAGGAAGAAGGGGGAGAGGGAGGGGGAGGGGAGGGAAAGTAGGATGGCGGGGGGTGGGGGGAGAGGGCGTTCAAGAGAGAAAATCGTTGCCCCTGAGCAAGATACAATAACGAGATTATAATCATTGAAAATATTTCAAACCATAATGGAAACAGTAATCATAGTAATAACAGCAATAATGTTGATGAAGACATTGCGATAATCCCGTTTGTCAATATCATTAGTGAGTATGACGTCGGTTTTAGCCATGATAATAAGATGATGTTTGTGTGATTGCGGGTGTGGTGGAAGAGGAGGAGGAGGAGGAGGAGGAGGAGGAGGAGGAGGTGGAGGAGGTAGTGGAGGTGGACGAAGAGAAGGAGCTTGTGGTGGTAGTGGAGGGGGAGCAGGTGGTGGTGGTGGAAGTGGAGGAGGAGGTAGTGGAGGTGGAATTGGAGGAGGTGGAGGTGGAGGAGGAGAAGGTGGAGGAAGAGGAGGAGGAGGAGCTTGTGATGGTAGTGGAGGGGGAGCAGGTGGTGGTAGTGGAAGTGGAGAAGGTAGTGGAGGAGGTGGAGGAGGAGGAGGTGGAAGTGGAGGTGGAGAAGGTGGAGGAAGATGGTGGAGGTGAAGATGGAGGTGGAGGTGGTTTCAGTAGTGGCTGTTGTGATGATGCTAATATTGGTGAACACATTCCTAACGAACTAGAAGAAGAAAAGAGGAGGAGGAGAAGAGGGAAGGTAAGAGGAAGAGTAGAAGAAGAAGAAGAAGAATAGTAGTAGTAGTTGTAGTAGAAGTAGTAGTAGTAGTAGTAGTAGTAGTAGTAGTAGTAGTAGTAGTAGTAATGGAGGCGTTAGAAAAAAAACGAGAAGAGGAAGGAAAAGGATAGAGATGGAAGAGGGATGGAGAAAAGGAGGTGGAAAGGAGGAGGAGGGGACTGGGAAAAGAGGAGGAGGAGGAGGAGGAGGGAGGACCAGATGGTGACAGGAAGAGGACGATGACATGTGTAATGTATGGGCAGAGGAAGTGTCTCCAATGGACGCAAGAGGAGGAGGAGGGGGAGGAAGAGGAGGAGAGAGTGAGAAGGAGGAGGGGAGGAGGAGGAAAGGGAGGAGCACGAGAACTGGTACGACGATAATGAGGAGGAAGAGGAGGTGGAAGAGGGAAAGGAATAGGAAGATGAGGAGGAGGAGGAAGAATGGAAATATGAGGAGGAGGAGGAGGAGGAGGAAGAGGAAGAATAGAAAGATAAGGAGGAAGAAGAGAAGGAAGAGGGAAAGGAAGGGAAGGACGAGGTGGGGGGAAAGGAGAAGGAAGATGACGATGAAAAGAAAGAGGAGGACTACGATGAAGAAGAGAAGGATGGAGAGGAAGGGGAGGAGGAGGAGGAGGAGGAGGAGGAGGAGGAGGAGGAGGAGGAGGAGGAGGAGGAGGAGGAGGAGGAGGAGGAGGAGGAGGAGGAGGAAGAGTGAAGAGGCGAATACAAAGCTAAATCGGCATAAGCAGACCTAGAGGGGAAATGGAATGAGAATACAAATTGAAATATGAATAAGGAAACATTTCCGGCAGGAGGAGGAGGAGGAGGAGGAAGAGGAGGAGGAGGAGGAGGCCGAAGAGGGGGAGGAGGAGGAGGAAAGGGGAGAAGGAGAAGGAGGAGGGGGATTAGCTGAGATAGAGATAGCGGGATACACATACACACACATACAATCACACACACACACACACACACACACACACACACACACACACACACACACACACACACACACACACATACACACACGCACACACACACACACACACACTCACACACACACACACACACACACACACACACACACACACACACACACACACACACACACACACACACACACACACACACATACAATCACACACACACACACACACACACACACACACACATACAATCACACACACACACACACACACACACACACACACACACACACACACACACACACACCACACATACACATACATAAACACATACATACATACATACATACATACACACACATACACACACACACACACACTCACATACATAAATACACAAACACACACACACACACACACACACATAAGCACACACGCGCACACATACACACACACACACGAACCCGCACACACACACACACACATTCACACACACACACACACACACACGCACACACACACACACACACACAACACAACACACACACACACACAACACAACACACACACACACACACACACACACACACACACACCATATTTTTCATAATTTTCGGATGGAAATCTCATTCCAAAGGGAGGTCAAACTCCATTTTAACAAGATCCGTTGTATAATTGTATTTCACTGTAAAATTTGATATAAATCAAAAAGAGAAGAAAAAGAGAGCTTTCGATTGACACGTCAAAGCTCTTGCCACAGTGACCTCAAATGACCCCAGACTCGATGTTCGGTTGACCTCAAATGACCCAAGCTCGATGCTCAGTTTTCAGAAGAGTTTTTATATAATTTAATCTCTGTTCTTTCATTTCCGTGGTCGACATAGCCACACTCCTCCTACTCCATCACATTGTAAGCTCTCTGGTAGACCCCAGATTCATCCCGACCGTTTCCAGACAAATAACAGATGGCAACAAGATGAGATTAGGGATAGGAAAGAAGATGAGGAGGAGGAGGAGTAGGAGGAAGGGGAGGGGAGGAGGAGGAAGTGAAAGAGGAGAAGGAGGGGAGGGGGGAGGAAGAGGAGGAGTAGGAGGAGGAGGAGGAGAAGGAGGAAGAAGTACAGGAGGAGGAAGAGGAAAAGTAGGAGGACGAGGAGAAAGAGGAAGAAGTGCAGGAGGAGGAAGAGGAAAAGTAGGAGGACGAGGAGGAGAAGGAGAGGACGAGGAGGAGGACAAGGAGGAGGAGGATAAGAAGTAGAAGGAAGAGGAGGATGGTGATGATAATGATGATGAGGAGGAGGAGGAAAGGAGGAGGAGGAGGAGGAGGAGGAGGAGGGTGTCAAGTGACGCTTAGACCATCTGCTCAGGTCACGCGAGGTCCCTGCCACAGTTATGTGCAAAAGTTTTGACCTATGCTACAATTATACAAATGTGGATTCTATTATCCCCCATTCATTATACATATATTTTATTTTTGTATGTAACAGTAATTTGGATGTGTATATATATATATATATATATATATATATATATATATATATATATATATATATATATATATATACATATATATATTTAAGAAATAATAAGCAGTAGTATACTGAGTTACATAGGATGTTCGCTGGCTGATCGGGTTAGGTAGTCGTTATTTGCAGCGAAGGTCAAAGGGATGGCTGTTCGAACCCTGCTACTGGCGAAGTTGGACCAAGGGTATGGTTTATTAAATTTTAGGCTACAAAGTCCTCTGTGAGGGGCACCATCTTAGCCTTCCGATATGGGGGAGTTTGTGACGTTAAACCATATCATCAAACCATATTAGTATACAGAGTTACAGTTACGAGAGTGCCGAGTGTATCAAGACTTTTGCGTATGACTGTATCGCCAGTGATGGTAGTGATACTGTTGGTGATTGGTCACTGATGTTGTCGACGATCCGATTACTCTTATGCCGGAACTAGTCCAGGAATTGAACGCAGATGGACAGCTGGTACTTGGCGATGGTACCGTCAGCCACATAAGTCTTGGTACCACTTCTGGAACCGGCATTTTTTTTTTTTTTTTTTTTTTTTTTTTTTTTTATAGTGTATGAGTCTTAGACGTTTAGACATGGGTTTCTTTATTATAATTTTTTATTATTATTATCATTAATAGTAGTATAATATATATATATATATATATATTCACGTGTTCATCGCTTAGAAGTTTATACAGATAATCTTTGTTTAGTGGACGTGGAATCTGGGACTTCGAAAACAAATTTTCTCATAAGGAGGCTTCCAGCAATTCCTGAGGAGGATCTTATATTTGTTGATATTTCTTTGAAGATCGCCACTCGTGCTCCTCCTCGATGTCTGCAAGGTCGAGCTGCTCCTCCACTGAGAACGACTTGTTCTCGATTCGTCTTGTTTTGTCTAGCGACCGTGGAGGTCAACCTTGGGACCTTTGTCTGCCCTTAGTCAGTTCTTGGTTGGAAGCTTGTTTCAGTCCTTGGTTACGTTGGTCAGTCCTTGGTTGGGACAATTGGACAGTCCTTGATTGAGATACTTGGTCAACCTTTGGTTAGGACAATTGTTCGGCCCTTGGATAGAAAAAAAATATCAGTCCTTGGTTGAGACAATTGGTCAATCCTTAGTTGGGACAATTGGTCAGCCCTTGGTTAGGACAATTGGTTAGTCCTTCGTTGGGACAATTAATCAGTCCTTGGTTGGGACATTTGGTCGGCCCTTGGTTAGGACAATTGGTCAGTTCTTGGTTGGGACACTTAGCCTTTGGTTGGTGCGATTGTTCAGGCCCTGGTTAGGACAGTTGGCCAGTCCTTGGTTGGAAACCGTGGTCAGCCTTTGGTTGTGACAAGTGGTCAGTCCTTGATAACCTTAATCTGTCCTTGGTTAGAGGAGGTGGTCAACCCTTGGGACAATTGGTCACCCCTTGGTTGCTACCCAAGAAAGAATGATAAACAGATTGATGAATAAATGAATATGATTTTCATAAAGATAACCCAATTACGTCGGAGACTCGCCTCTCTAGACGCAGACCCACTTTTCATGTAAGTTCCCGTCCGCCTCGTTTTGAGGAGACTCGCCTCTTTGGAGGAGCCCTTCTGTTGCAGAAACGAGACTCAGTTTTGGAGTGGCTTCAACTCTGGCAGTTACCCGGATGGCAGAGTGAGGAGTAGGAGGAGGAGAAACTATTCAAGGGAAGCAGCCAACCGTGAAACGTGAATAGTTTGGATGGGAATAGTTTGCACGAAGCGGTAAGGTCTGGCTGAGTCAGGGCTTGGCTTGTCGGGGTGTTCTTTCCCTCTCGAGACAAAGGAACGGGGATACAGATGAAGAGAATCGTCTGTTTGTGGCCATAAATGAATACAAAGATGTAAGATCATAGACGAAATAATTTAGCGCTATTTTGTTTATACCTTATCTATTTTGTGTTTTGTTTATTTTTCATTATTTTATTCATTTAGTTTTTGTGTCGATTTATTTAATTTATTTTATTTATTCTTTATTTCATTTATTTTGTTTATACTTGATCTATTTTGTGTTTTGTTTATTTTCCATTCTCTTATTCATTTCATTTTTATGTCCATTTATTTAATTTATTCCATTTATCCTTTATTTCATCTATTTAATTCATTCTATTTATTTTTTATTTAATTTATTTATATTATTTATTCATCTATTCATTTACTCTTTATTTTTACTTTTTATCACCAAAGTGAGGACGAAAAACGTGAAATTTAAGATTTTTTTTTTTTTTTAATTTAGCTAAATTGTTCAAAGAAAATATGTGTATGTTGAAGGAAAAATACTGCATCATGTAATTCATACTTTTCTTTTGTATTTTATCCATAACTCGTAAATATCAGTCAATTCTATGAACATTATCTCAGGAACTTGAATTTGTTTCTACCCTTGAAGTTAATAGCATTATCTGACGCCAAACAGGACAAAGCAAATTAAATCTGTGTCCTTGGATTGATGGGTCATCAGGATGACTTTGTTATTCTATTTCTATTGTGTTCTATTTCGTCTCTTGTTGACCCAAGACCTTTGACCTTTGACCTGATCAAGTAGCCATCCTGATGGGTCATCAGGATGACTTTGTTATTCTGTTTCTGTTGTGTTCTATTTTGTGTCTTGTTGACCCAAGACCTTTGACCTTTGACCTTTGACCCGAGCTATGTGGATGGAGACAGGGATGACCCTTCGTCCACGAGGTGCTCAAATGGGTGAGGGGCGAGGAATGTATGTAGGTAGGGGGTATGGGATGAGTGTGTTTTGATTCGGCTACCCCATTTCTAAGGGGGAAAAGCCCCTTTAATATGGATAATTTTTTTGTGTAAACTTATTGTGCTTGTATATTGATCTATTAATTGTCTTGTTAATTTCGATTTTAGCATCGACTTTTATTTGTCATATTTCGAACCCTATGATTATGTTATCATTATATTATTTTTATAAGATTTTTTGTTACTTTATTACTATGTTATCATATTATAATTTTTATATAATTTTCATTAGTTATTTGATCATCTCTGTATTTATTATTTATTTTCTGTTTATCATATACTTATTTCTTTGTTTATTTCCTATTTATTAGGAAATCTCACGCTCGCTTCAATTCTGTGGTGAGAACCATTTCGTGATTCCTTCACAACTTGAGGCTCACGCTTCGCA
>NC_134798.1:41822894-41835394 GCF_046742065.1 Oratosquilla oratoria
GTGTCCGTCGCGGACGGAGTGACTGCTCATGGGAGGGCTGATTTGTCTCGTAGCTGGGTTGTCTGGTTTGGCGGATTCTGAATGGTTTGAGGCTGGGAAGAATGGTGGGGGCTTCCTGTTGGGTGTTCAGTGTAGGTTGGCTGTATTTAATGTGGAGGGCCTCAAGGAGGGCAAGGCGGCGCTTGTCACTTTCTTGGTCTAAAATGGTGGTATTGTCCACTAGGATGGATCTGGTGATTGGAATGTTATGGGTCTCCTGAAGGTGTC
Source organism: Oratosquilla oratoria (assembly GCF_046742065.1). Lineage (NCBI taxonomy): Eukaryota > Metazoa > Arthropoda > Malacostraca > Stomatopoda > Squillidae > Oratosquilla > Oratosquilla oratoria. Next base: position 41,823,162 of record NC_134798.1, read on the forward strand.
GCTTAGGGCCTCCATTGTTAAGGTGGTATGTCAACCGTCTGGAAAGGCGAGTGGTAGTGAGTCCGATGTAGGAATCTTGGGGCGTACAGTCCCCAAAAGGACACTTAAACTGGTACACCAGACTCACACACTCGATGTCGGATGGGCGTGGGGAGCTGTTATTTTTTTCATTATAAGGTCTTTAGTCCTCTTGTTCTTATAATAAATGGCAAGTTTAATGCGGTCCATCTCGTTGGTGGGGGTCACATTGTCCTTGATGATACGAAGAAGCGCTTTCTCATCCTCCTTATAAGCGCTCGACATGTAGGCCCTATAGAACAAGGTAAAGGTATTGCCTTCTTCTACAGGAGTCTGTTGCCCTTCGTACCACTTGCTCATGACGGCCCGCAGTACACGTTGGCAGTCGCTGTTTGAGTGGCCATTGTTGACTAAGAGCTGTGTAGACCGGTCAATTTCTTTCTGGGTGGAGGTCCAACTGGAGCAATGGGTGAGGGCTCTCCTATAGAAGGACCTCCACCCAGAAAGAAATTGACCGGTCTACACAGCTCTTAGTCAACAATGGCCACTCAAACAGCGACTGCCAACGTGTACTGCGGGCCGTCATGAGCAAGTGGTACGAAGGGCAACAGACTCCTGTAGAAGAAGGCAATACCTTTACCTTGTTCTATAGGGCCTACATGTCGAGCGCTTATAAGGAGGATGAGAAAGCGCTTCTTCGTATCATCAAGGACAATGTGACCCCCACCAACGAGATGGACCGCATTAAACTTGCCATTTATTATAAGAACAAGAGGACTAAAGACCTTATAATGAAAAAAATAACAGCTCCCCACGCCCATCCGACATCGAGTGTGTGAGTCTGGTGTACCAGTTTAAGTGTCCTTTTGGGGACTGTACGCCCCAAGATTCCTACATCGGACTCACTACCACTCGCCTTTCCAGACGGTTGACATACCACCTTAACAATGGAGGCCCTAAGCGACACCTTCAGGAGACCCATAACATTCCAATCACCAGATCCATCCTAGTGGACAATACCACCATTTTAGACCAAGAAAGTGACAAGCGCCGCCTTGCCCTCCTTGAGGCCCTCCACATTAAATACAGCCAACCTACACTGAACACCCAACAGGAAGCCCCCACCATTCTTCCCAGCCTCAAACCATTCAGAATCCGCCAAACCAGACAACCCAGCTACGAGACAAATCAGCCCTCCCATGAGCAGTCACTCCGTCCGCGACGGACACCCAGGCCACAGTAACGGTCATCTGAGTGTCCTTTCCCAGTGGTCCACAGTTCCCCATCCCGCGTTCCTTTCCCCGATATTCAAAGTGTCCTTTCCCAGTTTCAGACCAGAATAACGGTAATTTCTTTGTAATCTTTCCTAGTGTTTACTTTCTGTATTTATAATCTTCCATTTCTCTGCTATTGTCACAATTGAAAATGCTAACTGTGATTAGCGAAACGTCTTGTATCCTGTTCTACCCCATTAGATGGCTTCTATCGGCAACTTGGTTTTTTTTTTTTTTTTTTTTTTTTTTTTTTTTTCTTTACCTCTCCATGCTAGAGAGATCTTTAGAAGACTTGAAACTCTTCATCGGAAACTCATCAGAGCTCAATTTGCTGTTGCATACAATTCTATATGCCTTAAAGAAAATATTTTGCCGCGTTACTCCAATATATATATATATATATACATATATATATATATATATATATATATATATATATATATACATATATATATATATATATTCTGACATTCCACAGAATAACATCAGTAGGGAGCCCTAATCACCCTTCCAGAAAAGATGAATGAACCAAATGAGTAACGATCTCAGCCCTATTGACCGAACTCATGTTTTTTACATGAGTAGAAAGGTGGGTGACCCTCACCAGGTCCCCACCGTTCATATGTATGCAGAAATGTAGGTGCATACATATCTACATATAGAGGAGGAGAGGGAAATGTGGATGTGGATGGAGCACGCAAACGCGTTTGTGTGTATGGGGACATGCACGCGCTCACACACACACACACACACACACACACACACACACACACGCACCCACCCACACACACACACACACACACACACACACAACTGTGGATTACAGTTAGTGGTCATAATATGTAGAACCAACATATCTCTTTTTGTTTATTCTTCACTAATGGGCTTTTGTTAACAAATGTGTTACTAGATGATTCCAGTATATATATATATATATATATATATATATATATATATATATATATATATATATATATATATAAACTCATGCAGAAACCAAAAATGTGGCAGACAATTTCCTCTGAAAATGGAAATAATGTTAAAGACATGTTACTAAATTATTTCAATATATATATATATATATATATATACATATATATATGTATGTATATATATATATATGTACATGCTCTCTTGCTTTCTCATGAAGAAACCAAAAATGTGGCAGGCAATTTCCTCTGAAAATGTGAAATAATCTTAAAAAAAAAAAAAAAAAAATCGTTCCCTCATAGCGATCATTGGCAACCATGCCGAGATATATCTCAGCGGCGTTGCCAGATCTCAGCGATTTTGCCAGATCTCACAGTGATTGGTTGATGGTAACTGTAATGTTTTGTCTAATGGTGATGAATGTAATGGCTTATCATGTAATATGAAAAATTTCTTATCGGTGTTTCCTCTCCTTATCGTCTATCTTATTCCTGAAAGATGGTAATAAATTCTCTATAGATGCCCATTCTTTATGGTCATGAAGCAATTTTTTTTCTTTTTTTTTCCTCGGTTCTTCAGAACCTTCTTCATATGTATCTACGATCAGGGGTTTAAAATAGGAATGGATAATTGCTTTAAGGATACGGCACTTTAATCTATACACAGATCAGATGTGTCTTTCAAGATAGGTCACAGTTTCACTCAAAGTAGGAGAGGTCACAACATAGGTCAGATTGAGTGAGGTCACAATTCCTCTCAGAGTACGAAAGGAAGTCAATTACGAGAGGTCACATGTCCTCTCAGACCAGGAGACTTCCACAGCCTCATTCTGAAGGACCGGGTACCACCTCATACTTGGAAGGGCTTGTAAATCTTCAACCTGGATATTTAGCGATTTGTGTCATTTTTCTTGTGCGTTGATTCTAACAGTAAGACAGAAACATAGCTGGAGGCTTAAACTCGGTCTGTATTCATCTGTTTGTTTTATTTTATTTATTTGTCTCTACTTATTCACTTATTCAGTTTATTTATTTATTCATCTTATTATTATTATTTCTTTTCTTTGCAGGTAAGCCAAGGCGAATGTGAATTATTTTACGGATCTTGGGCAGCTCTCCTATCCACAACTTCAAGTAAGTTCTTCAAGCTTGTTGGCTACACTGCTATTTATATGCTCCTTCCTCGCATTCGCATAGTTGTGAGTTCGAATCCCGCACTCCTCTCCGATTCCCAGCAGTGACTCTTAGTTACACGCCTGAACAGTCCCTACAGCGCATACTAGGGCAAATGTAAGGGCTACGGCCGCAGCTACTCAGCGTCTCCTGGTGTAGGCTCCTCACATTCTTCATCCTGTAGAAGGCGCTGCAGGAGAAGGTGTTCATGACCTTCCCCTCAAGGGGCGCCGTGGTGGAGGTCCACCTTGGGTGGCAAGTAAGGGACGAGGGTGAGGTTCCTCGTTTGGTGGTCGGGGGTTCCTCCTCCCCCCCCCCCGCCTACCACCGGTACCTGCCGGTAGGCTACCGGGAGTGTCGAGCACCTGGTGGTTCAAGTGTCCGGACAGGAGGGTACAGTCTCCGGTTAATTGGCAGCGAGGAGGGGGGGTGGGGTGGGGTCGGGTTGGAGGGGGAGGGGGGATGGGGTGGGAAGTGGTGGTGGAAGGTTTGTGAATAAAGGGGTAGCGGCATCGTTGTTGTTTGTTGTTGTGGTTTGCAGTTTCATTATCATCGTCATCATCGTCTCCGGTGTCATCGTCATCTTCATCATCATCGTCATCGTCATCGTCATTACCACCACCATCTCGTCGTCGTCGTCATCATCATCATCATCATCATCATCATCATCATCATCATCATCATCATCATCATCATCATCATCATCATCATCATCATCATCATCATCATCATCATCATCATCATGACCACCATCACCACCCTAACCATCACCAGTATAATTTTTCACCACCATCTCCATTATCATCACCATCATCACCACCACCACCATCATAACTATCACAATAATTACCTTCTGTTGAAACCTGTAAATAACTAAAGGGAGGGGGAGGGCAGATAGGGGATTAGGGAGCTCTAGAGAGGGTGGTTGAGGGGGGGGGGAAGGGCGGGTTGCGAGTTGAGGTTGAGGGGGAGGGAGGGAGGGAGGAGGTGGAGGGGGAGGAAGTAGTTCGAGTCCCTGGTGGTCCATCTGTTGAATGGAGAGGACTTCGCAAGAAGCGCGATCAACTTTCAAATTCTCCGAAGTCTCCTCCGTTGTCATTGGTCTTCGAGGTCTTCGAGGTGGACGAAGTTCCTTCCTTTTTATTTATCTATTCATTTATTTATTCTATTTACTTATTTGTTCATTTATCTATTCTTATTATCTTCATTTTATATATTTATTTAATTCTATTTATTTGTTTATTTATTTATTTATTTATCTATGTATCTATTTATTTTTATTAAAGAATGAGACGTTCTTCCTCTGTAGCCATGACGCGATAAGGTTCCTCAATCTCCTCCATAGCAGCCCAATCTATCAACGTCCTTCGGGAGTCAAATATTCCTTCACACTCCATATATATATATATATATATATATATATATATATATATATATATATATATATATATATATATATAATGTATATATATATATGTATATATATATATATATATATATATACACACACACTTTCAGCTTCTTGGCCTTCTGAAACCGTCTGTTCTCTCCTCTTCCTCCTCTCCTCCTCCTCAGCCTCCTCCTCACACTCCTCATTCTCATCCTCTTCCACTTCCTCTTTCTCCTCCTCCTCCTCCGCCTCCTCTTCTTCCTCCTCCTAGCATAGACCTTATGGTTTCTTGCAGCCTCGTCCATTCTTATGTTCTTATGTTCCTTTTCCTCCTCCTCTTCCTCCTCGTCCTTCTCCTTTTCCTCTTCCTTCTAGCGCAGGCCTTATAGTCTCTTGCAGTCCCCACATTCTTATGTTTTTATGTTCCTCTTCCTCCTCCTCTTCCTCCTCTTCCTAGTGCAGGCCTTATGGTCTCTTTCAGTGTTCTCCATTTTATGTTCGTATGTTCCTTTTCCTCATCCACCTCCTTATTCTCCTCGTCCTCCTCTTCATACTTCTTCTTGTCCTCCTCCTCGTCCTCCTCCTCCTCTTCGTCCTCCTCCTCTTCGTCCTCCTCCTCCTCCTCCTCCTCCTCCTCCATCTTCGTCCTCCTCTTCCTCCTCGTCCTCATCGCCCTCACCCTCCCCCGGCGGACCTTCCTGATGCCACAGGTCTTTTCATCTTGATTTAGTCCCGCGGTCTTTTCCCGGGCCTCCTCATCACACTTAACGCCTTCGCCTCCTCCTCCTCCTCCTTCTCCTCCTCCTCTTCCTCTACTTCCCATCCTCCTCCTCCTCTTCCTCCTCCTCTTCCTCTCCTTCCCATGCTCCTCCTCCTCCTATTCCTCCCCTCTTCCTCTCCTTCCTCCCCTCCTCCTCGTCCACTTCTTCCTCCTTTTCTCCTCTTCATTCCCTTCCTCCACTTCCTACTCTGTCTTCTCCTCTACTTCTTCCTCCTTTCTTTCTCTCGTTCCTTCATCCCCTCCTCCTCTCCTCCCTTCCCCCTCGTCATCCCCTCATTCCTCTTCTCCTCCTCGTCCACTTCTTCCTCCACTTCTTCCTCCTTTCCTCCTCTTCATCTCCGTCTTCCATTTCGTACACTCTCTCCTCCTCTACTCCTTCCTCCTCTCCTTCCTTCCTCCCCTCCTCCTCCCCTCCTTCCCATCCTCCTCCTCCTCGTCCTCCTCCTCTTCATCATTCAGACATGTTCCTTGTGCCCATACAAGCTCGGATGCTGTAGCAGAAATGACCTTCCAATGTAGAACAGCGAGATATAGGGGGAGAGGTGGAGGAGGGTAGGAGGAGGAGGAGGGAGGAAGAGAGGAAGAGAAGAAGAAATATGAGAAAGAGGAGGAAGATGAGGAGGAACAGGAACAGGAGGAAGAAGAGGAGAAAGAGATTGAAGGGGAGAAGGAGGAAGAGGAGGAGGAGGAAGAAAGAAAGGGAAGAGGAAGAAAGAAAGGAGGAAGGACAGGAGAAATAGGAGACCATGAGAAGAAGAAGAGGAGGAGGAGGAGGTAAAGGATGAGGAAGAGGATAAGGAACAGGAGGAGGGGAAGGAGGAGGAAGAGGAGAAGGGGAGGAGGAGGAGTAGGAGCCCATGAGAGGAGGAAATGGAGGAGGGGGTGAATGAGGAGAAATAGGAACAGGAACAGGAACAGCAGGAGGAAGAGACAGAGGAAAAGGAGAAGCACGAGGAGAAAGAGGAGAAAGAGGAGGACGAGGAGGAGAAAGAGGAAGCGAAACAGGAGGAGGAAAAGAAGGAAGGAAGAGCAAGAAGGGAAGAAAAAGGAACAGGGGGAGGAGGAGGAGAAAGAGGAGGAGGAGGAAGAAGAGGTAGAGGAGGATAAGGAGGAGGAGAAAGGGGAGGAGGAGGAGGAAGAGGTAGAGGAGGAGAAGGAGGAGGTAGAGTGGAGGAGGAGGGGGAGGAGGAGGAGGAGGAAGAGGAGGAGGTCGCCCAAGGAAAAGTCTTCTGGGAGTTGAAGGTCTCTGGAAAGAAAAGAAAATGAAGTCGCTATCGGACACCTGCCAGAGGGCGTCTGCCCGCTCGCCTTCTTTCTCTACGTGTGTGTGTGTGTGTGTGTGTGTGTGTGTGTGTGTGTGTACGTATATATGTGTGTACGTGTCGTGTGTGTGTATGTGGCGTGTGTGTGTGTACGTGGCATGTGTGTGTACGTGGCGTGTGTGTGTATGTGGCGTGTGTGTGTACGTGGCGTGTGTGTGTACGTGGCGTGTGTGTGTACGGACGTGCGTGTGTAAAGGTGTGTTTCTGTACACATGCATATGTACGTGTGTCTGTCCACACGCGTGTATGTGCACAAGAAACAATGGTCTCAAACTGTCCGGAAATAGATTCAATTTGGAAGTAGGTAGAAACAACTTTGCCAACCGTGTAGTTAATGAATGCCTTTGTGTACATGATCGTGTGTGTGTGTGTGTACCAACCGTAGATTATTTCCCGTTGACTGTCAAGATCAGTGTTATAGTGACCGGGACTGTACTACGAAAAAAATAACACATAAACGCATAGCCGAGGATTGGGTTAGAGCCCAGATACCACAAAGCCCTATTATCCCGTTCGAGCTAGTTAGGCGCTTAAGCCCCGCCCACTTTTTCCTTATAAGGACGTTGACAAAGCGCTCTACATGTAACCCTTTAATTCACGATGTAACATTCATGAGAAGTGACCCGAAGATGTACATTATCTTATGAAGACGAATGGTTTCCACCAATCAGGAAGCGGGAAGGATCAGTCTTGGCCAAGGGGGCGGGGCTTAGCTGCCAGGTTAGCGTGAACGGACGAGGGCTTCGTCGCGGGTTTCCATGACGTGTGTGGCGTACTACCCAGGGCCCGTACGCGGTACCCATATGCATACGGGAAAGGAGGGTTTGATGATAAATGAAGCTGAATTAAGGAAAGTTGAACAAGTGAGACAGCATGTCTGAAGTTGACCCATGCAGAATGTTTAACTTTTTTACTTTTTTTTTTTTTTATGGTCACTCTTATCATTATTGCTATTATCATTTAGTGTTATTATTATTTTTGTTATTATTATTATTATTATTATTATCATTATTATTATCATTATTATTATTACTATTATTATTATTATTATTATTATTATTATCATTATTGTTATTATTATCATTATTGTTATTATTATTATTATCATTATTACTTATATTATTTATATTATTATTATTTATATCATCATCATCATCATCATCATTGGTATTATTATTATTATCATTACTATTGCCATTATTATCATTATTGATATATACTGTATATATATATATATATATATATATATATATATGTGTGTGTGTGTGTGTGTGTGTGTGTGTGTGTGTGTGTGTGTGTGTGTGTGTGTTTTTGTAACGCAGCCTCGGCTGTCAAGCCATGATATGGTCAGTCTGCCCAGTCCGTATAAAGAAGAGAATCCTCGGAAGACCTCGCGGAGGTAAAAAGGCCAAAACTGAAATCAAATTAATCCAGAGGAACGGAGTCGAAGAGACAAAAGAAAAGAGAAAAGAAAAGATTACGACAAAACAGAATAAATCTGGACAAAGAGGGAAAAGAGAGGAGAGGAGAGGAGAGGAGAGGAAGTAGGAGCAATGGAAAGCGATTGAAAAAGGAAGACGAAGAAGGAGACGAGTTTATATAGAAAATAGATTTGCAACGATTGACATAAAAGATTTGCTTCCAACTTTGTCAATATGATGTTTTTTTTTTTGTCTCAGTTTATCTTTTCCTAATCTCTTTTTGATTGGAAAAGAGTAGGTCGGAGTCCGCGGTCGAATAGCCGTACTCGGCCTTCTCCCCTATGAAGAAAGTGATGCATGTACTTTTGGTCCATGGGGAAGCCTTTTTTTTTTTTTTTTTTCAACGAACCTCTGGAAAGAAGACGAGAGAGAGAGAGAGAGAGAGAGAGAGAGAGAGAGAGAGAGAGAGAGAGAGAGAAGAAAGGAAGGAAAGGAGTGGTTAAAGACAAGGAGGATATTCAGAGAGAAAAGAATAAAAGAAGACTCAGTAGAGGAAACATAAAACAGAGGAAGACATAGAAGAAGAAGACGGAAGATATAGAATAAAAAAAGACAAGACATAGAAGAAAAAGACATGGGAGAAGACATAGAAGAAAAAGACATGGGAGAAGACATGGAAGAAGAAGACATAAGAAAACACATGGAAGAAGACATAAGAGAACACATAGAAGATGAAGACATAAGAGAAGACATAGAAGAAAAAGACATGGGAGAAGACATGGAAGAAGAAGACATAAGAAAACACATGGAAGAAGACATAAGAGAACACATAGAAGATGAAGACATAAGAGAAGACATAGAAGACATAAGAGAAGACATAGAAGACGCAGGGGAAAATATATAAGAGAATAAGACACTGGAGAAGACATAGTAGAAGAAGAAGACGTAAAAGAAGAAGACGACATAGAAGAAGGAGAAGACTTAGAAGACAACATAGAAGGAGAAGATGAATGAGACAGATAACACGAACGTACAAAAGACGAAGAAGACAATGGAAGAAGACGAAGGAAGATGAAATGGTGGACAAAGGGAAAGACTCGAACCACAGTTAAAAAAAAAAAAAAAAAAAAAAAAAAAAAAAAAAAAAAAAAAAAATATTTGACCCTTGTTTCGACAAAGGCTCCTCTTGACCTTTGCTCCATGAGCCTCGACCGAGTTCGAACCCTGACTGCACTGTCTCTTGCCGTTGTCCCGTTTTGTTTATGCACATGTGAAAAGAACCACAACTTGCCTGATAAAGGTGTGGATTTTTGTTCTTGCAAGTGGGAAAAAGGGGGAGGGAGGTAGGAGGTAGGGGAGGGGCTAGGGGAGGGACTAGGGGCTAAGGGGGAGGGGCTAGGGGTTAGGGGGCTAGTAAGGAGGAGCTAGGGGGAAGGAGGAGGTAGGAGAGCGGGTTAAGAGGGAAGAAGGAGAGGGGATAGGGGAGGAGGTAGTGAGGTTAGGGAGAAATATGGGAGGGTGGAGGGGGAGGGGCTAGGGTGGGAGGTAGGAGGTAGAGGAGGAGCTAGGGGGGAGAAGGGCTAAGGGAAGGGGCTACAGGAAGAGACTAGGGGCTAGGGGGACAAATGGGGAGGGGCTAGGGAGAGGGAAGAGGGAGAGGGAAGAAGAAGAGGGGATAGGGGAGTAGGTAGCGGGGTTAGGGGGAAATAGGGGAGGGTGGAGAGGGAGGGGCTAGGGTAGGAGGTAAGGGAGGGGCTAGGGGGGAGAAGGGCTAAGGGGACTAATGGGGAGGGGCTAGGGAGAGGGCGGAAGTAGGAGAGGGGGTTAAGGGGGAGGTAGGAGAGAGGATAGGGGAACAGGTAGCGAGGTTAGGGGGAAGTAGGGGAATGGGGGCCAGGGTCTAGGGAGAGGTAAGGGTAGGGCTAAGGGGAGAGACAAGGGAGAGGCTAGGGGGAAGTAAGGGGGAGGTAGGGGAAGGGATAGGGCAAGAAGGAAGGCAGAAGAAGGGAGGGGTTAGGGGTGAGGTGAAGGAGGGGCTAGGGGGATATAAAGGAGGGACTAGGGAGAGGTAAGGGGAGGGGGGAGTTAAGGTAGGGGGAGGAGAAGGTAAGAAGGAAGGCAGAAGAAGGGAAGGGAGGGGAAGGAGAGGAATGGGCGAAGGAAGTGATAGACGTGGGGAGAGATAAAGAAAATAGAAGATAATAAAAGGTATGAGAAGAACGTGGAAATGAAAGAAAAAGAGAAACACAAGAAGAAGAAGAAGAAGAAGAAGAATTGATAAAGATAAGTGGAAAGGGAAGGGGTAGGAGGAGGAGGAGGAGGAGGAGGAGGGGGGGAGAGGGAGGGGAGAGGAAGGGGAAGTATGTGGGGGGAGGGGAGGAAAGTTATCCAAATGCCAACAGATAAGATCCTCAAGCCCCCTCAAGACTTCGAATCGAATTCCCTGACCCTTTGTATAAAGATTCGAATTCCTTATACAAAAGATCGAAACACTTGTCCGAAGATTTGTCGATGATCTTATCCTTAAAACGGATGTATGTGGCGCCCACCCCGCTTAGTTCAGGGTTCGAATCCCGCACTCCTCTCCGATACCCAGCGGTGGCTGGTAACCTGCTGGTGGCGTCATCGGAACGTGCTGGTCTCGCATTCACTTAGTTGTGGGTTCGAATCCCGCACTCCTCTACAATACCCAGCAATGACTGTTACCTGTTGGTGGCATCATCCCAAGCGTGCTGGTCTCACATTTTCTTTGATTTGGGTTCGAATCCCACACACCTCTCCGATTCCCAGTAGTGATCGTTACCTGCTGATGGCGTCATCTCAAGCGTGCTGGTCTCGCATTCGCTGAGTCCTGGGTTCGAATCCCGCACACCTCTCCGATTCCCAATAGTGACTGTTACCTGCTGGTGGCGTCATCAAAAGCGCGCTGGTCTCCCATTCGCTTAGTGGTGGGTTCGAATCCCGCACTCCTCTCGGATTCTCAGCAATAGCTGGAGGTACCTGCCCCAACACTCCCCTAATTGCATAATAGGGCAAAGTTGGCGGCTCCGGCCGCAGTTACTCAGCTCCTCCTGGCGTATTAGGCTCCTCACCACCGTCTCATATCCTTTCATCTCGCTGGAGGCTGAAGAGCTTACGCCTGGAGCCGCTGAGGATTACCTGCGGCCGAAGCCGTCACCTTTGCCCTATTACACGCTTTAGGGACTGTTGGAAACAAGTAACAAACATTCACTGCTGGGAATCTGAGAGGAGTGCGGGATTCGAACGCCCAAATAAGCGATCGAGAGACCAGCACGTTTTCGATTACGCCACAGTAGAAGAGGATTAAAAAAAAAAAAGTAATGGAATGCACTGTTTTGATACCAAAACCTAAGCTTGTGTTAATTGAAATGGTTTTAGGTCTTTTGCTCTGTGTGTGTGTGTGTGTGTGTGTGTGTGTGTGTGTGTGTGTGTGTGTGTGTGTGTGTGTGTGTGTGTGTGTGTGTGTGTGTGTGTGTGTGTGATTCATCATGGTCTCAGATCACATGTTGGACCCGTGATGGTCAGCTATTTCCCTTCCGGAAGAGAGCTCAGAGCTCATATATGGGCGATCTATGGGTAATGCTGTGACTTTACACGCACACACACACAAAAATCCCCGCCCACGCGAGTTGGAGTAATGACCCGCAGCACAGCGATACTGAAATTATTTCAGCTCTGAGCGGGATTCGAACCCGGACCTCCGTAGTGGCAGCCGGGAACTCTATCAACTGCGCCAGGAGTCGTGTGTGTATGTGTGTGTATGTGTGTGTGTGTGTGTGTGTGTGTGTGTGTGTGTGTGTGTGTGTGTGTGTGTGTGTGTGTGTGTGTGTGTGTGTGTGTGTGTACATGTTTGTGTCTGTGTGTGTACATGTGTGTATTATCTTTGTGCACATAAATAAAGAGC
>NC_134798.1:41840394-41845394 GCF_046742065.1 Oratosquilla oratoria
GGAGCGAAGCTGTTGGCGGCGCATTTCCAGAAGGAGGAGGAGGAGGAGGAGGAGAAGAAGGAGGAGGAGGAGGAGGCAGGCGTGCACACACCACCTGGCGGCTCGTATTGTCTTATAACGGATTTGATAGCCCCTTCTCCCGTTCCCTTAGTTCTCTCTCTCTCTCTATCTCTCACATTGTGTATATATATATATATATATATATATATATATATATATATGTATATATGTATACATATATATGTATGTATGTATATATATATATATATATGTATTTACATATGTATATATATATATATATATTTATATATATATATGTCTACATAAATATATATGTTTATATATATATATATATATATATATATATATATATATATATATACATCAATTTGTTTAACAAATTGGAAAAAGAAATCAATCAGTCGAACACTATATATGAACTGAACGTTAAATTTTAACAAATGGAAGTCTTGAGACGGGACCCCATAAGGATTGCTTGATCCCTATACATACATACATATATACATACATATATAAATGCATACACACACAACCTATATACACACACACACACTCATATATATATATATATTATATATATATATATATTATATATGCGTGTGTGTGTGTGTGTGTGTATATATAGGTTGTGTGTGTATGCATTTATATATGCATGTATATATGTATGTATGTATAGGAATCAAGCAATCCTTATGGGGTCCCGTCTCAAGACTTCCATTTGTTAAATTTAACGTTCAATTCATATATAGTATTCGACTGATTGATTTCTTTTTCCAATTTGTTAAACAAATTGATGTTTCTGCGTGCAAATCTATTCCTCCTTGCAACTTTATTTAATGTAATCTATTTTTATCTATTTATTTATTTATTTTTAGGGGGGGGGAGGTATATACTTGTCCTCAAGCTATTCTTATATCCGGCACTTGCAGATCTGTTATATATATATTCTTCTTCTCCGTTCTAAAGGTAGCGTAGAACCCCTCTCCCTTCGCTTTTCCAATGTAGGTTATCCCAGTTTTTCTAATCTCCCCTCGTATATCTTCTTAGGGACAATCCTAGCCATTATACTTTTATTTTTCCTATGTGTGTGCACGTGTGTGTGTGTGTGTGTGTGTGTGTGTGTGTGTGTGTGTGTGTGTGTGTGTGTGTGTGTGTGTGTGTACGTATGTGTCTGTGTATATGTACTGCATGTGTACCGTATATGTATACATATGTGTGTGTATACGTGTAAGTGTGTGTGTGTATATGTACTGTATGTGTGTCTACATATGTGTGTGTGTGTATATACGTGCATCTTGTTTACAATGTCCTCTGTTTTCGTTGAAACACTTCATTTTTTTCTCATTCCTGAGAGAAAAAGAAGAGAAATTGATGAGGAGGTCGAGAGACGACGCCTGACGAAGAGCGAAGTGAGTTCTATCGAGTTCGAGAATCATGAGGAGAACCCAAGAGGACCAGGAGACACCGCCTCCTCCCACCCTCACTCATTCATTCACTCATTCACTCAACTAATCACTCACTCATTCACTCACTCACTAACTCACTCAATCACTCACTCCCGTCTCCCCTCACTCTTGCATCTCCCCTCGTCACCTTTCCCTCTGGAGTGGGAGGGGAGAGTTAAAGGTGGAGGGTAGGGGATGGGGGAGTTGCAGTGGGAGGTGGGAGTCAGAGGGGGAGGGGGAGGGGGGCAGTCGGAGTGGGAGGGGGGAGGGGGGAGGGGGGGGACTCTTTCCTTCTTGAAACCGGAGACTCCGGAGAGACCAAAGAGTCTCAAGATGTTCTTCGGTTCTTCGAAACAGAGTCGAAGTATTTCCTCCTCAGCTCTTCTCTACAAAGGTCCTCCGTCTCCCGTCATCTTCGTCCTCGTCTTTGTCTTCGTTTTCGTCTTTTTCGTCTTCGTCTTCGTCTTCGTCTTCGTCTTGGGTTTTCTTTTTCGTCTTTAATCTTTTTTGTATTCGTCATCTGATTCTTTCTCTTCTTTTCCAATTTTGATTATTCTGCTTGTTATTGTTTTCTTCTTCTTCTTCTTCTTCTTCTTCTTCTTCTTCTTCTTCTTCTTCTTCTTTTTCTTCTTCATATTCTATATCTTCCACTTCATATTCTTCTTCATCTTCTTCTAATCCTTCTTTTCTTCCTCCTCCTCCTCCACCTCTTCTTTTTCCTCCTCCTCCTCCTCCTCTTTTGCATCTTCTCCTCTTCCTCCTCCTCCTCCTCCTCCTTCCTCTGTAATTTAGATGTGAAGCACCTACAGATGTCTTCTTTGTCTCAGTCAGACAACTGTTTTTTATGTCCTCTTAATTTATGTGTATTTTTGTAGTCCCCATGTGGTAGAATTATTCCTGCTTATTCTCTTATTTATCTATTTATCTATCTTGTTTGTATCCTTATTTTTTCGTGCATTTATGCATCTATTTATTGATTTTTTTTTTATATGCATTTCGTTATTTATTTATTGGTTTATCAATTCATGTTTGTGTTAATTTGATTTTTGTTATCCATAGTCATCTACTTATTTTTTCGTCTATATGCTTAATTGCGTTTATTTTTTCTTATCAATATTAATTTATTTATTCATTTAATTATTGATTAATTCATTTGTTAATTTATTTATTTTCTTGTGGTCTTGCGACGATTGATTTTCGTTTAAAAGATGCTAAGAACTATTTACTCCTCCTCTCCTCGTCTGTTCGTCCTCCTCCTCCTCTTCCTCCTCCTCCTCTTCCTCCTCCTCCTCTTCCTCCTCCTCCTCTTCCTCCTCCTCCTCTTCCTCCTCCTCTTTCTCCTCATCTTCTTAATCATCCCCTCCTCCTCCTCTTTCTCCTCCTCTTCCCCCTCCTCTTTCTCGTCATCTTCTTAATCATCGCCTCCTCCTCCTCCTCTTTCTCCTCCTCTTCCTCTTCCTCTTCTCCTCCTCCTCATACTCCTCCTCCTCATCATCATCATAATCGTCATCATTATCATTATCATCGTCATCATTATTTTCCTTTGTACATCTTCCTCCTCCTCGTTATCACCATCCTCTTCTTCTTCAACCATATCCTCATAATTGTCGCCATTGTTATCCCCTTCCTCTATCTCTTCCTCTTCCTCTTCCTCGTCCTCTTCCTCGTCCTCTTCCTCGTCCTCTTCCTCGTCCTCTTCCTCTTCTCCTCCTTATCCATAAGCTCGTCCTTCTCCCTCTCTCTATCCTTATTCTCTTCCTCTTCCTTCTCTTTCTCTTCCTTCTCCTCCTCTTCCTTCTCCTCTTCTTTCCTCTCTAATTTTCCTTCACATCTTTTTATTTTTCTATTTTTATTCAAATTTATTCCTTTTCATCTTCCTCTTCATTGTGTTCCTTTTCCTTTGTTATTCATTTTTGTAGATAATCTTATCTCCTTATCTTTCAGCCAAACGTTAATAAATCTGAAACACTACACACACACACACACACACACACACACACACACACACACACACACACACACACACACACACACACACACACACACATATATAGATATATATATATATATACATATATATATATATATATATATATGTATATATACATATACATATATATATATATATACATATATATGTATATATATATAAATATATGGAGAGGCCTCTGGCCGAGCGTCCCTAGGGCCCGTGTTTGCTTCCATGAAGACAACTTTGAAGAATTCTTACTTTTGGCCTTTCCATCAGTCAAATTAAGAGAAACTTTTCTTATTTTTCTTTTTCTCTTATTCTTTTTCGTTTTCATTTTCTTTGTCGTCGTCTTCTTCATTTTCGTTTTCGTCCTCTACTTCTTCCTCTTCTTCAAAAACTTCTTTGGAGCAAGCTTATATTTTTCTTGTTATTCTTATTTTCTATTTTTCATACATATATATATATATATATATATATATATATATATATATATATATATATCTTTTTTCATTATATATATATATATATATATATATATACATATGTACACAGACACTCACACACACACAGACACAAGCACACACACACACACACACACACACACACACACACACACACACACACACACACAGACACACACACACACACACACACACAGACACACACAGACACACACACACACACACACACACACACACACACACACACACACACAGACACACACACACACACACACACACACACACATTTTATCTTTTTCCTGTTTTTCCATCTTGTCAGTTCTGCAACTCTTGTTCTACGCAGGTCATGCACACTTTTATTCTTCCGTAGTTTCCTCTGTCGCGCATTCGTTTTCTTTTTCTACTGCGACAAACTTTCTTTTAGACAGCCCCCTCCCAGCCCCCTTCAAGCCCCCTCCTAGCCCCCTTCAAGCCCCCTCCCAGCCTCCTCCATACCCCCCTCTCTGCCCCCCCCCCTCAGTCCTCTCTCGGCCCCCTCCTGCCTTATTCACACCCCGAAACCCCTCCAGCCTCCTCTTAAACCCTGTCCCAGCCCCTCTCAGCCCCCTCTCAGCCCCCTCTCAGCCCCCTCTCAGTCCTCGCTGCCCCCTTTTAGCCCCCGTCCAGCCTCTTCTCAGCCCCCGTCCAGCCTCCTCTCAGCCCCCGTCCAGCCTCCTCTAGGCCCTCTCTCAGCCCCCTCTCAACCCCTGTCCAGCCTCCTCTCAGCCCCTTCTCAAACCCCGTCCAGCTCCCTCTCAGCCCTCTCTCAGCCCCCTCTCAATCCCCGTCCAGCCTCCTCTCAGCCCCTTCTCAACCCCTCTCTCAGCCTCCTCTCAGCCCCCTGCTGGCCCCCTCTCAGTCCCCTCTCAGCCTCCTGCAGCCCCCTCCATTCCTGAATTCCCTGTCTCGATCCACCGCGCCTCCTATATCAGGCAGACTCCCACTCCAGCTGCCTCTGCCTCTCACTTGCTCGCCTCCTGATTTGTTATTGCTGGTTTGTGATACCTCTTCTCTTACCTCCTCCTCCTCCTCCTCCTCCTCCTCCTCCTCCTCCTCCACTTT
>NC_134798.1:41852894-41855394 GCF_046742065.1 Oratosquilla oratoria
TGTGTGTGTGTGTGTGTGTGTGTGTGTGTGTGTGTGTGTGTGTGTGTGTGGAGAGGAATTTTATATGAGTGGGTGGGTGTGAAAGAGAGAGGAAAGGAGAGGAAAAGAGGGAGGGGAAGGATGAAGGAAGGGAGGAAGAGGAAGAAAACAATTAACTGGGTGAGGGGAAAGAGAAGAGAGGAAGGGGAAAATGAAAAGAGTGAAACATAGAAAAGGGATTTTAAAAGAGAGCAAGTGCAAGTTAGTGAGATAGAGAGTTGTTATAATTGAATATGTATGTATATATATATATATATATATATATATATATATATATATCTAATATATATATATATGTAATATACTGTATATATATATATATATATATGTAATATACATATATGTATATATATATATATATATATATATATATGTAATATACATATATGTATGTATATATATATATAGATATATATATATACATATATAGATATATATATATATATATATGTATATTCATATATATCAGTTCCATTGTTTGGAATCATATTCGGAAAGAAGGTACAGAAGTGGAAATTATCAATAACTTATTTATTTATCTATTTGTTTATTTATTTTATTTTTTATTTTTCTTTACTCTCCGATTACACAAAAAAATCTGATTGACTCTGACCCGTAAGGGTGTCCCTAAAAGTCACTAAAATACCGACTGGACAAAAGTTATGCAGTCGGCGCCCTACCTATACGAGGTGTGTGATTGAATGGGAGCGATTGGTGTGTTTGTATGTGAGAAAGGGGAGGAGGGACAAGGAGAGGGAGAAAGGAGAGGGAGGGGAAGGAAAGAGAGAGGAAGGGAAGGAAAGGGATGGAAAGGGAAAGGAAAGGGAGAGGAAGGGAAGGAAAGGAAAAGGAAGGGAGAGAGAAGGGAAGGGAAAGGAAGGGGAGGACAGGAAAGGGAAGGGAAGGTCAGTAAAGGGAAGGGAATGGAAGGGAAGTGTGGGACAGGGAAGGGGAGGAAAGAGAAGGAAAGGGAAGGGAAGGAAAGGAAAATTAAATGTAAGAGACGGGAAGTAGAGGGAAGTGTAAGGGCAGAGAGAGAGAGAGGAAAGGAAGGGAAAGGGAAAAGGAAGGAAAAGGAGCAAGAGGGAAGGGAAAGGAAGAGAAGGGAGGGAGAAAGAAATGTAAGGAAAAGGTGACAGAAAATGATTGAACAAAAGAGAGGAGGAAGAAGAGAAGTTTGAGAGGGAACAACAAAGAAAGAGAAATTGAAGTTTGTGAAAGAGGGGAAAGAGAGAGAGAAAGCGCGCGCGAGAGAGAGAGAGAGAGGGGGGGAGAGAAAGAGAGAGAGAGAGGGAGAGAGAGAGAGAGAGGGAGAGAGAGAGAGAGAAAGAGAAAGGGGGAGAGGGAGAGGGAAGGAGAGAGGGAGGGAGGGAAAGAAGAGAAAAGGAGGGGGAGAAAGAAGAGGAGAGGGGAGAGGAGAAGGAAGAGGAAGAGGAGGAGGAAGGTAAGACGAGCAGAAAAGAGGAGAAACCAAGATTTTTTTTTTAAGAATTAGAATTCTAATAATTATGGAAACATAAATTTGGAGAAGAGGAAAGCAAGGAGGTTTTTGAGATTAGGACTAAAATGGAAGAGAAGGAAAGGTAAGGGAGAATAGGGAAGCGAAAAGAAAGGAAGGAAGGAAGGGGAGAAGAGGGAAAAGAAGCGGAGGATATGGGAAGGGGAGGGGAGGGAAGGGGAGAAGAGGGAATGAGAGGGGAATGGAGGGAAAGAGAGGGGAACGGAGGGAAGAGGAGGAGAGGGAATGGAGGGAAGGAGAGGGGAGGGGAGGTAAGAGGAGGGAAGAGGAGGAGAGGGAATGGAGGGAAGGGGAGGGGAGGGAAGGAGAGAGGAGGGGAGGAGAGGGAATAAGAGGGGAATGGAGGGAAGGAGAGGGGAGTGGAGGGGAGGGGAGGGAGAGGAGGGAAGGCGAGAGGAGGGGAGGAGAGGGAATGAGAGGGGAATGGAGGGAAGGAGAGGGGAGCGGAGGGGAAGGAAGGGAGGAGGAGGAGAGGGAATGGAGGGAAGGGGAAGGGAGGGAAGGAGAGGGGAGGGGATGGGAGAGGAGGGAAGGGGAGGGGAAAAGAGGAGAGGAGAGGGAATGAGAGGGGAATGGAGGAAAGGAGAGGGGAGCGGAGGGGAAGGAAGGGAAGAGGAGGAGAGGGAATGGAGGGAAGGGGAGGGGAGGGAAGGAGAGGGGAGGGGAGAGGAGGGAAGGTGAAGGGTGCGGGAGGAGAATAAAACAGAACAAGGGAAAGGTAAGAAGGGGAGGATGGTGAGAGGAAAGAGGGAACGGGGGAAGAAGAGGGGAAGGAAGGGGAGGGAAGGCTAAGGATAGAGGAGGGGAGTGGAGGGTAGGAGAGAGAAGGGGAGGGGAGGGGAGGGAAGGGGGGATGAGAAATAGGGAAGGAAAATAGAGTAGAAAGGAAGGAAAGGGAAGAGAAGGGGGGAAGGTAGAGGTGCTGCCTCCTTGGTAGAGGCA
>NC_134798.1:41870394-41880394 GCF_046742065.1 Oratosquilla oratoria
GAGTGGAATTTGGAGAGAGGGGTTGGGTAGGAGGGAGGAGTTAGAGGAGGGAGGATTAGGGGAGGAGTGAGGAATTGAGGAGGGGAGGATTTGGGGAGGAGTGACGAGCTGGGGGAGGGAGAAATTGCTGGAGAGAGGAGTTGGGGAGGGAGGAGTTGGGGAAGGAAGGAGTTGGGGGGGGGAAGATGGGGAAGGGGGAAGGAGGAGGGGAGAATTGGGGAAGAGTTTGGGGAGTTTAGGAGGAAATTGAGTGGAGGACATAGGGGAGTGGAATTTGGAGAGAGGGGTTTGGGTAGGAGTGAGGAGTTAGAAAGAGGAGGATTAGGGGAGGAGTGAGGAATTGAGGAGGGGAGGATTTGGGGAGGAGTGACGAGCTGGGGGAGGGAGAAATTGCTGGAGAGAGGAGTTTTGGAGGGAGGAGTTGGGGAAGGAAGGAGATGGGGAGGAAGATGGGGAAGGGGGGAAGGAGGAGGGGAGAATTGGGGAAGAGTTTGGGGAGTTTAGGAGGAGTTGAGTGGAGGAGTTAGGGGAGTGGAATTTGGAGAGAGGGGTTGGGTAGGAGTGAGGAGTTAGAGGAGGGAGGATTAGGGGAGGAGTGAGGAATTGAGGAGGGGAGGATTTGGGGAGGAGTGACGAGCTGGGGGAGGGAGAAATTGCTGGAGAGAGGAGTTTTGGAGGGAGGCGTTGGGGAAGGAAGGAGTTGGGGAGGAAGATGGGGGAGGGGGGAAGGAGGAGGGGAGACGTGGGGAAGAGTTTGGGGAGTTTAGGAGGAGTTGAGTGGAGGAATTAGGGGAGTGGAATTTGGAGAGAGGGGTTGGGTAGGAGGGAGGAGTTAGAGGAGGGAGGATTAGGGGAGGAGTGAGGAATTGAGGAGGGGAGGATTTGGGGAGGAGTGACGAGCTGGGGGAGGGAGAAATTGCTGGAGAGAGGAGTTGGGGAGGGAGGAGTTGGGGAAGGAAGGAGTTGGAGAAGGAAGGAGTTGGAGAGAAGTGAGGAGTTGGGGAGGGAGGAGTTGGGGAAGGAAGGAGTTGGAGAGAAGTGAGGAATTAGAGAGAAGTGAGGAGTTGGGGAGGGAGGAGTTGGGGAAGGAAGGTGTTGGAGAAAGAAGGAGTTGGAGAGAAGTGAAGAGTTGGAGAGAAGTGAGGAGTTGGGGAGGGAGGAGTTGGGGAAGGAAGGAGTTGGAGAAGGAAGGAGTTGGAAAAGGAAGGAGTTGGAGAGAAGTGAGGAGTTGGGGAGGGAGGAGTTGGGGAAGAAGGAGTGGGGGAAGGAAGGAGTTGGAGAGAAGTGAGGCATTGGGGAGAAGTGAGGAGTTATGGAGAGTAAGAGTTAGGGAGAGTAAGAATTAGAGAGAGTGGGAGTTAGGGGACGGAGGAATTAGGGAGAGTAGGAGTTATGGAGTGTACGAGTTAGAAAGAAAGGGAGTTAGAGAGATTAGGATTTGGGGAAGGGAGTATTTGGAGATTGGGGAGTGACGATTAGTCGGGAGTCTTGGGAGTTTAAAATATCCTCAAATCAAACTCTTTTATCAACCTCTTGATCACCGGTAATTAAATCGCGTGACGGCAGCTGGAGTAGAAGGGCGAGTGCCATTGAGTGCCACTTGGTGCCATTGTGTGCCACATGGCATTGAGTCTCCCGGAGTGGCACTCCCATCTGGCACGATGTCATTCGTTGGCCATGACCAGCGCTTCTTTCCTCTGAGAAAGGAAATAATGATAATAGTAATTATTATAGAAATAATAATAATAATAATAATAATAATAATAATAATAATAATGATAATAATAATGATAATAATAATGATAACAATAATAATGATAATAATAATTATAATAAAAATGATAATAGATATGATAATGATAATAATAATGATAATAGTAATAATAATAATAGTAGTAATAATGATGATAATAAAAACGATGATGACAATAATAATAATAATAATAATAATAATAATAGAAATGATAATAATAATAATGATAATAATAATAATGATAATAATAATAATAAATAATAATAATAGTAATAATAATGATAGAAACGATGATGGTGACTAATAATAATAATAATAATAATAATACATATACTGTACATACATACATATACCAAAGGATTTTTTCCCCCTTACAAGGAAGGTAGCCATAAAGAAATAGGCATAAAAACCATTCCCACCCATTCCATCCCTAATACACTCCACTCCCCTCCACCCTCCCTCTTATCTTGACACCTGGATGACGGGTCATCCCTACATCTTGTCCACTGCCTTGGGTCAGAGGCAATGTCGCAAGATACAGCACATCCACAGCAAGGCCGCTTCATTAAATCGGCGACCCCCACCCCTCTCCGTCCCCTCATGCAGAAAAGGAGAAAACGGGGAGAAATTCCTTCGGGCCACGTCAAATTTTTCTCACACATACTACCTCACCCCCATCCCCCCACCCATTCCACCTCATGCATCACAACATCATTTATTAACAACCATTCTCCATTCACCCCTGTCTTCTGTCCTCTCCCGTCCTTCCTCAACAGACATTCCCCTCTTCCCCAAAGCCCCTTTCACCCCATCCATCCATCTCATCATAATCCATACATCCATCATCATCATCATCATCATCATCATCATCATCATCATCATCATCATCATCATCATCATCATCATCATCATCATCATCATCATCATCATCATCATCATCATCATCATCATCATCATCATCATCATCATCATCATCATCATCATCATCATCATCATCATCATCATCATCAATAATAATAATAATAATAATAATAATAATAATAATAATAATAATAATGATAATAATAAATGATGATAATATTGATAATGATGATAATGGTAATAATAATTATGGAAATGGTGATGATGATGAAGAACCCAATCACTTTCCGTGTGCCACCCCCCCCCCCCATGGGAGTTGCGTGCTGTGTCGGACTCCCCCCCCCCCTCCATTCCCCTCGCGCACCTCATTTCACTTCCCCTCCCCCATCCCCCTCGCCCACCTCATTTCACTTCCCCTCCCCCATCCCCCTCTTCCCCTTCCTTCCCTCACCCCCTCTTCCCCTTCCCTCTCCCCCCCTCTTCCCCTTCCCTCTTCCACCTCAACCTCCCCTCCTTCCCCTCCCGCTCTTCCCACTCCCTTTCCCATCTCAACCTCTCCTCTTCCCCTCCCTCTCTCCCGCCTCCTCTTCCTTTCCTTCCTTTCTCTCACATCCCCTTTCCTTCCCTCTTCCCCTCTCCCCCTCCTACCCCTCCCACTCCCCCAACTCAACTTCCCACTTTCTCCCCTTCCCCTCACCCCACTCCCCAACTCAACTTCCCACTTTCTCCCCTTCCCCTCACCCCACTCCCTCTCCCACTCTCCCCCCTTCCCCTCACCCCACTCCCTCTCCCACTCTCCCCTCTTCCCCTCACCCCACTCCCTCTCCCACTCTCCCCTCTTCCCCTCTTCCCCCTTTCCCGCCTCCCCTCCCCTTCCTCGCCTCCCCTCCCCTTCCTCTCTCCCACATCCCCTTCCCTTCCCTCCTCTCCCCCTCTCCCCTCCTACCCCTCCCACTCTCCCAACTCAACTTCCCGCTTTCTCCCCTTCCCCTCCCCGTCTCCCCCCCTCTCCCCCCTCTCCCCCTCTCTCCCACAGACACTGTGGCTTTGCAATCCCGAGGCCGGAAAACGTTGCGGTTAAATGACCGTGTTTATGTTTGCGAGAAACGTGGAATGTAATTAGGGAATCCAGTGTACTCTTAAACGTTTGCCGCTTACCCGGTTTCATAGTCTCAGGAGGGCGCTGTGAAACGTTTGTTTCCAACTCCACACCGGGGGCGTAAAGGTACTGGTCTCTCCTCCCCCCACCCCCTTTCCTCGCTTGCCCAGGCTATACGAGTACGTAGGGTTAAGGTGAACTTGGGTCAAGTGATTGAAAGGTTTTATGTTAGGTGGCCTTGTCTCTCTGTCTGTGTGTCTCCCTGTGCATGTCTATCTCTGTCTGTGTCTGTCTCTTTGTATCTATCTGTCTCTCTGTCTGTCTGTGTCTATCTGTTTATCTGTGTCTGTCTTTTGTCTTTGTCTGTCTTCCTGTGTCTGTCTGTCTGTCTCTTCACAAAGTACTAAAAAATTACATTTAAAAATGTTAAATTATTCTCTGATGTTAACCTGATCTAGAATAGATAAACGAATAAATAAATAAATGAATAAATAAATAAATAGATAAATAAAATAAGTAAATAAATGAATAAAATAAATAAATAGATAAATAAAAGATAAATCAGTAAATAAATAGAGATGAAAATAAATTGACGTAAATAAATGAATATACATAATAGCGCCGTCCATTAGGGCCCACCCCCCAAAAAGAAATAAATAAATGTAAATAAGTAATTGAATATGTATAATAATGTTGTCCATGTTGTAAACGCACAGCTCGTTTGTCAAGCAGCAAGTGTTTAGGCCGGCTTTACAACATTCATTTATTTTTGTATTATTTCTCCGTCCCTCACCCCCAGCTCATATGAATTTTGATTTTTTTTTTTTTTTTTTTTTTTTGTGGGTTATATATATATTTTTTGTATTTATCATCATCTATTTATCTATTTTATTTATTCATTTACTTATTAATTTATCTATTCAATTATTATTTTTTCGCATCCGATCTAGTTATGGACCAAAAGGTCTGCTGTCGGCATGCTCATTCTTTGTAATCCTTTGTAAATGGTGGAAATATAGGGGTAGTTTTTGGATGGGTGTAGGGTGTGTGTAGGGCGTGTGTGGGATGGGTGTATGCTTTGACTAGGCCACCCCCTTTATAAGGGGGAAAAGACGCTGTTATGTATGTATGAATGAATGTATATATGTATATATGTATATATGTATGTATGTACAGTATGCTTGTTTATATATGTATGTATGTACAGTATGCTTGTCTATGTATGTATGCGTGTATGTATGTATGTATGCGTGTGTATTTGTATGCATATATGTATATGTATGTATATATATATGTATATATACGTGTGTATGTATATATGTGCGTATGTATATATGTATGTATGTATGTATTTATGCATATATGTATGTATGTGTATGAATGAATGTATGTATATATTTATATATTTACCCAAATTTTGATATATTTCTATGTGCAAAATTAATTGGAATTATCTTTTACACTATAAACATGACGCCGGAGAATATAATTCTTGATATTTACAACAATATTTTTAATCACGTGACCACAATTGAAAATAAAATCAAAACAAATCCTCAAACCCAAAAATGGATTTTCTTTTTTAATCCGATTAACAAAAACAAAGTCATTGCTATAAATCGGAGAGGAGTGCGGGACTCGAACCTATGGCTAGGATCAATACCTTTGCCCAGTGTGCTTTGGGGAGGAGAAATGACAGTCACTGCTATGAATCGGAGAGGTGTGCGGGACTCGAACCTGCGACTAGGAAGATGCGAGATCCGTGTAGGATTATATTAGATAAACAGTTTAAAGAATATTATCTAATATCTACCATTCAGGTGATTTGCTTGTCCGTCTGTTTGTATGTATGTTCGTACATTTGCTTTATTCTATCTTATTTATTTATATATTTATTTATTTGAATTTCCCACCTTCATTATGGGATAATAGGACGCCTGTCGGCCTGATTTGTCTCTAAAATACACGTCAATTTACATTACATAACAAATATTACACTGTAATACATATTACAAACTAATATTTCACTTCCTTGACAGAACATTAGTCCCAAAGAATTATGTTCTTTTATTTATTTATTTATTTATTTATCTATTTATTTATTTATTTATTTATTTATTTATTTATTTATCTATTTATCTATTTTACTTCTTATCATTTTAATGAATTGGATCGCTCATTGTATGTCTTCAAAATTTATTTTAAAAATCTAAATAAGTTATTATGGTGAAGTATAAGTAATTTCTCGTCCATTACAAAAATATATATACTAGTGAGGTTCAGCCATCTAACCATCATAGAACCGGCTGTTTAAGTTCACCCTCCGGTTCTAGTGCTTAGTGACCGGTTCTCACCGAAATTGCCTTGAACACCCTCAATCCGGTGACGCGGTTACACATATATTAACCCAAACTCACACAATTATCTTTTTTTTTTTTTTTTTTTTTCTAAATTTCGGCATTTGGGGGTCCCGCCTGACCAGCCCCCCCTACCTCCCTTCCCCCCCTTTTTTGGGGGTGAGGGGGGAGTTTCGCAGGGGGAATTAAATCGCCTGTCGTTAACCAGAATAAAAAAAAAGGGGGTTTTAGGAACGTCGCCGTGTTGAATAGGGAGTGGGCAGAGCCCCCTCGTGGGCGTGCCCGTAGTAACTAGTGAATCATTTTAACGAGGGATACATAAATATGTTACTAATGACGGTAACGTCGGGTAGAGGGGGAGGGGGAGGGGGGGAAAGGGGGGAAGAGAAGGAGGGAGGAGGGGATGTGGAGAGGGGGAGGGGAAGGGGGTGGAAGGGTAAGGGAGATACAAAGGTGGAATAGGGTGGACGGGAAAGGGGATGTGGAGGGGGATGGGAAAAGGGGGGGAGAGAAGGGGGAGAGGGGGATGTGGATAGAAGGAGGGGAAGGGGTGGAAGGGTAAGGGAGATATAAAGGTGGAATGGGGTGGAGGGGAAGGGAGATGTGGAGGGGAGGGGGAAAGGGAGGGGAAAGAAGAAGGTGGGAGGTAGAGGAGAAGGGCGAGATGGGGGAGAAGGGAAGGTGGAGGGGAAGAGGAGGTGGTGGGGAAGAGTAGGTGGTGGGGAGGGGAGGGACGAGGGGGAGGTGGAGGGGAAGGGTAGGGGGAAGGGGACGGAGGAGGACGAGGTGGAGGGGAAGTGGGATATGAAGGTGGAGGGAAAAAGGGGATATAAAGGGGAAAGGGTAACGGAAAGGTGATGGGGAGGGGAAGATGGAGGGAAAGGGGGAGGTGGAGGGAAAAGGGGAGGTGGAGGGAAAAGGGGAGGTGGAGGGAAAGTGGGAGGTGGAGGGGAAGGGGAAGGTGGAGGCGAAGGGGAGGTGGAGGGGAAGGGGGAGATGAATTCAAAGGGGAAGGCATAGAAAGAGGAGTAGGAGGAGGGGGAGTGGAGGTGGAGGAGAAAGAGTAGATGGAGTGGAAGTGGGAGATGGAGGAAGAGGAAGGGAGAGGGATGGAGGTGGCGGTGGGAGTCCTGCCACTCCCATACTTGTTTACTTTTGATATCTCCCCTCTTTCTTAACCCCCCTTTCCCCTCCCCTCCCCTCCCCTCTTTCTCTCTTCCCCTCTCTTCCCCTCCCCTCTTCCTCTCTTCCCCTCTCTTCCCCTCCCCTCCCCTCCCCTCTTTCTCTCTTCCCCTCCCCTCCCCTCCCCTCTTTCTCTCTTCCCCTCTCTTCCCCTCTCCTCCCCTCCCCTCTTTCTCTCTTCCCCTCTCTTCCCCTCCCCTCTTCCTCTCTTCCCCTCCCCTCTTCCTCTCTTCCCCTCTCTTCCCCTCCCCTCTTTCTCTCTTCCCCTCTCTTCCCCTCTCCTCCCCTCCCCTCTTTCTCTCTTCCCCTCTCTTCCCCTCTCTTCCCCTCTCTTCCCCTCCATCACGGCCGTAACCGCAAAACACGGATGGTTTTGGCACACTCGGTATCCTCAGGGCCTCGTTCTCTTCCTTCGTGTCTTTCCTTCCTTCTCTTCCTCCTCCTACTCCTCCTCCTCCTCCTCCTTATATTCCTTCTCCTTCTCTTTCACCTCCTCCTCCTCCTCCTACTCCTAATTCTCCTCCTCTTTCTACACCTCCTCTTCCTCCTCCTCCTCTTCCTCTTTGTCCTCCTCCTCCTCCTGTTTCTCCTCCTCCTTCTCTTACTCCGACTACTATTCCTCCTCTTTCTCCTCCTCCTTCTCATCTTCCTCCTCCTTCTACTCCAATCAATATTTCTCCTCTTTTTCTTCTCCTTATTCCTCCTCTTTCTCCTCCTTCTCTTACACCGACTACTATTCCTCCTCTTTCTCCTCCTCCACCTCCTCCTCCTACTCCAATCAATATTTCTCCTCTTTCTCTTTCCCCTATTCCTCCTCCTCCTGTTACTAATCTTATTACTTCTCATCCAATTCATCCTCTTTCTCCTCTCCCTCCTATTCCTCCTGTTTCTCCTCCTCCTATTCATCCTCTTTCTATTCCTCCTCCTCCTCCTTCCCCTCCTCCTCCTCTTATTCCTCTTCCTCCTCTTATTCCTCCTCCCCCTCATAAGAACATAAGAACATAAGAATGAAGGAGACTGCAAGAGACCATAAGGCCTACACTAGGCAGCTCCTCCTCCTCTTAACCCTCCTCCTCTTACTCCTCCTCCTCCTCCTCCCCCTCACACCCATCCTCATCTCATCCTCATCCATCATCTCCCATCGTAATACCTCTTCCTTCTCTCCCCCTCTCCTCTCCTCCTCTCCCCCTCTCCTCTCCTCCTCTACACCTTTCCTCCATACCTCCCCTCCTCCTCTCTTCCTCTCTTGCATACCTCCTCTCCTCATCTCCTCCTCATCTCCTCATCTCCTCCTCCTCTCCTCCCCTCCTCCTCCTCTCCTCCTCTCCTCTCCCACATTATAGACTCCATGCTTCCCTGCTTCCATTGAGGGGAGGGGGGGGCAGCGGAATGGGGGGAAAGTAAGAGAGAGGAGAGAAGAGGAGAGGAGGGGAGGGGAAGCGACTCCCGTTGGGCAATGAGATCGAACCAGAGGGCCAATTCATTACGATGGTTCGAGTCCCGATGAGAAATGTTTTCGCTCCATAAACGTTCCTGTGTGTGTGTGTGCGTGGGTGTGTGTGTGTGTGTGTGTGTGTGTGTGTGTGTGTGTGTGTGTGTGTGTGTGTGTGTGTGTGTGTGTGTGTGTGTGTGTGTGTGTGTGTGTGTGTGTGTGTGTGTGTGTATGTGTGTGTATGTGTGTGTATGTGTGTTTGTGTGTTTGTGTGTGTATGCGTGTGTGTGTGTGTGTGTGTGTGTGTGTATGTACGCGTGTGTGTATGTACGCGTGTGTGTGTGTGTGTGTGTTTGTGTGTATGTGTGTGTGTATGTGCGTGTATGTGTGTGTGTGTATGTGTGCCTGTGTGTGTGTGTGTGTGTGCGTGCATGTGTTTTGAAATATGTAAATATTGGCACATTTGCATTTTTGTATTCATTTATGTATTTCTATTTATGTATGTGTATATATAATATGTTCACAAATGTGTAATTTATATACTGTATATACAAGTATATATATATATATATATATATATATATATTTATGTGTATATATATATATATATATATATATATATATATATATATATATATATATACATTGTATGTGTGTGTGTGTTTGTGTGTTTGTGTGTGCGTGCGTGCGTGCGTGAGTGCACGCTAACTTTAGATCGTCCGAATAATGCTTGCGTGTTTCCTACGAGGACTCGTAGCTAGAAACCATAACAAATGTTCAGATGGCCTCATGCATGCATGCAATGTTATTTGTGTTTCTGTGCATTTGTATTAATCAGGATCCCTGAGCCTCAGATATCCATGTTGACAAAAAATATATATATATATATATATATATATATATATATATATATATATATATATATATATATATATATATATATATGTTAAGTCCAGGATATTCGTGCACATAAACCTTACCTACACGACAAAATAATTAAAACTTTATTTTGGATGTGGGTGGTGGGGGGGAGGGCAAAGTGGAAGTAATACCTATCTGCGCACATTAATTATACCATAAAATGAGTTTCCATTAAATAGGTGGGCTTAGTGTGAAAAGCCTCCCATGTAAAAAAAAATCGCAGGTCACACTCGACTAAATTATTATTTTTTGCATTTTTTCCCGTTGGTCATTTCCAACGGAAATACATTTTTGTATATCTAATTGCAGATATAGAAATATGAATCTAGGGCAATGGGGGTGGTTGCTAATTGTTTTATTTGATATCTAGTTATGACCAGAATAAATTATTTAAG
>NC_134798.1:41885394-41915394 GCF_046742065.1 Oratosquilla oratoria
TCTACTCTGCTCTCTTTTCTCTCTTTTTTCTACGGTTTTGTCTTTTATTCGTCACTGAGTTCCATACATTTTCTCTTTTTTCTTTTTCTTCTCGACATCTTCCTCTCTTCCTGTTCTCACTTTTTTTTCTTTTATCTTTTTCCGTTTCTTTCGTTCTGTTTTCATTCTACTTTCTATTTTCATTCTTCCTCTCTTCGTTATTTTTATTCGTCGAGTTCCACTTTTTTTATATTTTCTTTTATTTTCTTATTCTTGTTATTTCCATCTTTTTTTTTTTTTACATTTATTATATATTGAAATGTTGACTTCATCTGTTCTTTTTGTTCTGTGTTCTTGTTCTGTTATATTTGTTCACTTCTCTACGAGTTATTGTCTTCTCTCTCCTTCGTTTCGCTTCTCTTCGCTATATCATCGCATCTCTTTTACTTCCTCTCTTTCTCTTTTTCTTTCGTCTTTTCTCTCTTCCTTTGATTATCGAATTCCTTTTTCTCTTTATTTGATTTTTATCTATTCATGTCTCCCGTTTATTTTTATTTATTCATTTATCTATTTTTATTATTTTTTTCTATTTTTTTTATTCTTTGTTTTCTTGGTTACTATATATTGTCTCTTATTTCCTTTTTTGTTGTATATTTTCTCTTCCTTGTTTATTGTATGTCCCCTTTTATCTCTTCTCTTTTTTCTCTTTCTTTTTCTTGTATATTTTCTCTTCCTATTTCTCTTTTCTTTCTCTTGTTTCTCTTTTCAGGCTTTGTTTCTCCTTTTCTTCTCCTCCTCCATTTTCTCTTCTTTGTCTTCCAAATCGTCTCCCAAAATTTCTGATTTCCTTCTCTCTCTCTCTTCTCTTTCCTTTTTTTCGTATTTTCTCTCTTTTTTGTCTCTTTCCTCTCTTCCTTCTCTTTCTCCTTAATCTTTCATTCTTCTATTTCTCCTGTTCTGTTTCCCCTATTTTCTCCTTGACATATCCTCTCGTTCATACTATTCCTCCTCCTCCTCCTCCTCCTCTTCCTCCTCCTCCTCCTCTTCCTCCTCCTCTTCCTCCTCCTCCTCTTCCTCCTCCTTCTCCTCTTCCTCCTCCTCCTCCTCTTCCTCCTCCTCCTCCTCTTCCTCCTCCTCCTCTTCCTCCTCCTCCTCTTCCTCCTCCTCTTCCTCCTCATTCTCTTCCTTCTCCTCCTCTACCACCTCCTCCACCTCCTCTTCTTCCTCCCCCTCCCCCTCCTCCTCTACTTCCTTTTCTTTCTCATCCTTTACCACCTCTTCTACCACCTATTTACCTCCTCTACCTCCTCTTTCTTCTACTCCTCTACCACCTCCTCCTCTACCTACTCTACCACCTCCTCCTCTACCACCATACTCCTATACCTCCTCCTCTTCCTCTTACTCCTCTTCCTCCTCCTCCTCCTCTTCCTCCTCCTCCTCCTCCATATGTGCCGAGTCCAACGCTCCCTCCACATTTTCGCCCGTTTCTTCTTCCCCTCCCTCCTCCTCCTCCCTACCAGCCACGCCCTTTCCCTCCCTCCCTCCCTCCCTCCCTCCCTCCCTCCCTCCCTGAGGGTCCCTTCCTCCAGAAATTCCTCCTTTGGTGTACCTCCTTTCCTACTCTCCCCCCCTCCCTCCCTCCACCTTTCCTCCCTCCCTCCACCTTTCCTCCCTACCTCCTTACCCTCCCCCTCCCTCCTTACCCTCTTCCTCCCTCCCTCCTTCCATTCTTCCCTCCCTCCTCCTTTTCTCTCTCCTTCGTCTTCCTCCCACCTTCCCTGCCTCCCTCCCTCCTCTCCCCTCCACCTTTCCTCCCTCCCTCCCTCCTCTCCCCTCCACCTTTCCTCCCTCCCTCCCTCCTCTCCCCTCCACCTTCCCTCCCTTCCTCCTCATTTTACTCCTTGCTTGCCTGTCTCTTCTATTCACTCCCTCCCTCCTCCCCTCTCCCTCCTCCTCCCTTCATCACTCCATCTTCATTCTCCGCCTCCAGAACTCCACGCCCTCCTCATCTGACATTTCTTTGACGGCCTCCTTCTCCTCCTCCTTCTACTCCCCCTCCTCCTCCACCTCCTCCACCTCCTCCTCCTCCCTCTATAATTCCCTCATTCCCTCCCTTCTTTCTTCATTTCCACCATAACTCCCTTTCTACCCTCTATCTCCATTCCTTCCCTCCCTCCCTCCGTCCCTCCTACCCTCCCTCCTTCCCTCCCTCCTTCCCTCCCTCCCTCCCTCCCTCCCTCCCTCTTTCTCTCCCTTTCTCCCTCAACTTTCTCCCCTTTTATCGATCCTTCACAAGTCCCTCTCTTCTTCTCTCATCCTCCCTCATCCTCTCCTCCCTCCTCCCTCACTCCTTCCTCCTTCCTCCTTCCACCTCCCTCCCATCCTTCCACCCTCCCCCTCCCTCCTACTCCCACCCTCCCCATCCCTCCTCCTGCCTTCCCTCCCCTCCCCTTCCCTCTTCCTCCCTCGTCCTCCCTCCCCTTCCCTCACTCGTCCTCCCTCCTTCCCCTCCCTCTCTCCTCCTACCATCCTCCTCCTCCCTCCCTCCCTCCCTTTCTTTCCCTCCCTGATCCTTCCTCCCCCTCCCTCCCTTTCTCCCTCGTCCTCACTCATTCCCTCCTCCTACTCTCCTCCTTCCCTCTTCCTCCTTCCTCTTCCCTCTCTCCCTTCCATTCGCTCTCTCCCTCCTTCCCTCATCCTTCCTCCCTCCCTCCTCCTACCTTCCTCATCCTCCCTCCCTCCCTCCCTCATCCCTCCCTTATCCCTCCCTTCTTCTCCTCCCTCCCTCCTCCTCCTCCCTCCCTCCTCCTCCCTCCTCCCCCTCTTCCTCCCTCCCTCCCTCCCTCCTCCTCCCTCCCTCCTCCTCCCTCCCTCCCTCCCTCCTCCTCCCTCCCTCCCTCCCTCCCTCCTCCCCCCTCCTCCTCCTACTCCTCCTCCTCCCTCCCTCCCTATTTGGAGCCGCCTTTCTCCCATGACCTGAAATCACGCTTCGGGTCTTTGTTGCCGCTCCTTCCTTCCTCCCTTCCTTCCTTCCCTCCTTCCCTCCTTCCCTCCCTCCCTCCTTCCATTCTTCCCTCCTTCCCTCCTTCTCTCCTTCCTTCCTTCCCTCCTTCCTTCCCTCCTCTCCCTATTCCCCTTCTTCTATCCTTCCCTCCTTCCCTCCTTCCCTCCTTCCCTCTTTCCTTCCTTACTTCTCTCCATCTTTCCCTCCTTCCTTCCCTCCGTCTCTCTTTCCTTCTCTCCATTCTTCCCTCCTTCCTTCCCTCCGTCTCTACTTCCTTCCCTCCCTCCTTCCCTACTTCCTTCCACTTCTCATACATGTTCCCTCTCTCTCTCTCTCTCTCTCTCTCTCTCTCTCTCTCTCTCTCTCTCTCTCTCTCTCTCTCTCTCTCTCTCTCTCTCTCTCTCTCTCTCATCTCCACTCCTCTCTCTTCTCTTCTCTTCTCTCCTCTTCTTTCTTTCATCTCTCTTCTCTTTCTTTTCCATCCCTTTGTCTCCTCTCTATTCTCCTCTCTTTCCTCTCCACTCCTCTCTCTCCTCTTCTCTCTTCTCTTCCCATCCCTTTGTCTCCGCTCTATTCTCTTCTCTTTCCTCTCCACTCCTCTCTCTCCTCTTCTCTCTTCTCTTCCCTCTCTCTCCCCTCTCTCCTCTACACTCCCTTCTCTCATCTCCACTCCTGTTTTTCTCCTGTCTTCCTTCTCTCTTCCTCCTCTCTTTTTCCTCTCTTCCCGCTCTCTTCCCCCTCTCTTCCTCCTCTCTTCCTCCTCTCTTCCTCCTCTCTTTTTCCTCTCTTTTTCCTCTCTCCTCTCTTCTTCATCACCCGATGTTATGCGTTGGAGGCGTCGCCCGAGGGGTCTGCTCGCTTAGGCCTAAGTGCGAAGACATGTAAAAAAAAAAAAAAAAAAAAAAAAGGGGGGGGGAAGGGGGCTGCAGCCCCTTTTCTTTGGTAGCCGGTGGCACTGCCCTACGTTAAAAAAAATGGAACATATTAAATGCAGGAGGAAAAAAATGCAGATTTTTTTTTTTTTAAACCACGTCGGCGTTTGACCAAGGTATTCATATAATATGGTCATGATTTTTTTTTTTTTTTTTTTAGATACTTCATAGCCATTTCACCCCGAAAGCATGTTATCATTTATAAAAAAATTCTCCTAACGCAAAAAAAAATATATTAAATATTATCACTTAATCTATTTTTCATTCATAGACTATTGTACTTGATAAGTAGATACAAGCTTTACCCTTGTTAACACTTGAATAAAATCACCTGGCGGAAGTCATAACAAGATAAGTCGTGTTCCTTGAATCGAGATGACCTCCTGGACAGAGCCCCCGACCCACAAACCCCCAACCCCATCCCCAATACCACCCACACCCCTCAAGAATCACGTGACAAAAGACAAAAATCAGTAAAGCTATGAAACTCGATAATTCATTTATTTATTTATTCATTAATGTATTGATCTCTTTATCTATCTATTTCATTCTATTTATAATCATACAACCAAAACTAGAATAAAAGAAATTGGCTACTCTTCGGTACGCAACAGAAGCCAACTTCATCTCCACCAGAGGACATGAGGTCACACCAAGCCTGACTGAATTCCTCTGGCGTTGGGAAAGAAAGAAAACATGTGTTTCATGTGACTGAATGAGTTGGAGGCGCGTTTGTTCTCTTCAAAGGGTTGTTTGAGCTCAGAAACCTTTTCTTGCAACACGGTCGGTGCTGCTCCGTGTGATGTTTTGGCTTGTGGCAAAAAGGGCCGAGATTTGTTGTAGTTTTGGGGTGACGTAAGACAGAACCCCACCCCCCAACGATCCTCTCTCCCTCCCCCCTTCCCCCTTCCTCCCTCCCTCCCTCCCTTCCCCTTCCTCCCTCCCTTCCTCCCCCCCTCCCCCCTCCTCTGGTCGCTTGGCTTTTGTTTGAAGGCGACAGAGTTGACCTGTCATGGCGTGTATACTCCAGAGAGTGTTTTGGTCGGCTGGGAAATAAACTATACATATACAGTATACACACAGACGTGTGTGTGTGTGTGCATGTGCGTGTGTGAGATTCACCATGGTCTTGGATCACGTATGTATGTGTGTGTGTGTGTGTATGTGTGTGTGTGTGTGTGTGTGTGTGTGTGTGTGTGTGTGTGTGTATATTTGTATGTGTGTTTGTGTGTGTATGTGTATGTATGTGTGTGTGTGTGTGTGTGTGTGTGTGTGTGTGTGTGTGTGTGTGTGTGTGTGTGTGTGTGTGTATTTGTGTGTGTGTATATTTGTATGTGTGTTTGTGTGTGTATGTGTATGTATGTGTGTGTGTGTGTGTGTGTGTGTGTGTGTGTGTGTGTGTGTTAGTGTGTGTGTGTCTCTGTGCGTGTGTATGTGGACGTGGATACATGCACGCACATTATACCCACACACTTGGTCACACACACACACACACACACACACACACACACACACACACACACACACACACACACACACACACACACACACACACACACACACACACACACACACAAACACACACACACACAAGCGTAAGTATTTATATCTGTCGCTATGTTTGAGTGTTTATGCAGCATTGTAATATATTTTTGTATTTTTGTAAAAAAAAATTACGGAGTAAATGAAAAAAATGACATAGCGTCATTTGAAAAGCGATGCACTGACTACTAAATGTTTTATTTCAGGAACTCGTGAACGCCATTTCTGAAAGAATTTCAGCACAGAAGATTATATAAATGTATTGTTGTGTGTAATAATGATTACTAAATATGCTTCCAAATCTACATTTTTTGAAAAAGACTATTTTTCTTTCCTGATATTATTGTGTATATCCGCATGTGTCAATATTTTTTAGAATATGTACATGCATACATACATATATATATATATATATATATATATATATATATATATACTGTATATATATATATATATATAGTGTGTGTGTGTGTCTTTTTTGTGGGAGGGGAAATTGTGATGGTTCCGTCCTTTCCCGCTTACACACACACACACACACACGCACACGCACGCACACACACACACACACACACACACACACACACACACACACACACACACACACACACACACACACACACACACAACTGTCTATGCGTGTTAATGCAGGCTTCATTGCATTGGCTTGATCCTATCCCGACCTGCAAAGTGGATTACTTACAGTCAATAGATGCTAGTTGAATTGACCAGGGCCTGGTAGCAGGTCACCGCATTTTGAACAAGTCGATGACCTGACGTCATAACGACGACATGACGTAAGATCGGTGTTCAAAGGTAAACCTGAACAAAAATATTTCACCACCTCTTTATTTATTTTATATATATATATATATATATATATATATATATATATATATATATATATATATATATATGATATATATATTTGATATATATATAATATATATATATATATATATATATATATATATATATATATATATATATATATATATATATATATATATGTACTTACTGTTAGTTTGCTTAAAAAACTCTGTTTAGGGGATTCGAACCCTATATGTTATATTAGACCAACACGAGCCTAAAGCGCTACCAACTGCACTACGGGAGGGATATTCAAGTGAGAGAGAGAGAGAGAGAGAGAGAGAGAGAGAGAGGAGGGGATATATGTTGTCACACCTGGCTTTCCAATTATACATCCGTGCATTTGTATCTGTGATCATATTGTTATGTTATTACTGGAGCCTTGGACTTACATGCATATAAATGCACGCGCGTGTGTTTGCGTGTGTTGGGGTTGGCACTCAGGCCAATACCCGTGGCACCTCCTGCGTGCCAATAACTCCATTTTGCCAATCTGGTCCTTACTGTCACGCACGCACGCGCGCGCGCGCACTCACACGTGCTCGCCCTCTTCGATTTTGTTGGTCTCTGTCTGGCTCTCTTTTGCTCTTTCTTTTGCTCTCTTCCTCTCTTTATATATATATATATATATATATATATATATATATATATATATATAAAGAGAGGAAGAGAGCAAAAGAAAGAGCAAAAGAGAGCCAGGCAGAGACCAACAAAATCGAATATATACTCCAGTATTCCTCGTATTCATCCTTATTCTCAGTATCCTCAGTATCATCCTCATCATCATCATCCTCATCATCTTCCTCCTTTCATCCTCCTCCTCCTCCTCCTCCTCCTCCTCCTCCTCCTCCTCCTCCTCCTCCTCCTCCTCCTCCTCCCTATCCTCTGATTAGTTCTGATACTATTCTTTCTTTTTCCCTCCCTTCCCCTCCTCGTCCCCACCTTCTTCCTCCTCTTCTTCCTCCTTTTCCTTTTCCTCTTCTTCCTCCTCCTCTTCCCTTCTTTCTTCCTCCACCTCTTCCTGAGTCTCTAACTATTCATGATTCTTTTCCCTCCCCTTCTCCTCCTTCTTCCTTCCCCCTCCCTTCCTCCTCTTTCTCTTCTTCCTCTCCTTCCCTCCTACCCCTCCCTCTCCCCATCCTTTCTTCCCCTCCCTCCTACCTACCCCTCATCCTTCACCTCCTCCTCTTCCTCTTCCTCTTCCTTCTCCCCTTCCTCCCGTACCCTCCTCCTCTTTCTCCCCCTCCCCTTCATGCCCTTCCCAATCCTCCTCCTCGTCCTCCTCCTACCCCTCCCCCTCGCCCTCCTCCTCCTCCCTCCTCCTACCCCTCCCCTCCTTTCCTCCTCCCCCCTTTCCTCCTCCTCTTCCTCCTCCTACCCTTCCCTTTCTACCCCTGCCCCTCCTTTCCTCCTCCCCCCCTTTCCTCCTCCCCCCTCCTCCTATGGATCTATTCTGCACGGCGTCATTTACTTTTTATCGGCTGCTTAATTTCATGGTCATGTCTGTAGGTAACAAACCAGAACTCCATAAATACTCATTGGTTTGAGCCGTGGAAAAGAGCTAAAACACCATATTGTGTATACATATATATATATATATATATATATATAAATATGTATATATATATATGTATATATATAATATATATGTAGAGACATTGGGACAAATTATGGGAAAGGTGGAGGGGGAAACACGGGTCTTTATCTGATTATCGAGTTTATTCCTGACCGGTTTCGCTTACAATAGCTTCTCCTCTGAAGAAGCTATTGTAAGCGAAACCGGTCAGGAATAAACTCGATAATCAGATAAAGACCCGTGTTTCCCCCTCCACCTTTCCCATATATATATATATATATATATATGTAAGTATGTATCTATGTATGCATGTATGTAAGGTATGTATATATCTCGTGAGTACTGAGATTATTTAACTTGATCACGTACGTGTTTATGTAAGCATGAGTTTAGTTATATATATTGTATATATGTATGTATTTTACCATCCATTCATAGGTATTCATATTTATGAATAGTTTTATAATCGTTAATATTAATGTTCTGTGCTTGTACACGCGATGGTATTCAAACGCAAAAATACATCGATAGAAATATACATACGTACATGCATGTATACATACATACATGCATGCATATATACATACATATATACATAATGTACATACATATACATACATACATACATACATACATACATACATACATGCATACATATATACATAATGTACATACATTAAAATACATAAATAAATGCATAGGTATAGTTAAATAATAAACAAACAGGTAAGTAGTAAATAATAATAAATTGACATATAACTAATAATGAATAAAAATCAGACAGACAAATGATAACAAAACAAAAACAAATAATATAAGATAAATTATAATCATTACAGCATCTTACATACATACATACATACATACATACATATATACATAATGTACATACATATATACACAAACTAAACGGAGAAACAGTGAATGCCAGAACTATACACGATTTAAAGAATAAACTGGATGTGGAGAGATACGAAAACGGGTCATTTCGAGCATAGCTCTCGTCCCGCACACATACATATGTACATACATATATACATACATACACATACACATACATACGTACATACATGCATACATACATATATACACACATATACATACGTACATACATAAATACATACACATGTATTCGTGTGTGTATGTGTATGTGTATGTGTATGTGTACGTGTATGTATATGCCACAGAAAGTAACCAAATAGTCCAACAGCAAACAAAACAAAAAAATAAATAAATAAATATATAAATAAATAAATAATAAAATAAAAATAAACTGTGACCTCATAGCCAACGATGACAGAGCCATGGGGTTGAATAAAATCATCTAACGCAACCCAGGGCAATGGGCACAGTGCCACCAGGCACGGAAGGGGCTATGTAAATATCTCTCTCATGGATCCACATTCATTTGCATGTAATGGATTTCGGATGTACACATTCGTTTGCTTCCAAACGAATGTTTGGTTTTATCTCTCTGCCGACCGTGTACGTGTGTGTGTGTGTGTGTGTGTGTGTGTGTGTGTGTGTGTGTGTGTGTGTGTGTGTGTACGTGTGTGTATATGTGTATGTGTCTGTGATTTTCCATGGTCTTGGATCACGTGTTGGACTCGTGGTTGACAGCTATTAGACTATTGGATATGTGCGTACGTGTATGTGAGTGTATGTGTGTGTGTGTGTGTGTGTGTGTGTGTGTGTGTGTGTGTGTGTGTGTGTGTGTGTGTGTGTGTGTGTGTGTGTGTGTGTGTGTGTGTGTGTGTGTGTGTGTGTGTGTCTTGAATCACGTGTTGGACTCGTGATCGACAGCTGTTACCCTCCCGGATAAGAGCTCAAGAGCTCATACATGACCGATCTAT
Source organism: Oratosquilla oratoria (assembly GCF_046742065.1). Classification (NCBI taxonomy): domain Eukaryota; kingdom Metazoa; phylum Arthropoda; class Malacostraca; order Stomatopoda; family Squillidae; genus Oratosquilla; species Oratosquilla oratoria. The sequence goes on from NC_134798.1 coordinate 41,895,148, forward strand.
GGGTAATGCTGTGACCTTACACGCACACACACACACCCAACTCCCCGCCCACAAGAATTGGAGTAACGACTTGCAACGCAGCGAAACTGAAATTATTTCAGCACTGGGCGGGATTCAAACACGGGTCCGCTGTTGTGGCGGTTACGAACGCTACCACTGTGCCGTCGAGTTGTGTGTGTGTGTGTGTGTGTGTGTGTGTGTGTGTGTGTGTGTGTGTGTGTGTGTGTGTGTGTGTGTGTGTGTGTGTGAGTGTGTGTACGTGTGTGTACGTGTGTGTACGTTTCTGTGATTCTCCATGGTCTTGGATCACGTGTTGGACTCATGGTTGACAGCTATTAGTCTATCGTGTGTGTGTGTGTGTGTGTGTGTGTGTGTGTGTGTGTGTGTGTGTGTGTGTGTGTGTGTGTGTGTGTGTGTGTGTGTGTGTGTGTGTGTGTGTACCTGTGTATATATGTGTACATGTCTGTGGTTCTCCATGGCATTGGATCACGTGTCGAACTCGTGGTTGACAGCTATTAGTCTATAGGTTATGTGTGTATGTGTGCGTGTGTATGTGTACGTGTGTATATATGTGTACGCGTCCGTGATTTCTCATGATCTTGAATCATGTGTTGGAATCGTGGTTGACAGCTATTAGTCTATCGGATATGTGTGTACGTGTGTGTGTGTTTGTGTGTGTGTGTGTGTGTGTGTGTGTGTGTGTGTGTGTGTGTGTGTGTGTGTGTGTGTGTGTGTGTGTGTGTGTGTGTGTGTGTGTGTGTGTGTGTGTGTGTGTGTGTGTGTGTGTGTGTGTGTGTTTGTGCATTCCTGCCTGCATTTCCTCAGCTGAATAAAACAAAGCGTCTAATTCCATCTTCCTAATCCATCCACACATCCTATCTGCCTGTTTGGTCTGGGATCTGCCGTCTGCCGCATGACGTCATCAAACCCTCCTGAGCATCTGCCTTCAGCTATATTGTCTGCCTCTGGGGGCGGATTCTGTCTGCCATATCTGCCTCTTGCTCCCGTCTGCCTTTTAGATCTTAGAGACAGAATCTGCCTGGAGGTAGAAGTGTCACACCTGCCTCTGTGTCTGCCTCCTACCTCGTCTGCCTCCTGCCGCCTAGTCAACTCTCTGCCTCTTCTTCTGCCTCCGAGCCTCTATTCTTCTTCTTGTCTCTTTTGCCTGTTCCCTACTTCATCGTCTACCTCCTACCTCCTAGTCAGTGACCTGCCTCTTAGTCTTCTTCCTGGCTTCTATTCTTCTTCCTACCTCTTTGTGTACGCCTACCACCTAATCTGGTCCCTGACACTTTTGTCTGCCTCCTACCTCCTCGTCTGCCTCCTACCTCCTAGTCAGGCCCTGCCTCTTAGTCTTCTTCCTGGTTTCTATTCTTCTTCCTACCTCTTTCTTTACCTCCAACCACCTAATCTGGTTTCTGACTCTTTTGTCTACCTCCTAGCTCCTGAACTGCCTCCTACCTCCTCGCCTGCCTCCTCTGCCTCTTCGCTCGTTTTGCCTCGGGTTATGGGGAAAGATCGGAGATTAGCTGAAGATTCGTGTTTTTTCACGAAGGCGTCTTGGAGGCGGCGGAGGAGGAACCTCGATTGGCTCTCAGGATGTGGCAAAAGAGGTCTTCAGCCTCTTTTATGGCGCGCAGACACTCCCCCGACCTGAATGGAATCGTGTGGTGCCAACTAGGAAGAAGTTCCTGAGAGTGCCACTTTTGGCACTGTAATGTGATGGAACTAGTGTGGCACTTTTAGCGCCATAATGTGCCGAAATCAAGTGTGCCATTTTTGGTGTTATAATGTGCCAGAATGAATTACCACTTTGGGCACTGTATCGTGTCAAACAGGAACGTGCCATTTTTGGCACTGTATCGTGTCAGGAACAAGAATGCCTCTTTTGTCACTATAACGTGCCAAAGGAAAAAGTGCCATTTTTTGGCACAATAAGCTAAAAATAACTGACTCAACTTGATCGAAATAAAAGAAAAAATAACAGTTGGGAGTCTTCGAGAAACTGAATGAAATCGCCTGTTTCTAACCAAAACAAAAGAAGTGATGCTTCTTGAAGGAACTCACTCCATAGGGAAGCGATTCGAACCCTTATCCAGCGCAAGGGAGCTGCAAGAACCTGCGGTCTTAAACTTCCAAACTTCAACCTAAAATGGACCATTGTGCCAGTGTGCATAAGGATCATAAATTTCCCGAAATTGGCCCCATAAAGGCTTAAATGGTATTGAGGTCTGATCTGGCGGGATGGTGTTTGACTAGTACAAGGTGCCTGGCTCCTGGAATAGGATATTGGCACCAGTGCCAAGAAAGTGCCACGGTGACGTCATCTTGGGATGAAAGTAGATGGAGTTGTCTTTGGTTTGGATTATTCGGGTATCAAAGTCAATGTATGAAATGTGTGTAAGTATACACACGTGTACACATACACGGACGCACACACACGAACGTGCGCACACACACACACACACACACACACACACACACACACACACACACACACACACACACACACACACACACACACACACACACACACACACACACACACACACACACACACACACACCGCTCTCTTCCCGTAAAATACAACTAGGTAAATACACACATACACACACAGCTCTCTTCCCGTAAAATACTAGGTAAATTCACACACATACACACACACACACACACACACACACACACACACACACACACACACACACACACACACACACACACACACACACACACACACACACACAAACACATACGCACACACACACACACACACACACACACACACACACACACACACACACACACACACACACACACACACACACACACACACACACACACACACACACACACACACACACACACACACACACACACACACACACACACACACACACACGTGAACGCAAACACAGAGAAAGCCTATTCAGGTTTACGATTGAAGCCCATGTGATACATTGAAAGGCTAAGTGCTCCTTATAGGCTAGGATAGCCCGAATGCCAATGGCCGAGCCCGTTTACGTTGGCGCCCATCAAATTGGCATCGCGTTCGGACGCGAAGGAGTGATGATGGATGACGTCATCGTCTTTGTTGCGTACCGGAATGAAGCCATTGTCGCAGCCAGTACGGTGTCGTTGATCATATCTTATTCATGCAGTTATTTATGGAGTTGTTTATGTGTTTGTGAGCTCGGTTCTGTGTGTGTGTGTGTTTCTGTCCACATATCTGGTTATTAATTTATGTATCAGTATGTTTATGTGTGTATGTGTCTGTGTTCGCTTGGCTGTTTAATTGTTTCTTGGATCATGTATATTTATTTAGGTTTATTTGTTTAATAAGTATCAGTTTTATTGATGAGGAAAAGGAGTGGGAAGAGAGGGAAGAGGAGAAGAAAGAATGGGGAAAAGAAACAAGAGGGGAGGGGGAAGAGAGGGGAGGGGAGGGAAAGTTGGTCAGTAGGGAGGATAGGAGAGGAAAGGAGGGGAGGGGAAGGTATGAGGAGTGGAGGTTAGTGGAGGGGAGGGGATGGTAGGGGAAGAAAGAGGAGGGGAGGATAGGGGAAGTGGTGGGAAGTGGAGGGAAGTGGAGAGGAGGGGTAGTAAAGGAGGTGAGGGGAGAAGAGGTAGGGAAGGTGAGAAAGGAGGGGAGGGGAGGGGAGGGGAGAGAAGGGAAGGGGAGGGAATTTCCCATAAGCGACCTTTGAACCTTCCACAAGAGGGAGTTATCAGGAGGAAGGAGAAGATGAGGAGGTTCGTGGTATTTTATTTTCGCGTGAAATCGCGAATAAAATGGGGAGTAAATGCTACCAAATGGCAACCGTAGTGGAGCTGGCGGTCGGTGAATGTCAAAACATAGTCAATTAATTTCCGAAATCGTTAATTATATAGTTATCTACCTATCCACCCATCTGTTCATTTAGCTATCTTTCTATCTATTCGATTAGCTAGCTAGCTAGCTCTCTGTCTCTTTCTTTTTCTCTCTGTGTATATGTATTTATGTATATAGATGCAGACATGTCTTATGTATGTATATATATATGTATATATATATATATATAATATATATATATATATATATATATATATATATATATATATATATGTATGTATGTATTTCTGTTACTAAATTTCCTTCAGGGTTCAAAGAATTAAATGAAGTTGTCTAAACTCCCCACTTCCCCCCTCCCCCCTCCCTCTCCCCCCATCAATCCCGAAAAGAAATCGTGTCCCGTCAGCCAGAATAATAACTATAAATCACGCCACACTTGTTGAAAGGTTTAATGTCACGAGATAATGAGGCCATTTTCTCACCGTCTACCCCCTCCCCCCATCCCCCTCCCCCTCCCTCCATCCTTTCCCCTTCCCTCATTTTTTTTTTTTTTTTTTTTTTATTACGAATTCGTCATGCAATTTAGGGGTGATTTATATATGGCCTCTTTGGAAAGGAATGCGATTGGTTTATTGTGAGCTTGTTTGGGGCTGCCTTCGTCTTCTTCTTTGTCTTCTTCCTCTTCTCTTCCTTCTCCTTTTTATTCTTCGTCTTCGTCTTCTTCGTCTACTTCTACTTCTTCTTTTTCTTCCTTCTTCTTCTTAGTCTTTGTCTTCTTCGTCTACTGCTTCTTCTGCTTTACCTTTTCTTTTTATTCTTCTTGTACTTCGTATCCGTCCTTTCTTCTTCTTCTTCTTCTTCTTCTTCTTCTTCTTCTTCTTCTTCTTCTTCTTCTTCTTCTTCTTCTTCTTCTTCTTCTTCTTCTTCTTCTTCTTCTTCTTCTTCTTCTTCTTCTTCTTCTTCTTCTTCTTCCTCTTCTTCTTCTTCCTCTTCTTCTTCTTCTTTTCTTCTTCTTCTTCTTCTTCTTCTTCTTCTTCTTCTTCTTCTTCTTCTTCTTCTTCTTCTTCTTCTTCCTCTTCTTCTTCTTCCTCTTCTTCCTCTTCGTTGTTTTGATACCTGAGATGATTTATTTCCGTCCCGGGAGGAAAAGTGTGATTTATTTATTTAGTTTAGTTTAGTTTCGTTTTTTGTTGTTTTATTTTTATATATTTTCTTTACATATGTTTAATTATTAGTTCATCTATGTATTTACATATCAGTTATTATTATTTTATTTTATTTATTTATTTATTTAATTATTTTATTTTATTTTATTTTTATTATATATATATATATATATATATATATATATATATGTATATATATATATATATATATATATATATATAATTTTTTTTTTTTTTTTTTTTTTTTTTTTTGTGGTGGTGGTGGTAATGATGGTAGTGGTTGTGCTGGTGATGGTGATGGAGGTAGTTGGTGGTTGGTAGTATTGGTGGTAGTATGGTGGTGGTTGGTGGTGGTGGTGGTGGCGGTGGTAGTAAACTAATTAAGAAATATATGACTGATTTGGTTTAATGTAGCGACTCATCCTATCAGGAGGCTAGCACGGTGCCCCTCACAGAGGACTTTGTAGCGTGGAAATTAATTAACCATGCCCTTGGTCCCACTCGCTAGAACATGCTTAACTCCATAACTACTACAACAACAACAACAACGACAAAAATCACCAAACGGCACGTATGACGTCATCTGAATAAAATCGCCTGACGCAAGTTGACGTCACTGAATTAAAGATATTTTTCCCATCAATACGGAAACACCCACTTAACTGACCGAAACATTTTGATACAGAAAAGAAAAACATCTACGACAGTGTTGAAAGCAACGGAGAGTCCCATATCTTTACGTTCACCTTATCGGACTTTCTGTTCAAGAAAACTCACTCCATCCTCTTCAAGCACGGCAAGCATAGGTTCCTACCTGTTTGCGTACGCTCGTACGTACGCGTCCGCTTGCATAAATACGTGAGTGCGTACATGCTGTGTACGTGCTTGCATGTGTATATACATGTGCGTACGTGCTTCCACGTGTATATACATGTGCGTACGTGTTCGAATGTGTGCGTGTGTGCGTACATGGTGCGTACATGCTTCCATGCGTATACACGTGCTCGTGCGTACATGTTTGTATGCATGCGTGTGTACGTACATGCTGCGTACCTTCTTGCATGCGTACGCACGTGATGAGTAGCCTGTGCGTACATACTGAGTATTTGCATATTTGCGTACGCCTCTTCCTCGTCCTTTCTACCGTTTGTTACCGTCGTGGGGCCCCGCATGATTAAGGCCCCACCCTAAGGTCCCCTGAAGGAGCCTTTGGACAGCGGTCCTTTGTAAGGTCCTTTAGTCGTGTCCTTATTATCAAGTCCGTCGCGAGATTTGTTTAGTCCTTCGTTGAGTCAGTCGGTAACTCGTGTCCTTTGTAAACTTTGTACGTTTTCTTATGGGACCTTTGGAGCTGAATGTCCTTTGTAAAACTTACTTTTTTTATCTATTCTTTATACAGTCCTTTATAGTTTTAGCTCCTTGCATGAAGAGCCCTTTGTAAATCTTGTTTCTCTGAAATGTGTCTTGTTTGTCTGAGTGGTCCTTTGTAAGTTTTATTGATGTCTTTTTTATTTATTTATTTATTTATTCATCTATTTATCTATCCATTCGTTTATCTATTAATCTATTTATTCGTATTTATTTTATTTTTTTTATTTATTATTTATTTTAATTTGTCATTTTATTGAATGATTTAGTATTTATTTTAATTAGTGAAGGCTCCCATGAGGTGACGGATAACCAAAAGGATAACCCTAACCTTACGTGCATGGATAGCTTTGACAATGTTTTATTTATACATACACACACACACACACACACACACACACACACACACACACACACACACACACACACACACACACACATATATATATATATATATATATATATATATATATATATATATTTTTTTTTTTTTTTTTTTTTTTAATACTACTAAGGACCTTTGCATCGACCGACCAAGGAAGTGCCTTTCGACTAAGGAAGTGCGGGCCCTTTGTTGCCCCATTCCGTAGTGAAGCTTACTCTCTTTAAACTCACCGTAAACCCTGATCTGCCTCCGTATAACTAGGCTTTTATTGCTTTCGGGAAATTTGGCTCCAAGGCCATCGTAAAATGCAGCGCTCCGTACTCGTAGATGCTATCGTGTATGCAAACGTGTGTGTGTACTTACGTATATAAGTACAGGTATATATGCATACACATGCACACATGCGCATATATGAATACATATGTAGATATATGTTTCATACATATATACATATATATACATGCATTCATACATAATGCTTACATATATGCTTACATATATGCATACACACACACTCGATGGCGCGGTTGGTAGAGTCCCAGACTGTCAGTACGGCGGTGCCGGCGGTACCTGGTTCGAATCCTGCCCAGGGCTGAAATTATTTCAGTATCGCTGCGCTTCGAGTCGTTACTCCAACTCTCATGGGCGGGGAGTTGTGTGTGTGTGTGTGCGTGTAAGGTCATAGCATTACCCATAGATCGGTCATACGAGCTCTGAGCTCTCTTCCGGGAGGGAAATAGCTGTCGATCACGAGTCCAACACGTGATCCAAAGGCCAAGGTGAATCACACAAACACACACACACACACACACACACACACACACACACACACACACACACACACACACACACACACACACACACACACACACACTTTACCGACACTTCCTCCCACCTGACGTTCCCCCACCACGCCACGCTACAAGACGCAACAGCAAATTTGTCCCCACCCGAGCGCCAGGGACTGACTGCTATAGAAACAGCGCACTTCCGTTCATAGTGCTCATTATTAACTCACTTTAGTCCTGAAATTAGCTCAAATTAATTTAATCCTAAAATTAGCACGAAATGTATTTTGTCGGTGTATCAGTGCCTCCTGTTAACTCAATAAACCTATTATCATTATTACTATCAATCATGATTATACACAAATACATATATATACATACATGCATACATACATACATGCATACGTATATAAATAAACACATAAACGAATAAATAGAAAAAATTTATCAATACATCAACCAATAGATAAATACAATTAGATGAAAATGAAAAGATAAATAAATCAATACAGACAGATGAAAATAAATAGATAAAAAAGAATAATAAAAAAAAATCGAAATTTATGAAAAGTCTTGGCTGGAAGGACGCGTGAGATCGTGCCGACGGGGCGTGTCCGTCAGCGGGCTGACAGACTTGCGTGTGTCTGAATAAAGAGCTTCTAATTCTGTGACTGACAGACACGTCAGTCAGCCACCAAAGAGCACGTGTGTACTTGTGTGCGTCTGTGTGCGTATATGTGCGTGCGTGTGTGTGTATGTTTGTGCGTGTGCGTATATGTATGCGTGTGCGTATATGTATGCGTGTGTGCGTGTGCGTATGTTTGTATGCATATGTGTGTGTGCGTGTGTGCGTGTGCGTATGTTTGTATGCATATGTGTGTGTGCGTGTGTGCATGTGTATGCATGTGCGTGCGTGTTTGTGCTTTAGCTTGTGTGTGTGTGCTTGCGTGTGTGTGTGTGTGTGTGTGTGTGTGTGTGTGCGCGCGTTTTACCACAAGGAGATCTGCAAGTTACAGGACTCGAACCTACAGTCCAGATATGAGTCAACTACTTAACTACGTGACCACTGGACTTCCAAGACCCCTATGAAGATCAAGGGTGAAGGGTCAAGGAAAGGAAGAGGAGGAGGAGGAGGAAGAGGAGGAGGAGGAAGAGGAAGAGGGAGAGGCGGAGAAGGAAAAAGGGAGAGGACGAATAGTAGGAAGAAGAGGAGGAGGAAGAGGAGAAGGAGAATGAGCCTGAAGATGAGCAGAAGAAGGAAAAGGAAGAGGAGGAGGAAGGGGAGGAGGTGGAAGAGTAGGTGAAGTAACAGAAGGAAGAGAGGCGTGAGAAAAAGAGGAGGAGGAGCGAAGGAGAATGGGAAGAAAGAAGGAAGAAAAAAAATGATGATGAGGAAGAAGAGGACGAGAAGGAAAAGGAGGAGGAGAAAGAAGAGGAGGATGAGGAAGATGGGGAGGAGGAAGAGGAAATGGAGGAAGAGAAGGAGGAGAAAGAAAAAGAAAAGTTGCAGGAGGAAGAGGAAGAGGGGGAAGAGGAGGAGGAGGAGGAGGAGGAGGGGGGAGGAGAAAGAGGTAGAGGGGAAAGAGGAGGAAGAGTAGGAGGAGGAGGAGGGGGAGGAGGAAGAAGTATGCATCCCAGTTAACCGACAAGGAGGACAATGTCACTGATGGCAGCGGTGGGAAGAAAGGAAGCTGTGACTCCAGAACGAAGAGTCTCTTCCCAGACGCGTTCTTGGACATCGAGAGCCCAACATCGAACTCGAAGACAGAAGTCTGCGCGTTCTTCGGCTTCCGGACACTTTTTTTTTTTTTTTTTTTCGCAGGGCTGTCTTCCGACCAGATCTCAACTTTGGCAAGGTCATCAGCAAATTGCTGACCTAGCATATGGCTGAGTTACCATATATCGCTAATCAATATTTTTTGTGTGTTTATGTATATCAAAGTGTGGCTATTATGTAATTATAAGATTACATGTTGTACCGACAGTTACAAGCGTATAAAGAGAGCAAGAGGAGGAATAAGAGAGGAGGAGGAGAAGGAAGAAAAAGAGGTGGAATAGGAAACGAAGGGTGAGAAGAGGAGGAGGAGTAGGAAGAGGAAGAGGACGTAGAGGAGGGGGTAGGGGAAGAGAGCAAGAACGAGGAGGAGGAGGGGAAGAGCAGGAGGAGAAAGGGTAGGAATAATAAACGAAAGGAAGAAAGGGACGAGGAGGAATAGGTAACGAAGGGTAAGAAGAGGAGGAGGAATAGGAAGAGGAAGAGGACGGGGAGGAGGGGGAGGGGGAAGAGAGCGAGAACGAGAAGGAGGAGGGGAAGGGGAAGAGGAGGAGGGGAGGAGGAGGAGGACGAGGAGGAGGAAGGGTAGGAATAATAAACGAAAGGGAGGAAGGGACGAGGAGGAGGGGGAGGGGGAAATGAACGAGGAGGAGGAGGAGGAAGAGGACGAAGAGGAGGAGGAGGAGGAAGAAGAGGACTAGGAGGAGGAGGATGGGAAGAGGACGAGGAGGAAGAGAGTGAGGAGGTGACAATTCTAAATAAACAGAATGAAGGGATATCTCCTTACCTATTGGAACAATCGTGTTGTGGGAGAGTCTGCTCGTAAGGCTCAAGTGCCGGCGGATGATAAGGGGAAAATCGATCTTCGTACTTGGGAACACCACGCGCCTTTGACAAAAAGCTTCCTGGTGATTCTTCTTCTTCTTTTTCTTCTTCTTCTTCTTCTTTTTGTTCTTCTTCATCTTCTTCCTCTCTTTCTTCTTCTTTTTCTTTTTTTATCGTCTTCTTTTTCTTGTTTTCTTCTTCTTTTTCTTCTTTTTGTCTTTTTTTTTGTCTTTTTCTTATTTTCTTCTTCTCCTTCTTTTTCTTCTTTTTCTTCTTTTTCGTCTTCTTTTTCTTTTTTCATTTTTGTTCTTTTTGTTCTTCTTTTTCTTATTTTTCTTCTTCTTCTCTTCTTCTTCTTCTCTTCTTCTTCTTCTTCTCCTTCTTCATTCTTCCTCTTCTCATTCTTCTTCTTCTGCTTCTTCTTCTTTTTCTTCTTCTTCTTGCTCCTCCTCTTCTTCTCATTCTTCTTTTTTCTTCTTCTTCTCCTTCTTTTTCTTCTTCTTGCTCTTCCTCTTCTTCTTGCTCTTCCTCTTCTTCTCATTCTTCTTCTTCTTCTTCTTTTTCTTCCTCTTTTTCTTCCTCTTTTTCTTCTTCTTCTTCTTCTTCTTCTTCTTCTTCTTCTTCTTTTTTCTTCCTTTTCTTCTACTTCCGTTACTTCTTATTCCTCTTCTTCTTCTCCTTCTTCACGCACATACACACACACTCACACTCACACTCACACTCCCTTCACCACTTTGGATTTGTTATCGGTCGAGATCCTCAACAACATCGAGACTCCTCACACTGGTCCACTCCCCGTCCACCTCCACAACTCCCTCCACAATCCTCTCCAGCACTCTATACTTTCCCCTCACTTCTAGTTCAATGTCCCTCTACACTCCTCCATATCCCCCATACCCTTCCACATCACTCCACATCCCTCCACATCATTCCACACCTCTCAGCACCCCTCTATAATCCTCCACGCTCCTCCATACCCTCACTTCTTCACGACTCTCCACGTCAATTCATATTCCTACAGACCCCTCCATACAACCCTATATGACTTTCCACGTCCCTCCACACCCCTATATACGCCCCTCGGAGCCTGTCTACACCTCTCCACACCCCTCCACATGCCCCTCCACGCCCCTCCATGCCCCTCCATACGCCCCTATATACGGCCCTCCGAACCTATCCATACCTCTCCACACCCCTCCACGTCCCTCCACGTCCCTATATACGCCCCTCCACGCCCCTATGTACTCCCCTTGGAGCCTATCTTTACCTATCCACACCCCTCCATACGCCCCTCCACACCCAACCACACCTAACCACGCCCCTCCACGCCCCTCCATGCCTCTCCACGCCCCTATATACGCCCCTCCGAGCCTATCTATACCTCTCCACGCCCCTCCGAGTCTATCTATACCTTTCCACGCCCCTCCACGCCCCTCCGAGCCTATCTATACCTCTCTACGCCCCTCCATACGCCCCTCTACACTCCTCCGAGCCTATCTATACCTCTCCACACCCCTCCATACGCCCCTCCACGCCCCTCCACGCCCCTCCCCCGAAGCCGGGCGATAGCGCTGAAGCACCTTGTCAAACAGGTTGGCCCTTGGCTGATATGGCCCTCGATTTACATCGCCGGGGTAACAAATGACTCTATTCAAACATTCCCCCATACCCCCCTATTCCCCCCTATTCCCCCATTCCCCATATTCCCCCATTCCTCTATTCCCCCTATTCTCCTTATTCCCCCATGCCCCCATTCCCCTATTCCCACTATTCCACCTTGCCTCCCATTCCCCCATTCCCCCATTCCTCCTATTCACCCATCCCCCATTCCCCATATTCCCCTATTCCCCCCATTATCCACATACCCCCCAGTCCCCCCATCACCCCCCCCCCCATTGTGCAAGGAAGGGGGAAGGCTGGGGGGGGATTCCTAGTAGCGTGGTTAGCGACCTCGACTCGGGGCTTGGAAGTCGGTCGTTTGTGTTTTGTTTGTGTACTTGTTGTGTAACTTATCCATTTATTTGTTTGTTTGTTTGTCTATGTTTGTAGTGTAATTATTTATTTACGTATATATATGTCTACTTGTTTTATTTTATTTATCTAATTATTTGTTTCTTTATTCATTTGATTGTTTTTATGATCATTTTGTTTATTCGTTTGTTGATTAGAAAAAAATATCAGTAGTCATTGAGGTATGCCTTCTAGTTAGTGAAATAATGCTAGAAGAGAAAGAGAGAAAAAGAGAGAAAGAGAAGGTAAAAAAGAGAGACAGAGAGAGTTAAGTAAGCAGGCAGACAAACATAAATAGTGAGGAATGGAAAGAGAGAAAGAGAAGGAGAGAGAGAGAGAGAGAGAGAGAGACACACACACACACAGAGAGAGAGAGAGAGAGAGAGAAAGAGAGAGAGAGAAGGTAAAAAAGAGAGACAGAGTTAAGTAAGCAGGCAGATAAATATAAATAGTGAGGAACGGAAAGGGAGAAAGAGAAGGAGAGAGAGAGAGAGAGAGAGAGAAAGAAAAAGTAAAAAAAAAAAAGAGAGACAGAGAGAGGTAAGCAGGCAGACAAAAATAACTAGTGAGGAATGGAAAGTAATAAAGAGAAAGAGAAAGAGAGACAGAGAGAGAGAAGGTAAAAAAGAGAGAGAGACCGAGAGAGGTAAGCAAGCAGGCAGACAAACATAAATAGTGAGGAATGGAAAGGGATAAAGAGAAAGAGAGAAAGAGAGAGTAAAACAGGAAGTTGAAGAAGAGAAAGGAGAAAGGGCGGGGGAAGAGGGGAAGAGCGGACAAAAGGGAGTAAATTGAGGAATAGAAATTGAAGAGTTGATCGCTCGAGTTGAAGTGTTGACCAAAGAATCATAGAAAACGGGAATGAAGGACCCGACTTTCGAATATTCCATTTCCTTTTTTTCAATAAAATCGCCGGACGGCAGTTAAGCGACGAAATTGTTAATCTCGTTTGGATCTAAATGTAGTTTTTGTTTTTCTTTAAATTCCTTCAAGTGAAAAAATCAAATGCCGACACAACGATGTCACATTGCACAAGACTTAGGTGGTCAGTACACCATACAGGGAGCGAGACAGGGAGAGACAGACAGGCAGACAGAGAAAGAGAGACAGAGAAGAGACAGACATAGAGAGACGGAAAGAGACAGAGAGAAAGAGAGACAGACACAAAGAGAGAGAGAGGAAAGAGAGTGGGAGAGAGAGACAGAGACATAGAGAGACGGGAAGAGACAGAGAGAAAGAGAGACAGAGAGACACTAAGAGAGAGAGAGGGGGAAAGAGAGAATGGAGAGAGAGAGAGAAAGAGAGAAAAAAAGAGAGGGAGAGAGAGGAGAGAAAATGAAAACAAAGAGAACGGGAAGCTAGGACCTCGAGGTACAAAGAGAAGAGAGAGAAAAAGAGAAGAGATAACAAGTTGGATAAGAAAACGATCCTAAGAGGAAGAGGAAAGAAGGAAGAGAGGAGACAGAATGTAAAGAGAAAGATTTGAATATAAAGAGAAATTAATAAAAATTAAATAAAAAACAAAAGAGAAAAATAGTAATTAGGCACAGTGCCACGTATCACCCGGTACGGAAGGGGGTAGGAGATGTTGGTGGTAGAAGGTGGGGGTGGTAGGGTGGTGGTGGTGGTAGGGTGGTGGTTGGTGGTAGAGAGTGGTTGGTGGTAGGGGGTGGTTGGTGGTAGGGTGGTGGTTGGTGGTAGGGGGTGGTTGGTGGTAGGGTGACGGTTGGTAGTGGGGTGGTGGTTGGTTGTAGGGTGGTGGTGGTGGTAGGGGTTGGTTGGTGGTAGGGTGGTGGTGTATGGTAGGTGACAAGGGTGGAAGAGGAGTGCCAAAATTGTTAATAAAATCGTCTGGCGGCAATCAGAATAGAGGTGAAAGGATCACTTGGTAGGGAAGGGGTTCGAATTATCAACCGTTTTGGATCGCGGTCAAGCACGCTAGCGACCACGCCACAGCCTCCAAAGGAGTGGATAAGAAAAGTGACAAGAATAGAATACAAAGGATTGATCAACGAAGCAGTTGATAATGGATGAGTGAAGGGATCAAAGGAGGGGGAAGGAGATGGAAGAGGAGGACGAGAAGGAGGAGGAAGACGACGAAGGAAGGAGGAAGACGACGAAGGAAGGAGGAAGAGAAGAAGGAGAAGGAGGAAGAGGAGAAAGAGAAGGAAGAAGGAGGAGAATGTGGAAGAGAAGAAGAAGGAGGAGGAGGAGGAAGAGGAGAAAGAGAAGGAAGAAGAAGGAGAATGTGGAAGAGAAGGAGGAAAAAAAGGAGGAGGAGGAGGAGCAAGGAGGTGCAGGAGTAGGAAGAGAAGGAAGGAGGAGAAGGAGAAGAAGAAGAGGGAAGAGGAGAGGAAGAGAAGAAGGAGGAGGAGGAAGAGGAGAAGTTGAAGGAGGAGGAGGAAGAGAAGGAAGAGGAGGGAGGAGGCAACAATTAGCCGAGCGGCCGGTCATCAGCACCATCTGTTGGCTGTGAAAGACAACTTTGAAGAAATACAGAATGGCTTCACAGGAGATGGGAAACAAAGAGTTTAGTCTCGAAGCTGCTGATGGAAACATACTTTACTCATTTTATTCTGGCTGTCGGCAGATGATTTAATCATCCGTGGAGTTATAGTATAACCGTGTTGAGGAAAGGGATTAGGCCGGAACTGGTTTAACAAAAGAGTGGTTAACGAATTGAATAGACTTAGTAACCATGTAGCGAGTTCTGAAGCAATTGAAGAAATTGGCTGTTAAGAGAGGATAACTTTATGGATAGAGATGACAAGCGGTAAATGACATGGAACTGCCTAGTGTAGGCCTTATGGTCTCTTGTAGTCTCCTCCAGTCTTATGTTTATTCTTATGTTTATATTTTTTCTTTGTTTTAAGAAAAGTTAGATAACTTTGTGGATAGAGACGGATTGCAAGAGACACGGAACTACCTGGTGTAGGCCTTATGGTCCCCTGCAGTCTCTTCCATTCTTGTGTTCTTAAGGAAGAGTGCCACATAGTCAGAGTGCCAACAGGGTCGCAGATGTCTGTCTGGAAACTTTTGTCACAGACACTTGGTGTCATGTGTCGTATCATACGTGACACGATACCGTGTGTCTATGTGATATGTGTGTGCGTGTGTGTGTGTGTGTGTGTGTGTGTGTGTGTGTGTGTGTGTGTGTGTGTGTGCATGTGTGTGAATGTGTGTGTGTGTGTGCGTGTGTGATTCACCATGGTCTTAGATCATGTGTTGGACTCGTGATCGACAACTATGTCCCTCCCCGAAGAGAGCTCAGAGCTCATACATGACCGATCTATGGGTAATGCTGTGACCTGACACGCACACACACACCCAACTACCCACCCACGAGAGTTGGAGTAACGACTCGAAGCGCAGCGATACTGAAATTATTTCAGCCCTGGGAGGGATTCAAAACCGGACCGCCGTAGTGGCAGCCGGGAACTCTACCAACTACGCCACGAGTGTGTGTGTGTGTGTGTGTGTGTGTGTGTGTGTGTGTGTGTGTGTGTGTGTGTGTGTGTGTGTGTGTGTGTGTGTGTGTGTGTGTGTGTGTGTGTGTGTGTGTGTGTGTGTGCGTGCGTGTAGGTGGATGGGTGTGGACACGGGCGCATGAGAATGATAGACGACGACAAAGCGTGTGAGAGGATGAAAGACAGACCGACAGACAGAAACGTATATTGAGAGGGGCTGTAGTTTACAAGCGTTTCTATCCTTATAGGCAATCTCACGCAGAGAGAGAGAGAGAGAGAGAGAGAGAGAGAGAGAGAGAGAGAGAGAGAGAGAGAGAGAGAGAGAGAGAGACGGAGAGGTAGAGAGAGAGGGAGAGAAAGAGAGACAGACACACACACACACACACACACACACACACACACACACACACACACACACACACACACACACACATACACACATAGAGAGAGAGAGAGAGACACAGAGAGAGAGAGAGAGAGAGAGAGAGAGAGAGAGAGAGAGAGAGAGAGAGAGAGAGAGAGAGAGAGAGAGGGAGGGAGACAGACAGACAGACAGAGAAAGAGAGAGGGAGAGAGATAAAGAGAGACAGACAGACAGACAGACAGACAGACAGAGAGAAAGAGGGAGAGACAGACACACACACATTCACACTCACACACACACACACACACACACACACACACACACACACACACACACACACACACACACACACACACACACACACACACACACAGAGAGAGAGAGAGAGAGAGAGAGAGAGAGAGAGAGAGAGAGAGAGAGAGAGAGAGAGAGAGAGAGAGAGAGAGAGAGAATTAAATACAATTATCTAAAATAATTCAAGAAATCTGTTCAGTGTAGTAGAGACAGTAAAAACACAAAAACAAAAGATGTCGCTCCAAGCAGTAAGGGATCAAATAACAGGCAGTTTACTGCCAATTTCCACAAACCAATTAACGACTGGAAAGAGGTAATTAGGATACAATTAGAGGCTTCTAATCACCTCGTTAGAATGAAATCACCTGGCGACAGCCATAACAAAGACTGTAAAGGGAACCATTTCGCAACCAGGGACAACGCTTCCTGCAATTAGGAAACCAGTTAGATGGTAGTTTCTTTGCTGCAGTGGGGCATTTTGTCTATTCATTAGTCTAGTTTATCTTTTATTTTTATTCAATCTAATTTAATCTAAACTAACTTATTCTGTTTATCTATATCTATCTATATCAAGTATAATTTGATTAAACTATTTTTCTGTTTAGTTGTTTATTTTATTGTTTTAAAGTATATACACATAAATATATATATATATATATATATATATATATATATATATATATTGTAACGTAATATTAGATATTACGTCATATGTGTAATTATGTTATAGAATTGTGTTCCTTTGTATTACATAACTATGTTCATATTTCTTGTCTATGTATGTATTGTAACAATGTTAAGCAGTAACGCCCGTCCACTATATGTAATCTTGCCTACGTGCGGAGAGAGGTGCGCACTCTTGTAGAACAAACAGACAAGCGAAATCCTGAATAGTTCGGAGCGCACAGATTTGACAGTTACTAAATAAATAGATTGTTCAAGCGAGTCGAGGGTCCTAAAACTACCCATGTTGACGTGTGTTAACTTACCCTCCTCCTCACCCGCACCCTTAACCGGAAGTATCCCGCTTCCGGTCCAATGGTATATAAGCGGTGGAAATCGCTGACTCCTTGTCATTTCTCGCTCTATTGATCTCTTGATAAAAATACAAGTTTGGACTCATGAGACGATTGGTGTGAAGTGATCACCCTTTTTGCCTACATTACGTGTCTGATATACATTGCATTACTTATACTTATATTTGTACTTATTACTTATTCTGATGCATGTTCCTGATCTCTTTGTACTTAGATAGTACCATATTGTATACTTATCTTGTGTTTCTTATTTGAACGATAATTTCCATATTCTTATAATCATGTAACGGTCCCATTGACCCTACTGCCCATTCTCTTTTGTGTTGATTGCCTGTAAATATTTTCCATTAATAATTTCGTTTACTAGTTTTATCGCTAGTTTAATATTCCTTTCCTGGAATCTTCTTTGTTACCTTTACTTCTAGTCTTACGAATTATCTAGGCCCTGACCAGATAGTTCAGTCCTACAGTGGCTTCTAGAAGTGAGCTGGTTCTTAAGCACTTAGACGTTATACGTAACGTCTCTTCACATACCAGCCGCCCGTAACAATATATAGTATATATATATATATATATATATATATATATATATATATGTATATATATATATGTGTGTGTGTGTGTGTGTGTGTGTGTGTGTGTGTGTGTGTGTGTGTGTTATTTTACTTTTTGGGTACCACTTCAGTGGTGAACGTACCTATCTGCCATCTGCGACCTCCCACGAATTTTAGAATGTTTAGTCCATCTTTCACAACAATGTCGACCGGTAGGGTGTTCATGCTACCTCCTGTTGAGCCTTAAAGATCTAAAATCTAGGATCAAGATGATGTCTATTTATGTTGCGTGTGTGTATATGTATGTGTATGTGTGTTGCACCACCATGCTCTTTGGATCAGGTGTTGGACTCGTGATTAACAGCTACTTCCCTCCAGGAAGAGAGCTCAGAGCTAATGACCGATCCATGGGTAATGCTGTGACCTTACACGCACACACGAGAGTTGGAGTAACAACCCGCAGCGCAGCGATACTGATAGTATTTCAGCCCTGGGCGGGATTCGAAACCGGACAGCCGTAGTGGCAGCCGAGAAATCTACCAACCGCACTATACACACACACACACACACACACACACACACACACACACACACATACATAATATATATATATATATATATAGATAGATCTATAGATATAGATATAGATATATAATATATATTATATATATATATATATATATATATATATATATATATATATGTATGTATGTACGTATATATTGCCAAGGCATACCAGAACCACTGTAGTAGACTAATCAGAACCAGTCACAGAGCTTTGGCGGCCACAGCCTCTCTGCCCATAAAACAATAAAGGCAATATCGCTGCCGGCCATCACACGGATTCTCTGTTCGCTTTTGTGGGCGAGATTGGCTTTAGATTTTACAGAAATGTACTAAACCTGATCCAACCACACAAGATAATGAATTACTTGTTCAATTTTATTGTGTATGGATACAGATCACTGTTTCCAACGTGAAAACCAAAGCAGAACTCGTAGTAATGAGATTAAATTGGGGAAATTTGGGTTTAAGAAAGAAATAGGCAAGAATTGGTTTAACAATAAATGGGTTAGCGAATAGGATAGGTTTAGTAACCATGTGCTGAGCGCTGAAATTATTGGTCGGTTTAAGAGAACATTAGATAGGTTTATAGATAGGGATGATAGGTGATAATGGATATGGGACTCACTAGTGTAGGCCTAATGGTCTCTTGCAGTCTCCTCTAATAGTATCTTCTTATGATTTTTTTTTTTTTTTTTTTTTTTTTTTTAATAAAGCCTTCGGCGTTGTTGCTAAATTTGAGTTTGTGTGTTTACAGAAACTCCTTTTTTTATCGTAGGGAGCCCTCAGGGTAATTTTTAAGATAATCATTTACCCGCTTTGTGTAAACGTAGAGGCCAAGGCAGAAAGGAAGTTATGATAAATAAATTAACTTTTTTTTCGTAGGAACTTTCAGGGTCGTTATTTGCTTTGAGTGTTTACTGAAACATTTTTTTCCGTAGTGAGCCTTCAAGTTCGTTACTAATTCTAAATGTTTACAGAAGCATTTGTTAAATAGATAAGTTGATGAATTGTTTGTTTCCAAACGGGGTTTAATGGTTAAACTCCTTCCCCTGTGTTTAACCAAGAAGAAAAAGATTATCAAGGGTTAGGATTTTTATTGATGATCAAGAAGTATTTCAAGGTAATTAGATCAAGTGAAATTTTTATTTGACATGAGTGTTCGTATGTACGCACACACGCATACGCACACACACACACACACACACACACACACACACACACACACACACACACACACACACACACACTCACACACACGCACATACACACATACAAACGCACACATGCATACACACAAGCACACACACACACACACACACACACACACACACACACACACACACACACACACACACACACACACACACATACAAACACATGTGTATAATTGTGCTTAGAAGTGTATGTGAGGTATAATTGACGTCATCTTAACCCTTCACGATAGTGACCCCTTCAGCTGAATGAAATCATCTGACGGCTATTACACACACACACACACACACACACACACACACACACACATACACACACACACATATATATATATCCTTTGAGTGTTTACTGAAACATTTTTTTCCGTAGGGAGCCTTCAAGTTCGTTACTAATTCTAAATGTTTACAGAAGCATTTGTTAAATAGATAAGTTGATGTATTGTTTGTTTCCAAACGGGGTTTAATGGTTAAACTCCTTCCCCTGTGTTTAACCAAGAAGAAAAAGATTATCAAGTGTTAGGATTTTTATTGATGATCAGGAAGTTTTTCAAGGTAATTAGATAAAGTGAAATTTTTATTTGACATGAGTGTTCGTATGTACCCACACA
>NC_134798.1:41917894-41922894 GCF_046742065.1 Oratosquilla oratoria
TTTTTTTTTTTTTGCTGAAATGAAATGCTCCTGAAATACGTCTGTTGCCTTGCGAGAGAGAGAGAGAGAGAGAGAAGAAAAGGAGAAAGAGAGAGAGGAAATGAAAGAGAGATAGAGAGGAAATGAAAGAGAGAGAGATGGGGAGAGGAAAGAGAGACAGACAGAAAGTGGGTGAGAGAGAAATAGAGAGAGAGAGAGAGAGACATCTTATCTCTATTTAGAGATAACCATTTTTTCTTTTATTCAAACAAAACCCGATCAGCCAGTCTAAAGACATACAAGATCATCTCTATTACACAACGAAGAAATCCTCACCATCTCTCTCGATGTTAAAATATCACGACAAACGCTTATCCAGGTTGACAGAACCTCGAACAACTATTTTGGAAATTCACCAAACATTTTTGGAATATCATATACACAAATTTTCAAACTCTTTTGCAGCGAAGAGATGGGAGAGGGAGGGAGGGAAGGGTAGAGGGGGGAGGGAAGCAAGGAGGGAGAGAGGGGAGTGAGGGAAGAAAGGAGGGAGAGAGGGGAGTGAGGGAGATTTTCCTTTTGAATTAAATCACTTAGAGGCATCCATAAGATAAAGTCATTGTAGTAAGTACGTGATTGTGTGTGTGTGATTCACTATGGTCTTGAATCACGTGTTGGGCTCGTGATCGACAGCTATTACCCTCCCGGAAGAGAGCTCCGAGATCATATGTGACCGATTTATGGGTAATGATGTGACCTTACACGCACACACACCCAATTCCTCGCCAACGAGAGTTGGAGTAACGACTCGCAACGCAGGGATACTGAAATTATTTCATCCCTGGCCGGGATTCGAACTCGGATAGCTGTAGCAGCTGTTGCGAACGCTACCACTACGCCATGGAGTCGCGTGTGTATGTGTGTGTGTGTGTGTGTGTGTGTGTGTGTGTGTGTGTGTGTGTGTTTGTGTGTGTGTTGAAGAACAGCCATTTCCCCTCAGGTGATTAAAATCACCTGACGATAAGTAGACTAAAACCACACATAGAGCGCCAACGCGGCATAGCAGCGTGCCACATTGGCACGCGGAGTGCCAATGTGCCTTGGCACTGGTCGTGGCACGATTTCGTATTCAGGCGCGTTGACACGCTCTATCAATTCCACGATTGAGGCTGAGTTTCTATTTATGTATATACCAGTCCTCTGAAATACTGACACGTAGCCTACTTGAAAAAAATAAGATAAAATAAAATGAAATAAAGTAAATGAAGGCAAAATGAAATGATATGAAATAGAATAAGATAAAATATAATAGATTAGATGAAACAAAAATAACATATATATATATAATATAAATATAGTATAAGTATAGGTATGAATATAAATATATAAATATAAATATAAATATAAATATGAATATAAATATGAATATAGATATGAATATAAATATAAATATAAATATAAATATAAATAAATATAAATATGAATATAAATAAGTATAAATATAAGTATACATATAAATATAAATAAACATAAATATAAAATAATGTATCTCGTAGACCAATTCCTAGTATTTTTATTGGATCTAGAATAATAGCCTTTTAAGGACTGAGGGGAGGGGGGAGGCTGGGGGGATCACAGCTTAAAAGTAACGAGTTAAGTTCTAGCAAATGTTAGTTAGCGCATGTAGTTAAAGTTCTAGATCTGTTCTATAGTTCTCAGCTGAACAAAATCGCCTGGCATAAGAAAAGAATAATATCTGTGAAGAACATCGTCGGGTGAACAGGTACTGTTCTTCAAATCTACAGAGAACTTTCGTAGTTTGGTTTCTGTTAGCGGCGTAGGCTCGAGGACATCACCGAGGTTGAAGGGGTTGAAGAAAGATGGATAGAAAGATTTTTTTTTTTTTTTTTTTTTTTTTTTTCTTCTTCTTCTTCCAATTTACTCAAGCCTCCTCGTAGGTTCAACGTATTTGAGTCGTATTGAAAATCTTGCAAATATCGCGAATTTTACAATTTAGAAAAAAAATAATATTTTGCAAATATTTTTGATTTGACCAAATTTTGTATATTTTGTAAGGTTTCCGTATTTTGTAAATTCTGTATACAAGCTTTCATGTTTTCAAAAATCAGTTAAGATTTTAAAAATATTGTAAATTTTGTACAATTATACATTTTTGCAAAATTTACCTTATTTCGCAAGTCGTAAATATTGCATATCCTGCAAGTTATGTAAAATGCTACAAATATTGCAAATAGATACTCACAAATTCTCCTGGATTTAATCTGTGCCTCCATGTTTCCAGTCAACACCTCGACATGAAAAACATCATACCAATTTTTTTTTTTTTTTTTTTTTTTTTCCTATTTAGTTTATTCGTACATTATTTATTTGCCTATTCAGCTATTTATTTATTTTGATACATAATTATTTTATTTCATTTTTAATTTTGGCCTATTTATAATTATTCATTTACCTATTCGTTTCTTCATTTATCTATTTATTTATCTATCCATTTATTCATTTTTAGGAAATCGTTTTTTTTTTCTTTTTCTTAAATGATGATTTTGGTCTCAGATAGGCGTCTCCTTGTGTAAGCGCTTCTCCATTGTAAGGTGACAGAGTGGCACCAGCTGGCTGGGAGACTCGGCAGCTGGTTTCAGATGGCGTTTTAACAGCGGCAGACGCCAGACGGCGGGGCCCACAGCTGGTAAAAGGAGGACTTTTTTAACCATCTGTCTTGCGACGGCAGCGTTCCACCCGTTTCTGTGATCGGAGCAGTTGGAATCCCACAACTGAATAGAGTCGTATGTGTACGTATGTGTATATGTGCGTGCGTGTGTGTGTGTGTGTGTGTGTGTGTGTGTGTGTGTGTGTGTGTGTGTGTGTATGTATGTGTGTCTGTTTACCATCTTCGTGGTCTTGGATCATGTGTCGAACTCATGATCGACAGCTATTACCCTTCCGGATGAGAGCTCAGAGCTTATATATGGCACGATCTATGAGTAATGCTGTGTGTGTACCGGTATGTATGTATGTATGTATGTATGTATGTATGTATGTACCGGTATATATGTATGTCTAAAAGTATATATGTATGTATGTATGTGTCTGTATATGAATGTATGTATGTACTGTATGTAATGCATGTATGTATGTATGTATGTATGTATGTATGTACATATGTATGCATGTATGTATGTATGTATGTATGTATGTACAGTGTGTATGTATGTATGTGAGTAGATGGCTTTGAGAGAAAACAGCTGGTAAGCCTCATCTCCACAGATGGATAATGAAGACTGTGGAAGAATGCCAGAAATGCCAGGTGGACTTGATCTAAGGCCATCTGAGTGGACCGTAGCAGGACGAAAAGCTGGTTTGCCGAGCATCGGGTGATCTACCAGCTGCTGAATGAAATCGATTGACGACAGCAATTGAAGTAAAGTTGTTGATTCGTCGATTGAATGAAGTGTTAACGAGTAATTATTATCATTATTTTTTTTCACTTTTTGTTGAGAGGAAGAGGAGGAGGAGGAGAAAAGGGAGAAGGGGAAGAGGGAGGAGAAGGAAGAGGGAGAGGAGAAGGGAGAGGCGGAGGGGAGGAGGATGAGGAGGAGGAGAAAGGGAGGCGGAGGGGGAGGAGGAAGAGGAAGAAAATGAGGAGGAGAAAGGGGAGAAGGATGAGGAGGAAGATGAGGAGAAGGATGAGGAGAAAAAGGAAGAGAAAGAGGAGAAGGAGTAAGAGGAGGAGGAAGAGGAGAAAGAGAGGAGGAGGAGGAAGAGGAGGAGAAAGAGGGTGAGGAGGAAGAAGAGAAAAAGGAGAAGGAGAAGGAAGAGGAGGAGGGGAGGAGAAGGAAGAGGGTGAGGAGGAAGAGGAGGAAGAGGAGGAGGAGGAGGAAGTGAGCCAAGAGGCGGCATACATGAAAGCTCCCCGAGCCTCTGCTTTGAGGATTTGAGGCTGAAAAGGAAAGAGAGAGGAAGAGAGAAAGAGAGAAGCTTTGCTCTGACTTGTTTGAGGCCCCGCTCTGCAATACGACCACGGTCTGTTCGAGGGGAGACGGTCCTACTTGATGTACTACACCCTCTTTTAATTACTACGTTATGCAGTGTATGTGTGTGTGTGTGTGTGTGTGTATGTGTGTGTGTGTGTATGTGTATGTGTGTGTGTGATTCACCATGGTCTTGGATCACGTGTTGGACTCGTGATCGACAGCTATTACCATCCCGGAAGAGAGCTCAGAGTTCATATATGACCGATCTATGGGTAATGATGTGACCTTACACGCATACACTCACCCAACTCCCCGCCCACGAGAGTTGGAGTAACGACCTGCAGCGGAGCGATACTGAAATTATTCTAACCCTGGGCGGGATTCGAACCCGGACCGCCGTAGTGGTGCCCGGGAACTCTACCACCGCGCCACCGATGTGTGTGTGTGTGTGTGTGTGTGTGTGTGTGTGTGTGTGTGTGTGTGTGTGTGTGTGTGTGTGTGTGTGTGTGTGTGTGTGTGTGTGTGTGTGTGTGTGTTTTAGAGGTGCACATGCACGAGCGGGTTGGTCGCTTTTCGTTACCCATTCTCTTCCCATTTTCTATAAATTACGCTTTAATGGGAGAGTGCACGCTCATGTGAGCTCTCCTTCGGAAGTGTTATAGCTGTCGGTCACAGGTCCAGTACACGTACACACAGACACACACACACACACACACACACACACACACACACACACACACACACACACACACACACACACACACACACACACACACACACACACATACACATAACACAGCGTTACCCATATGTAAGCCCACATATGAGCTCTGGGCTCTCATCCGGGAGGATAGTAATTGTCTATCACTAGCTCAACACGTGATCTAAGACTGTTGTCTATCACATAAAGAGAGAGGGAGAGATAGAAAGAGAGAGAGAGAGAGAGAGAGAAAATGAGAGCGAGAGAGAGAGAGAGAGAGAGAGAGAGAGAGAGAGAGAGAGAGAGAGAGAGAGAGAGAGAGAGAGAGA
>NC_134798.1:41932894-41935394 GCF_046742065.1 Oratosquilla oratoria
TGCCCCCCCCCCTTGGGAGTCTTCCCCCCCACCACCCTTGGGAGTCTTACCCCCTACCCCCTTCCCCTGCCCCCTCGCCTCCACCCTCCCCTCCCCCTCCCCCTGCCCCCTCGCCTCCACCCTCCCCTCCCCCTCCCCCTCCCCCTGCACCCCCCCCCCATCTCATAGACCCGTAATCCTCTTAGGGGCTCGAACATCCTTTTGGCCCAAAATTCTTATCCTCAGGTACTCGAGTACAGTTGCCCCAACGCGTCTGGCGCGCAGCCTTGAAGCTAATAACATTACGCGCAGAAAAGTTGGATAAGTATTACATGCGGCAACGTCGTAATAATAATAAGATGTGGCAAAGTAGGAATGACATTATATGTGGCAGCATTGAGCACATAGTATCATGCGTGGCAGAGTTGAAAAAGTATTACATGTGGCAACGTCGGAATAATGATAATATATGTAGCAACGTCCGAATGATAGCATATGTGGCAACGTCGGAATAGTAATATTACATGTGGCAGATTTAAGCTAAATGCATTATGCGTGGCAGAATTGGAAAAATATATGTGGCAAAGTCGGAATAATGATGTTATATGTGGCATCGTCGGAATGATATTATATGTGGCAGAGTTGGACTAATAATATTATGCGTGGAAGAGTTGAATATTACATGTGGCATCGTCGGAATAATGGTATTACATGTGGCAGAGTCTGAGATAATAGTATTACATGTGTCAGAGTTGGATATTACATGTGGCATCGTTGGAATTATGATATTATATTTGGCAACCTTGTAATAATGATATTACATGTGACAACGTTGGAAAGATATTTAATATAATATTATATGTGGTAACTTCGGAATGATTATATTACAAATGCCAACTTTGGATAAATAACGTTATATGTAGTAAAAGTGTCTTTATATTATATATGGCAAAGTTAGATAAATAGTATTATGTTTGACAACGTAGGATGTTTGATATCATATGTGACAAATATGTTATCATTACATGTGGCACCATGGGAATGATAACATCACATATGGCAACGTTGGATGGATAATGTTATACGTGGCAAGGATGTGTTTGGTTATGTTACATGTGGCGCGAGACAGAATAAAGTATTTTAAGGTTGCTTGAGCTCTATAATGGCGAGAGGGGCCTAAGGACTGAAAGAAATCGCCAGGCATTAGCCAGAAAAAAATCATTTTAATCTTCGTTTAAGGTAGTTAAGATTTAAACCTGTTTGGTTTAGGTGAAGTTTTAAATAATTTAGTTCTGGTTGCCGTCAGGTGATTTTATTCAGATGAGGACGTGACGTCATCAACATGGTGAACCGTACATGATCTTCCATATATGGTAATCTTGGGCTGACAAGTTTAGTACTAGGTACTGGCAACAGTGCCTTTTTTTATAACATTGTTATTGGCAGAAAGGTCTACTAACGGCCTCCATCGTACTCTGCTTAATCGTTGTACTTCATAGTACATCCCTGTTGACATCTATGAAGGCAGTCGACTATCCACCTTTTTTTTTTTTTTTTTTTTTTTTTTTTTTTTTTTTTTTTTTTTTTTTGCCTCGACTCAAGTTCCATAACTACGACCAGCCACGCTCACTCTTCATAACATTCTTGGTGTGCGACATAGGTGCAGTCCCCAGCTAGATGAAGGATCCCCCCCCCCTCCACGTATAATTCAGTGTTGCGGCTACCCTCGTTAGGGGGAGGAGAGGGGATAGAATGACGTAATTGTCCATCAATTTGTCGCGCTGGGAATGGTGTGCTTTTTTTCTATTTTATTCTATTTTATTTTTTTTATCTTATTTTATTTTATTTAATCTTATTCAATTTTATTTTACTTTGTTTAATTCCATTCTATTCTATTCTATTTGGTTTATTTTATTTTATTCTATTTTATTTATTCCATTTATTTTGTTTCGTTTCAATTAGTTGCATTTAACTTTATTTCATTATTTTATTGTTTTATTTTATTTTATTTTATTTATTTATTTTATTTTATTCCATCTTATTTAATCATTTTATTTTATTTCATTTCATTCTATTTTATTTTAGTCTATTTTATTTCATTTAATTTAATTTAATTTAATTTTATTTTATTTTATCTTATTTTGTTTTATTCTATTCTATTCTATTCTATTCTATTCCCTCTGGACTTCCAGTACTCTCCACGTATTCTTTCCCCTCCCCCGTACTCCTCTCCCAACTCCCCATCAACTCCTACATTCCGACTCCATGAAATGTCCCTGAGAGTAATGCGTGGTCGAGGGGAGGGGGGGGATGAATTGGTGGCGGGAGAAGGGGGGGAAAGGGGGGGAAGTGGGAAATGGGGGGGGGGAAGACACACCACACGTCCTGGATGGCAGGCTTTATGATGTTCGCTTAATGGAGTGTACAGTTTCAGAACAACTTTGTGTGTGTGTGTATGTGTGTGTGTGTGTGTGTGTGTGTGTGTGTGTGTGTGTGTGTGTGTGTGTGTGTGTGTGTGTGT